>NC_090927.1:371794646-372394646 GCF_040938575.1 Ambystoma mexicanum
GGATTCTAGAAAGGTTGGATGAGCTGAGTTTCAAAAGGGCATATCTTGAGCAAGGCATGGCGTATTCTGCCTCCACACGGAGTTAGGCACAAGTTGGTGCATACTGCTACTCATGACAGCCACTAGAGAATGACTAAAACCAAAGGGAGGCGGAGAGGAGATGGTGATAAATTGTACAATATGTGGAGAGGCAGACAAAGCGCACAGACATTATACCCAGCCGTTAAGACTATTGGAATAGCACAGCATGCCATGGGAGTTTGTGGCGCTTGACATACTGGGTCAGGTCAATGGAGGCGGGGTGAGAAAAAAGTACCTCTCTCGGGAGGATAGCTAAGGGGCAACGTGCTCGCCTTGGAAGCAAGACGACACGACACGGAGCACCACAGGTTTGATCCCAAGGTCCACTCTTAGAAACCTCTGAGTATTAAGCACATTATAAATAACCTATCATATCATATCATCAATGTACCGAAGAACCTGTTTCCCAAATGGGTAGAAGTAGAGGTTGTATTGGAGGCTGATTCAAGTTTTTTTTAGATTTTTGGATAAGGTTTTTCAGAAGAAGGGATTCCAAAAGAATATTCTTACTAATAATGGGGCTCAATTGATGTCAACAATCAAGGTGATGTTACTGTATAACATAGAGGTAGCTCATCATTGAAACTCTATGTACCACCCCCAGATCAAGGATGCAGCTAAACGCTTCAACAGCACCATGATACATGGCATACGAATGTCTGTAGAGGAAGCTCCTAACAGAGAGGATGTGGTGCAAAAGAGGGTGTGTCATTACAAGTTAGCAGTGCACTCCACTACAGGTGCCCTTTGAAATGTTGGGAAAGAGACAACCACTCACATGTACCAATCTGCCATGGTTAGATAGAGCACATTTCGTGGAATGGAATGAACAGTTGAAAGAAAATGGCCGGCGTAATGCAATGAAGAGGAAAGGGTGATGTGACATGCTTATGACTGTTAAGAGGAGAGAGAAAGAGAGAGAGAGAGAGAGAGAGAGAGAGAGAGAGTGTGTGTGTGTGTGTGTGTGTGTGTGTGTGTAAGAACGGCCAGAACTCTGATGGGTAGTAGGGGGAGATGTGTCATATTGTCTCCTTGTGTATTTATATGTATGCCTTTACAAATGACCTACAGAAAGGGGAATGCATTGTATTTGCTCAAAAGAGGTTCCATATTCCAGCATTGGAAGATGTGGGTAAAAGGAACTTTGGAGCTGGAGTGTTTGAAGGAGGGAGTTGGAGTGAAGGACCTGGGGCCTTTTAGCCATGCAGCTGTTACTCTGGCAGATACCCAATAAAGTGTGTTTTCCAATACTTACTGCATCTTGTGATACAAAAGTAACCTTCCACACCATCATTTCTTAGCCAGTCGATGTCATTGCTGAAGGGGACAAGCCAAATGCAAATCAGTCTTGGTACTTCCACCAATGGGGGAAGACCAGACCTAACTGCCTTGCCATGTCAGCTGTGCATCGAAACACAACCAGCCCTGGACATTTTTCATAATGTTTTGGTAATCGTTTCGACCAATGGTGGGGCTCAGATATCTCTTTAAACTTTACTGCATGAAAAGAATGACTGCATGAAAAGAAGGGCATGAAACATGGTTGACGTCAGCTTCTGAAAACAAATATCAAG
The DNA here is from genome assembly GCF_040938575.1 of Ambystoma mexicanum. NCBI lineage: Eukaryota > Metazoa > Chordata > Amphibia > Caudata > Ambystomatidae > Ambystoma > Ambystoma mexicanum. Next base: position 371,796,302 of record NC_090927.1, read on the forward strand.
GCCTGAATATCATGCCTCAAATGCCGCTAGAAGTAGAAAAAAGACTGTTGGGAATACAAGGAAATGTGTTACATTTAACCATGATCCTACGGGTCTATGTGTAATTTGCAGTTCAGCAAAAATGGTAATCAATTTGTGCGAATATTTTTGAGATCATGAAGGGGGGTACACATTAGGGGCCTACGAAGAGTAACAGGCTCTTATCATTCCCCTGAAGTCCCTATAAGATACTCCACCATACGACTGGACCCTAGCTGCTCCCCTTCCCCCAGTTTAGTGGGGCATGCTAAACATGTTTCTGTTTCAAGCACTCTGGCGCCTAAAATAGAAAATAAAGTTGAAACTGTTCTTGGGGTACTGGGATGGGACTAAGGAAGGGAGGCAACAGAATGGTTCCATCTGACATTAGCCACGAAAACCAATGCTTTTCACCGACTAATTAAACCCTCCCCAACATATTTTAGGACGAGTACAATTATATAAACAAGTACAGTCCCATAGCATGTGGAAAACGTGCTCGGGAGTTGGGTGAGTACATGTTGTTACCCTAATGTTGTTTTTACCACTGATAATCACTGGATACCCAGCGGCACCAGCGGTGACGCGAGGTGATGAGGTCTTTTCGAGGAGTGCTGTAAAGTCAGTTTTCACCCCAAAAAGCGACCCACAATTTCCACAGACCGTGAACATTCTGGACTGGCTTCCCCAAATGTTCACGGGTCATTGTTGTCCGAGACGTAAACGCGATCTTACAAACACTGCCTTGTAAGAACTAATTGCATATCCCATTCGGAAAATCCCCAAAACCAAAAGCTAAACCCCCGTAATAAAACACTATGAATACCCTCACGAAAACATGTTGGCACAGTAACTCCTGTGCATCAATACACAAATAGGTATTTATAGCCTAATGCATGCCAAAACACCCCCCTCCCCAAGCCTCTCGCACAAAACAATGCCCTTCAATAATATTTAAGACATAGCCTAATTTTGATTTGCATAAATGACTGTATAAGACTGAAATGGACTGTTCTTGCTTAGCCATGCTCTCTATCTTCTTTCTGATATCACTGCCATGCTCACCTACACTACAAGGGCTGTCCACATGTTCGGATAGCCATGTGCAGCCTATAACTATTGTGCATAGGCATGTGCGACACTGCACCGCGCATGAAGGGATTTCACGTATGCAGTGCAGAGGAAAGTCCAACTATATAGGTGCATTTTTAGACACGTTCTGTCTTTAAAAATGTTTTTATTTTTTCAAAAAAGATACACTACTGGTCCAGACCGCATCAATAAACTGCTACCGGATTTGAAGTGGATACTTCGGTGCTATGGAAATACAGAATATGGGAGATGTAATCCATGCTTCCTCGGTTTAGACTAGACTTTGTTTTGAAAGTGCTGTAAATATTGCAGTCGTTGAATATTTTGGTATCACTGACATCCCTGCCAATGTGACGTAACACAAAATGGTGGGTGTTGCTGAATAAGTAGTATGGCGCCCCTGAGAGGCTTGCCTTATAAGGATGAAGGGCCTGATTCATGAAAATGAATCGATAAATAGGGACTTTGCCAAAGGACCCGCAAAACCCCCTTCATCGATTCACGGAATCAACTGCGCAGTACTTTTTCGTACTTTGCAGGGACTTTGTGGCGGCTTGGCACATTTCTACTAGCAGCTGATTGTCTTGCACGAGACACCACGCAGAGCGTGGGTGTAGCCTGCATAGAGGGCAGAGTAGGGAGCAGAACTCGAAAAAAATGAAGAAGAACAGGGAAAATGTGGCCGCTATGAGGGACAGCTCGCCGTCAGTCCAATGCACGCCCAAAAATGCGCGGAACAAGATGCATTCATGGATTCGACCATGCAACCTCTCATCCGGGAAACGGCCATGCAAAGCCCTCATTCTGTCCGCCACCCGAAGGCACGCGCAACAATACTTGTACATAGGATTCACAACGAAGAGCTGAGATTGCATGTTGAATTTAGGGGTGCATATACACAGCTAGTGTTCTAATCTAACCTAGGGGTGGACGGACGCAGTGTAGTGGGGTGCTGGCATAGTTTACAGGGGTACACACGCAGATTTTTGCGAGTTTCACCTGAGTTATGGAAATGTGTATGCATGTTGTCAGGGTGCCGGTTTCAGTGTCCTTGAGGTGCAGGCCTAAATGCGGGCGAACTCACGCACTGTTACAAGGGTGCATATGTTTGCACGCGAGGAGCAAGCAAAGGTGTTTCTGACTGTTTTTGCTTTGCGTGGGGGCGTTCCGGCAACAACTTGCATATATGGTTACTTTGTGCAAACAATTCCATGAAAACGCTGAGTGCTCAGAGAAACTTCTGCACGCCAGCTCACGCAGAGTCGTTCTTGGCACACAGGCTTTGTGGGATCTCAGCGCACCTTTCCATGAATCGGGTCCAAAGGGCCTGATTCACAGAAGCATTTTATAATGGCAGAGGCTGCAATGCTATGAAGTCTTCTGCGGCCCAGGCCGAAGCCACTGACTAAGTATGTTTAAGTTGTTAGGTGATTAATTATGCAGTTTGATGAAGTAACTTCAATCTGCACCAAACAAAAGTTCTCAATTATATTGTGCCCACAATGTTAACAGCAAAGCCTTCTTTAGCAAATAGGTATTTTGTGGAACATACTTTTTTGATATTTTTACGGGGGAAAGAAACAGATTGGTTTATTAGACATATCATTAATTCTGTGCTTCAGTTATGAGCAGCATCCTGTAGAAATAAAATTATTATTATTATTAATATATTATTATTATTAATAATAATAATATTGAGGCATCGTGTAACCGCAATTAGCTTTAACTTAACTTCTGCGTGCATAGATTGACCGGAGGTCAGATTCCCATCCCACAAGTTGATTGGGATCCTATACATTCCCGGCGGATGTTCAGCAAACCCCCAACTGCAGACGGACATAATGAAATCTGAACAGGCTCACAGTAACAAGAGACGGAATGTGTCCAAAGGTTCAGGAGCAGTGCCTCCAAGACGAGAAGCAGCTTGACTTTAAAGGAGGGAGGGCAGATAATAACGAGCAAGCGCAGAGGGTCCTGCAGAATGTAATCTGTGTACATGTCCCCGACCTACCCTGGAAATAGCTCAGTGTTGTCTCCGCTGTTTAGCGGAAAATAACAAGAGTTCCAACATGTCCTGGATAGCACGTTTTGCTGCCCTGACCCGCCTGCATTGATTTCTGGGTAGACAAAGCCACTTTCTTCTGACAATTGACGTGTGCTAATTTTTTGGGCTACTTACAATGCAGTCGATGCGAGGGAGCATGGGGGAGAGGGCCCAGACTTATCGTGTGCTGCTATGTATGGTCTACAAAACCGACTGCAGATAAATCACTCTTCTTTCATGCAGCAGCTGAGAAAATTAGGCTAAGTAAATACTGGGTACTCCGGATAAAGAAAAGTAGTATAAAGACAAGGAACGAAACAACTGTGGATGATTGCTTATAGAAACTACTAAAAGTTAGTGTTCGGTGGCAGATAAGACTCCGGAGACCTTTTCAAGTTGCAAGTAGCATTGTTGCTGCAATGCCATATGCACACATGTTTAAACAACTTCATAAACTGGAGATGTTAATGCATTAATTGCTGCTCACCCCACTCGTTTTGGCGTCCTTATGCCAAACATGAAATGGGTGTAAACATCTGCGTTCACAACTCATATGCTTTAATGCCATGTCTATATTCCGAAGCACTTTATGAAAAGCAATGTTTTTGGTAGAAGGTGCATGCGAAGGGAAGTATATGATGTTGCATTTTACAACTTGTCCACAATCTTGTTTATTTTAATTCTCTATATTGGAAATTAAAAAAAAAAGAGATATATAGGATCACATTGAATCACAGCGTAAATATGAGCCATCCTTACTAATCCTGGCCAAACCTTATACCAACATCTGAACCCCCTGGATGACAGGCGATTAGGCTGCACTGTCCTCGAAGGTTGTAGAAGGCCTGCACGATTGGAGTTAGTGCTCAGTCGTGCAGATAGAGACACAGACAGAGGTAGAGCAATACGCATGGGTTCTGGGAAGGGGGAATTACAATACTGAAAAGGGTTCAGATCTAGCCATTCAGTAGAAGGGGAGTGAGAAAATCAAAATGGGCACAGGGAGAGGAACACAATGAAAATAGGATAGACTATGTGGCTACTAGGGGAGGATGCGTGTGACAGCCTATTTTGACATACACGCATCTGACATTTCATGTCAGTGACATGGGAATGAAGAGAAAATAGCAATGCATTGTTCAGACAGGCAATAGATTTCCTTCAGTGGTTGTAAAGGAGAACAGCAATGCAATGTTAGTTGAACTTGCATTTTGCAGGTGAAAGTAAACACCAAGACAGTGTTAGGCACGCATCCATTACGTAGGCTGAGGAAAAGCCCGAAGCAGTGCTACCAATGTGTTCATTTAAAAGTCAGTGTTAGACACACATGTAATTTGAAAGCAGAACAGAATGAATGCCAAAGGAACGAGAACCACAGGTGCAGTTTGTAGGTTATGGGGAATGCCAAATCAATGAGAACCACGTGTGCATTTTGCAGGCAGCAGAGAACTACAAACCAGAGTTAGCGACGGGGGCGTGTTTGCAGTGTGCATTGTGTAGGCTGCGGAGAATGTCAAAGCAGTGTTAGTCACTTGTGCATGTTTAGGCAAAGGATAACACCAAAGAAACGTTAAGAGCACATGCACTTTGTAAGCAAAGGAGGTTAAAGGCAGTGATAGGTAGAAATTCATTCTGCAGAAATTGGGCCTCATCGGGGGTTGGGCAGAGGGGTACAATCGTGATGGTGAGCTATCTGGATGCATAACATGGACTCGATCTACCAAGGAGACCCGAGAGGTCTTAATGAAGACTTGGACCTTGATACATTCCTGTGAACGACACTGTAATAAGTGGAGGCCTCATAATCAAGACTCTCTGACTGATTTCATTTTTGTTGATACCATTTGGTAATTTGTATGCACAGTCCCATATCACAATTTTTCACATTAAGCTGACATTAGGTTGATCTCTACATGTTTCAATTATTATTTCTAGTTTTGAACAGAGTTGTAGAGGTTGATGTACAGGTGAACTATCGATGGGTTTTCCCTTTGCTGGATTACTATAATTAGAATAGAGTTCATTAGTTCTCTTCTAGTTACTTTACTATTTCCTATATTTGTCGTCCTTTTTTACTTCATCTTCTTTTACATTAACATCATTTTATCTTTGTACTGTCCTTTTACACAATGTCTGCTTTGTATTAATGCTTCTCATCATCCTTTTGTTTTTATCTTTATAGTATATGCGTTCCATTTTAGTTGGTTTCTTTGCTCAACATTTGTTTATTCAATGATGTGCACCGGTGTATTGTGAACAACCTTATGTGTTTAGATGTCGTGCTCTTTGGCTAATCATGGTTTCACCTCATGAATGGGGTCATTGCCACGACATTATTATTGTGATGTATACACTTAAATATGGCCGACATCCAGGTGCTTCTAAACATCAGGACGTACAATGCGCACAAGCAGCTTTAAATATCCGTCAAAGGCAATTGCCCGAGTTTCCCTGCACGTGAACGCTCGGCGTTCCTTCCCCTGGTCTCAAGAGGGTAAGATGGTGCACGCTCTCTGGAGTGTTTGGATGATTATTCTATCGTATGGTGTTAACGATGTCTATATAGAATCGCTTCCTTTTTAGTGTGCATATTCGATTAGAATGTGATTTTGGAGGGGACTTTTCTGCACTGGAATGCTATATAAGTATTGGATACATTACTATTGTATAGTGTAATTAATCTACCGCCCTTGTATTGCTCATGCCAGTGTGTACTTTTTTTTTTTGTTTTTTTTTTTTTTTGTTTATTTGTTTATAACCTCATAGGTTTTTACAAAACATATTTCGAAATTCGCATTCCCTGTTGCGCAGTTTGTTTACTACCTAAGGACACCACTCCTGGGGACTCCTTTCATTACTCTAAACTCGAGAGCAGGCTTAACGTGGGTGCCTCCTCAGGGGCTCCCTGGAGGCTCTTGCAATTTGGCCCATTAGCTCTTTGCAGGGCGACAGTCAAAAATTTCGCGGCTGTCCTGGACCATTTAGCCGAGTCCCCGGCTATCAGCCGTGACCAGGAGGTTTCCTCATCCAACATCTTGGCTTCGTTGAAGAGTGGTGTCAGATAGGATTGTCTCTCATAGGATAATGCTGGACAAATCATTAACAGATGTCGGAGTGATTCTCGGTTGTCCGGCACACTGCATAGACGGCACTCCGCTGATGGGGACAGCGCTCTATTAGATAGAATTTCTCTAGTAGGCAGTAAGTTCAGCCGTGCCCGCATAAAAGTTTGTCTTAGATTTTTTTCCGGGAACTTGTCACAGTACTTTAAGGGTTCCTTTAGGCGATTGTGCGAAGGAGGTAGATGCTTTAGTGATTTGTAAGAAAGAGCTTTTTCGTTTGTACAGATCCAATCTTGCTGCTCTAGCTTAGTTTTGACACGGCATGGATTTGAAATCAGTATTTCTTCATCACACACTACCGCCTCCATAGCGATCTTGATTTTTTTTTCCCAATCTACCAAGGCTTTACAGTTCTGTCCTTGTAATTCAGCCGCCACGATTTTGAAAATCGGGGGGGAGCTTTGGAGCAGGATTTTCCTGTATAGTTGCGTTGCAGATATGGTCACCACCGCTCCAAGAGATAGCAGACCTAAATCTCGACGGATTGCAGGAAGGGGAGCTGACTTAGGCAAGCCTAATACTGATTTCCAAATGAAGCCTTCTAGACGCGGCCATAGTTCATCCGGGAGATTGAGGTTTGCCGCCATGCCATAAGTAATAGTTGGAACTACTTTCGTTTTGTAGAATTGTAGGGCGGGGAACCACAAGAATTTTCCAAATTTCCCATCGACTGCCCGCATTTGAGAAGTTAAGTTTCGCACTTTTGACCAGAGCGAGTTTTGGAGTGAGTTTTCACGGAGCGTGTTGTCAAGCATTACTCCGAGATATTTATATTTGGTTATGACTTCGATTTAAGTTTGTCCCAAAGCCCAGCCGAAGGCTGATTTAGTGCTCTTTGTTGATTTTGAGAGTATCAGGATTTTGGTTTTCGTTTTGTTGATTTGCAGATTGTTCGTGCTCATGTAGGCCGCCACGTTGGTCAACTGGCGCTGAAGGCCGATTGCTGTTTGGTCCAGTAGAACCAGGTCGTCGGCATACCAAAGCCTGGACACTTTCTCCCCTCCTACTTTAGGAGGGAATGCTCGCACCATTTTCTCAGACTCTTGATAGTCCCCAATAAATGCAATAAACAGGGCCGGGGCCAGGGGGCATCCCTGTTTGACTCCCCGTTTGGTGTGAATCATGTTGGAGAGGGCCCCTTGCTGGTTTAGACGGACCCTTAACGATGTTTCCGTGTGGAGTGCCAGGATGGGGTCGAGAACTGGTCGCGGACAGTTCCATGCTGTCAGTTTGTCCCATAGCTTAGTACAATCTACTGTATCGAAGGCCTGCGAGAGGTCTATTAGTGCCATGTAAACTTTAGTAGCTCCCCTCTTTGCGTTGGCTTTGATTATACTCAGGATCAGAAGATTAATTGCCGTTCCTGTACCTTTTTGGAATCCTGTCTGGAAACAGTCCGTAGCTTGGGAGATGGCGGCCCAGTCCTTGAAGTGTTGTAACAGCAACGAGGCAAAGATTTTGCCAATTATATCTAGAAGTACAATCGGTCTGTAGTTAGCCGGTTGGTTTTCTATCGCCTTGCTTAAAAACTGGGACTAAAATTGCCTCTGTCCAGGATTTTGGAACTTGCCTCTGGGTCTGGCATTGGGTAAAGAGTTCGGAAATTGCATTTGCCCATGCTGCTGGATGCCTTTTAATATCCCCATTTGTCAGTCCATCCGGGCCCGGTGCCCTTGAAGTTTTTAACTTGGCAATTGTTCTTAAGATATTTTCCTGATTCGCTAAATCGATCCATGGGTATTCCCCTCCTTTTTGAATCTGGTGGGGCGAGTCCCCTGGTACGCGGTATAAGTCTGAGTAGTGGGAGATCCAGTTTTGTTCAGATACTGAACTCGAGAGTGGTGGCGCTTTTTGGCAATCTATTTCTGAGCAATGTCCAAAAATCTTTGGTCTTTCTCGTCGCCCCAATTACCAGCATGGCTTCCGCATCCTTCTGGTACAGTGCTTGGCGATGGTGTTTTAGCCATGCCTTGTAAATCTTCTCGCCAGTGCGGTATTCAGTCCATGCCTCCCTCTTCCCTGCCTTGATCGCTTTCTTTTTTAGCTTTCTCAGCTCCAGTCTTTTTGTCATCACCTCTTGGTTGAACGTGTGGACATGGTTGGGAGGGTTTTTCACCTTTCCTCCAAAACTTGTTTTGTAGGGCACAAGTAGCGATACATATTCAGGTCTTCCCTCTATTAGATTTTCCGGTGGGACCCTCCCTTTTTGCTTTAGAGTGATTTCCAACCCTCTCACGTTGTTAGATGAGAGACGAAGTCGGTTTTGCTGCATATTCGAGCTTACCACTGGTAGGTAGTGCGCTCTTTCCTTCATAAGACCGCCCCAGGACATCTGCAGAAGATTGTGGTCACTTTTTGGTGCCCGGTATACTGTGAAGTCCGTCAGATACGGGATCAAACCTTCGGTGATGAAAATGTAATCGAGAGTAGCCTCCGCATCCGACCTTTCCCATGTTGGAATTTGGGATTTGTGCTCCACCAGTTCTGCCACATTGTACAGCTTACGTGATTTCATTAATTCTGACCACGCTTTACCTCTTTCGTCGGCCACGGGATAGGAAGGCTTATCATCTTTATATTTGCTGGTCCCACATTTTGCGTTCAAATCGCCGCATATTATTACCTGGGGGACCTTTAGGTCGATTGTAATTTTATCGATGATGTTCGCAATCTCCGTACAGAAGCCCTCAGTGGAGACTCTATCCGGGTTCCAGTATAGGTTGATTATTGCTACTTCTGATGTAGCGTCTATGGCTAGATCCCGGGGACGGTGATTCCAAGATACAAGAGTTGTTAACATGCCATAATCTTCAGCTACCTTCTTTATACTCGAGATTCCTGAGCCTACCCGGGTTGCCGTCAGTAGGCCAGCCGATGGTCGTCCCTGTAAGGACCTTGTTGCTGGGGAAACTTCAATTTCGTAGCCGTCTAACGCCGGTTTTCCCAGGAGCCAGGTTTCTTGAAGGCAAATAAGATCGAAGGCTCCTAAGTTAGTCTCACTTTCGGTCATTAGATGGCGATGACCTCTTGTGTTCCAGGATGCCATATGAAGGGGTAGTTCTTTTTGCTTAGTGGGCGGCATTTCCTCCCGTCCCATAGTGGCGTTGGAACACGATGGTGATTGCTATGCTTTGGGGGGGCGGGCAATAAGGTCTTGAACCCACTTCCACGGTTTCAATTGGGTTCCCTCTTTGTTCGGCACTGTTTTCCTCTGTTTGCCTAGTTCTTCCTGGTATTGCTTCTCGTCACTCATTCCTTGAGCTTTCGGTGGATCTGTGGGTCGACTGTTCCTGTAATTACTGTGTTCTTTATTTTCATAATGGTTAGACGGCCTGAATTCTCCCCTTACATTTGTCCTTGAGGACCACTTGGGTTTATACGGTGTCTTTTCTGCAATGTATTTTGCGGCATGATGTAAGGCCGTGCCATTTTTCTCTCTCTCGTGGGTTTGGTGTAAGGGCAGTGGGATTCGAAGTTTTTCTATTTTCAAGCCCATACGGTGGAGATCCTTTACAGCTTCTCTGGAGAGATCGAAGGCTGCCTTACTATTCACATGGAGGTAGGCTTTGGCTCTGTGGTGCCGATGGTATGGTTCCACAAGTATAAGATCGGCTGATCTTAAATTTCGCAACGTGCTTATCTTCCGCAGCAATTTCAGGACTGTGCCTCGGTTCAATACTAGATAGGTATCCTTTGCAGAGGTTTGTTCTAATTTGAAGAGTATTGAGTCTTGTAACTTTTCTTGTATCTTTTCCTTTGACTTTTGGTGACTGCCCATCGATTTATGGGATTGTAATCGAGTTTTATCCTGGTGCTGCCGTTGATTTGGCCCGCAGCTTGTGTCTTGATCTGGTTTGCGTGTTCTTGGTATTTTTTGTTCTTTAAGGGTTTTTAAAGCCTCCAGGGCGATACTTGGTGAGTTTGCCGGCGAACTATGAGTGCGAGACCTTCGGCCCCCCCATTAGTGTTTGTTACCTCATTCGGTTGTGGGGTCGGTTTCCCCGACAAGGGTTTTTGCGAGCTTGTTGTTGGGGAGCTGATTTTTTCCGATGTTGAGGGCCTCGCCTTTTCACCGACAGAGTGTTGCGAAATGTTCAATAGATCCTGATCTGACTCATTCCCACTACTTACATCAAGAGTCAGAACTGGTCTCAAGATAGTTGAAGGTTTCTCTGGCTGTACGACGTTATTGGGTTGAGGTTTTAAGATCCCCTCATCTCGACTTTTCTGTGATTCTGGTAGTTCCCTTTGAGTGGTCTTTGCTTTTTTGTCCATTTCCAGTACGCTTTTCCCCTTTGTTTGCTTTAGATTAGTCGTGAGCCGTCCGGCTATGACCTGTTCCTGTTCGTGGTGTGCAGTTTTTTTTACTGACTTTTTGAAAATGGGGGCGGTACCCATGCTGCTGCCACTTTCTGTTGTCTGTATAGCCTTAGAAGAGGAAGTGGTCCGGCTGTTTTTTGCTTCTAACTCGCCTCTCAGTAAGTCAATTTTCCCCTCAAGGTTTGCAGCAATCCTATTTGAGTTTCGCTCAACGGCCGTTAGATATCCTTCAATGAAGGTTAGTTTTTCACTCATTGTACTTATCATAGACGAGTTGTCCTTGAGTGCTTCATGAATTGACTCATACAATTTGCAAAAGGGGTTTAAGGCTATTGTCACCGCCGACATTATCGACAGTAAGTCAGCTTTATTTTTAGAGGGGGTATCTTTCTCTGTCATGCTTGGAATTTCACTTAGGCGCCTCGATTTCTTGGGGGTTTTTGTCTCTCTCTCGATTAAGTGATGAACCGTCCTTTCTGTTGTCCTTCTCTTTGTTGGTGGCGGTGCACCGAGAGTCATTGAGTTGTTTTCTCCTAGTGGCCTCCCTGAATTTCCAAGAATGTGTGGGTGTATCCATGCATATTGGTCATTCGCGGTGGATGAAGTCTGCTCTTCTCTTTCACTAGGAGTGGGTGGGCCACCATCCCGAGGTTTTGAGAGTGCCTCCTCTGACTGTAATGCTTTTGGAGATTCGTGCACTTCACCTCTCTCAATCGCTTGTGAGCGGAGGTTTCTTTAGCACTTTGCTTTGTCCTTTGATGGGGCGAGATGTTTTCTAAGTCACTGCTCTCCTCGTTGTCTATAGGTGGGGCAAGGTTCGCTGAGGTGCTATTTGCGAACCCTTGAGGGATGCCCTCGATTTTCCTTGATTTCAGTCTTGGAGAGGGTTCTGTGATAGCCTCAAGTATTTCAGCATCTGAAAGTTCCGGCTCCATCTCGTGTTTCCTTTTGTGCTGTTGGATGAAATAGTCTTTGAGGGATGATGATATCAGAGGAGTTGCTAAGCGATTGATTCTACCCTGTGCTCGTGCCGGGGCTTTGCGAGATTTCTTCCCTGGCGCTTTTTCCATCCTTGCTTTTGCTGTTTTTCTTTGCTTTGGTGGAACTGTTCTGCGTGGTACTGGGGATTTTACAAGTGGGTCATCCAATTTAGGGATCTCGTACTGAGAGGCCAAGTTCTGTTGGCTGGAGCCTCCACTGCCACTTTTATATAGTTCCTGTGTTTGTGGCATGAGCTGTGGGACCTTCTCTTGTGTTTTCGCCTCAACTGCTGCAGATGGGGTGTGTTGGTCTGGATTTTCGCAAAACGAATCATCCTGGGGTGTAGTCGCCTCCTCCTCGGGTACTTCAAATACTGAGTCATCTGATTGACTGCCACTCATTGCTGATTTTTCAGCTTCATGGTCAGAGCTCTCAGCCAGGTCTGAGCTGTTTGCCCTACTTTCAATTTGGGTTGCCTTGGCGTTAGGTAGATTTGACTGGTTGGAATGGCCAATAGGTGAGTGTGTACTTTTCAGTGATTGGTGCATTTGGACGGTAGTAGAGACTTGGGAAGTTGGAATAACTTGGTTATTGGAGGCGCCCTCCGCATTCGACTTACGGACGACTGCGTGAAAGCGCACTCCTGGCTCTGTGAGTCGATCAGCGGTTCTTCTGTCTTGAGAGCATTTTCGTGATGATAGCTCAGGGCGTATAGATTCCTGCCTCGCCCATACTCCGACAGTCTCTGGCGGGAGATCACTCGCCATAGCGGTCGGGCCGCCGGGCGTTCTGTGCTCAGCATTTTTGAGAGGGCTCCGCGTGATAATAGGGGGGGGAAGGACCCCCTTCCACACTGCACCGTTCTTCGCCTCACCTTCCCTTTTGTCACTTTGATCTGCTACTGGGAGCAAAGGACCATCCAAATACGTGGGGTCCACAGTGGGACTCTTGGAGCCGCCTAATTTCTTTAGCCTGACGTCGGCCCGATTCCTATCCAGGGGTGAGTTCATCTGCGTAGGAGGCACGGGAGGTGAGGGGTGTGAGCAGGGAAGGTGTAAGGGGGAGGAATTACTCCCAGTTTGTGGTTGCCCCTCTCGTGGCACAGCTCTCTGTGTTTTCAACACAGTTTATTTAACAGGGTGTGCTCCTGGCACTCTGGGGGGTCAACAGTGTCGAGTGCCAGTTTGCTGCTGCGCAGACGGCGACTTATGTCGTCTTCCGAGGGGGGTGGACAAGCCATCCCACACTGGGAGAGTTTGTGAGTGGTTGGTACACAGCTTTAAGGCTAGGTGGGGGAGGGGCTTTCCACGTATGCCACAAGAAAATGTAAGAAAGTGGCTTACCGTCTGTTGCTTCCCGACACCCTGCACCGCACACTTGCCTATTCCTGTCCAGGTACCCGCGCCGTCCAGAGCCGAACAGCAGCCAAACAGCTCTTTACATGTGAAATGCAGTGCCCTTTACTCCGCAGTCGGGCTTAACGCCGCGAGGGTGTCTGGGGCTGATTTTTAAAGTTGGTAGAAGTCACGTGACAGCACACGTGACCGCAGCAGAGCTCCACCTCCTCCAGGAAGTGGGTGAACGCCGGCAGGCTACTCGGCGTGTAGCAGAGGTGAGTCAGGATGCGAGCGTTCTGGAAAAACACACCGCTCGGGCGTCTGGGGCTGTTTTTTAAAGTTGGTAGAAGTCACGTGACAGCACACGTGACCGCAGCAGAGCTCCACCTCCTCCAGGAAGTGGGTGAACGCCGGCAGGCTACTCGGCGTGTAGCAGAGGTGAGTCAGGATGCGAGCGTTCTGGAAAAACACACCGCTCGGGCGTCTGGGGCTGTTTTTTAAAGTTGGTAGAAGTCACGTGACAGCACACGTGACCGCAGCAGAGCTCCACCTCCTCCAGGAAGTGGGTGAACGCCGGCAGGCTACTCGGCGTGTAGCAGAGGTGAGTCAGGATGCGAGCGTTCTGGAAAAACACACCGCTCGGGCGTCTGGGGCTGTTTTTTAAAGTTGGTAGAAGTCACGTGACAGCACACGTGACCGCAGCAGAGCTCCACCTCCTCCAGGAAGTGGGTGAACGCCGGCAGGCTACTCGGCGTGTAGCAGAGGTGAGTCAGGATGCAAGCGTTTCATAGCAACTGCCATGCGAGTGCAATGCATAACTCGTCTCGACTAAGTGACGATGCGAGATTCAGTACTTTTTGTTTTACCATTAGCATTACTTGGGTATACATTCTCTTCTGTTGTTTTACTTGGGTTTTAATTGACATGTATAGTCTCTTTATACAAGATGGTGATTACTATTGGTATGGTGGTGGTGGTTATGGTTGGTCTTTTTTGCTTGTTTTTTTTTCTCCACCTAGTGAGATGGTATAACCTTTCTCCTTTGATAATATGTTCACTGGTAGTTTAGTCGTCCGTGTGGCATGTATTCTGCACTCAGACATTTTTGACTGTTGTTACATTGGTGACACTCGTGGATATTGAAAATATACTTTTGAATGCATGATTATATGCTCTCTGTTGTTTTTCAGATCTCATTTGGAATTAGTGCTCTTGGAAGGGTTTACCCCTAAACGTGTCAAGCTCCTTTTTGTATTTCTAAAATAAGAATACTGTAATCATGATGATTTATTTGACATATTTTGATTCATGCTGAATTAATTCTGGTAAATGTTAACTGTCTATGCAGTATATTGGTGTGCGAGGGACGGGAGTGCCCCTACTCAGGACACTTTGCTTTTTCAGCTATTGATTCCAAAAAAAGGAGACAACTCAGTGACACAAATGCGAGAGAGCTTACTTTCATAACAAGCATTGGCAAAGCTAATGGTTTGGGCGTTTACTGCTGTTCTTTGCATTTTGCATTTTTAGGCACCAGGGTGCAAGGCGGAGAGTGCAAGGTTTCAAAGGAGGATGCGATAAGTGGTGCAGGTGTTCAAGAAAATGGGAAGGAAGGAAAATAGAGTAGGGAGGATGTGATTGATAGATGGTGCCATCTATGATGAGCAAGTGGACATATGAACGAGAAAGGTTGAGAGTAAGAGGGTAAGAAATAAAGCATGGATGCGAGAGGAAGGATGAGAGGGTCTAGAGAGCAGGGTGGGGTGGGTGTGGCATAGAGAGTGGGGCTAGCGTGCATGGTTGAGCAAAGAGAGAGTGGTGGTATGGAGTGTGGGTAGGGTGGGCGGTGGAGCGGGTGGGGGTACAGTGAGTGAGTGTTGTAGACAGTTGAGGTAGTGTGGATGGGTGGGGTAGAGAGAGTGGATGTAGGGTGTGTGGATGGGAGTAGAGAGAGAGGAGGTAGGGTTGGGGTGGGGGTAGAGTGAGTGAGGGTTGGGTTGGGTGTGGGGAAGAGTAAGTGGGGGTTGGGTTAGTGGGGGTAGAGCGAGTAGGGGTAGGGTGGGTTCGTGGCAGTAAAGAGAATGGGTGTAGAAAGGGTGGTGGTATGGTGAGTGGGAGTAAAGAGCATGGGGGTAGGGTGGATGGGTAAGTTAAAGAGAGTGGGTGTAGTTGTGTGGGGTAGAACGAGTGGGGATAGGTTGGGTGGGTGGGGGTAGAGAGAGTGGAGGTAAAGTGGGTGGGTCTGGGTAAAGAGAATGGAGGTTGGGTGGGTGTGTGGGGTACAGATAGTGAACGTTTCTGGGGTAGATACAGTGGGGGTAGGGTGCATGGGGTTTAGAGAGTGTGGATAGGGTGGGTGGTGAGGTATTGAGAGTAGGAGTATGGTGGGGGTGGGCTAGAGAGAGTCGGAATGTAGAGAAAGTGGGTTCGGTTGGGTGATTGGTTCATAGTGAGAGTGAGAATATGGGGATGCTGGGGGTAGAAATATTGTAGGTAGGGTGGCTAGGTGGGTGTAGAGTGAGTGAATTTAGGGTGGGGCTAGAGAGAGTGGAGTTTTAATGAGATTGAAGGTAGGATAGGTGGATGGTTGATGGCAGAGAGAGTGGTCATAGGGTGGGTGGTTTGTTTAGAAAGACGAGGCATGGGTCAGAGAGAGTAGAGGTAGGGTACATTGAGAGAGTGGATGTAGGGTGGCGGTACAGAGGGTGGAGGTAGGATGCATAGGTGGGGTAGAGAGAGTGGATGTAGGGTGGCTGGATGGGTGGATGACCATTGAGAGAGAGCAGTGATAGGGTTAGTGGGTCTGGGTAGAGACTGGGAGGTAGGGTGGGTGGTGGTAGAGAGTGTGTGCAGGTCGGTTTGGTGCGTAGTTGGTGTTACAGGCAGAATAGATAGGGTGGGTGGGGACAGAGAGAGTAGAGGTAGGATGGGTGGGGATAGACAGAGTGGAGGTAGGGTGGGTTGGTGGTGTAAACTCGGCATGACCCGGTTCTTGCCAATTCAGGGGTGCTGGAAAAAATGCAACTCCGGCGACAGCCGTGACGTTTTTAATGGCACGGCTACCGCCAGAGTTGTAATGAGGCCCAGCAGGTAGGGTGTGTGGTGGAAGAGAGGGTGGAGGTAGGATGGGTGGGTGGGGTAGAGAGACTGGGGGTAGGGTGGGTAGGTGGGGGTAGAAAGAGTAGTAGGGTGGGTGGGTTTTGGTAAAGAAAGTGGAGG
The DNA here is from genome assembly GCF_040938575.1 of Ambystoma mexicanum. NCBI lineage: Eukaryota > Metazoa > Chordata > Amphibia > Caudata > Ambystomatidae > Ambystoma > Ambystoma mexicanum. The sequence continues at coordinate 371,812,435 of NC_090927.1, forward strand.
TAGGCTGGGTGGGTGGGGGTACAGGGTGCAGGTAGGATGGGTGGGTAGAGAGAATGGGGGTAAGTTGGATGGGGTAGCGAGGTTGGGGTTGGGTGGAAGGAGAGGGGTAGATGGAGTGGGGGTAGGGTGGGTTGGTGGTGGTAAAGAGGGTAGGGGTAGAGAGGATGGTTGTACAGTCAGTGGTGGTAGAGAGCATAATGGTAGGGTAGGTGGGTGAGGGTGAATATAGTGGAGACAGGGTGGGTGGGGATAGAGAGAGTGGAGGTAGGGTGGGTGGAGATAGAGAAAGTAACCACTTATATAGGGCAGGTAGGTGGGGATAAAGAGAGTCGGGGTGGGTAGGAGTAGAGAGAGTGTGGGTGGAGAGATTGGGTGTCAGATGGGTAGGGATAGAGATAGTTGGGGTAGAGAGAGTGGGAGTAGGCTGGGTAGTTGGGATAGAGAGAGTGGTGGTAGGGTGGGTGGGGGTAGAGAGAGTGAGGACAGAGTGTTGGGGTAGGGAGGGTAGCTGGGGTAGAGCAAACAGGGGTAGAGAGAGTGCAGATAGGTTGGTTGGTTGGGGGTAAAAAGAATAGTGGTAGGGTTGGTGGGTGTTGATAAAGAGAGTGGAGGTAGGTTGCGTGGGGTAGAGAGTGCAGGTAGGATGGGTGGATAGAGAGAGTGGGGGTAGGGTGGGTGAGGTAGGGAGAGTGGGGTTGGCTGGATTTGCAGTGGTAGAGAGAGTAGGGGTGGGGGTAGATAGGATGGTGGTACGTTGGGTGGGGGTAGAGAACATGAGGGTAGGGTAGGTGGGTGAGGTTAGAGAGAGTGGGGATAGAGTGGGTGAGGTTAAGAGTGCGGATCGTTTGTGTGGGGGTAGAAAGAGTTGGTATAGTCTGGGTGGGGTAGAAAGAGTGAGAATAGGGTGTGTGGGTGGGGGTATTGTAGAGAGTCCAGGTAGGTGGAGGTAGAAAGAGTGGGTGGGGGCAGAGGAAGAGTGAGGCCACAGTGGGTGGGTTGGGGTAGAGAGGGCAGCAGTAGGGTGGATGGGTTGGAGTAGAGAGAGTGAAGGTAGGGTGATTTGGTGGGGTAGAGAGAGTGGGGGTAGTGCGAGTGGTAGTAGAGAGAGTGGGGGGTAGGGTGCATTGGTGGGGTAGAGAGAGTGAGAGTAGGGTGGGTGGATGATGGTAGAGTGGGTGGGTCGGTCGGTGGGCATAGCGTGAGTGGGTGCAGTAAGAGAGAATATTTGGGTGTAGAGTGGAATGGTGTAGAGAGTGTGAGGATAGAATGGGGGTTTGGGGGTAGAGACAGTTGTTAGGTGTAGCGTGAGTGGGGGTATGTCGGAGGGGAAGTTTTAAGAGAGTGGGGGTAGTTTGGGTCGGTGGGGGTAGAAGATCAGCTTTAAGGTTGGTGGGAGTGGAGAGAGAGTGGAGTCAGGGTGGGCGGGGGTTGAGAGACAAGGGGTAGGGTGGGTGGGTTGAGGTAGAGAGACTGGGTGTAGGGTGGGTGGCTTAGGATAGAGAGACTTGGGGTAGGGTGGGTGGTTTGGGGTAGAGAGAGTGGGGGTAGTGTGTGTTGATGGGGGTAGAGTGGGTGGGAATAAGGTTGGTGAGTTGTTTTAGTTTCTTTCAATGTATTTTATTTTATTTTATTGTTGTGGAGAGAGCAGGGTGGGTGGATTGGGTTAGAGAGAGTGGGGGTAGGGTGGGCGTGTGGTGCTGGTCAGGATGGGGTTTGTGTGGGTGGGTGTGGATAGAGATGGTGGGGATTGGTTGGGTGTGGTTAGAGAGAGTGGGGATTGGATGGGTGAAGGTAGAGCAGGTGTGAATTGTGTGTGATGGTGTGCTTAGAGTGGTAGAGGTGGGTGAGTGGGTGGGGTTAGTCAGAGAGAGGTGGAGCTGGGTGGGTGTTGGCCGTTGGTCAGAGGCAAAAAACATGAAGAACAAAGAAGCCTCAGGAGGACTTGTCAACAGTAGCCCAAAATAGCCCAAACAAAACTGAACCAGAGTGGGAGTGCGGGTAGAAAGAGTGGGGGTGGGGTGAGTAGGTGCATGTAGAAAGGCAACAACTGGAGGACAAAATAACAGATCTGCATCAAAAACAGCCCAACATAGCCCAATTTGAATTCTCTGCAAAGCTGGGAAATGGACAGCGCGACACAAACATTGTTAGGGATGTTCTCATTGGGTAGTAGTGTAGAGGAGTTTGTAAAAAGAGATCTTGGTTTGTTGGCAGTTTCATGCCATGGCATTGCCCGTTGCTGTGCGAACCACATTTTCTCATTTAAGAACCCCCATTTCCTCTCTCTTTCTTCTGTAACAATGGTTTCTGCAAGCGCCACAAACATTCTGCAAAACCATAAATGAACAAGCATCAAATAATCAAAGAATACTACAGGAGGACAAACCTGCCCTACCACTTGGAAGAAGACATAACACATTCTTCATATGAAAAAAATGTGTGTATAAGCCAAATGTAGCCATACGGTTGAGTGGCACAGGTAAATGTGTTGGTAACTTGACAGTGCTAGTTAACTTCATTGCAAAAGGAAAAGCTTCATTTTTGCATCATCCACATGCAATTAAGTTCTACCGACCAGAGTTTATCCCCATGTACTGCACTCATGTACTGAAGATTCTGCCTCAATTATTGTTGTTCTAACAACCAGCATGGTTAATTTCTATTACTTACTCCTATTAATACACAAATAAACTGGGAGTTCTACCTGAATTTGTTTGAATCTACCAAGCAAGGGGGGCACATTGGGACTCCTACTACTCGCAAACTGGAGGTTCTGCCTCAATGTATTTAGCTCTACCAACCAGTGGAGCCACTCTCTAACACTGAGTACCATGCTCACAAACACCAAATCAGTGTTAGTCACACATGCAGAGTGTATTTGTAGGAGAATACTAAGGCATTTTAGGTGCATGTGCGTTCATTTTGTAGGCAGCGGAAAACCATGAGGCATTGAGAAACTCATATGAGTATGGTAGATGGAGGAGAATGCCAAGGCACTCACAACCCCACATGTGTGTGTTGTAGGCAGAGCAGAATACCAAGGCTGTGAGAACCCCACATGCAGTTTGTGAGCAAATGAGAATGCCTACCCACTGATAGCACTGTGTGCATGTTGCAGACATAGCAGAACATCAGAGAAGTGTCAGACATGGAATTTATAGCCAGAAGAGAATGACAAAGCAGTTTATGCAAACATACATTTTGTAGGTTGAGGAAATGCCAAGAAAGTGAGCAACCCAAGTTTTTTTTATTTATTTTTTTATTTTTTGGGTGGAGGAAAATGCCAAGTCATTGATGACCTAATGTATGTTTTGTATGGTGAGGGTGTATGTCTAGGAACTGAGAACCCCATTTTCATTTTGTGTGAAGAGGAAAATGCATGTACAGTGAGAAAGCCCATATGCATTGTGTAATGGAGAATGTCCAAACAACAAAACAACACGTGCCATTGTGGCTGTGTGTACTTGTTCAAATAGACGTTTACACCCTAAAATATCCCCAGCTAGCATGTAGTTTAAACGGGTATTTAGTTCTGCTGGGGAAGTTGAGTCAGATCACCAGAGTACCTCAATGAGACAAATATAAGAGAGTGCACTTTTATAAAAATTAACAAGCATCATGTCACCAAAGACTAGGACAGGAGGCAACAGCAGACCTATCTCCAAGAAGACCTCATAGCAAATCCTTCAGAAAATAACAATTTGTAAGCCAAATGAAGTTACATAGATTTTTGGGGAACAGTTAAGTGTATCCTTCATCCTCAATCTGTTCACTACTACCATCCAGGACAATGCACAGTACTGCACTTCCGAAGAAGGTGTTCTGACTTACTTTATTTGGCTTTAGCAAATAGCAGACCCACACTAGAACTCCTAGTACCATGCTCACAAACAGGAGGGTCTTTCTCAATTTATTTGCATCTATGAGCTAGTGGAGACACTCTATAACTCCTAGTACTGTACTCGAAAAGTGGAGGTTCTCAATTTACTTGGGACTGACAACAAGAGTATTATTATAATAAGTATAATTACTATTATTGCATTTATAGATCGCAGGCCTAGCTTCGAGAAGCAACAGAGTGCTTGGCAGCGGTATACAACAAGACAGATACCAAGAAGAGTGCTTTTCAGAGGTAACAACAGTACAGATATACAGCAGGGGTAGGATATCGAGGGGCACAGAGGAGGGGTACAGCTGTACCGGGTGGCGGGGAGGAGAGGGGCAGGCAATGTTTAGTGAGTTACGTGGTGCACGCAGAGACGTGATGGCCTAGGTGTTGAGGAGGAGAGAATCATTGGAGAGGTGGGTTTAGAGTTTTTTTCTGAATTGTAGGGGTGTGGGGGAGGGTCTGATGCTGATGGGAAGGAGGTTCCATAGTCTTGGGGTGTAGGCAGGGAAGGCTTGTTTTCTGTTCATTTCCTTTTTGCAGCAGCAGATTTCAAGTCTGCACAAGTCCTGGCTTCTGGTGGTAAGCTGTCCACCAGAGATGCTGAGTTGGTCCATGAGGTAGCTGTGAGACTTGAGTGTGTCTACCTTATAGATGGTGCAGCAATACTTGAAGGTGATTCTTGCATGCAGTGGAACCAGTGATGGTCGATGACAGCTGGTGTGGTGTGGATGTATCTGTGTAGACCCTTGAGGAGGTGTGCATCCACATGAAGGACACTTCTCAGCGGTGCAAGAGAGGACAACAGGATGCCTTGGAGGAGTATGTTGACCCCATCCAGGTGGGGTATGACAGTGCTTGAAAGGTGGATTCAAAGCTGTCTAGAGGGAGGAAGAGCTGCATTTGCCAAAGTAGGGAGAGCTGAAATCAAGCTTCTGAGTTTTCCTAGCTATGTGTGTCATGTAGGAGAGGTGTTTTTCGATGTGTAAACCGAGGGACTTGGCACAGGAGGTGAGCTCGGGTGTGAAACCCTCAGAGTTCATGGTGATAGCCAGGTCTGAATGGTGTGTGTTTGGTGTTGTTGATGAGGAGTAGAAATTTGGTCTTACATGGGTTGAGCTTCAAGTATCCACTGGACATCCAAGACTGTATCAGCAAGAGGCAGGTTTTGAGCCTATGGATGTCCTTGATGGAGTCAATCTTGAGGTATAGCTGTGTGTTGTCAGTGGGATATTGGTGGATGTTGTGTGCATAGGGGGGCTCACATATTTAGATTGAAGATCACTTGGGAGAGGATGAAACACTGCAGAACTCCACAGGTGATGGGTAACATTGGCGATCTTGAGGCGTCCATCTGAAGAAAGATGAACAAATCTATAGGGCTTTCTGCCTCAAACTGTTTATCTCTACGCTTTCTTTTTCAGCTGACTTTCTCTGTCACCTAAAAGAGGGTTGGATTTTTCTGGAGCACGTGCATCCACCACTGCCCTGGCATCCAGCTCCCCTATAAAGACGGTTGTCTTTTGTTGTGGCATGTACATGCGTGCATTCCTCATTCTTGCTCTGTCTCTGGCTGGCTCTGATGGTGGCAAAGTGGTTCTGTTATTGTCTAGCACCACTGAGTCAGATTCTTCTGTGACAGGCATTGAAGGTTGGTTTGATTAGGATTGCCCATAGTGCGAAAATATGAGGGGCACTTGCCACAGAGATACCAGCAGAAAACTGGAGCATTATCTGACACCCCATCATCACAGTCATCAATGAATCATGTTGAAATAGTGGTGTCATTGGTAGGGGATGTGTGCTCATGGTAGACAGCGTTATGCTCAGCAAGGCCAACATTTTTGGCAAATGGGCATAATATAATATAATAACACTTTACATTACATTACATATATTACATTATGCCACACTTTCCTGGGCTTGCACAACACTGTGGTGCCCAGGACACTCTGGCTTAACTTGGCTGTCTGTTGGCAAACAATTGTATATTACTATACATTACTCTTCTCTGTCTTTCAATCCAGAAATTTGAAGTAGATCCAGACACATGACCAGCTGGTTGGTGTCATGGGAAAGATGACTTCTGATCTGACTTAAACTTTGCAAAAATGTCTGACCCTGCCCTGACACTTTGCAAAAGAAGCCCATGGAGTGGCAAACTATACAGCTCCTCTTGAGAATCTTTCTGAGGCCTCTCTCTGCCTCTTCGATCATTTGCTCTTCCTTTATGTGCATTTATTTCCTGTTGCCTTCCTCTGAAATTCACTGGCACCTAATGGGTTACTCTCCCTGCTTCTGGGGTCGCAATGCCTCCCCAAACACTTTAAAGTCCATATACTGGCCCATGTTCCACACTTTGAATGCCTCTGCAAGTGTGACACTGCCCTCCTAGTAATGCCTTCTCTATGCACAAAGCCAGCTCCTTCAACCATCCCTGTCCCAAGGGGGTCTCCTTGACCAATTCAATGACTTTTCTATCTATTTAATTTTCCAGTAATTCAATCATTGCCGAGAAATGTCCCTAATCTAATACCATGATTTCAACTATTCTTAGAAACCCAGGAAAACATAAGATCCGCCCTATCCTGGAAATATTACTTTATTTACTGATAAAGCAGGAGTTTCATTAACATTAGCACTCAATGCTGTTGTACACAGATAGGGAAACCAACATAACCAAAAAATACACTGTTATATTCATACACATTCATATCAATGTCCCAAAGGTTCATGCTCAATATGTACACAGCATATCATACAAACATATACAGATATGTAAACATTGCAAACTTATATTATAAGATGAACACATTTGAAATTCCAAGTGCTCAATCGTATACAAATTTAACTGTAGCCGAATTGTATTTTCACAGGTTTATGTTGAAACTTGGACATTTATGGCATCATGTTCGTAATTTGAGACAACACCACAACATCATTTTGTTATTAGTATGGGGCATTCAACACAAGGACATTCATTTAAAAACCCATCTAATTGTACACGTATAATCAATCATCTTTAATTACATCATCTCTGTGAATTGAAAGATTCATATATTCAATAGTCATTTAATTGACATCCAGAGCATCCCTACCCCACAGAAGAGTGGAAAATGCACTTTCAACACTAGTTTGTGAATGAGTAACTCCTGTTATTTGTATTTCTCTGAGGAAATGTCACATAGAAATGTGTTCTGCTTGAAGCGCTCCTCCTTTGGCGAATTGGTCTCCTAAATCATGGCCTGTTACGCCAGGACCCTACCTTGGTGTATTCTTTTATCTGTTTGCAAAATAATGTTATAATGTGTGACATGACTAAATCATGTATTGTTTAGATTATATTTCTGTGTTTCAAGGATGTGTTCTTGGCCCACAACCAACCCATGGCTCTCCAATCGATCAAGTGTTCAACAAATCAATTTCATACATAATCTGAATCAGTAATAATTAGTTGTTTATGAAGATGATTTAAACTCATCAGTTCTTCCACTTGACTACTCCATTGACCGATTTAATAGCCAGTGGACGGTTCCAGTGTGTTATTCTCCCAAGGATTTTCAACACCAGCCACAGGAGGAACTGGCCTTTTTGTGATTTTCAATGATATGATAAGAACATCCATCCACACAACCTATGGTCATTCCCTAACAAATGTTTTCATCAAACAGCTTGTAAGGAGATGCCACGTATGCCGACATAGTATCAGTTGTTTTTTAGTTCTGCATAGTCTAAAAAGTTATCTTTGACACAGTAATGTAGATCTGCTAAGCCTTGAGCTATTCCACTCTTTTTATTTTGGCCATATCTGATTTCTAGAGTAGTCCTGCACAGAAAGAATCCAGGAAATAATCTTTGAATTAGAGACTTTCCCAAATTGTATTCTTTGAAAATAGCGTAAAGGCTGCTGGGAAGTCTCAACAATGATATGCTCCCTGTGGATTAATGGGTGCTAGTTTTTCAATGCCCACGTTGTGGCCAGGGGTGATTTCACACATTCATTAAACTTAATCTGATAATGTTTCACTTGCATATGTAATTACTTTATGATCCTGGTCATGCTTTGTTTCCAGGAAAACATTTTATTTGTAATAGGGAAATCTAAGCAGAGAGCTTTAGAAAGACTTCTTTTCATTTCTTTCACAGTCTCTGTGTGAGAGTCTGTCAACTCCCAATTAATCCTTACCATCAAAAGATCGACCAAGGGCTGAGTGATCTCTGCATAATTCTCTATGTATTCATAACTGTATTTGTTCGGTTTAGAGGCAGATTAATATGTCATCTGTATCTACTGCACCACCCCAGGCCCAATATCTCATAGGTGAGAAATGTTACTCACTGAGGCAACCATACTACCCTTATCCCAGGCAGGTGCAGCAGGACATAGAGACAATTTAGGCTGAAGATGGCAAAAGCAGTAATGCTACTGTTTTAACAGTAACAAGCGCACAGATTAGAAATGAAGCAGATGTTGTAAGTGACTCCGACCAAGCAATCCCACTAAGTCAGTGCCTTGTCTGGGATGCCCAAGGGAAGCCCTCATTTATGTATTTTTATGGCGTTATAATCTGGATGATGAACCCTTGTATAACACCCCTCTCTTAGAATCCCCCTTGACCCCACTGAGCCAAGAAGTAGGCTTGTTTTGCAAATTTAAAAGGTTTATTTGAAAAATTAAACAATATATATATATATATATATATATATATATATATATATCACACTTCTATAAATACATTGATAATGGATAGTACACTTGTGAATCTGAGCAGTAATCAGAAAGAGGTAATCCTACAGTAGCACAGTTCTTGGTTACTTATGAATAGGAACAGAAGAATAAGGTGGGAAAGAATGTTTTATATGGTTCAAGGAAACGCGATGAATGAAATGCAGTACAGAAAATAACTTGATATGGCTTCAACAAAAGACAATGTAATCACTTTTCCTTGACAATTCACTCCCCCCCTTTATGCAATATAAGGAGATGGAAAGAGGAGCACACAGTGCTCAGGAATGCAATCAAATACAATACGAAATTCAGTTCCCCCCCAGCAAGCTTAGAGGAAAACAGGTAGAAGTTTGAAACACAGGCCCAAAATGCTTTGAATGTGATGACAATGAAGTGAGAAATGTGCTATAAATGCTTTTAATTCCCCCTAGATGTTCAGGGTGGGTGATATTTAGTTTATATTAGTTCAGGCTCACTTTAACAATGCTCTATGAGTAACTAGCAGGTTAAAACGAATTTTAGCAAAGGAAAGCAAGGAGCTGCTGATTTTTACACATGGCTGAAATTGTGCAAAATGTCAAATCGCGGTAAATTTAATCGCTTGCGTCGAGCGTAATTACGGAGGCCCTATAAGGAGTAGGAAGTCGGTTCTAGGTTGGTTGGAAAGCCTAGAATCTTAGCTTTAAGATAAAATTTCGCTCCTAGCACAAACGGTTCCGGAGATACGGACGATTTTGTGAAGGTAGTTTTTCGGATTTGAAATTTAAAAGTTCAAAATGACAGGTGACAGTTTTCAGCTTTAAAAAGGACAGAATGACACACACGATTCCTATGAGGTAGTTCTAAATAGGTTAAAATAGTTTTAATTAGATTATATTAAACTGAGAGATTGGTTTTGCACAGTGAGTACTCACACTATATTTTTGAAATAAGCCGTCAAGGTCTGGTCAGGTTGGACGGGACTTCCGGCGGGTGGTTCTGAAGTCCCAGCTATCTGGGTCAGCTCTGCTCTCTGGGCCTGTCAAGCACCGGTTCTGCTCACAACGGTCTGGTTTGTGGTTCTCTCTGGTTCCGGATACAGCACTGCTTTCTGGATACTGCTACAGGTTCTTGCAAAAGTTATTGGCAAAAATTCAAACAGCTCGCCCGGCTGTTGAATTGTTTGGTTGGTTTTAAGGCCTGCTGAAGAGGATTCAGCTTGTGGATTCAGGCCTCTCTGCTACAAATTCTGGAGTTAACTTCTGCTACAGGTTCTGGAGATTGATGGATTTGAAGTCTCCCGGCAAAGCGTCCCGCAAGAAAGTGGAAAGTGAATCTCCCTACCTGTCCTGCACTGTCTGCTTTTATGTGTTTAGAAAGTGGGTGTGTGCGTGGCATAACTGAGTCTGCCCCTCTCTACTTGTCATTGGCCCAATTCTCCCCTCTCCCATGATTGGGGGAAGGAAATGGATTGTCGTCATGATGAGGTCTGTTTATGGGTCAGGGGATCCTCCCCTGGTCAATTTGCCCACAAATCTATATTTGATTCAAATACATATTTATCAGATACACAAGTGGTTGACATTACATGTACATATAACAGATGAATTAAGACAGGTCTCTGTTCAAGCCCCATTTTCCTGCAAGCTGGGATTCAGAAATGACAACTTTTTCACTCTTTGGTCGGTTTACCAATATCGGACATTTACCAAAAATTACACAAATGTGCGCGAGGAGTATGGACATTAATTGATGAAGTGTCAGATTTTTAACATGCACACATTTGGAGTAAGACCCTATTTTCCGCTAGCAACCCCCCAGAATACACCACAGGGTCCTAACACCTCTTAAAATGTGCACGGAAAAATCCCAAGAATAATGATATTATTTATATAATTTTGACCAGTCCGCACTATCTTTTTAAAATTATGCCCTGGTCAAAAAGGGGTGTGGCTTCCCACATCACATGGTGGAATAACTGGTTTATCCACTTCCCCCAAGCTCAGTTTGCTAGCAGAGGCACTGCTCCTCCCAGTTTCTCCCAAGAGGAAGCCATTTTACGGCCCCCCCAATATAACATTTGCCTGAGTCCAGGACAGGGCTTTGTTCAACTTCCTGCAGTCCCCAGGTGCTCCTCCCCTAACCCAATCAAAGAGGTGTAATCTCCTTTTGGCAGGGGCAGCAGAATGCAGCTGGGCCTGGGAAGAGTGGCTGAGCAGGTTTCTCCTGTCGGGGGTAGTTGTCAGGCAGAATTCAGCTAAATGTCACTTCAGTTCCCAGTTTAAATCAAACTTACAATTTTTACACATGCAGCTAGAATGCTGATTCTAAGTTCAAAACCATGACATTTAACAGTTGCAACTATGTGACACTCAAAAGTAGGTCACTCATTTAATTTAAACATTTCGATTTTAGTGGTTTTAAATCCAATTTCAATTAAGCTGCTGAATCCACAGCTCAGCCAGTTTTGTTATAAACATTGTTTTGGGCTCTTCATCTTCCCAGATTTTGTATGCACACAACACTTCATTCTGCCAGATGTCTGCTGGTGTTCAGTAAGATTTTTGAATATCCTGCAATGTTCGAAATAGGCACTTTGAGCTTGCATTCAGGAAAACAAAGGTGATTTTAAGGCGCTTTTGGTCTAACAACGCTGTTATTTTTCCTTTGACACCACCTTTCACCCCCGGCGATTCCGGTCCATCATGCTGGCACTGGTGGGTGGCAGGTTAGACAACCATTTTGGTGTGCGCACAACCGCGCGGTTTTCCTGGTTCTGGGATGGAATGATGGGCGGCGACAGCTCATCCCCACATCTACCCCGTCTAATAATTCAACATGGTCAAAACCCTTGAACATGTGAACTCAATATGAAGAACATGTACACCATGTAACATATGCATTTATTCATGAAGAATATTAACATAGCATCCACAAGCCCTGAAGAATACTAACATGCCTAATGTGTAAGGTCAATGCAACATCAAAAAGGCTTTACAACTTAGAGAGAACTCCAAATGATGAATCCACAAAAATACACGCTCTGATAAGAGTTGGCATCTAGTGCCCAGGTTACGAGAAAATAAGGGAAGGTTATGTGACAAAAATAAAGGCACAAGATAGTAATTCCCAGGATGTCGGCCGGATACTCCCAGATTAATAAAAAGATATAAGAGCAGAACCAGCCTTTGTAGGCCAGATGCAGTAACACGGCACACCAAAAGAATCCTGGAACAATAGTGTCCCCAATTGCCACAGAAAACACAGCATGCACATTAGTAATAGTTGAAATCCCGATAAATAGGATGTAATTCCACAGTCCCATCACACGTGACCCATAATTGAACAACACTGCCTATTCATTAGAAACACACAGCGATAGTATCCCTGGTGCACTCCCTGCACATACACAAAGACATGAGGTGCTACACAAGGTCAAATATAAAGAGATTGCCTGGTCTCATGGCCGAGGCATGAGGGATGGTAACTTCTTCAATGAACAATGAACAGTCCATGGCCCTCTCTCCACCTACCCCTTGTCTGGATGATGTCTTGATGACCTGTCAATTGCCCAAGGTTGGTTAGAAAGGAGCCAACCTATCAAAACCCTCAGTGTTATGTGGGCCCTGAAGTAAGGTGCTAATCAATTACCTGTTGTAGAGTTTACATAGTTTAACCTTTACCTATATAGGGGTTCTCACAGGAGGAGCCATCAGACATGTATAACCCAATTAAATGTTTCAATCATATAGAGTGTCTAAGTAGCCACCACCACTAACCAATTACCCATAGGTTTTTGTAAATTATTAACATCTGATGATGTCATTTATGATGAAGTCGGACTTCTTAAATTATTGTTTGTAATAGACGTGCCAAGACAAAACATCATTGTAATACTTGTATGCTGTCCCTGCTTTATTTGGATCATAATAAAGTTTTTTTTTTTCTTGAATTTTGTCGACTTCATCATTCAGTCCATTTTGCATGGACTCCAAAACCGCTGGGTAATTTAGGACTTTCCTGGGTTGTCTTTTTTTTATTTATTTTTGTATTTATTTAGCTGAATTACTCAACATTTCAAAAATTATTTTCAGTTACAAATTATTTATTCAATTTTACAATTTGCAGTAAGTTACAATTGTACATCACGCAATTCACAAGTAATCATTTCAGCATTAATGATTATCGTACTATCAGAATACATTTCAAGGAACATTTTTTAAAAATGATAAAACATTTAGTTCTCAGTCTAATAATTGCACCCAAAAAAAAAGATAAAACCTGCCAAACTAAAATCATAATTGTTTCAACATGAGTTAAGACAAGAAAAATCAGATTAGATTTAAACTTTTCTCCAGTTCTTGGTACTAATGTCCAGTAGATGCAAAGGATCTTCTAAACGTTCTTAACTTTGGTTCTCTTAATGAATTTTATCACTGTTCTAGATTTTAAACAAAATATTCAAATGCATGGTTATGGCCTTAGATTATACAAGCATTGAATCAATCATTTGTCTAATGATGTTTCCTTAATGCAATGGTTCATGTTATTTTATCATTGTAAGTACCTTTCCCTCTTAATACACTTTGGACTTAACAATATTCAAATGTGTAGTTATGATCTTGGATTAATCAAGCACTGATTTCATCATTTGTCTGATGGTGTTTCCTTGACACAATGATTTATGTTATTTTATCATTTTCAGTACCATTCTCGCATGATACACTTTACACTTAACAAACTGTTCAAATGCATAGTTATGACCTTAGATAAAGCAAGCAATGAATCAATTATTTATCTAATGATGTTTCCTTGACACAATGATTCATGTTATTTTGTCATTTTGAGTACCTTTCTCTCTTAGTACACTTCCCATTTCAATGATTGTATTAGATTCCTCGAATATGTCAGTCCTAAAGTTCATAATCACTATGCAAATGCTTGTGCTTGTTGCACATAAGAGTCACTGCCAGGCAACATTGGATTCATTGCTTTGAAAATGATCGATGTGCTTTTAAAAGTGTGAAGTGGGAGAATGGAACAAAAGACTCCCACCAATCCCCTCACGCCCCTGGCCTAGAGGATCGCGGCCCAGACACCCGCCACGAGAGGAGTTTGCCTATTTACCAGACGACCAAATACCATGGTACAGAAACATACAGATGTGCCCACCAGCCTGCCCACCAGCCTGCCCTGCCCATGCCGACACTTGCAGCATGGATGAACTCGACTGAACCATTCAACAGTAAATAAACACATTGTTAGAGATGCCATGATGACCTAGCCAACGGTCAGCACACCCGTGCAAACATGCACACTGGACACTCCCACACCAATCCACATGAAGAACATATTCAGTGCTATGACGTAGGTGACGGATACACCCACTGACGCGCATCTTTATTATTTTTCACATAGGTTTTTCAAAATGCAGAAACGCAAGACGCACAACAAACTCATCTAAAATGCTTGCTGACGCTTCTCCTAACCCATGCATTGGAATGAGAAATATAACGAAGACACGATACTGGGGATAAGGCAAAATGATACTATAACCTAAAGCGCCGTGCATCAAACATCCCCACCTATGCACCAGGCCCAAGTAGGCCGCAAGCAAGAGCCTCCATGAACATTGAACGAGCAAGAGTACAATTGCTGACCCTGCAGAATGAGCCCGGCGCGAACAGACAGTCAAGGGCACAATGTTGCAAACTCGCATGCCACAAGCCGAAGCCAAGGTCACACCTGCAAACTAAGCCAGACACACAGTGGAAAATGCAATATTAAATGTGCAGAATTCTGCCTCAACCACGGTCTCTCCTCACGTGACCAAGCCGAACCTGACAGGGTGCCAGACCCAGGAGGAAGGAGGCGCCTGGATCCCAGATTTTGAGACACAGGCAGCAACAATGAAGCGACTCAATGGACATCTGCGGCGGTGGGAGTAGTCTGCCCTCCAGCATATGAACAAATCCTCGCCTTGTCTGCACATACCCATAGTTATACATTGTTGCAAATGACAGGTGCACCGCGAGCTGGGAACAACGATGGTCCCAGACTGGGGGGGCTCGCGAGTGGACCAATCAGAACATGGGGCACTTATCACTGACGCCATTAACACTAGCCAATCCTCAGGGGTCTTCATGTAAGACTTTTCATGTATCTAATAGAAGGGACAACCCAAGTATACCACCTGACTGACCCTCAACCACTACCACTCGAGGAACCAATCCAGAGTGGCGATAGGTTTTTTGCTAACTTTCCCAGGTGACGCAAGTAGCGCGTCATACTACAAGGTAAAAAGGGCCTGCGAGCCCCACGAATTGAGAGAGAGTGTCAGGACGGACGCGTACGATCCTTGACCCATCCCTGCCGTTTTGTTTAATAAACAGCAGAACCACCTTGCTTCTTGCGTGTGCCTCATACTCATTTTTGGGATACGCGGGAGGAGTTGGGGCCTCCCTGCTCGGAGGTCCGCGGACGGCCCAGCCGACCCCGGGAGAATTTCCCCCCGACAAGTTGAAGGCACTGCTGAGATCTGTTTAAGATCTGGTTTTATTTTATTTTTCCGAGTGCCCTCATTGCGAGGAGGCCCGGCGGCGCGGCCCCCTCTGCCGCTGCCCCCTTTTGAGGACTACAGGACCATCACGGAACTGCGAGAAGACCGGACAGTGCAATCCGGATATTGGCCTTCGGGAGCCGGTTGAGAAGTATCCCGCCCGCGGTTGGCGAGTGTCCAGACGTGGTCCAGACGAGGGGAGGTGGCGAGCCGCTTGGAGGGGTGCACGCAGTCGAGCGGCCCCGCATCAAGAGAACTTGATGAGTATGCCACGCCCAACAAGCAATGTGAAATTGTGAGGGAGGGGGGAGGAATAGAATACGGGAGGCGGGAGGTGTTACACAGGTGCGCGGCGAAGGTTTGATAAATTAGTGTTGACGGTGAAGTGAATGGTAGCTGGACAAGTGCGAGAGCAGTCCGCTACGTTACGGAAGAGGAGGGGGTGGAGCACGAAAACATCACGTGCGGCCGCTCGCAGACACTGATTGGCCTAGGTCGTGACCACGTGTAAGGGTGTGTGTGTGCGCGGTTTCCTACGACTTGGTGATTATTGATCAATGAGTAGATGAGGATCCCTATTGATCGAGCAGAAAACTCGATAGATAGATGACGTTTCCCTGTAGGCGGTAGCTAGCTGGTTGCCTAATACGGAAGATAATTGGCTGGTTAAGCCCTCCTGTCGAGGGGCGTATCACACGCGAGGCGACGCAGCGTGCGCAGTCCGATTATATTGTTGATTACCTTGTTCCAGGCGTGACAGGAAGACAGCTGTGGGGTTAACGGGGGTAGATTGCAAGCGTATTTTGAACTTTTAAAAACATGTAAAGCACTTACAAGTAGTTTTGGAGGAGATCGGTGACGTCACCAGAAGGGCTTTCATAGGATATCTCGAACACAAGGCATCTTTCGGAGAGTGGTGGGGAAGAGAATAATGGTAAGGGAGTGGAGACGGAGATAAACGGTAACGAGTAGATCGGGGCAAGGTGAAAAGGGGGACGTGGCCGCGCACAGAGAACGCCGGCCACGACAAGTGAAGAAAGAGGAGGAGGGGTAAAAGAAAGTGGGACGGCTGTATAAGAACGTCACACGGGGCACACAGCCGCAGGGGGCTACGTGCGCCTCGGCCGTAGGGGGCCGTAAAGGTGTTCAGTAAAGGAAGAAAAGAAAGAAAAGAATATACAAATGCAAATGCTATATTTTACTATTTTTCCTTAGCGGACAATCGAAAGTCCCCAAAATTACGGGGCCAGGTAAAGATCTAAGATTGTATAGCGTACACTGTTAGCAAGATAGCCGCTACCAAATAGGGGTAGGATAACAAGTGAAGTGCTACTATGTCATACGGGACAGGATCGGGAGGATGGGGGAGCACCCTCACTAACCCGCTACAGCATATATGTAAAACACTGTCACCCCATAGAGAGAACCTGATCAAATACAGCATAGAATGGACACAGGGGATGGACAACAAAATGACGACACCATGGCCGCCTAATGGCAGTTTCAATCCATATACCCAACATTCACTATTAACCCATCTGCATAACACATACAAGGGGAAGAAATTGACACACCACGTGGAGGTGTTTAATTTATGGAGGATGTTCCAAGGGTCCCGACCAGGACCAAACGGAATGTTCACTATGGGGGAAACAACGGAAGAGAAGAAGATTAAGGAGGAAGGAGAGAATGGGGAAAAAGAGAGTGAAGGCACACAGAACACGGGGAATGGACAAGAGGGAGGAGAAAAAAGTAACGACCTCAACAAAAAGGAAATAAAAAAGGAACAGAGCGACGATATGCCCCTAGCGAAGGTAGTGAAAAAGGAGGAAGGGGGATATATCCTTTAACAGAACTACGAGAAATGGTAAGAGAACAGTTAAGGGCGGCTGAGGGGTACTCAAACCCGGCATACAGCCCGCCACCATACACAACTACAGGTGGCCACATGGGAGGGGAACAGACTAGTACGACGTGATCAGCCCGTACGAAGATGCCCGCAGGGGAGGGGAGGACTGGAGAAGAACAGATCGCGGGAATAGGACATGATGAGTGGGTAGCTACGCAGGTATTATTAAAATTAAGAGGTTCATTAACAGGAGAAGAGAAGGAGGTAGTAAGGAAAATGGACGAGGATAATACCAGAAAGAGTGAAATGAAAGGGGAAGAGGGGAAAAGAAAGGAGGAAGAGATTTTGTAGGAACGATTAGCAGAATTAAGAGATGAGCAGGATGCACTGATCAAGCAGCTCGAGAGAGAGGAAAGAGAGAGAGCACGGGAAAGGAAAGAAAGTAAGAATGAGTTGGAAAAAATGAGGGAACGAACTGAGGAGCAAAAGAGAGAAGCCGAAAGGGTAAAGGCAGTAGCAGAAAGGGTATCAAGAGCAGCACTGCGTGACAAGAAAAGAGAGGAAGAAGAGAAAGAAAAAGAAATGGAAATATGGAAGAGGAGATTACTATCAGAAACGACAAGGAAATACGAAGAAGGGAGGATGATAGAGGGTATATTAGAGCGGGAAAGAGCGAGATGGGAAAGGAAGAGAGAAGACGAAAGGATATTGGAAAAGATGAGTAGTGAAGTAATGGAGGAATTGAAAAAAAAAAGAGAGAAAATTGGTAGAGAAATAGCGGAGAAAAATGAAGGGGAAAGAGAAGATAGGAGAGGGGAGAGTGAAGTAAGGAGGTATGTACACAGAGACACAGAAGTAGCAACAACATCAGCACAAAGGGGAGCAATTGGTAAAGAAGAAATGGGAGGAACGGATATAATAGACTTAAAAACAGTAACGATTAGGGGGAAAAAGACAGATTGGGGGTTGCCATTCCTGGATGACTTTTGTAGTGAGGAAGAAGAAGGAATGGAGAAGGAAGGAAGAAATAGTGAAAGGGAAAGCCTAGATAAATTATACATCACCCGGACAAATAGAGAATCACCATGGGCCTGCAGGAGAAAGGAAGAACTGGAGGGAAGTGACGGGGAAGAGCAAGGAATGGCGGGAAGGCAGACACGTGCAGCTACACCCTCATCATCCCGTCCAACATGCTCCACCACCCCACACTCATTACGAGCAACATGCCCACCTAAACTCGCACCCTTCCCCCACGAACTGACACCCTATGCAGGCAGGCTTAGAGACCTCCCTGGACGCAGGCAGGGAGAACGAATACACACGCCCACATTAAATAAAAGAAATGATAAAAGAAGGGGAAGAGATGGAGGAGAAACAGTTACGAGCAGGGGAAATATGGACGCAATTGACGATGCAGAAGACACGGAAGAAGAGGAGGGGTGCACGGACTCAATTTTGTGGAACCCAGGGGGTCAAACAGGACACAACTTAATGCCACTTCTGGAGAGGGGAGGGGTTAGACCACAATACGTCCCTTGGAAGCATGCAGACAAGGTAAATATAAAGTGCAGGCTCCCATCATTAAGTGGAGGTGCGGGAAAATGGATATATGAAATGGAAAAACACACCGCAGGACAGAAACTGGCAGTGGGGGGTGTAAAGGGCCTTCTAATATCAATATTGGGGGATGCAGCAGATGACATCTGGAAGAGAGCAGGCTTCCCCGGGGTCACAATAACAAACACATCACACGATGGGGCACCATTCGCAAACTGCAGACATGCATTATGGCAAGCGCTGAGGGTACAGTACCCAGACACATCAGACATAGGAGCAATTACCTCACGCAAGATGCGTGAGAACGAAGATCCTGTTGATTATATCCAGGAAATTCATGAGAAGTGGCGTATGGAAACTAGAGAACAATGTGACAAAACACCAGCAATATTTTATCATATACTAATACAAGGGCTCCCAGAAGCAGTTCAGAAACAACTGAAGAAGATAGTGGGGATGGAAGCAAAAGCATGGCCAGAAATACAACTGACGATAGTACATCATTGTAGGGCATGGCAAGAAAAGATGAAACAAAAGGAAGAGGATAGAAAAGCGGAAGAGGCTAAATTGGTACAGAAAAAACTTACTAAATACACGATGGAAGGTGCACTAATAATTACACCTACAACAATGACTCAAAACCCCACACAAGTAGTGGCTGCACAAGATCCCTCTCAAATACAATCATCACAGATTGTAGCACAACAGCTGCCACCACCCCAACGATACACGACTAACATGGGCGGAGGATACTCAACGCCAGGAGCTGGATATTATAATTACAACAGGGGAAGGGGAGGAATGATGAGGGGGAGGGGATACGGCTGTAACACACAACAGCAAGGGGGAGGATTCAGAAATTTCTTCCCCACCGGGCAACCAGTATATCAGGACAATTCAGGGAGCTTTCCATGGCAAAACAGGGAACCACCGGTATGTTGGATTTGTGGATTACTAGGGCACATGTCACGCACATGTAGACCAAGCACACCATCATGGGGAGAACAGGGACAACAAGGGCCTACAAGGGAATAGCAGGACACCCAACAACAGCAGGCACTGCAACCGGGAAATGTGCAGCAACAACTAGTAACACAACAACAGCCACAGACATATTCACTACCACAACAACAGGTAGCGATAACACAACAACATCAAGTGCAGCAAGTACAGCAACCTGCCCAAATTCAAGACCATAAAATAACCTCTACCAATACACAACTACAGCAAACACAACTGGGAAGGGTGACGGTCCTGGGACACAACCCTTACACAGGAAGTGGTCAATCATTATACCCACAATAGGACAGCCCACAGACGGCCTTGGTGTGTCCCATCCTGTCGGTAACACCTAATAGTGCGGAGGAACCACGCATAGAGGTAACGATAGGTGACAAAAAATTATCATTCCTTGTTGACACCGGGGCGACCCGGTCCTGCATAAGGGATGGTAAATTTAAGATGTCAGGTGAGGCCATGAACACCCAAGGATTCTCTGGGGGTAGGGGGTTGGTTCCCTTTACTGATAACATTCCCTTATCAATAGGGGATTATGACATGTCCGTCCCGCTTTTATATTCCTGGGCCTCACCAGTAAACATACTTGGGAGAGACATAATGAGCAGATTGAATATGACGATCTCCTTTACGGAGGACGGCATAATTTGCTCCACTCCTGGAATAAACATGCTCACTGCACGGCAAATTATGCAAGCATACTGTGGACAGACAGTGATTAGGGCTGAGCCAGTAGATGGCGAACTGTTCCAGTACGGAACAGACATGGCATTCGCATGGATTCCAGGAATAGAAGGAAAGATCTGGAGGAGGCCAACAGCATATTTGTTTAGACCAGAAACAACAGCCAATGAACCAGAAGGAAAGGTGATTTCAGTGAGCATGGAGAGCATTATAGCAACTGCTGATTATATCGCAGTACATGCCCAAGACAGAGAAGGAAGAGCATGGAGGGCAGTGATAGCCCTAGCAGAGGGATGCAGGCTCACCCAGGTGTCAGACGAGAAGCTCTTTTCAGAAGAAAAGGAAGAAGGTGAAATGGTATTTATGATGAGTGTAGAAATATGGCTAAGAGTGACATACAAACAAGTGGCACAGAAAATTGCAATGGCACTTGAAACACCCCCATCCACCCCAGTTCCCTTCTTTGAGGAGGATATGGCAAAAGTCCCAACATCATTATGGACTACTAGTCCCTATGACGTGGGGTGCATAAAGAGTATAGGGGGAGTAAGAATAAAATTGAAAAAAGGTGCAATACTCCCTAGAGTGAAGCAATACCCACTATCAAAAGAGGCAGATGAGGGCATATATGAAACAATCACGGCCCTTATAAATAATGGCATATTGGTACCATCAGAATCACCATGTAACACAGTCGTATACCCAGTGCGCAAAGCTAAAGGAGGGTCTTGGCGTTTCATCCAGGACCTTAGGCCCTTGAACAACATAGTGGAAGCAGAATACCCCATAGCAGCAAACCCGGCCACAATATTGTGTGGCATTCCAGCAGAGGCATCACGATTTACAGTGATTGACCTCAAAAATGCCTTTTTCTCAATACCCCTGCATCCAGACTCACAAGATCTAACCAGCTTCACGTACAGAAACACAAAATGGAAACACACCAGCTTGCCACAAGGGTACTGCGAGTCACCCTCAATTTTCAACAGAGTAATACAGATGGACTTGGGAAACATTGAATTGGAAAGCACAGTGTTGCAGTATGTTGATGACATAATAATTTGCAGCACAAGCGAAAACAAACGCAGAGAGGACTCATTGAAGATGCTGACAATATTGGCTGAAAAGGGTTACAAGGTAGACAAAGAAAAGTTACAGTACTGTCAGGAACAGGTACTATACATTGGTCAGCTCATATCTCAATACGGAAGAAAGATAGCACCACAAAGAGCACAGGCCATATCAAAAACGCTGTTGCCACAAACAGTGAGGGAACTGCAGCAGTTCCTGGGACTGTGCAACTACTGTAGAGCATGGGTGTTTGATTACAGCTCATACATAGGACCCCTACTTGAGGCATTAAGAGAAGCTAACAAAGGGGAGAAAACATTGGGGTGGACAATGGAAATGAAAGAGGCCTTTGATGAACTGAAAGATGCAATATCAACTGCTCCGGTACTGGCCACCCCAGATTATGAACGACAATTCTTTATATTTTCACATTGCGACTCAGCAGTAATGAAAGCAGTGTTGGCTCAAAAAACAAGCATGGGTTACAAACCAGTAGCATTTTACAGCGGTCACTTGGATCCTGTAATGTTAGGACATTTCCCTTGCGAACAAGGTCTCGCTGCAGCTGCCTTCGCGGTAGAGAAAGCATCATCAATTACAATGGGGTGCACAACCACACTATTTGTGGAACATGCACTAGTTGCAATATTGAACAAGCCTAAGTCCACACTAACCACGCAGAGGGCGTCAGGTTATGAGATCATCTTATCTAGACCAGAATTATCAATTGTTAGATGCAGCACAGTTAATCCTGCAAGGTTTATAGCAGAAGTCATTGAGGAAGGCGACTATGCACATGATTGTACGCAGACTACCGAAATGTAATCATGCACTAGAAAAGTTGAAGAGGATGCGCTGAATGGAGGAGAACTCTTGTTCATTGATGGGTCATCAACAATAGACCAAAGTGATGGGATAAGGGATAAGGAGAACTGGGGCAGCAAATTGGTGTGTGTGGCGGTGAAATGCGTACAATTACCACAACATTACTCTGCTCAAGCAGCAGTATTAGTTGCACTGATCTTGGCATTGAAGGAAAGTTTTGACAAAAAAGTGACTATATATTCCGACAGCGCATATGTCACGTCTACTGTCCACTCAGGATTGTCCAAATGGAGGAGAAGAGGGTTTAGAAGAGCTGACGGCACCCCAGTGCAATATGCTCTCTTATTAGCTGAATTAATTGAAGTAATAAATGACCCCCAAGAATTAGCTTTGGTCAAATGTACCGCACACACAAATGGAGAAGATCATATCTCAAAAAGAAATGCAGCAGCAGACGCGCATGCGAAATATGCTGCATATTTTGGTGAGATATGGAACCCCCCAGAGTCAGAGAGAGGGAGAGGGAGGGGGATAGCTAAAGAGATGTTGATAAGGGAAGGGTACACCCATCTCCCAGCCACACAGATAATGGAGTTACAAGCGGATGCACCAATGGCAGAAAAAGAAATATGGGTAAAAAGAGGATGTACAATGTCGCCAACTGACGCACTATGGCGCCAGGGCAACACTGGAAAGATGGTAATGCCATTGGCACTGTTGAACACCGCCCTGAGCCAACTCCACCCCCCAGCCCACACAGGCAAGGAAGTTATTGCAGCACGAATTAGGGAAGATTGTTTCTGTCCCGAGTTAAATTCCCATGTGACAAATTTTATCAGCAATTGTCTCACATGTCAACAGTTTACGGCCGGTCACATGCTGAAAGTGATAAAAGGTACCATACCCCGGCCAGAGGGACCCTTCCTGCACGTCCATATTGACTACGTTGATATAATCAACGTATGTCAAGGAAATATGTATATGATTGTAGTAGTATGCCCATTCTCCAGGTGGATTGAGGCAGGACCCTGCTCACATCCAGATGCATTTAGAGCAGCCAAATTTCTAGTGAGGGAGGTTTTCCACAGGTGGGGAGTGTGCGAGGTACTGCGGTCGGATAATGGCCCGCATTTCGCTAATGAAATGTTCCAGCACATCACATCCTTACTGAACATCAAGCATAAATTTGCATGTGCATATCACGCGCAGGGCAACGGTATATGCAAACGCCTGAATGGCCTACTGAAGGAGGCAATTGCAAAGATACAGCAAACAACAAAGAAGAGTTGGTTGTATTGCCTTCCGTTAGCTCTATTTGAGCTGAGGAATAGACCAGGCTCCGACCACCACCTCACTCCTCACGAGGTGGTGACCGGACGTCAAATGCGCCTTCCTCTAACGCCAACATCAAGAGCATTCACAGACTATGAAAACACTGCGACTGTTCTTGGTGATGAAATGTACTAATATGTGTCTTCTTTGATTACTAGTGTAGTGTTTGTGTCTCAACAGCTCGAGCGCACGCGGGCGGGTCTAAGAGTGATCAACAAGAAGACGCGGACAAAGGATCGGAAAAGGAAAAACTGTGCCAAATTGCTAAAGGTGACCACGTGCTACTTCGCAATTTCAATAGAAAGTGGAACAGCCCACGCTTCACTGGACACCACCTTGTAGAGGAGGTATCTACGAGAGCAGTAAAGTTGCAGGATAAACGTGCTTGGAATCACCTACACGACGTAAAGATCTACAAACTCCAGACCCGCCCTAGCGTCACCGACAGGGCCATTGGAAGAACAGCAACAGCGTCACCCACGGAGGAAGAGACTTCTACCACAGCTGACGACCATACCCTGCCACCCCACAGATTCCCCAGAGACAACTACTGAAATAGAAACTGGTAATTCCCATACCGCCCACCCCATGGTCACACGATCAAAGAGTAAAGAGACTTCCGCCAGTTGAACCCCAAACCCCCTGCCCATCGACCTCCTACCCACTAGAGTAACCACCCAATTGAAGGACATTGTCTTGCACATATACACATGTAAACACTTGAATGTTCTCTTTTTTCTTCCTCGCACATGCAAGTACCGTGTATTATTGTATTGCTAAGAAAACAGATAACTAACAAAGTTCATTGCCCAGGAGTAGATGCTACCCTCAGATGATAACTACCCTGAAGCCCTATCACACCAATGTGTCTATCACATAAAAAGGCCAAAGTACCTAAAAAGAAGGAGGGTAGGTGTCTACTATACAGCATTTATCTTGGCCATAGAACAATCAATGCCCTATCTTCACCAACACTTGCCTGCCCTAAGAGACAGATCGCTTAGATTGGCGTGGGAACAGCTCTTCGCCTGGGCACTGAACCACTACTTGATAGGGAGAGCTTGAAAACAACAACTAACACTAATAACAAGCCGATTTAGAATTTTCAGGCGGGCAACTTTAATGTCGCAAGAATAAGCTGCCGGACTGCAGCAAGGTAAGAGCAAAATGCCGGTGAGACTAGCTTCTGTAATAAAAATGATAGGGATTTTGATGATCACCGGGTTTTTGGCTGCCTCTGTATGGCAGAAAAGTTATGCTATCAATATTTTGGCTGTACCCAAACCTAATGTACCCCCACCCATGGCTGCAACAGGTGTTACGTCAGGTGGTACTAGCAAGATTCCACATAAGGGAAATAGAGTTAAACGCAGCACATACTCAGATAATAAAGGTATTGATAATTACATAACAGATTCAGCACACGTCTCGAACAACATGTGGTACCAACACATGACCCAAATAGGTAAGCAGACAACAGAAGGCAGCTGCTACGTCTGCTCATTGATCCCATACGCCATGAGCGCTTCTCGAACATTTGTTGCCACGGAAATAGACGAAAAGACAGCACGATGTATAATATACCTGGCACTGTTCCAAACGAAAGGGAGATTTCAAGGGACGGTGGTGAAACTGGTGTGGAAAACGCGAGACACATATCCATACGAAAACAACTTCCTCAAGACTTATTTGAGTTACCACAAGAGCAGTTTGCATGCTGAAGCATTCAGATACATGACAAGTGGTCCTGAAAAGGGAGAAACAAAGAAAGTAACACTACAATACCTACCATGTGACTGGTATGCCACTGAAGTTCCTGGTAAACAAGGATGTTGGGAAAGACCACTGGTAACAATAACAGGGAAGGTGTACATGGACAACAAATGGGACATAGGAGTGATTGGCAGCAACATGGTAACACGAGAAAATATTACAACTATTGATGAACACAATAACAGATGTTGGACGATTTGGGGCAAGTACGTACCCATGCTGACGTGGATGGAGAAGGATGAAGATCCAATAAGCATACTGCCGCTGGCTGCACCTAAGATATGCTACCAACATAGAGGAGAAGTGGACGTGGGATACAACACCAATTGTGCAAGCATGATGGAGTTACCTGAGAGGGGAGCAGGAACAGCAGTATTAATGGACCATTACTGGGCCTGCGGAAACAAGGTATACCACAAACTGCCCCCTCTGTGGAATGGTATATGCACAATGGTACACGTTAATGTACCATCACTAGTGGTGCCCCAGAAACATGTGAACATG
Organism: Ambystoma mexicanum; assembly: GCF_040938575.1. Taxonomy (NCBI): domain Eukaryota; kingdom Metazoa; phylum Chordata; class Amphibia; order Caudata; family Ambystomatidae; genus Ambystoma; species Ambystoma mexicanum. The sequence goes on from NC_090927.1 coordinate 371,838,200, forward strand.
GCGAACTTCCCTAAAATGGATGAAGGAAGAAAGAGGAAGAAGAGATCTGTAAAACCTCAGAAGGGGTCAGAGAACGAAAACAACAACAACAACAATGTCCTGAATAGAAAGAAGAGACAAGGAGAACCCCTGACAGGAAATTACCTATGGGGAAGGTCGGAAACAGCACTCACTTCAATCCCACCAGAACACAGACTATTCAGCAGAGCAGCAATGTTCTTCTCATCAATAATACATCCGGGACTACAAGCTTACGCAAACGCAAAATGCCTCCAGATAACTCGATGGGAGCTGATGATGACAATTAATTCTACAGTAAATGGATTCAACGCAATAAAAGAGGAACTGCGAGCAGTGAGGATGGTAGCACTACAGAACAGATATGTATTAGATCTCCTTACAGCAATGGAAGGAGGAGTTTGTGCAAAGATAGGACAATCATGCTGCACATTCAATCCTGCTAACGATGTTGACAATGGTACACTGACAGAAGCAGTATCACACCTGGCCCAGATGCACTCCAAAATGATGGATGAAAGTAAAGGAGTGAAGAAGGATGACAGCTGGTTTTTAATGTTATGGTCACGTATGCCATCTTGGCTGTCGGACGGACTGAAGATTATAGTTGGATGCATAATACTGGCTGGAGCTGCACTGATCATAATAAGATTTTGGAAGGCCCAGAAGGCACGCACTACAGACGAAATGATCGAAATGGTTGGTATGCACCCCTTGATGCCGGCAGATGATGGCCAGCACACGGACACAATAATAAAAGAAAGAGAAAAACTGTGCAAACAGATCATCACCAACCACCTGGACCCACCATCTGTGAAGCTCAAAAACCCAAGAAACCCAAGGAGCTACATAGGGAAATGGGTATACTGCACACCTGGAGGAACCTGTGTATATATGTATTGGTCATTTGAAGACCACGTCAACTACTATGGACACTTGGGAGGAGTAACGAAAATATGGAGAGTAAGAGGAGATAAAGAAAAAGATATGTTTGTGGTCGACAAGTCGACCAGAGGGGGGACTGAAGTGGGAGAATGGAACAAAAGACTCCCACCAATCCCCTCACGCCCCTGGCCTAGAGTATCGCGGCCCAGACACCCACCACGAGAGGAGTTTGCCTGTCTACTAGACAACCAAATACCCTGGTACAGGAACATATGGATGTGCCCACCAGCCTGCCCACCAGCCTGCCCTGCCCATGCCGACACCTGCAGCATGGATGAACTCGACTGAACCATTCAACAGTAAATAAACACATTGTTAGAGATGCCATGACGACCTAGCCAACGGTCAGCACACCCGTGCAAACATGCACACTGGACACTCCCACACCAATCCACACGAAGAACATATGCAGTGCTATGACGTAGATGACGGACACACCCACTGACGCGCATCATTATTATTTTTCACATAGGTTTTTCAAAATGCAGAAACGCAAGACGCACAAAGAACTCATCTAAAATGCTTGCTGATGCTTCTCCTAACCCATGCATTGCAATGAGAAATATAACGAAGACACGATACTGGGGATAAGGCAAAATGATACTATAACCTAAAGCGCCATGCATCAAACATCCCCACCTATGCACCAGGCCCAAGTAGGCCGCAAGCAAGAGCCTCCATGAACATTGAACGAGCAAGAGTACAATTGCTGACCCTGCAGAATGAGCCCGGCGAGAACAGACAGTCAAGGGCACAATGTTGCAAACTCGCATGCCACAAGCCGAAGCCAAGGTCACACCTGCAAACTAAGCCAGACACACAGTGGAAAATGCAATATTAAATGTGCAGAATTCTGCCTCAACCACGGTCTCTCCTCACGTGACCAAGCCGAACCTGACAGGGTGCCAGACCCAGGAGGAAGGAGGCGCCTGGATCCCACGTTTTGAGACACAGGCAGCAACAATGAAGCGACTCAATGGACATCTGCGGCGGTGGGAGTAGTCTGCCCTCCAGCATATGAACAAATCCTCACCTTGTCTGCACATACCCATAGTTATACATTGTTGCAAATGACAGGTGCATCGCGAGCTGGGAACAACGATGGTCCCAGACTGGGGGGGCTCGCGAGTGGACCAATCAGAACATGGGGCACTTATCACTGACACCATTAACACTAGCCAATCCTCAGGGGTCTTTATGTAACAATTTTCATGTATCTAATAGAAGGGACAACCCAAGTATACCACCTGACTGACCCTCAACCACTAACAGCGCTCTCTATACGTATTCTATACTAACCCTACCACTAGAGGAACCAATCCAGAGTAGCGATAGGTTTTTTGCTAACTTTCCCAGGTGACGCAAGTAGCGCGTCATACTAAGGTAAAAAGGGCCTGCGAGCCACACGAATTGAGAGAGAGTGTCAGGACGGACGCGTACGATCCTTGACCCATCCCTGCCGTTTTGTTTAATAAACAGCAGAACCACCTTGCTTCTTGCGTGTGCCTCATACTCATTTTTGGGATACGCGGGAGGAGTTGGGGCCTCCCTGCCCGGAGGTCCGCAGACGGCCCAGCCGACCCCGGGAGAATTTCCTCGCGACAAGTGCTTGGCTCTAACCTTTGTGAGAGCCAGGCATTGTGTTGTTACATATCGCAATGTCGCTTTTTGTTCTTCCATTTTGCCAAAGCAGCAGATGTTACTTTCTTTGGTTTTGATAGAGCGTCTGGCCAAGATAACCCTGGTTGGCCACAAATTGAAACAAAATCACAGTGTTAACGATCTATACAGTGGAGAAGGATATTTAAGCAAATATGGTTCTACCGAACGCAATTTTTTATCTCCAAAAGGATTTTTGCTAAAAATCTTTGTACTTAAGGCACCGTCTACGTGTTTCTATCCAATCAGAGAGATAGAGTTTGGTTTTGGCCCTATTAGGGTCGCATATGAGGGTTTCTATCAATGGCTGCAAGAATGTTAATTACCAGAGCTCTTTGTTGAGTAGAAAATGTATGTTCCGAGTGGAGCATATAATTAGAGATTGTTTTAACTAATGTGATGGAATGTGTAGCGAGAAGGCACTTCCTATAAAGAGCACAGAGTCGCCACTGATATAAACCCAGTAGAGAGACTAGGTGTGCATGATGATGGATGCAATGTATTTCTCCAATATCTGCCTTCAATTTTCCTGAAAAAGGGTTCCGTCAACATTCTGCATGTTTCTAGACCATACAACTGTACTGCTGCCGATTTTGTAGATAATACGCAATGGCAGGTTTTATTGAAAACTTACCATATCTGGCCAGAATTATTTCGGCTTGAGAAATCGATGTGGTAAATTTTATTTCTAATGCTGCTAAATGCAAGTTATTTTGCAACTTGATGTCGATAATCATGCCAAGATAAGTGTACTGGGTGACTAGCTCTATTTTAAGGTTCTTTATAGTCCAAATCAGTTTACTCCAAATGGTTTGTTGAGTTACAAATGCAAGAATCTTGTTTTTTAGCAAATTGATACATAGTTCATTATTGTATAAGTAGCAGGTTAGGGCATTCAATAGGTTTTGAAGGCCAATTGGTGTCTTGGATATTAATATTAGATTGTCTGCATACATTAGAGCTGATAATAATATCGAACCTAATTTCGGGGCATCAGTGACGATATTGCAAAAGGCATGTTTGATGTCTTGGATAAAGTAGTTGAAAATGGCAGAGGCAAGAATACAGCCTTGTTTAAGGCCCCTTGAGGCCAAGATGGGAGCTGATAGTAATCCTTCTGTGGTTAATCTAACTTGAATAGTAGTCTTTGAATGGAGTGCTCCTATCAATTTGATTAATGTCGTGGGACAGCTGGCCTTGGATAATTTCATTAATAAGAGGCACCTTGAAATTGAGTCAAAGGCGGCATGAAGATCAATGAAGGCAAGGTAGAGTGGTTGTTTGTTTGTTGCTGCTTGGGCTTTTACGGCATGCATGAAGAGTGGTCAGATTTATAGCTGTTCCCAAGCCAGCAACAAATCTAGTCTGGTTGGGATCTCTCTGTGATTATACACTCTCTGTGTATAACCTGTTCATATGCTGTATTCTTGCCTACATCCTGTAACCTTGTTTAATTTGTACAAATGTTGTATCCTTGCCTATGTTTTGTAACGTATAATTTAAGCTTTGCATCTGTCGTATTTGCTGCGCCCTGATACCCCCGGATCTGGTGCCCATTACAAATTAATAAACAAACAAAACAAACTGTGAGGAAGTCCATTCGTTGGATACATGCAAAACTAGACGTGCAAAGATTTTTCCCGGCGTGTCGAGTGAGGCTATTGGCTTGTAATTTGTGGGTTCTGAACGGTCTCCCTTTTTGAAAATGGGGACAATAATTGATTGGACTTTCCTGGGTTGGTTTGGAGAAAGTCCTCTCGAGTCACTGCAGGCCACCCTGTAGGGTGTGGTTGGACAGCTGGCTGTTAGGGGGAGACTCGACGTCAAAGACCTTCTGCAGATCCACGGATGTAAGTATGACACAGGAATGGGAAAAGTGGGAAAAGGGGTTTTGTTTATTGTGGGCTTGTGAAGAATTAAGAGTTAAAAGGAGGTAGCTTCCAACAAGGGTTTGGAAAGTATGCGTGATAAGCTTCTATGTGGGGCAGTTATTATTATAATTTTTTTTAATTTATTGTTTGGCTGATAGTTTCAACCTTTCAATATTCATTGTCTACATAGTATAACACAGATTTCGCAAGCAATTACACAAGTACATACAAAAAAATCATTTTTCACCACATTTTTTAAAAGAAATAAATTGAATTTCACACATTTTCCAGCATTAAGTACAAAACCCTTCCTTGATTTTACTCGGTAAAATATTGAAAAATAGTAGATAGTTCACAAATATCATCATTTTTCAATAGTCAGGAATTTATAACCTCCTTTTCATTGATAGATTTGAACAAGCAACAATGATATGTCTTAATGTTTCTATCTCATTGTTTTGGTAGAATCCACATGATTTCTGGTCATTTGTCCAATTTAAATGAGTTCCTAAAACTTCTCTGGTCAACCATAAGTTAAAACATATCCTTAAGAACAGATTGGAATATGTTGGACTGGGAAATATCTGTAAATATATAGGAATTTGATTACAAATTTACCAGTATTAAACAGCTTATATTCATTACAAACATCCCAGGTCTTCCTCCAATTATAATACATTTTTTTATGCTTGTTCCGGATTTTCTAATAGCAAGTCTAGATCAATAACTGCCATTTGCATCATTTCCAAACATTCTTTTATCCAAGATTCTAAAGATTTGCCCGTCTGTCCAGTTAATATCTGAGCCAAAGCCGATGGGAGCTAGGTAGTGGTAAAGCGATTCATGAAACATTGCCAGAATATGCCAATTTACCAAACCTCTCAAAGGAGGTAGACACAGCTCAAAGCAAATTATCTGAATATGGAAACATATGGGGAGTAATAATATTATTTTCCAATATACTCCCAATTGGGTCTATGTTCCTCTAATTTTGTTTCCATTCTGCAGATTACCCTAGGGACTGCTTTTTGCTTATAAAAGGTAAACACTGGGATGACTGAGAATTTCCCATATTTTTTATGGCTAATGGTCACTTGAGCTGCAATTGTCTCCATCTTACATCTCACCACCAGTTTGTAAGGATTTTCATGGATATTCGTACCTATATTCAGTCCCAAATAACAATATTCCGATACAATCTGAGGAGGCTGATTACATATTTGTCATCGGCGTAAACATTAGAATTTTTTGATTTTCCCAAGGCATACTGTTTAAGGCCTGGTGCTTTCTCTGAAGTCCTATCTGCGTTTTGTTCAATAGGACTAAGTCATCTGCATATAGCAGCCATGATATTAATGCAGTCTATACTTTAGGTGAAAACAAATTTACTTTACTTAATTGAGCCCCTAAGTCGTTAATGAAGAAGTTAAAAAGTGATGGGGCTAAAATACAGCCTTGTTTTAGGCCTCAATGGGTTGGAATAGGCCTTGATAATAGTCCTTCCCTTTCTAGTTTGACTTGTACAAACGTCTGTGAATACAGTTGAGTAATTAAATTGAGGATATAGTTTGGGCAGCCTGCCTCCTTCATTTTAGCACACAATAATTCTCTTGGTACTGAATTGACCGGCATTTTAAAATCTATAAATGCTAAAAATACTGGCCAACCAGTCTGAACGACTCTTTTTAAATTGCTGTTATTTTTAATAGATTTTGCGTTGTCCCAATTCCTGACACTAAACCTGATTGGTAAACATCGAAGTGAAGGTTCTTAATTATCCAATTCATTAAATCATTTAATAACAGGTGTGCAAAAAAGTTCTCCGGAGAATCCAGAAGGGCTATTGGGTGATAATTTACCAGATTATGTCTGTCTCCCTTTTTAAAAATCAGAATTATCACCGAATATTTCCATGATACAGCTATCTTTTTATTCTGCAGTACCTGAGCGAAAATTGATATGATATGATATGATCGTTTATTTATATAGCGCCTATACACAATGTGTTTCAAAGCGCTTCAAGGCAAGGGGCGAAACAAGGGAAAATACAACCACATTCTTACAGGCCATGAACAGTAAGGATGTGAAATTAACTATCGTACTCGGCCTGACGACATTTCAGATAGTGCGAGAGCTAGGACATAGATAAGGAAGGGAGGGGGAGAGTGGGAAGGAAATGGAAACAGACAGGCGACTACCGTACTAGTATTGTGGCCCATTGCTGTGGGTGAGTTTTAAACATTACGTTACTTAAGCTATCTGGTCCTGGGGCTTGTGAAATATGTAATCTCTTAATTTCATACAGGATATCTTCTTCATCAAATGCTAGCTCTCCTAGATCATCAGGGGGGGGACTGCATCATCGGGGCTTGATCGTATATTTCGGCATATCATTTGCCAAAGTAAGCTCTCCATTCTTCATCCTGAATGGAATTTAAGGGCAGGTAATTGGAGGCTAATTAAAGAAAATACCAGATTTGGGCACTCGATTTAAAGTTTATGGCAAGGAGCAAAGCTTCCCCATCTTGCTTGAGCATTCTTACCCAATTTCTATATCCTTTATCTTTTGAACATAGAGTCTCGTCAGCTGGATAAATTGATTAGGAGCCACCCAGGATTCCAAGGTTAGTCCCGTATTTTATTTACATGCCATTAATAGTCTGTCTGAAGGCATCCCTTTGTGACCTTTAATGGCCAAGATCCAACAGACTGCATGGTTTTCCCATACTGATTCTTTAAGAAGCCAAGTTTCTTGAAGAAAAATGTCGGCCTCTGCTAATGTGATGTTTGTATTTGATAATAAATGAGTAAAGTCTCTAGTATTCCATGAGGCAAGTTGTAAGAACTTCTTAGCTCTTAGCATGCCTTGGTAGACATTACTTTCATTGAAAACTTCTGTCCTCCACTAAGGCATCCTGTAGCCAAGACCATTCAGTTTGATCCCTGATATTTGGGGGGTGCAATAGGAACCTCCCCCACTAGTTTGACCTGGTCTCCTTGGCAAGACATTTGCAAGGGTAAGTACCCCAAGTGAGTTTCTATAGTTGGGGATACCAGCTTCTGAAAGAGCAAATGTTTCAGTTTATGTTCATATTTATCCTTCTCTAACCGAAATCCTTACTGCTCAAAGTGATGTTTTACCCATCATAAGCCTTGTCTGACCAGTTTTATTTTGAATATCTTTGTTAATGTCACAATACCATTGTTCATAGCAGTTAATATAATTTCCAATAATGGAGTCACCTGGATATTGAGACCAAAATATCCTCTTGGGGTAGGATTTTCAAAAGAAACTGCAGAGGGTGATGAAGAATTCAATGTGGAATTTAGTGATTCAGGATGATAGATTTAAAGTGATAGCTAGCAAAGGTTTTCAAGGTTGTGTTTCTTGTACCAAAATTATTTATCTTGGGCTAATACCTCCGAACAGGTTTCCCTATTCGGTGCACCCATGGCCTGTTCCTGGGTAGTTAAGATTTTGGTGGTCATACTCCTTCCTTGATGAGCTAGCCAAACTCTGGGAAGGTTGGGAGTGAAGTGTCATTCTTTCTGAGGTCTGCTCAAAATGTACATGTATCTCAGTGGTAGGAAAAGGTTGAAGTTGTTCCTCCGCATATGTTCTTATTATCTGGCCAGATGGGCCCTCCAATTTGGATTGTATAGTTATAATCCCATTTTGTTCCATTTATCTGGCTTCCTCTGGAATTTCCTCAAAGTTTATCAATAGTATCTCCTGAATCCCCCTGTTAGTTACATGGGGTTCCTGAAGCGAGCAGGCAAGAGAGTCACTTAGAGTTTGACCAGTAATCTGTTTTTTTTCTGGTCCTCTGTATTTATCCAATAATATCATATTTGGGAAAAACTCATTTTGGAACAGGGTTCAAGAAGGTCTATAGTTGAATAAGTACCTAACTTCTTTCTTTTCCCCTAGCTCTTTGACTTTGTTGAGACCCCAAACAGGCACTGTCCTGCTCCTTGGGATTTCTTCTGTGGCATTGATGATTCTAACATTCATGCATAGGACATGAAGCTGCCAAAAATGCAATTTAGAATAGGCAGAAAATCACAATCTAAAATGCCAAAAACAAAACAAAATAAGGAGCAAAAATGAAAAAAATCATAAAACCTTAGCTAAAAGTATAACAATTTACAACAATATGATCGACTCAAAAGCCCAGTGGCCCACAGTCACCGACCGAAAGCAGTAAAATCAACCATTTATCAATAATAAAACCAGAGTGGATTGGTACCATCTGCTCCTATCCTCCAGAAACCCACAGTTACCGATTAGATGAAGCACTGGGTCGGCTCAAAGGCTCCAAGGCCTGCAGTCACCATACGAAATCGAAATTGAGAAATTATCAGTGCTGACGCCTTCCTGTTGTCACTTAGAAACTGTGTTTCCCCATCAACATGTGCAGTCTGGTATTTTCTCATAGTCCCTGGTGTTGAATGGCGTTTAGAATACATGTTCTGTGTTGCATTCCTTGTTTCTCAAGGTTAGGTAGATGGGTCATATGTTGTAATTCTTGTCCTCATGTCATCACCAGTTCTCTGTTTGGAAATAATCTCATTTCCTCTCCTGTCTGTTACTGATATACTAAATGCCCCTTACTCCTTACTCTCACCTAGTTATTCCTCTGCATCTAACAGGTCACTCAGCCCCTCCTGTATCTTTTGGTGTGTCTGGGAATTACTAATAGTGTATCTAGCACCCCCTATGCCTTGACTATGGACAGGTGTATCAGACCCACTGGTATCTTTTTGGGAAGAGCTGGACAGTAAAGAGGTAGTTTCAGGAATAGGAGAGAGTCTCCCTTCTTACAGGAGACTTGTTTGTCTCTGAACTTTAGATACTGATTCTGAACAAAATCTATTTTTTTTTTATTTCAATTAGCACTTGCTCTTTACATTTTACTAGTTGTTCCTTAGATTGAATTGGAGTGGACTGACTATAGTGGAATGCTCTAGTTTTGGAGACCAGTATGTCTTGTGTTGTTTTATAACTCATCTGTAAGGATTTATTTTCTAGCAAACACGCATTTAATTACGTATCCTTGGTTTCTTGAGTGCCAGCTTTTCAATTGTTAAAATTGAAACACTGCACTATTGATATCCGTTATGAATGTTCTAACTTCTCTCTCAATGTAACATTCTCTTCTATTGTTTTCACTATCTCTTTTGAAGACACCTTACTCTGATCACCTTGTGCACGGGATTCTGTAACAGACCCAATTCAACTTGTGATTCACATCCTTTGTGATGGGTGCATTTGTTACATTCATAATATCTTTGAGTAAGATAATGGAGTAATAATTGTGATAACTTAATGTACTCTCAATTTGTCATCTGTCTGTATCCACAGACAATAAATCACATTCATATATAAAATGTCTCCAACCACTGTTTAGCTTTTATGCACACATGCAATTCATTTTGTATTACATCAAAGAGATTGTGTTGTTTCTGTAATGAGACCAGATTGTCATCCAGATCCTCATTGAATTTTTTTATTTCTAGTTATTGCTGTTCCCTAAATTTTTCATTTACATTTTTTCTTTATTTTATTGAGCATTTGTTTGATGCCTTATACAACAGAATTGTGTTGCAAAGTCCCACAAGGATGTCAACTGGGAAGGGAACAGTGGAAATAATAACAATGGGAAAAACAGTTAAATACAGCCATGGTCTCACCAGGCCTTGTGGCATTCGGACATTCAATGGCAGTGAGGAAAAATGTGAGAGAAAGGTAGGGAAGGAGCAGAGGAGAGGACATGTGCTGGTGGAGGGCCCAGGAGGGAAGTGCCAAGGGGAGCCAAGGAGGAGCACCTCAGGCTAAGTGATAGTGTAGGTGACTCCCAATGGTGAAATGCACATTCGCCAAGAAGGGGCTCGCAAGGTCAGCACAGCAGGGGGGCGGGTGGAGGGTGCTGGTATCGACAGGCAAGAAGGGCCTGAAATCCTTTGAGATTCATGAGGATCAGACCACTAGTCACAATGTCAGTGGGGTGATTAACAGGGGAGGGAAAGAGGTGGAGAACGGCAGAGTATTGAGCAGTTTCTGTAATTTAAGGAGGTCTGGCTCGAGTCTGACAGGGGCAGGGAGGCTGTTCTAAAGGGAGGCACCAGCCAAGGAGAGGGACTGGCCTCTCCTTGGCTCCCCATTCTCTGCTTGGAGAAGCGTTTGACAGCCAAAGAGTTGGAGTTAGAGGAGTGTAGGGCTCCAGCAGGGGAGTATTTGAGGAGGGAAAGTTGGAGATAGCGTGGTCCCAGGCCCTAGAAGGCCTGGTGGACAATGCAGAGGGTCTTGCATTTGATCCTTGCAGCTGCCAGGAGCCAGTAAAGACCTATTCTTTATTAGCTGGTGGGGGCATAGGGAGGAAAGAGGGAGATTGAGAAAGATGCTATTGCAGTAGTCCAGACAAGAGAGGACCAGAGCTCTGGAAACATTGAACATCTGGGGGCAGGTGAGGAAAGGAAGAATGCCTCTGAGGAGATGAAACAGGAAGTAGGACTTCTTAATGATGTGAGGGGTGAAGGAGAGAGCAGAATCAAAGATGGCACGGAGGATTTTGGCTCACAGGATGGTGGGGTAGAGTGACCAAAGTGGGTGCCCAAAGGGTAGGAGGCAAAGAGGGTGTAGGTGTCCCAATGAGATGGATTTCTGTCTTTCTGGCATTAAGACAGAAATCATTATCTGCACGCCATGCATGAATGGCAGAAAGACAGTCAGAGATCATACAGGAGAAAGAGAAGATAGTAGAGGGAACTTTGAAGGAAAGCTCTGTGTCATCGGCATAACACTGGAAATGAGAAGAGCCATGGCAATAGGATAAAACCCTTGGGGATGCCACAGGTAGACAGTGAGGTAGTGGAGGAGAAAGGGCCCAGTTGCAACTGGGAAGGGGGTTTAGTGAGAAAAGAGGGCTGCCAATCCAGTGCCCGGTCAGTGATGCCCAGAGTGTCACAGAGTCGATTTAGTAATAATAAATAATAATAATAATAATAATAATTATTATTATTATTTATTAGGGTGTCACAGAGTCGTTTTAGGAAGATCGATTGATTGACTGTGTCAAAGGCAGAGGAGAGATCAAGGAGAATGTTAACAGCGGGAGAGTTGTCGAGATTTTTAAGCATTGGTTTGACAGGTCTCCAGGAGAGCAGTTTCCATGCCTCTGGATGCCCGGAATCCAGATTGATGGTCATGAAGGCAACTGAAAAGATCAGTGTGGAGGGTCAGTTTGGGAAGGACCAGCTTCTCCAAGAGTTTGCCCAGTAAGGGGGTAGCGGAAAGAGGGCGATAGTTAGCCGGGCAGGAGGGGTCAGCAGACAACTATTTTAAGAGAGGCTGCACAAGGGAGTGCTTGAGGGATAGATGGAACAAGCCAGTGGTTAAGGAGTAGTTATAGAAGTCAGCAAGAGCAGGGGTAAGAGAGGAAAAGTCCTTGATGGTTTTGGAAGAGCAGGGGAGAACTTGTTTGGAGGAGACTTTTATTGGGCGGACCACTTAGGAGACCTCATCTGGTGCTATAGGCAGGATGGAGGAGAGTAAGGGGGTGGAAGGAGGGGAGCCAAGGGAGTCAGGGGAGCAGACTCGGCAGCGGAAATGGGGGTGGATGAGAGTGACAGGATGTCCTGAGGTTTTGATGTGAAATGGGATGCCAAAGCAGTGCAGAGAGCATGGGAAGGAAGGAGAGAGGTTGAGACTGCAGCTGGATTGCAGATTTGGAAAGGTTTGGCCAGGTTGTTAGTTGCTCCAGTGATGCATGCTTGGATATGGGCCCACTTCTTGGAGAGAGTAGAGAAGCAATATTGCTTTTGGAGCAAGCAGCAGGCCAGTTTGTCAGAGGGTAAACCCAAGGTCTGCCACTTCCCTTCAGCAACTCTGCAGTTGCATTTCAGAGAGGCTAGATCAGAGTCATACCAGCAGTTGTTCTTGGAGGCAGGTTTTAGGTGGATCCTCATGACAGGGGCAAGGATGTCAAGGGTGTTAGAGATGGAGAGGTGAAGTTTAGCAAGGACAGAGTCAGAGGGAGAGTCAGAAGTGAGGGTTGGAGGGGGTGAAAGTGAAGGCTAAAGCAGTAGGTCAGATGATGGCGAAGGAGGCTGGCAGTGCTGGGGGTGGCTCAGATATGGGGCCATGGGGCTCCAGGTGGGAGGAAAGGTGAGAGTGGTCAGACCAGGAAAGGAAGGTGGTGACCGGATAAGAGATAGGGATGTCGCCAGAAATGAAGGCGTCCAGAGTGTGACCGGCAGAGTGGGTAGGGCCGGAAGGGAAAATAGAGAGAGAGAGGGAGTCATAGCACAGAACTGAGAGGAGGATCATTCAAGGGAGTCGATGTGGATGTTGAAGTCACCAAGGAGGAGGAGTTTGAGAGAGAGGAAGCAAGGTTGGCCCATTCAGAGAAGATGAGAGTTGGGGCCAGGGGGCCTGTAGATAGTGAAAAGGGTGAAAGAGAGAGAAGGCGAGACCCAAAGCCAACACACGAGGCATTCAAAAGAGGAGTAGGATTGAGTAGGTATGATGGAGGCAGGGACTCACTCAGGGAAGATCAAGGCCACTCCACCTCCAGTAATGTTGGGTCTGGGTTTGGAGAGGATGTTGAAGCCCTCAGGAAGGAGAGTGTCAAAAGCAGGGACCAAACTGACATTGAACCACATCTCGGTAAAAGCGCGAACATCTAGTTCAAAGTCTTCATGAAGGAGACAAATGTCAGAGGAGTGTTTGACAGAAGAGCAAGCATTCAGAGTAGCTAAGTGAAGCTGGTTACCACCTTTGAAGGTTTTCCGAGAACGGGCAAAGGGTGGTGGTACTCCCGTCAGTGGTGGTGGAGAGGTGAGGAGAGATGAAGAATGAGTGGCAGGCAAAGGGAGGATGTTTATGAGAGAGGAGAAAAGTAGGTTGAGAACCTTGGGCCATGATAGTGCCATTGTGACAGAAATTAATGATACACTTAGAGGATGAGAAGTATGTAAGGAGTACTTCCCACCTAGTGCCATTAATGGGTGAGGAGCAAAAAGGGAGAGAATGGAGACCAGATGGGATGTCCATAGGTGAGGAGAAGGGACAGAAAAGAGGATGTACATAATAGTCTGCCTGGAAGTGACAATGACATAGGTGTCAGCAATAGCTAGTCGTGGGTTGGCTTTTTTCAGGTTATTTCTACTAGACCTCATGAGAGGGGTAGGATAGGTGATAGAATAGCAATTGGAGTAGAGACGGGAGATAGAGAATGCCATGGGAGTAGTGGAGGAGAGAGAGAGACAAACAGGGGAGCTGCACAGTGCACAGGAACTCCGAAAGTGGCCCAGCAGCCAGGCAGGCACAGACAAAGGAGGTGTGCAATGGAAGACAATCAATGCACAGATTAAGAACACACCTGATTATGAATGCCCAATAAAGCACTAAAATACAGCACAAAATGGAGAGAGCACCGATTTAAAAGCACTCCTAAATTCTAATTTTAAGTAAGGCACTTACAAGCAGCAGAGAGAAAGCAATGTCAGGTTTAAAGAAGATACATATATTAAGTGGTCAAGATATTACAGTTTGTAGTTAGGCTAGAGGGGAAGGGAGGCATGAATCAGCAAGCAACCACACAGAGGGTTATTGTCCAGGACAGGTCGAACCGGGATGCTTACCGGTGCAATGTAGAAGCAGATTGTTCCTGTTCACTGAAAGCAGTGGAAACTGTAGGTGTGTCCGTTGAGCAGCACGGGCTGGGGGCAATTTGCTGGGGCGTTGGCATGGAGACGGGCTCCCTCCAGTTCCGGATAAGGCCACACAGGGAGAGATATGGCCCTTAGATGGAGGCTCATTGAGGGGGCCGGTGATTGCCTACTGGCTCTGGCAGAACTCCAGCAGTTGTGAATATGCTCAGCCAGTTAGGGTAGGATGCGGGAGACATGAGGGCTGAACAAAATCAGCTGTTGTTTCAGACTCTGCAGGGCGGCAATCATGAAAGACCCTGCCGGTCTGTAGAATCAGGCACCCTCTGGGGGGAAAGTGCAGGCAGGAAGATGGAGGGGCTCCCACAGACTAGAGGAAAAACAGACAGGTACGGGAAGGCGCACACCTTTTGGAGGTCAGCCTTTGAAGGGGTCAGCGATCGCCTACAAGCTCCAGCAGAACTCCAGCAGTTGTGAATATGCCCAGCCAATCAGGAAAGGAGGCGGAAGTCACGAGGGCTAAACACGATCAGTTGTTGTTCCGGAGCATGCAGGGTGGCCATCATGAAAGGCCTCACTGCTCTGTAGAATCAAGCACCCTCTGGGGGGGAAAGTGTGGGCGAGAAGATGGTGTAGCTCCCACAGTGTAGAGGAAACTGGTTCAATGAGTGTTAATTCTGCTGATATATTTTGAGCAGTATCTGCGATTACCTGCATCTAAATTTCCCTTTCAGATAATCTGTCCTTCACTCAACCGGAGGTGGAAAAAGAGATGAGCCAAAAGGTTTACAAGTTTATGCCTTTCTTCTATGTTACTGGAAGTCACGTGGAACTATATGATACCACCACACTACAGCATTTTCTTCAAAAAAGTATACATATCCAGTGATTTTGACAACACTTTATTTAAAGCACAAACACATAACTTGCACTTAATCTCTAACATCACACGAATCGCTCCCTACTAGAGGCATGATGAAATGAATGATTATTTCCTAGGGTCCATGCAGAAAAACACTTCAAACTATAATTTGCAAACATTCAAAATTATATCAAGCAGTTTCATTTGTCAAAGAGTATCTTCTTATGAACTTAGATGTGCCTTGAAAAGACAGAAAGGCCAATTATTTAGTACGAGCAGATGTATGTGCTGACCAAAATAGTTAAACTAACTTGAGACATCATGAAAGAGATGTACAACATTCTGAATTTTCTATTTATAATCTGCATTTCCATTTGGGATAGATAAGTAAGTCAAATTGGCATATTTAGTTTAACTATTGTAACATTGCTATATTTCTTAGTATTTATTCCAAAATATACTATCAATTATTTTAGTCATTATGAATTTACATTGAATGTTTAGAATGGTATTAATTTTCTTTATTTAAATATGAGAAGGTGTTAATAGTGTCTAACAGTCCACCCATGTAGCAGTCGCATTGCTTCCTTCAACATGTACTGCTTGAAATCCTAGGTAAGGTAGGCCATTTCCTTTCTTCTAATTTTTTTTTTAACTTGTAGTGTACTACTAGTGTACTAGTGTACTACATGTGAAGCTCAAACATGTGTGTTCCTCACTGACATTGTAATTGGTTATTTATAACGCTTAATACCCTGAGGTTTCTAAGCGCAGACCCGGGGATCAAACCTGTGTTGCTCCCTGTGGTCTTGCTTCCAAGGCAAGGCATTGCCCCTGAGCCATCCTCCCTGCCACTTCAAAAAGGGAAATATTTCTCCCAAAACATGATCTGCAGTAAAAGACAAGTAACTACAAATTCGAAAGCTACCTGATTTGAATATGACTATTGCATCAAATACATTGTGCTGAATAAGTAAATTATGAGCATTTGGCTAATTTATTTCCCAGTGAAATGGAGTGAGAGACGGGGGACACAAAAATATTTCTTGTGCTTATCTTTGCTATTGGGATGCAAATTTGCATCACCAACTTTTCTATTAACCTGTGTCCATTGATCCAACACTTCAAGTGACTCACTCAAACTCAACCATGCCACCCTGCTAAACCGTCTCCGTGACAATCTGGGTATCACCGGTCAGGCCCTGGCTTGGCTGGCCTCTTTCCTCTCTGATCGACCCTGACTGGTTCAACTTAGGTCCTTCCTTTCCTCTATCTCACTTTCTACCTGCAGTGTTCCCCAGGGTTCTATCCTCTATCCCTGGTTTTTCAACCAATGCCTTGCACTACTTGCCACTGCATTGCCGCTCTCTGTTCTAACTTTCAATGCTATGCAGATGACACTCAGCTTCTTATCAGGCTTCCCTCTGCCACATCTCCCCCTTCTCTCATTCTGACTGTCTTTCTGCTATTCATGAGTGGGTGCCGCTAATGATCTCTGCCTCAATGCCAGTAAGACAGAGATTCTCCTCATTGGCACACCTTCCCCCTCCTTTCCTGTCACTCTCTGGTCGGCCGCCCCTGGCCCTCCTCCTGCACCCACCTGTAAAGCTAAAAAACTCGGGGTCATCTTCGACTCCACACTCTCCTTCTCTCCTCACATCTCGGAAATCTCTAAGAAGTCAAACTACCAACTGCATCTCCTCAGAAGTCTTCTTCCTTTCCTCTCCTTCCCCCAGAAGCTTACTGTCTCTAGAGCTCTAGTTCTTTCCAGACTGGACTACTGCATCAGCCTCTTTCTAAATCTGCCTGCGTCTACTCTCTGCCCTGTGCAACTCATCCAGAACAGGACTGCAAGACTTGTCCTTGGCCTAAAGCCCCAGGATTGTATCTCTCTGGCACTGAAATCTCTCCATTGGCTCCCAGTGACTGCAAGGATTAAATTAATGACCCTTTGCATTGTCCTTCAACTCTCCTTCCGTAAAAACCTTCCCACTTGAGCTCTTTTCTCCTCCACCTCAAACTCTCTCAGGGTCAGTCGCTTCTCCAAGCAACGAGTTGGTGGTAGATCTCCATCCTCGGCCGGGGTCTGCCTCTGGAACAGCCTCCCTGCCACTCTGAAACTTGAGGAGAACCATCTGCAGTCCCGAAAGCACCTCAAGACCTTCCTCTTTGCTTCTACCTTCACTCTTCCTCTCCCCTGCTGATCTGTCTTCTTCAGCACCGCGCACCTGGATTAACCTCTGATTTTAGGCCCAGGTCCGTACCCACCCAGCCCCACACCTGCATTGCCTCCCGGCAACCCTTGCACTTGGGTCTGTATCTGTATCCCTACCGACCCCTTTCCGGCACTTATCAGACACCCCTTGTCTGCACTTTAATCCTGGACCTGCCATCTTACTGGCTGCACTACCCTTTGTTGTTGTTATCCCTTGCTCAGCACTTTCCATTTCTCCCCTCTCCCTTGCACTTTCCCCCTTCCCTCTCCCCTGCACTTTCGCATTCGCAATGTCAATGGGCCTAGTAAGATCGTTATTTTTGTCCTCCCATGTTCCCCTCTCTTCCCTCGTCGTGCTCTGAAACACTTGTGTATGAGCGCGATACAAAGAAAATATCATATCATATCATCACAATTGACAACTGTAACTTGCTCATCTTAGCAAAGCAGAAGGGGCTGCCTCCATGCCTTGTTTGGGATATGTGCATTGGCCATGGTCACCCACCTGTTCTGATACTGCAAGCTCTTCTAGAAGTCAGTCGTGAAGACAGAGAACATGTTAAAGATGATCACCATGCAGTTAACACGCTCAGAGTTTCTCATTAGCAAAAGGTGCTTTGTTTGGTAGTCCAGAGCCAGCGATTACCAGCATGTTTTTGAGGCTGACTCAATGCCCCCCACCCCGCCCTACTGGGCATTGGTGTGTATGAAGACCAGGAACTTATGAGTCCTTATCGTGCTGGTCATACTTTCATGCCAGTTATCTGGGATGCTACTTCAGAGCATTGTCAATGCTCAGGTTAATAATGTATACCAGCACCAGGGATCTGCTAGTCATTTCTTGGCCTTGC
This sequence comes from Ambystoma mexicanum, assembly GCF_040938575.1. NCBI lineage: Eukaryota > Metazoa > Chordata > Amphibia > Caudata > Ambystomatidae > Ambystoma > Ambystoma mexicanum. The sequence continues at coordinate 371,856,293 of NC_090927.1, forward strand.
ATACTCTCATGCAGGGTTTCTGGGTTGCTTCTTGGGTGTACAATGAAAGTGCTCAGGTCAGTGGTGGGCCTCATTAGAGAAAATTCACTGAGAAACAATCCTGGGCAATACCAAGCCACAAGGGCAGACAAGCACATGGAGAATTAGATAAGCAGTGCTGTAGATCTGAGCGCAACCTCTCTCTGTTCTAGGTAGTGGAGAAAAGCATTGTCCCAGTGCTCTTACAGAACACTCAGGTGGTAGATGACACAATTCTGGAGTATAACAGTAGAGGGAAGTATTCTCTTTCTCTCTCTCTCTCTCTCTCTCTCTCTCTCTCTCTCTCTCTCTTTCTCTCTCTCTCTCTCTGTCACTCTCTCCTTCTTTCACTCTTTCTCCAAAGCTCTTGCTTACTCTGTCTCTCGCCCTCTCTCGCTTCTACCCCCAACACAACACAACTGACAGCATCTCTTTTTTTCATGTCCATGAAGGCTCATATTAGTAATAATTGTAACTGTTTATTTATTGGAAGGAGAGGTGGCACAGAAAAGAGTGGAATTAGAGCTCTCCTTGAAGACTCGGATGGAAGGTGGCACAACACTGGAGGATATGAGAACACGTATGCATTCCTTCTCTTCCTCACCCTATGTCTTTCTCTTTCACTCCCGCTTCTCCCCCCAAAACACAACCCATGTGACAGCATTCACTGTTTCCATTTTCATGCAGGCACGTGACTAACATCTGGAACCCTAGGCAGTTGGATAGTATGTTCTTGAACTCTTCAAACCCAGTAAGGGTGCAGAGGTTATGTATCAAAAAGCATTGTTATACACTGCCAGTAACCACCCCCTTTTCAAGGTGTCCAATAACTGTCATGTCAGTAAGTAGGCACGTTACTGTTACAGCTACCACCAAAGTGGTCCATATAACTAACTGAGGATTGGCTAACGTCCGTATTAACAAAGGAACGCCATTACAGCCTGGTGGCAGTGCATGGTAGATATTGCACGTCCTCAAGACACACTAAACACACACTTAGCACTAAGACAAAGGGAAACTTTAGAAAGAAATAAAATATCAATATCAACTCACAATTGTCAGACAATCATTTGGAGTGCTTCTGCTCCCACAAGCATAGCCTCACCTATATCTTCCATCCCCCTACATAATAGACATGTATAGCACAGGACTCAAAGATATTTAAAAGCTTAACCTGACAGACGTACTCTTTGGAATGTTATCTCCCTAATTGCTGTGAATTTGGTACTTGGAACTTTAGAATTGATACAGAAAGGTGACCGATTCTGCTGCAAAAATTGTGCTCAACCTGATCTGGACAAACTTGGTATTCACATGTTCGATAACTTTCACTTCAGTGTTCCTCCATTAGGTGTAACCCCCAATATTAAGAAAGAAAGAACAAACATAAAGGACGGCTGCGTTAAGGGCGACTGCAAGAATCTTACTGTTTGGCTGTGCTGCGCTACGCTATTGATTTAGCCTTGAATCCATTTCAGTGAGTTCCCCCCTCGCACCCCCCGCCTTGTGAGAGGTGAGAGGCTGGTTACGAGTGTGCGAGAGAACCGCTGCGACGCGGGTTGAAGCCCCGCCCACTTCTCGGCGCCACCCACTCCAGGAAGCAAAGATTCAAAAGAGAATCCCGGCAACCCTTGCGGCGTGAAGCCCGGCTGCGTTAAGGGCGACTGCAAGAATCTTACTGTTTGGCTGTTTGCTGCTTTACTGCTGTTCCTGTTCGAGTGACATTAACAATGACTCTACGAGCAGAAGGACCGCAAACAAGAAAGAAAACTACACAACAACGTCGTTCGACAAATCCTTGGTCGATGATGAAAGGTACGGCTGGAACCAAGGTAAGCAAATCAACAGGACGTGTGTTACTGGCTGCTAACAAATCACACATTTTATCAAGTCCAATAATGACTGGGGCAAGTCAACCATTGTCACCTTTGACACTCATGTGCTCTGATGAGCCATTTATACCTGAAGACGCACCGAGCCTCTCAATACAGTCTAATATTCAATCAGGTGCCCTCCAAACCCCACAAGTTAATTCAGTGTCATCCAGCTCCTGCACTCTCACACCTATCAACAATCCACCCCTTACTGACGCCTCATGTGACTGTGAGCATGTCAGTACCACCGCTTCCTCTGCACCTAAAATAACAAAAGTCGATCAGCCACAATCGGCTCACATTGTATCTGTCACTTCGGTTTCTTTGTCAGACACAAGCTTTACACCTCCTTTCCAACCAACGACAAGGATTCCGGCGACTCTCTCATCTCTCAACTCAGGCAAATCAACCAATGAGGCTGACCCTTGGAAAGATAAAGGACCTCCCTCAAATCTGGTATCCGATGAGGAATTGCTAAAAATTTCCAATTCAGGCTTGGATTATCCAGTGACAAAGATTTCGTCTTCTAACGATGCCGTGACTACCAAACCATCACCAACACCCTTGAAGGCACAAACTTCGAAAGTATCTGTCGCAATTCCTTTACATCAGGAAAATATCCGCAGCAGTCTGAAAGTCAATTTAAACTGTCCTCAGTCCTCAGGAATCATTCCAGATCTTTCAGACCATGAGAACAACAGTGGTCTAGCATGTCAAGCACCGGAGGTAGGACTCTCCTCCACGCTAATCACTAGCGATCAACAACATGGTAACAACATTGAACATACCATCCATCCGTCAGTACCGTCTCTTAACCCACTGTCTACACACTTGGAGCGGAGTGCAGCTGCGCGTGCTAGCCGCCTACAAAGAGTAGCTGAGCTCAAGAGGAAAAGTAATCACATCAAACTTCCTCTACTGGGACACTCCACTCAGATCGCAAGTACTCCGCATGCCATAAATATCCATTCTGGCGAGGAAGCTCAATCTTCAAATCCTGCAAAGAAATATGGTTCAGCTAAACCACAATATAATCTAGACAACTCAAACTGTTCTTCGTCTTTTCATGAATTCGAACCACAAGCTTCTGGGATCGCAACTGAAGCCCTTACTCAAATTCATAATAATGTACTGGCTGCTTCGGCGATTGCCTTGGCTCCATTTACAAAAATTCTTGAATCGCTTATTGGAACAATCGGCGATCAAGGCACTGCAATAAGCAACCTAATGTCTAAAATTGACAAGCTAGAACACTTCTCGAGTTTTCTTCAAGACCAAATGACAATCAATGCCGAGACCGCCACGAGATGGCAGGACAGGCTGAGCGATCTTGCTGCAAGGCATCATTGTCAAAATGATGCTTTAATGGAGGGTCTCTTAGACTCAGTGAAGTGGATGCGGAAGAATGCACCCACTCGAGCCCTTGATCACTCGACTCGAGACACGTCACCAGAAATTGTTGACTCTATTCCAATCAGAGCTCCAGTGACAGCCTCAATTGAACCTGTACAATCTGGCTCTGCTCCAAGCTTGCCATTTTTCACTCATGATGCTTTAAAAACAGTGCCAATCATTCAGGACACAGGCATACATGTGAATAATCTCGAACCCCAAGCATCTTCAATTGGCAAAATAGAAGTAAAATCAACCGCTATGGCAGTAAATTCATTTAACATTTTCAAGGGCTCAGCAAAATCTATTACTACCACGATAAAAAGCAAACTGAAAAAGCCATGCAGAAAACAAGTATATACACCAAATCCATCAAAAAGTACTCTACCGAAACAATCACAACAAACCACGAACAAGTTTGTAAGAAATCTTACTACTCCAAAGAAGTCAAGCTTATTCTCAAGACCATCTCTTACTGTATCTACCAAAAGTACTGATGGCAACAAGCAACAAACTTCACCGCGCACTAAATTGAACCAGCCAAAGTTAGCGGCAAAACGCAGGCGGATTGATTCGAGTCTGTCATCCTCTGCTCATGGCTCCTCAGCTTCTGCAATTGACTTATGTAATCTATCAACCTATTCGGACGACCTTGGAAATTCCACTCCTACTTCTGAAGAAGCTCAAACTGTCAAACCACCTGATGATCCCTTAAGGAGAATTGAAGAGGCAGGCAAACGCACAAAGCTACCACAAGTAAACTCAGCTGTCAATCAGCTTACCTCTGCTCCAAATAAGGCACAGCAAAAATCGCTAAGTGCAAGGTTAAATCCCAAACAAACATCAAATCAATTAAAATCGCATGTACCTCCAACTAAAAGAATGTCAGACCTTGGAAATCCTGAAGCCAGAAATTGCAAGTGGAAACTTCGTCTCCAAAATGTTCACTCAGACGGAAATGAAGTCAATCTAAACCGAAGAAACATCTTGAAATTGCTCGCTTGTATTCCACCGCTGCGAGCCATATCATCTGACGATATCAAAATTGTGGAATACGTATCCGAATCAGCTTCTGATCATGTGCTACTGCATATTTCCTCTGCAGCAGTAAAAAACATGCTACTACAAGCAAATGAAGATCTTTTGGTGTACGGCTTCGATCTCACTCTTGAACCATCTGCTCTGGGAATAACATTGTCATCTGCATCTAAGATGGCCCTTGAGGCAAACCGCGGAGCTGCTGTGCGTGCAGCCCTACGTCAGTCTTTAGTCTCCTCTCCTGACATCTTAGACGCTGCCATGCACCAATCTTTTGAAAGACGAGCCAACAACTTCAAAAGATATCCACAAGGCCTATGCAAATAACAACGACAACAAACTACCAAGCAGGAGTCAATCTTATTATCATGGAATACCAGAGGATTCAAACATCTATTCAACTCATTCCAGGAATCCCTGGAAAAAGTCTTTATCATTTGTTTACAAGAAACGTGGTTACGCGATCCACCTATTTGCGATGGATTTGCCATCTTAATTAATCCAGCTGAAAAGAACTCTAAAGGAAGACCATTCGCAGGTCTAATAACTCTTCTAAAAATTGGGAATCAGTGGTCATTGGTTAAATACACGAACCCTAATCCGTTCGTGCAAAGCACCTTAATCAAATCTTCATCAAAAACCGTGGTTTCTAACATTTTGATCGTAAATTGTTATTGGAATCCCGCCATGATCTCATCTACAGCTTTCATCGAATCTGTTATGACTGAAATCGATCACACTTTTTTGAAGCACGAAAATGTTTCAGTAATAATATGCGGGGATCTAAATTGCAGCTGGTTTAAATTTGAGCCCTCTTCGAAATCAAATGTTCGGCTCCCAGATTCTGGTGTTATCTCGAGAGGACAACTCTGGGCGAAAGATCTTCTAGATCGCAATTGTTACATGTTAAATGGAACAATTCGAGGCGATTCTCCTGCAAATCCCACATGGCACAGTATGAATCGGAAAAACACGTTGGATTATATCTGGGCCTCGTCTGATGTGCTCGAAAAAGCAACCTCTCTAAACGTGCTGCCAACGACATCGAGTGATCATGACTTGTTGCGACTAGTCTGGTGGGAGGACCTTGGCAACTCGCCAGAAAAACATCCAGTTCCACTCCAATCAACTGCTGCAGGAAATAGACTGAGAGTAAGTGGTCCAAAGATCAACCACATAAGCCGGAGCCTGCACCTATTGCAGACCGTGGAATACACTCCACTCTTGTCAGATTTCACCCAGATAAATCTTAATTCAAGAGTTGTTGGAACAACTCCGAAACATCTATACAGTCTGGAAATTGCAGAAGCAAAAAAAAAACTGAGAAGAGATATCAAGTTGATCAAAAGAACACATCTTGACCAAAATTCCAAGGTTATGGAGATAAAGAGGCGCAGGCAAGTCTATCGCAATTGGTTAAGATCACATCTTGTTATAATTGATCAAGGACGCGCAGAAACTATGCTAAAACTACTGGCTCATAGAAATATTCGTGACATTTGGGCTATCTTAAATAAAGGTCGCTCTAAATCCAATCCATCAATTTTCAATGAAATATCTGGCGAAAAATGGCATGACCATTTTACATCAATTTATGGAGACTCTGTGTCCAAAGTATTTATGCCTTCCACCTTATCAAGCTCTAGTTGGAGCATTACACCTTCATGCGATGAGATTGAGCTCGCAATTTCTAAACTCAACAACTCCAGAGCTGCTGGTCCTGATCAAATTTCAAATTTGACGCTGAAAAAGCATAGAGTACTCTGGGCCGTATTCATTCAGGAACTCTTTTCTCAGATTGCACTCCGCAAGATGACTCCATCTTCGTGGTCCAAAGCCATAGTGGTTCCAATCTACAAGAAGGGCTGTCGGGCCGATCCTGTGAACTATTGCCCAATCGCCCTGCTGGATACAATTAGCAAGATCTTCGGAACCTTTTTGCGTCAACAATTGGTAAATTGGGCTTTCTCATCTGGGAAATTCGATCCTCGACAAACAGGTTTCACGAAGAATGTGGGAACTGACGCAAACCTCACACTTTTATCGCTCCTGAAACTGTCAGCAATGGAGGCGAAGAAAAAAATCTTCTTTGCTTTTATTGACCTTCGCCAAGCCTACGATGTCATCAATCGGTCCAAATTGTGGGCAAAATTACATCTGTGGGATTGCCCGAACCATCTGCTAGAACCAATCATTGCCCTGCATTCGAATACTTCAATTCAAATCAGAATTAACTCACAAGGAGACCTCACAGAACCAATAAGAACGTGCAGAGGCGTTAAACAAGGATGTCCGCTTGCAGCAGACCTCTTCAAACTCTTTATTGCTGATCTACCAGATTGGCTGAAATCCACTCACTGCTTTCCACCGAAACTCAATGGCCGGGTCATCAACCATCTGGTCTATGCTGATGACATAGTGCTGGTAGATCAAACACAAATTGGCCTACAGCACCTTCTTTCTCGTTTGAAAGAGTTCTTATCTGCAAACAAGCTGACCATAAACACTGAGAAAACAAAGATCTTGTGTATCGGTCGATCTATGTCAAGAAAAGACAAAGCATTTAGATGGTACATAGACGAACAAGTACTTGAGGTCGTCCAGTCGATCCGCTACTTAGGCGTCATGATCAATGACTCACTTTCAGAAACTGCTTGGATTAAAGATCTGACAGCTAAAACAAAGATCTTAAGCCTTCAAGCGGCTAAAATTAACTCTGATTACGGGAAATTCTCCATCACCCCCGTCATAATGTTTTATCTACAAAAAGTTGTCCCAACAATCACCTTCGGGAGTGAAGCTGCGCTGAATATCAACTATGATGTCTGGAGTCGACTGGAAGGAAAGTTCTGGAGACGGGCTCTGAATCTTCCAAACTACATTTCAATATCAGCATTAAGATATGAGTTAGCCTTAAACTCAATCTATATGTCAGTAGTTTGGAAATCTTTATCACTGCTGCGTAAGATACAACTTGGCTCTTCTACTTCTGCTTATCACATCCTTCAACCAACCAAAGATGTGACGTCAAATGTGTTGATCAATACATGGAGGAGTAAGCTAAATAGGATTACAATTGAAGCAGGCATATCCGAGGAAGAGCTAATCCAACGTCCCCAACATGCCAAAAAAAAATTAGCCTCTTGGGATTGGATTACAATTTATAACAACCGCTCAGCTCTTAAATCCACGCTACCTTCAAGAAGCATAGTCAAGCTTCATTGCCAACCGAAATTCCTCACACACTGTCCTTCGCGACATCATAGGGCACAATTTTTGAAGTTACGCCTAAATGCTCTAAACACCAACGAGATGCTCTGGATGCGTAGGAACAAAGAGGCAACCGACAACAAATGCCGCTTTTGTAGCACATCAGCAATTGAGTCCTTAAAACATCTAGCAGCAGTTTGTCCTTCGCTAACCAACTTACGCGAAACACATCTAAAGGACTTTAAATCACTTACTAACGAGGAAGACGATTGGTGGGACTATGCTGTGGCAGGACACAATATCAAGTTGTCTTGCAATTTAATTAATTTCTTCGATGAAATTCTAATCTCAGCGCCCACACATCGGATGGTTTAGTCAATCGGATAACTGCATGACTATAAAGTGGAATCATCATTTACCAGAACTTTGGCAACATCTAATGAAAAGATGAAAGGTGCGATTGAGATGGGCATGTCATCCGTTTCCCCGACTTATCGAACTGTAACAAAAACATGATATATCTTATCAAGTTGAAGTTTTACAATAAAATAAAAAAAAAAAAAAAAAAATAAAGGACATTCTTCTAAAACGTGATGACACCAGACATAGATAAAGCACCCTTATTATTATCCTTTTTAGTTGGCTAATGGAATTCACTCTTTGTACGTGTACATCGTAGGAATTTTCCAATAACGTCATACATATATCCCATGTGTATTCTAATTATGAAAAACATTGCAAGAAAATAAAATAAGTCATTTTGCAAATGTGCTATGTTCAAAGAATGCAGAGATTAACTTGCACGTCATGATGCTATTGCTAATGTTTGCATTTCTAGTATAATCTTGTATTGGTTTACTCCTCTTTAGTTTATGCAAGATTTTCCTCCAGCTGTTAGTTATTATCTTATGTATAAATGACCTATAAAGAAAATTATAATCACAAGTTGGCTCTTCGTTCAAAACGGATAGAGGCCAACACAAGCACTATCAATCAGATAGATCATGAAGGAAACAAGCAAGTGTTGTATTGTGTGACCTTTAACCTGCACCGTGTGCAGCACAAGCAGGCTTTGGCAGATGTAGACCAATTCGTTGCATGCCATTACTGACACATGCTACCCATAGGCACATCCACTGGTCTTGGAAGCAGCACAGCGTCATTCTCTTATTTACTCTGGTACTGATCCTCAACACAGCTGTCAATGCTACTCTGCATTATGTGGGGTGGAAGTCTGAGTATCTATTTGAAGGGGTATGATCATGCCTCAGCAAGAAGTCTGGAACAAGACTCCCACCATTGGTGGTAAGCCTCAGCTAGTCCATCAGATTCTACTGTCTGCTTAAAAGAGTTTACACTGGAGGTGTGTAGTGTAGATGCCTGTGTGTGTGTGTGTGTGTGTTTGTCTTTGCAACTCATTCTAGCTAGATGTGTTCTTCCCATTCCGATAATGAATTCACTCTCCCTAGAACACAGAAACATCGTATACGACCACCCTCTCTGCCTGCGTCTCTAAACGCTCCTTCCTTGGCCTCTTACTTTTCATTCTATGTAGCTCTTCTCCTGGTCGAACCATCTCCTTGTTTGACTTCATCTGTCACTTCTGTGCACATCACACCTAAATCTTCACCACCTTCCCTTCTGTGACCTGACACTCATTACTGCCTGCCTCTGTGTTAAATGCCAGTGTATGGCACATTGTTGCCGTGTGCTAAGTTATATAAAGACTGAGGTTTTCTACCTTGCTGATTAACATGCCCACTTCCTCTCTCATTGTTGTCAACAGCCTCAAACATGTTCGCTTCATTGTCACTGCATCAACATCAGCTAGGACAAACCTGCTTAATACTTAATATCAGAAAATATCAGCTGCTGCACATCTTCCTCACTACCACAACTCTCAAACTAGATCTCACACTGAGGCAGCTTTGCTACTTTGCCAGCCTCCTCTTGCCCCTCCTCCACTACTCCTTAATATAGCCTCCCTAATCTCTCTGTTCCCTGATCACCCTCTGAACCCTTCACTTTCATGGCCCCTCCCTCATAGACCCTAACCCAGTGGAAATGCAAGGGGGAAAGGGTTGGCCACCCATCATGCGCCACTACTCTGTAACCCAGTGCACCCACTGTGCCACCCCCTGGGACAAGGCAATTGTGTTTTTCTTCAGGGTTTAAGTGCATTGATAAAAAAAAAAAACATACACGCTCCACTGCTGCCTTTATTAAGAGGGCCCGTGCTTTTCCATCTGTGGTTGCAAGGCAACTAAATTCATACTTCGCCCGGCCACAATACTGTGCTTTACTCTAGGTCCTGCCAACCGTATTGCCATCCATCCTGAATCATCCCAATACTCTGCTGGTGAGGAGCTTGACATCGCATGATAAAGTTCATTTATTTGATCCACACACATTTTATTGTTTGTATTAAGGGAGTGCAACGTTTCTTTTTCTTTTTTTTCTGGTGTCGTACGTGTGTGAAGTTCCAAACTTTGCAACTGCACAAATTGCAGTTTCCCGTTTTTCAAAATATTTTGTGTGCATACCATTCCTCTAAATTGCTGTGTTGTAGAGCATGTATTTCACATTGCACAAGTTGTCAAGAGAAGCATGACCCTATTTGCAAAGTAAATTTAGTGCAAAGTAAATGTGTCTAACCACACTTAGTAGAGTGCAAAAGACGCACAAAAATATGTATGTGAAGTTCACAAAAATACAGTTAATGAGAGAAGCATGAACTTATTTTCAAAGTACATTTAGTCAAAAATGAAACATCCATGACCACATTTGCAAACTTCATTACAGGCTAGATTACATTTAGTAAAAAAACACATGCACATGAACCATTTTTGCTGAAGGTTGTTAGTGTTAAAGTACATTTATCAGAAAACAGAGCATGCATACAAATATTTGCATCTCTCCCAAAAAGTGTAATAATAAGCTCACAAAAACAATTTAGTTCGTTCTAATAATTTTTTTTTTGTCCTTTTAGTAATTTGATTAGAGAAATAACTTCAGCAACCCGTGTTTTACAGGAATATTTGTCTGCAAACACTTCCTTGGTGCAGTGGCATATGTTAGAGCAGTTTGTTTCTTGGTTGTTTCTGTTTGTGAAGGGGAGAGCGCTGAACCTGTAGTGCACCCATCATCACAATAATGATTTACCTTGACAGTGCTGGTATGTATTTTGTGCACTGCTTCCTGAAAATTATTGGCCCTGGTGATGCAGATATATTTTGAGTACCCAGCTTCATGAAAGTCTATTAACCTGCCAATGTTGATCTATGTTGTTGGTGAAGCATCATGAAAGCAATTTAATCAGGGCATGCTGAAATATAATGTTGGTGCAGCACCGTGGGCATACTTCACAGTGAGAATGCTGGCACAATTTCTCAGCACAGAACCATGAAAATATTTTAGTTTACACATTTTAGCATATATTGTGGGTGCAGATTATAATAGTGTGCTACAGTATCATTGCTGGCTGGCATATATTGTTGGCACAGCACTATAGAAATGTTATAAAATAATAATATGTACTGATCTCGATTGACATCTATTGAATGTTTTCATGTAATACCTTGCAAAAGCCATTGCACACTGTATGACATTTTAACCAATTTTTCTCAAATTTTATCCTAAAATGCACCATTTCAATCCATTTTTTAAATAAAAAATCGCAGGTGTAGGACCCTCCAAAACATCCCTACATTACATGAGGCTCCCCCGCTTAGCCAAGATGAAGTAATTTGCCATCTTTGATAAGGTGATGGTGTAGTTACCCCTGACATGCGCAGTACAGCAGATAGACCAGCAAAAACTTTCTCAGGTGTAACATGATAACAAACCAATGGGGTTGGTTGAGATCAGTAACTCTCTACTACTGGCCTTATATCAGAACTGGACTGAGCAGTGAAGGAAGAAGTCAAAATATCCATGAAGCTGAGCTGCTTGCAGATAGGATAATAAAACATTTTGAAACCCTTGAACTTGGCTGACCCACTGACACATAAGAAAGAAATGTCTGCATACCTCAAAACTGAGCTAAACCCCAAAACAAAACCGAATCACAAAGGTAAATTGAACCCTGAATATTAATCAATGCCACAAAGGGATAAATGTGAGGAATCTGTATCCCTTGGTTTCCGGTTCTAAGAATCTCAGATTATGTATCGACCAGTTATAGAAATATCCATGGAGATAATCAAAAGTAACACATTCAACTTTGCATATTGTTCATGTAACCTTTAACAGTATTTATCCAAAGTATAATTGAGGCCATTAACTGATTTGCCACGTTTTGCCATCACATTGCTTAAAGAGATTGTTTTTTTACGTATCCAGAATATCTTTTTTGTTGGTCTCCAATTGTTGTTGAAAGTGTGCCCATAGTCAACAGTAAACGATTAAAAGAACATTTGTTTCAATATCATTTACCAGCTCCTGATGAAAGTCATTTGTTCTCTATGTAAAGTGGATTTCACAATGATTCATAGACCTCTAGGTACAATATACATATTATAATGTTTCCAAAGAATGACTGAATAACATTTTTTATTGACTTCCCATTTTTATAAATATTTCAATGTTTTATTTGTTGAACTGGGAATGGCTTCTCATTTATTTATTTATTTAAAGTATCTTGTATAGCACTTTCATTCAAAGCAGTTTACACTAGAAAATGGTAGATACACATGGGAAAACAATATTGTATCTCCAGAAATGTATGACAAATGCAACATTGAAAATGGTCATAAGAAGACACACAAATCAAGAACATAGACAGCATATGACAACACAAATCCTTAAGATGCGTTTGAACAATGAGAAGTTGGGAAGGAACACATTTGATGAGGAAGATTATTCCACAGATTAGGGGCTAGTAATTGAACAGTTCTAAAATGAGAGAAAGCAGAGGGGTCTTTGGTGGAAAGAAGAAACTGAGAAGCCTAGTGAAGTTAATGAGGAGTAAAATATAAAGAGATCAAATCACAAAGATAACCAGGAGCAAATTCATGATTGCTCTTAAAACTTATATATTGAAGTTGAAAATCCAATTGGAATGGGGTGGAAAGCAATTTACGTTCAGACAAATGAGGAGAAACAGAAGTAGTACTATTCTAACACAAAGAATACAAACCACTGAATATAAAATAGCACAAATAGGCAAAGTGTTTGTAGTAGTAGTTTAGCTGCATAGAGAGAAATCACATTTCTAATTCTTTGAATGTTCTGAAACTGAAAATGAAGTGCAATTGCTAAAGATAAAACCTAAGTTGGGAATGAAATGGGTGTAGAAATAGGAGGAAAAGAGATATATAAATGATTGGCATATAAACCGAAACAGGAAAAAAGAATCTCAGTTTTCTTTTGGTTTGCATTTTAAAAATGCACACATATCCAGGTAATGCAAATACAGAAAAAATGGTCAAGCTGATCATTGAACATTGGACTACAAAAGATAATATGTGTATCATCAGAAAAGTCAGTAAGCATAGAAGTATTTGGAATAGTATAAAGAATAAACCAAAAGATGACCCAAGACCAAACACTGGGAACACTAAAAGGAAATGAATTAGAAACAGAGCTTTTTCACTTCCAAGATACAATAATGAATTATTAGATACATAAGAAGGCATCCAGAGAAGAACAGAACCAGCAATATAAAGAAGAGAAATACTGTAAAGATGGACAATAGGATCAACTATATCAAAGGCAGCAGGCAATATTAACAAAAACAGCATAGCATACATTTTAAGACGCAAATAATAGTTTTAGTGAGAGCCAAGAGAGCTGTGCAAGTAGAATGCCCCAGGTGAAAGTCAGTAATACACATTCTGAATTAAGGAAAAAACACAGTTGCTTATTGACAAATGTCTCTAGGAGTTTTGAAAGACAAGGGAAAAAGAGACATAGGGTAGGATGATTTAATGAGGCTACATCTCATTCAGGGGAATATACCACCAACCTCAAATAAGGCGCGCCCGATTTATATTTAATAGACGAAATTCTCTTTATGAACCTGAGACACACCAGTTTAAAAGTATCCATTCCATACAGCCTCTGTCCCTTTTCTGGAGGGTAATAGATTTAGGGTTGCACAGAAGGTCTGTTCGTCTATAACTAGAAGGATTTAAACCAATTTAAGATAATAAATGTAGATATTTTCCAATATCTATGACATCTCAATCACAATGATTACTACAATGATGAATAATCATATACTCATTAATCTTGATCTTGAAAGGTATGCAAAACAGTTGTTTGCTATGCTATGCCTCATTTATCTCGGATGTAGACTTTTAAAGCACACACGTCAACATATGCACATTCGGTTTGCCCTGAGCACACATTCACTATGTGTTGAAAAGGGAATGATGATTTGGGATAAAACTTTCATTTTATAGAAAACAAAATTAAATCAGAACATCTCTGCCTATCTAAGCCTCTATATTTTTCATTTATTGAAAATGAACACCTCCCCTAATTCAGTAGTCATGTCAGTATTTCAATCAGCCGTCTAGAAAACTCAATTTAAGACAGGTGACTATTAATATTTCTGCATGTTAATCGCTTGTAAAAAGAAAAATGTCTACTTAACATACATGTTTGCTAGATTCTCTTGAATGGTGTACCGATTGCATTTCTGTGTAAAAAGTGTATATTTGTCATTTTCAATGGGCAATTTAAAGTGGAAAAAAACGATGTAACTCCCATTACAATATTTGTCCATGCATGTAAAAAGTGAGATATTATATGGCTCCCAGTCTGTACTTGCCCATTACAGAGAAAAGCAGTCAGTGATCTCCCAATATTCACACATTTTGGATCTGTCTTATCACTGAAATATTTACTTATTTTCAATGATATACCCCATAAGTACTTTCACAAATATTTCTGCCTAGCAATTTCTTTTGGCAGTCTTACAGATCGGTGGATACCCTACTAAGGACTGGTTTAGTTCTATCCGTCTAGTAGCTAGTGGGCATCAGTTACCAAGATGGGCCAGCTTCCCTCCACTGCCTTATTTCTCTCTTCCTGCATTGGGCCTGTAAGCTTCTATTTTCGCTGAGGAAGATCTGGTTTGAATTCCAAATCAGTCTCTCCAAATAGTCTGCATGCAATCCAGGATGTGTTCAAGGGAAAGCCTGCATTTCTTATCTGCTTTCTGTTGTTGTCAATTGTCAATTGTCCTTTCTATCCTTCTTTGAGTCAATTTGTCAGCCAACCAATCCCAGTCAGTCAGGCTTACCTAAACTTCACGTCTAACTAATTGTGAATTGCATGCTTAACGGAAGTCCTGTTTGATGAAAGTTGCTGATTAATTGGGTGAAGTCCACTGCAAGCCCATATTCTGAGAATATGTTCCATGTATTCTGTCCCCTTCAATCTATGGCTTTTGACTTTTAAAGATTAGAAACCACTCCCTTTAGAGGTCTGTATCATATCTGTATATTGATTGGTCATACTATGAGATTGAACAGTGTTCCAAAGTGGCATTACACCAAACCATCCCTTTCATACTAGTTGGGCATTCTAATGAAGAGGGTAGTGCACTGGTTGTAACTTTCTAACCTTTTTTCATCCCATTCAATGTGTTGTCATCTTGGAAAATTTGCATTGAACAATTTTATTTTCTAAAATATTTTGTTCCTCAAACTTGATTAACTTACAAATTAGTTTTCTAGGTTGCTCGCAGTCATGTGAATCAAATGATGCTAGTCTCATCTTGGCACGTCATGTGATGTGTTTATGACAGATTTCTGATTTTTACTCCAAACCAACACAGACTATACGATATATGAACGACTCACGCACAATGTTTCTATGCAAGAATATCTACATTCTTATAATTTCCATAATTAAAAACTATCAAATAATCATGTTTTACATTCAGCTGATGGTTTTAAACCCTGAATTGTTTTTTTTGTAAATTAAGTAACTATGACATTCCTATCAAAAGATACTCAAGAAAATGTGATCCCATAGGTGAAATTTCAAACTGAATTATTTTCCTTTCCACGTCATGCAATCACAAAATATTAATGGTAGGTATTTTCAACTCCTAGCCTGACAACAGGCCATATGGTGACGTTGCATTATGGTGATGTTGCATTTCAGTTTCAGAGCTGGGACATCTTTGGCCCTTTAAACACTTCGTTGTCATGACAAACATTCTTTGAAGGTGAGTTACTCAGATTGATTAGGCAAATTGACAGTTACAAATGCCAGAATGTATGTCTAAGTAAGCGTGAATTGAATTCTTCATGGAAGTGATGAATGTTGCTGATTACTTGGTGAAGTCCACTTGGAGCCCATGTTTTGAGAAAATGTTCCTTGCATTGTTAGGGACTTGTTGGATAGACGCAGTGACAGATGCAGGTTAATGAGTAGTATTTGGTTTCCTCAAATAGCCTGACTTTGGGAACAAAGAGAATATTTGGTCCTGTAGTGAATACAGGCAGTGTCATAAAGTTTATAACCCATCCTCAGAGGCCTGCATGTCATTTCCTTGGGAAAACATCGCTGCAGCACAGTGGCAAATAACTGATAAAATGTATTCTTTCTAGCACAAAGTTTTTGTTTCATTCACAAATGCAGGATATAAAGTCACTGTATTTTCTTGTCTTTGTTTCCATGTTATAATTGTTTTTTTAATTGGGGGAATTATAACCTTTTTGCAATGAGGCTCCTGTGGATAATAATGTACAATGTTCATTCTCTGTCATTTTCATGAAGGATGCAGAAATTATTTAGGACAAACTACCTTTCTATAAAATGTTTTGTTTTCCATCCCAGATTGACTGTTCCCATGTAATACAGATTGTTGTATTCTTCCATGTAATTTAACAGATTTTGTATGTTTACCTGGTCATTTACTCTGAACATTTACACTTTTGTTGTAGCTGGTCTGTTGACATCACAACATTTCCTTGTGGTGTTTATTCCAAATGTTTTGCACAGGAAGCAGTTAATATATTTATTTTTAAATGTGGATTTTCATTTGCATCCTTGATGTCCCTACAATAGGCTGTAAGAGAAGGATCGGAAAAAATGCTTAAATTAAAAATATTCAATTCTGCAATTAATACAAATATTCTTCTTCTTCTTCTTCTTCTTCTTCTTCTTCTTCTTCTTCTTCTTCTTCTTCTTCTTCTTCTTCTTCTTCTTCTTCTTCTTCTTCTTCTTCTTCTTCTTCTCCTTCTTACGACAGGGTGGCTGCCTAGGTGCTTTCTGACTCCATTCAGTGTTGCTATGTATAAAGGTACTGGGTAAAGAGGGATGGGTGAGTGTATTTAAAAATGAAGTTTGTTCACAATCATGCTGGAGGTAGTTCACAACAATGGCAATTCAATTGTGTAATAAAATGTTGAAATGTCTAAATAATGAACTTTGTGTATGCTGCTGCTGTGTAACTTCACCGGTCCATGGGGATACACATATCTCATCAATGTCTATCAGTATTTTCCTGATGAGCATGCCCTTAAAGCCAGTGTCACTATATCTGAGACAATGTTTGTGGAGTAAAATTAGCTGTTAAATTTAAAGTTGATCAATCTAGTAATCCCCTTGAAATGGCAAATCACTATTACTTCCTGTCTGTTAGAATAAGGCTCTCATTACCAGTTTGTGGTAAATCGACCAACAGTAAAATCATTTACTGTTATCGCCACTCGGTTCTGTGACATTACCATGGGAATACCAGTGGTGGTATATCAGGAAAACCTACATGTGTGGGGTTCATAGGACTCATTGGCAATTTCTGGTGGATTTAACATGAACTTGATACCATGTGGTAAATCCAGCAATTTCTTTTAACCTTAAAGTGGAGGATTTACATCGAGCATCATGATAGAGATAAATCCTCCACTCCAAAGACACTTTCTGCATGAATATAAAGCAATCCTTTCATTTAACAAATCATGAGTAGCTCGAGTAGCACAATCGTAACCGCATCAATACATTTGCACAATACTTAAGAATGTGCTAGTGCACTTTAAGCTTTGCTGATATGGTGCTATGAATCCCCTGTTCTCGGTCTGTGACGACACAACTATTAGGCGAGTCAATGAGATCCAGCTGATGCTATGTGATCCCATGGCTATGGTCCATTGAATCTCTTGGCACACAGCTGCTAGGGAACACTTTGCTTGTGAAAGAGGGATTCAAAGATCACAGGATTGGAGAAAGGTTGCTGAATGTGGGGCACATGTCAGCAGTGAGATAATTCCTAGAAATACTGTTTGCAGACTTATTAGAGCCACACCTAATGTTGTCATCTCTGAACTGAACTGGAAAGAAAATCGATCCCTAAACTCTAAGTCTGCTGGCTACCTCTAAAATCCTCCATTGGCAAATGGGAAGAAGGGTTGGACACATGGAATTGTGTTGCAAAACTGGAATAGACAATTGAAAGCTTTATACTATTTTGTATTTGATACAAGGAGATTTGTAAAATGCTTTTATATCTATTCTGTAGACATGATATGATATGATGTGTCATTTACTACGCACCTGTACACAAGTGTTTCTAGGCGCAACAAGACAAGGGGGGGAAGACAGAGGGAGGACAAGCCAAATAATGTTACTAGGCCTTGTGTCATTCAGAGCGTGCAACTGTGAAAGCACAAAAGTGCAGGGGGAAGGGTGAGGTGGGAAGGGACAGGAAAGGGGAAGAGCAAGTAGGGCAGCAATGCTCTGAGTGAGTGCAGCCAGGGCATTGGGGCTCTGGTAAGTGCAAGGAGGCAGGGGGCATTAGAGGTTACAGTTATAGCCCCTAAGTGCATGGTAGACCCAGAGGCAGTGCTGGGAGACTAGTCATAGAGGAGCCTTGTACCCAGTGAGACTCTGGGGGTAGCAAAGCAACCAGTCAGCACATCAGGCAGGTAGGTCAGCAGGGAAGAGAGAGAGGGTGAAAGCAGAGGTGAAAAGGAAGGTCTTGAGCAGCTTCCAGAAATTCTGGTGGCCCAGCTCAAGTTTGAAAGGAACAGGGAGGTCATTCCAGAGGGAGGCACCTGCAGAGGAGAGAGATCTACCCCCAACTCCCTGCCTGGAGAAGCATCTGACCTCAGAGATCTGAAGTTTGCCGAGCAAAGGGCTCAAGAAGGAATGTATTTTGGAAGAGAGAGTTGGATGTAGTGTGGACCCCGGAAACAGAAAGCCTTGTGGACGATGTAGAGTGTCTTCAACTTGTTCCTTGCACCCACCGGGATCCAGTGGAGAGATTTCAGGGCTGGAGAGATACAGTCCCTGGGCTTGAGGCCAAGAATACGTCTTGCAGTCATGTTCTGCATTAGTTGCAGAGGGCAGATAGTAGAGGAAGGCAGATTGAGAAAGAGACTGTTGCAGTAGTCCAGCATAGAGAGAACCAGGGCTCTGGAGATAGTGAGCTTCCTGGGGAAAGTAAGAAAAGGAACAACATGTCTGAGGAGGTGCAGCTGGTAGTGGGCCTTCTTGGAAAGGTCAATGATGTGAGGAGAGAAGGAGAGAGTGGAATCAAAGATGACACCAAGGTTTTTTGCCTCACAGGTAGGCAAAGGAAAAGGGCCCAAGGAGGGTGGCCAGGGTGAGAGAGGGAAAGTGGGAGCATGGGTCCCAATGAGAAGGACCTCTATCTCACTGTAATCAAGGCAGAGATCGTTGGAGGTGCACCAATCCTGAATTGTGGATAGACAGTCAGGAATGAGTGAGAGAGAAGAGGAAGCTGAGGGGAGCCTGAAAGGGAGATATGATATGATATGGCGTTTATAAAGCGCCTATACACACGTGTTCAAGCTGAGTGTCATCCGCATAACAATGAAAGTTAGAGTTGACAGTAGAGATCAGGTGGGCCAAAGGGTCCAGGTAGACATTAAAGAGCCAGAGTGAGAGGATAGAGCCCTGGGGAACACATGTGGAAAGAGAGGTGGTGGAGAGAAGGGACCCAAGTTGGACCTGCAATGGTCAGTCCTTGAGGGAGGAGGTCAACGCCTCCAAGGCCTGATCTGTGATGCTGAGGTTCTCGTAAAGTCGATTGATTAGGATGACCTAATTGACCATGTCAAAAGCAGAGGAAAGGTCAAGGAGGAAGTGGACATAAGGAAGGCTGGAATCAATATTAGAGAGCAGATCTTCATTGCATTTAGTCTCAGAAAAAGAAGCTATGCATTTATTTTTAACCAACGAACAGCACCAAACATTGTATATGTTTAACTAAGCTGAAGAAAATGGGAGATATAGTCTCTTGTATTCATTTTCTAGCCTCCTTAATGACCCAAGTATGTAATTCTTTAGATGAAACAGATGGATACATCAAACAGCTATAGAGACCATAGACATGTGTACCATATGACATCATAGATCTTGAAAGGTATGCAAAACAGTTGTTTGCTATGCTATGCCTCTAAGAACCTCAGAGGTCCATTGGCCCTGATTAAGGAGGGGTTGGAGAGTGCTCCTTCCCCCAAGCCAGTCAGAGTGACTGACTACGTGATAGGTCTCCGGAGGAGAATGTCGCACATGATGACGGAAGGAAGTGATAACTTGAAAGCTGGACAAGCATTGGTCAAGCACTGGCACGATCAAAAGGCTAACATGGTTGAATTCGCTCAAGACCAGCTCGTTCTCGTTATGATGCCAACAAGGCAGAGGGCCTTGCAAGATAAGTGGATGGGACCCTTCCGAGTTGTGGGTAAACTCGGAGAGGTTAACTATCTGGTGGACTTGGGCAATCCCAAGGAGGCTCCGACAGTCTTCCACACCAACCGACTTAAAGCGTATGTCTCACGACCTGATGTAGGAGCGTTGCTTCTGGCATCATCCGAGGAAGAAGAAGAGAGTGAAGCTCTTCCGGATCTCCTCAGAGGCTTACCTTTAGATGAAAAAATTGAAGGAGTAAATCTCTCCTCCAATCTGACACCCGAGCAACAAGAAGAGTGCAAATCTATGTTGAATCAGTTTGCCTCTCTGTTCTTGCTTTCACCAGGCTTGACCCCTTGGGGCCAGCACGACATACTCACTGGTGACTGTCTGCCAGTCAAAAGCAGAGGATACAGAATGTCAGAGAACGTACAAACCCACATCAAAGGTGAGGTCAGCAAGATGCTTGATCTCGGGGTAATAGAGCCCTCTACTAGTCCATGGTCGAGCCCAGTTGTGTTAGTACCAAAGGGCGGATCTAAAGAACTTAGATTCTGCACGGATTATAGAGTTCTTAATGCAGTCACCAAGACTGATGCCCACCCTTTGCCAAGAACAGATGAGTTGGTGGATAAACTTGGCGCCGCCAAGTTCCTCAGCACATTTGACTTGACGTCAGGCTATTGGCAGATAGCCCTGACAGACCATGCCAAGGAGAAAACTGCATTTTCTACCCCCGTTGGCTTATACCAGTTTAAGGTAATGCCTTTCAGACTGAAGAATGCACCTGCTACGTTTCAACAGATGGTAAACCAGTTTCTGAATGGGATGGAGGACTTCTGCATGGCATACTTGGATGACATCGCAGTGTTCAGCAATTCCTGGGAAGAACATGTAACCCACCTGAGAGATGTTTTGCAGGCTCTTGGACGAGTCAATCTGACCATAAAGGCGAGTAAATGCCGAATTGGACAGAGTAAGGTAGTCTATCTTGGACATGAGGTAGGAGGTGGAGAAATAAGGCCTTTGCACAGTAAGATTGAAGCTGTGCAAAATTGGACAACACCGACTACTCAAACCCAAGTGAGAGCCTTCCTAGGCCTCACTGGATATTACAGGAATTTCATAGAGAACTATGGGACCATAGCTTCTCCACTGAATGTCATCTCCTCGCCCAAATTTCCTAAAAAGGTTAGATGGAACGAGGAGTGCCATCAGGCTTTTGAAAACCTGAAAAAGGCTCTTTGCCAAGCCCCAGTACTCAGAGCTCCTGATTACCGCCAACACTTCATTGTGCAGACAGATGCTTCAAATGTAGGAATAGGTGCCGTACTCAGTCAACTGGATGGGAAAGGT
The DNA here is from genome assembly GCF_040938575.1 of Ambystoma mexicanum. Lineage (NCBI taxonomy): Eukaryota > Metazoa > Chordata > Amphibia > Caudata > Ambystomatidae > Ambystoma > Ambystoma mexicanum. The sequence continues at coordinate 371,877,796 of NC_090927.1, forward strand.
AGGGAGCACCCCGTTTGCTTCATCAGCCGCAAGCTGAAGGATCCTGAAACAAGGTGGGCAACAATCGAAAGAGAGTGCTTTGCTATCGTGTGGGCTCTGAAGAAGTTTAGGCCGTACTTGTATGGTTCTACTTTTGTCATTCAGACTGACCACCAACCCTTGAGATGGTTAATGCAAATGAAGGGGGAAAACCCAAAACTATTGAGAGGGTCGATCTGCCTGAAAGGGTTTGATTTCACCATTGAGCACAGGTCAGGGTGTCACCACCAAAATGCTGATAGTCTCTCTAGGATGTATGTCATCGACTAGAGGTATGAGATTCATCCAGGAGTGGATTAAATCCTCCTGTCCCTTAGTCTGTGGGGGCGATTGTTAGGGAGAACTCTCTGTTTAGGCTGAATTTCCTAACCTAGTGAGTCCCCCAGCATCTTTGCTGGATTTCTGGAGTTTGTATTTTTCCATCCTGCCAAGAGTGAGACTCTTTTCCTCCCACTCTTGGACATGTATGTGTGTAATTCCTTTGAATGTCAATGGGCCTCATTACGACCCTGGCGGAGTGGGTTTACGCCAGCGTTATTCGCGGCGGACCCGTCCGCCCTACTACGAGTTCCCGTAGCGCCATGGAGCGTTTTCCGCCTGGTTTTTCCGGGCGGAGAAATCCATGGCGCTACGGGACCTTGTTGTTAATTACGCCACCGTATTTTACGGTGGCGTAATTAACGCCTTCCCCACTCCCATTATACCCTATGGGGCAAAAATGGGAATGGGGAAGGGTAAAATGGGGGATGGGGATTTACCGCCCCGCCAAGGTCGGAATGGGGCGGAAAATCCGCCAACCCCCATGGCGCTATCGGCAGCTTTCCGCCGTGCTCCATGGTGCATTTTGCACCGCGATTTCCGCCAGGGTCGTAATGAGGCCCAATGTGTTCTATGGGCTATGGGGTCTTTTACTCCATAGGGTCTCATATGTTTTTCTATGTGTGTTACATCGCACCCTACGTGCCGTAACACTGGGGCGTCCTAGCGGGCCTCAACCATAGACTCCATACCCGGGGACTGACTACTGTCTCCCCGGGCATGTAAAGTCACCATTGGCTTTACTAGACCTAAATTTACTAACAGAACTAGTACAACTCATCTTATTGTGGACATACTAGTAGGGGTAATTCGATTACTCCTGGATATGATATGATATGATATGATATGATATGATATTTGTAACGCGCCTATACACAAGTGTTTCAAGGCGCGACGAGGCAGGGAGGGAGGGAAACAAGGGGAAGACAGACAAACGATCCTACTAGGCCAGGTGTCATTCAGATCGCGCAAGTGCAGAGGTAAGGGGAAAAGGAGAAAGTGCAGGGGGAGGAGGTGGGGGGGAAGTGCGGTACAAGGTAAGTAGCGTAAAATAAATAAATAATAAATAATAAATAAAAGGGCCAGCTGGTGGCAAGTGCGAGGTAAGTGCAGAGCAAGTGCTGGGAAGGGGGCTGTAGGGATGCAGTGACAGTCCCACAGTGCAGGGGGAGCCAGGGAGGCAGTGCAAGTGGAGAGTGGCTGGGGCCTGGACCGAGGTCGCTGAGAGTGGCTCAGATGCAGGTTTAGTGCAGAATTCAGTGGGGAGTTAAGCAGGTTTAGCAGGGGAGAGGGAGAGAGAAGGCAGAAGCGAAGAGGAAGGTTTTGAGGTGCTTCCGGAACCGGAGATGGTTCTCCTCAAGTTTCAGGGAGGCAGGAAGGCTGTTCCAGAGGGAGGCCCCTGCTGCGGAGAGAGATCTACCCCCAGCTCGTTGCTTCGAGAAGCGGCTGACCATGAGGGAGTTGGAGAAGGATGAGCGAAGGGCTCGTGAAGGAAGATATTTAGGAAGAGAGAGTTGAAGGTATTTAGGCCCCAGGCCCCAGAAGGCCTTGTGGACAATGTTATTCGAGGGGGCGCTGTCCCGTCCCCCCTCGTCGAGTTTTGGCTGGTGGCAGTGGAAACTACTTGTTATGTTCGACCCCGAACATAACCCTATGGGATTCGTCCCATTGTTGGAGATTGATACTTTTTCTCGTTAATCTCTAACGTACCACCGATCTACTTATCTTAAATAAGTTTATCGGATGGTATTTTCTGCCAGAACTTGGTTTGTAAAATGGCGTCTTTGTTCATCTCTGTGACTCCTAAACCAAAGGTCGAGCCCTTTGTTCCACTTTTGGCGGGCTCTGTACAGAGACCCTCCAGAGTGGTGCCATTCTGTCTGGGTTACCACAGGGGTATGGGAGGGGGTTTAGGCACCCTGGACCGAGTTGCCTTGCCAACTCCAGTAGCACTCTGGAGTGATTGGCCCAAGTGGTGAGCCTCCCCGCTCACCACTTAGCATGTGTTGATTGACAGCTAGGCTGAATGAATGGGGGTTTTCTGCATAAAAGCAGGGCTTTTGGGACTGGATCTTCAGAAGTCGCCAGAGCACCTAAGAATCCGACGAGGGTAACGCTGAGCCGACCTGCACGACGACACCTCTGGTGGAGCCCTGCGGAACCGACTCACCACTTCCCGACGACAGAGGAGATCTCCCTGCCGGAGAGTCTCTTCCCCTGGCTGGTGGGAACAACCAGTCTCCTTTGCTTTTTATTCACCTCAGGACCCAGTGGTCGAATTGCCCGTGCAGAGCACCTCGGCAACCGGATAGCCACTACCCCTGTACCGCGACCAAAAGGTGGTGCCTTGTGACGAAGCACTCCGCGGCTGGTCTCTTCCCTGGTGGTGCACCGGACTTCACTTTTCTTTGACGACGAGATCCTCTCTACTCTTGGCAAAGACCCGACGTGCATCCACCACCAGGAACAACTGCCCCCGCCGGAGCTGCCCTCCACAACAAGGTACCGTGTCCGCCTGGCTTCCCTTTCGATCGGTTCGAGTGAGGTGTCTTAATCCTCTCCTTTCCGTTGGGTCGCCTCCAAGCTTTCTCACGTATTGTTCTGAACTAGTTCAATCTGCCGATAACAATTTGCTACAAAGACTCAAACGCATTTCTACTAGAGACTTTTGGGACATATCGCCTTGCCTCTCTCCGAGTGGGCCTGGCCTCTGAACTTTATGATCTATTGTGGTTCTTGCCTTCTTGCCTTGCATTTTTCCCACGAAGTGTTCAACTGTGTTGATTTCGTAACCTGCTTATTTTTCTCTCCCGTCCTAACTAATATTAGAGTGCCATCTAGGTTGAGGTATACACCTCTGTCTGTAAATATGTGGTGCCGGTAAAACATAGACTTGTCGACATATTGCTAGGGGGATTGATCGTTTCTGCTTCATAGAGTAATTGTGATTGATTTGTTTGCCGTGATAGTGCCATAGTGTTTTTGATAGATGTTCCATTATAAATAAATACCTTAATATCTTTACACTGAGTCTCATTGCGTGTTTGCTTGTCTTACTGTGAAGAATTGCCCTATCTTGTATACTCCACATACTGCTTAACTCTTCTTGAGAGAACAGCTACCAACAGTGAATCTGTGTGGTGCAGACTGCTACCAAGTGGGTTTACTGCCAAACACCTGTAGTCCTAAATCTTTTTCAATGGTCCCAGAGGGAACTGCACAGGTTTCCGCCTAACAGGTGTGTGTGACAAAAACCCAAGCATCTGAACCAAATCCATGACAAACCTGCATGTGCCCAGCCACAATGCAGCGTATGCCCATGGGAGCCACACAAGGCAACACACTGTCCCAAAAAAAAAATAATAAAAAATAAATCAAAAATGGCCATTAATGGGCCCGGGGGGGTTGGGGAGGCCACCCAGGAGGTCCGAGGACAGGGTGCACACCAAAACCCACCTGTGTGGATCTTGCGAAAAAAAGACACCTCCATGGGCTCATGGCCTACACGGCTACCCTATTGTGGGAGTATCACTGCTGTCGCTATCCTCACCCTCTGCAGCTGCATCAGGAGGTGGTTGCACTATGGGAGGCAGCCCACGCAAAGCCCTAGTCTGTTCCTCCATGGCTGCAAGAATGCAGGTGTGGTAGGTCTCGTTCTGGAGGATAAGTGTGTGGAGGTCCCCATGCAACAACTCACGGGATGCCCGGACCTCCGCCCTAGTTGCCTGCATCTTAGCTGAGAGCGTACGGGTGAGACGCTCCAGCTGCTGTTCTGTCCTTCGGTTTGTTGAAGCCTCAAGCTCAACAAGAGTCGTCCTGAGGTGAAGGAGTTCCAGCCTCAGGGCTTCCCTGTGGCCCTGGGACTCTATGGGGATGGCTTCCTGCAGAGTCGCCAGTGCCGCCCGCCTGTCCCTGTCGGACGCCAACATGTCCTCCCTGTGTGACTGGCTGATGGAGTCGGTTGCCTGCTGTAGTCGCTCCATCAGCCTTTCGGGGGGGACAATGGAAGTGGCCACCCTATCCATGGCCTGAGCCATCATCTCTGATGATGCTGCCTGTTGGGTTGCCATACCGTAAATGGATTGCTTCCATGCGGTATTGCCAGGTGGCGTACGGCCACCACGTCGGCGGGCACCACACCTGTCTGGGCCAAGGCTAACTGCGCCTTGCTGTGCCGGCACTGCCTGAGGCTGCAGGACAGCATTCCCCCTCTGATCTGTTGGCCCAGGAACAGGATCAGATGTCGCGGAGTGTGACCCTGCATCCGTAAACCACCAAAGGCGTACCTGCCAACACTGACATCCCCATTGAGGGTTCTAACCCTGGTGCAGGTGGGTCGTACAGAACAGAATCCCTCCCAGTAACACTCACCTGCGACGGCACGTAGGTCTCATCATCCGAATCGACACCTGAGTACAGCTCGGGGGAGGTGCAGCCAGAGACACCCCTTGAAAGCACGACCTGCAGCAGTTGTGGGTTCTCACCCACCACCACACCACGTCCCTCACTGGTGGTCGGTCGGCCCTCAGACCCCTGCTGGGTCTGCACCATCTCCACAACCCCAGCAGTATTAAGTGCGTCTTCCCCTGCAAAGACATAAAAGAAAACAAATGGAAACAGGCATTAGCACTATGGCACACAATTAGGGCTGAGAGGCTACAGAAACAGTACTTGATTGACACATGTCCCACATGACTAAAACACTCCCATGCATGCACCGTCACTGCGTGTGATGGGGAGGCAGATGGCACACATTGATGACACCAAGATGGAAGATGAACACATTTGCTGCATGCTGCCTAGCAGTGGCATCACACATTGGCCAGTGATTGGCAGGTCAAATACACATGCCATCACACAGATGGCATGTACCCTAGCCATGAAGTGAAGAGGGAGAGGAGGTCACCAATTGTTCATTCAGACCAGTTTGTTCATATAATTGATTATTTTCATTGTAATGGTTCAAATGTTTAACCTGCAGCTGCCAGTCAAAAATGGTCCTATAGCACAGGGACATGTCCAAACTAATCATGTCCACGAAACTGAGCCAGTCCACTGTACCATAGCCATGTCAGACATGTGACAATAGGACTGAGAAATCCTGAGTAAAAGTGGTGGTATGCAAACAATCTGCCTGAATAAACAGAGGTAAATAAGCAACAGTGTTGTGGCAAGATGACACTCCAAGGGCAACTGGCGTGGTGTTGGGCTGGATGTCTAATGTTGGCCGAAGGGATGCTGCTACACCCAAATGCTGTTGCCAAGAATGTATAGGAAGAGGCACATGGGTGAGCCGAACCATTCAGGCACACACACCCTCCCCTGGCACCCAAACAGAAGCCCTCCCACACACACCATGCACATGGATGACACACCCATGCATGTGCACTCACCGGACAATGCCTCGTAATCTGCCAGTTCTCCCACGCCTTGGATCTGTTCCTCCGTGACGTAGGTCCCAGCAACCTGCTCATGTGGAGTGAGTTCTATGTCGTCTGCTGGAGACCCACCTCCAGTCACTAGAGTTGCGGCATGACTTGAGGCCAGCTTATTCTTTGCCCTGCGCTTCAGGTCATTCCAGCGCTTGTAGCATTCATTAGCTGTGCGCCTCACGATTCCAAGGGCACTTATGATGTCCGCAATGGTCTGCCAGTGTGCCTGATGTTGTGCAGGTGTGGTCTTGGATCCTGCAACAATCACCATTTCGCGGTCATGTGCGGACAAATACTCTACAAGTGCATTTAGTTCGGCCTCATTGAAGCTGGGCTTCCTTGACGGGCCGGACTGTGTAGCCGTGTCTGCGGCATCAGCCTCTACTGGACGAGCACTCTTCCTCTTCCGCTTGGAAGGTGGTGGGGATCCTGAGTGTCCTACGCCGCACTGGACACTAGGGGCAGGAGCGTGGGATTGCACACTCAGCATGGGAGTTGGTGCAGGCATTATCTCAAGTGTGATGGTGTCAGGGGGAATGTCAGCATGATGGACTTGGACCGACACTGTCCTGGATGGGTGTGTGAGAGGTGGGGTGGATGGAGCTGCAGCTGCCCCTGCAGCCTCCCCAGCCTGCCTACGCGGGGCAGCAGATGACCTAGCTGCCCCTGATCCACGTGGCCTGATGACACCAACGTTCACCGGCGCACATGGCCTAGTCCTGCTGACCTGGAAGTCAGCCATGGAGTCACCCTGTGCCAGGTCTGGTTCCACAGTGGGCTGGTCCAACAAGGGCTGAGCATGGATGGTGTCAGCCACGGTAACCTCAACCAGGGGGGGGGGCATGGGTGTCCCTGACTGCTCCTCCACACATGGGGGGCTAGGGGCACCCTGCAAGTCACGGCCACATCCCCTACTGGATCCACCACGGCCACCACTTGGGGCTCGGCCACCTTTGCCACCCTTACGGCTTGTTCGCCTCCCAGCCATGGCACTGATGTTATTGTGCGTATGGGAGTCGATGTGAACTATTGTCCGTATCAAGCTGGCCACGCGTAAGCACACGGAAGACCACGCTCCTGCCCAAAAGGCCGAATTACTGCCCCCCAGAGCCCTGAGCAGCCTCCCACGAGCCATCTGCTGCTGCCTGCCTGCCTGCCTGCCTGCTGCCACCGTGCCCTGCCATTTGGTGCCTGCACATCAGCCATCTGCAGGGGTCCATTTGCTGTGTCCACCCCTGCTGGAACAGAAGACTCCCGACTGGGATACCATCGCTCCATAGCCCAGCCCCAGGACCCAGTTGCCCACCCACTCCTGCCTCTGGGGTTGCCATGTCAGGCACTGCAACATCTGGCACCACTGGCAACCCCCGGCCAGAGAGGCAGAGGGGCACCAGCTTCACTGCCACCGAAGTTGGTGTCCTGGTGGAGCAAATCCTGGGGCAGTATGATGCCCTCTTCGGAAGTAAGCACGCCAACAAGGAAGGACGGACTCGGATCTGGACGGACATCGTGACTGCCATCAACGTGGAGGGGTGGCAGTCCGCGACTACCAACATGTCAAGAAGCGCTGGGATGACTGCAGGTCCAGGACCCTCTTGAAGGCCCGGCGCCTCATGGAGGGGGGCTGGGGCCGCATGAGTACCATCCAGATGAGGGTCCTGGAACGCGTAGGCCCAGCGCTCCACGCCCAGATCCTTGAGAGGCAGACCCGTCTGAAGTTGAGCGGTAAGTGGCCAAGTATTGCTGTGTGAGACAGGGCATGTCGCAGTGTGCTGGTTGTCTGATACTTGCCTGTATGTGGGACATAGGCCATGTATGCATGTGTGTGTGCAGGGACGTCATGCATGTGAGACCAGTAATGTGTGAACCACACGGTTGGTGCATGTGTTGAAATGCAACATGGGTTGCCCTATGCGGAATGGCCACATGAAAGCATGCCAGTCTCTGTTCCTGGACATGGGTGAGGGATGGGTGCTGATGCCATGTACATGTATGCTGTCCATGTCTGTGTGTCTGACCTGCGTGTCTGTGACTTGTGAATGCCAGGAATGCATGACACATGTCTGTCGCAATGTTCAGGTTCACTGATGCAGCCTAGTCATCCTTGTATCCACTGTGTCTGTGGTGTACGAGGCCAGATGGATGAAACTAGGGTGAAGTGTGTGCATGTTATAGGCATGGCCCATGATGCATGTGAGTTCCAAAACAACAGTGTATGTTTCAAGAATCACTTGGACATGTATGCTAATGTCCATAGCATGCGCCATGCCTGTTACCGCATGTGTTTTACCTGCACTGAGCCATGTGTTTTGGAGGGACATGATGGAAGTGATCTTTGACAGTGCCACTCATCTGCTATTGCTTCCTGTCTAGGGGACCATTGTACAGTACCCTGATGCTTGTGTTCTATGTCTCCCTCTACACAGCGCCACGTGAAGAAGAGGGCGGAGACGGCTCTGTGGAGCAAAGCGGCGGGGATGCCCCACAGCTGCAGCAGAAGGGGTGGGTGAGCCCCCACAGGGGCTTGCAACGGCGGAAGATGGGGTGGAGCCATCCAGGTTGGTGGTTTCCACAGAGGAGGAGGAGGCCGCTACTGAGGCGCACATGGGGCCTGGTGGGGGCATCCCTGCTGGTGCAAGTGTTGCAGTCCAGGGGCAGGGGCAGGAGGCAGCACAGGTCGCCGTGGAGGGGCCTGTGCATGTCACTGTCCCTGGCACTGTGACTGCACCACCATGCACCAGCAGGGATGCCCCATCCCAGGCCCGTCCGCAGGTAGGGGGGATGTCCAGGTCATCTGACTCCCCTCCACCTGCGGACGAGGGGACCCCTTGCCGTATGGAGAAGGTCCTGATTGGTGTTGCGTTGCGCACAGGTGCAATTCGTGATGAGGTGCGTGCTTCCCGGGAGGAGCATGCAAGTCATCACTGAGGGCACTGTGCCGACGTGGCCCAGTTGGGAACGGCCATGGTCGGGGGTTTCCTACATGTGTCGGCCAATCTGGCGACCCTCTCCTCCTCTGTGGAGACTATGCACCAGTCGTTCTCCATGCCATCTTCCGGCCCAGATGCCACCAGGGCCCCCTGTGGACCTGCCCCGACCAATGCAGCCGGCTTGATGGGGATCCCATCCCTGCCACAGTCGGGATCAGAGGTCCAGCAGGGGTGGACACACCAGCAACTGGACCCCAGCAGATGGAGGATGTGACGGCATCATCGGGCAGGGCACGTGCACGACGGCGTCGGTGGATACCATCAGCCTGGATGCCGTTGTGCTGGCACAGGCAGTTGCGTCGGAGGCAGCGGCAGGCTCGACGTGGGATGCATCATGGCTCGGGGCCATCAACATCAGGGGTGCAGGCATCGGCCGGAGGGCACGAGAACCCTGGAATGGGAGTGGCTTCAGTGTGGGAGCGGTTGGGCCAGCAGATAGGTGCGGAGCGGCAGCGGGCAGAGGAGGAACGGCTCACAATGGTCAGGGCGGAGAACTCCATGCGGAGGGCGCTGAGGCGGGCTGAGTGCCTCGAGGGTCTTCGCAGGGAGTTGGAGCTGGACACTGCCTTATCCCTGCGAGACCTTTTGGACAATGGGCCACATTTTTGTATATAGTTATTTTTTATTAGGTAGTGTTGTTAGATAGGTTTCATTTCTTTTGTTGGGATCATGGACCATGGCTTGTTCACCTGTACATAGTTCACTGTTGGATTTTCTTTTCTTTTTACAATTTACCCATGGAGCAATGGCTTTCAATTATAATTTCCCATTGGATTTTCTTTTCTGGACTGTGACTTTGGACACCATTCCTTTGAATTCTGATTTTTGGTTTTGCATTTTTTCATGGCCATGCTTCTTTTTACTTTTTTTACATTCCCATTTCTGTTAGTTTATTTTTGATTCAATTCATGTTTCCTTTAATACATATTTTTTGATCAAACTTCAGTGTGTAGTATCATCTCATTGGTTTCATGCATATCATGATATGGGTTTTGAGATTCACTGACACCCATTGGGTGTATGTGAGGGACATGTGTTTGTTTCCAAACTTGCAATTGCTGTTCTTTCATGTTATTGCCATTTCTGAGTGGGTGGATGCAATACTCGGGTGGGTGTTTTGCATTTGGAGGCTGACCATAGGGACCAGGGATCTAGATTGTGATGACATGTTGGCTGGGGAACATGAGTTGGACATGAGTGGGGGCCTGCTGGCAGGTGCCCCACAGTGCTGGGGGGTGGGGGTGCAGGGGAACATGAGTTGGACATGAGTGGGGGCCTGCTGGCAGGTGCCCCACAGTGCTGGGGGGTTGGGGTGCAGGGGAACATGAGTTGGACATGAGTGGGGGCCTGCTGCCAGGTGCCCCACAGTGCTGGGGGGTGGGGGTGCAGGGGAACATGAGTTAAACATGAGTGGGGGCCTGGTGAAGGCTGCCCCTGCACTGCTGGGGGGTGGGGGTAATAGGGGACATGAGTGGGGGCCTGGTGGAGGCTGCCCCTGCACTGCTGGGGGGTGGAGGTGGTGGTAGACATGGGTGGGGCCCTGGTGGAGGCTGCCCCTGGTGGCTGGGGGTGGGGGTGGTGGTAGACATGAGTGGGGGCCTGGTGGAGGCTGCCCCTGCACTGCTGGGGGGTGGGGGTAATAGGGGACATGAGTGGGGGCCTGGTGGAGGCTGCCCCTGGTGGTTGGGGGGTGGGGGTGCTGGGAGACAGGAGTGGGAGCCTGGTGGAGGGTGCCCCTGCACTGCTGGGGGGTGGGGGTGCATGGGGACATGAGTGGGGGCCTGGTGGAGGCTGCCCCTGCACTGCTGGGGGGTGGGGGTCCATGGGGACATGAGTGGGGGCCTGGTGGAGGCTGCCCCTGCACTGCTGGGGGGTGGGGGTAATAGGGGACATGAGTGGGGGCCTGGTGGAGGCTGCCCCTGCACTGCTGGGGGGTGGGGGTAATAGGGGACATGAGTGGGGGCCTGGTGGAGGCTGCCCCTGCACTGCTGGGGGGTGGGGGTAATAGGGGACATGAGTGGGGGCCTGGTGGAGGCTGCCCTGGTGGCTGGGGGATGGGGGTGGTGGTAGACATGAGTGGGGGCCTGGTGGAGGGTGCCCCTGCACTGCTGGGGGGTGGGGGTGGTGGGAGACATGAGTGGGGGGCCTGGCGGAGGCTGCCCCTGGTGGCTGGGGGGTGGTGGGAGACATGTGTTGGACATGAGTGGGGGCCTGGTGGAGGTTGCCCCTGCACTGCTGGGGGGTGGGAGTAATAGGGGACATGAGTGGGGGCCTGGTGGAGGCTGCCCCTGCACTGCTGGGGGGTGGGGGTGGTGGTAGACATGGGTGGGGCCCTGGTGGAGGCTGCCCCTGGTGGCTGGGGGGTGGGGATGGTGGTAGACATGAGTGGGGGCCTGGTGGAGGCTGCCCCTGCACTGCTGCGGGGTGGGGGTAATAGGGGACATGAGTGGGGGCCTGGTGGAGGCTGCCCCTGGTGGCTGGGGGGTGGGGGTGCTGGTAGACAGGAGTGGGAGCCTGGTGGAGGGTGCCCCTGACTGCTGGGGGGTAGGGGGTGCAGGGAGACAAGAGTGGGGGCCTGGTGGAGGGTGCCCCTGACTGCTGGGGGGTGGGGTGGTGGGAGACATGAGTGGGGGCCTTGTGGAGGCTGCCCCTGGTGGCTGGGGGGTGGTGGTGGTGGTAGACATGGGTGGGGGCCTGGTGGAGGCTGCCTTTGCACTGCTGGGGGGTGGGGGTGCATGGGGACATGAGTGGGGGCCTGGTGGAGGCTGCCCCTGCACTGCTGGGGGGTGGGGGTGCATGGGGACATGAGTGGGGGCCTGGTGCAGGCTGCCCCTGCACTGCTGGGGGGTGGGGGTGGTGGGAGACATGAGTGGGGGCCTGGTGGAGGCTGCCCCTGCACTGCTGGGGGGTGGGGGTGGTGGGAGACATGAGTGGGGGCCTGGTGGAGGCTGCCCCTGGTGGCTGGGGGGTTGGGGTGGTGGGAGACATGAGTTGGACATGAGTGGGGGCCTGGTGGAGTCTGCCCCTGCACTGCTGGGGGGTGGGGGTAATAGGGGACATGAGTGGGGGCCTGGTGGAGGCTGCCCCTGCACTGCTGGGGTGTGGGGGTAATAGGGGATATGAGTGGGGGCCTGGTGGAGGCTGCCCCTGCACTGCTGGGAGGTGGGGGTAATAGGGGACATGAGTGGGGGCCTGGTGGAGGCTGCCCCTGCACTGCTGGGGGGTGGGGGTAATAGGGGACATGAGTGGGGGCCTGGTGGAGGCTGCCCCTGGTGGCTGGGGGGTGGGGGTGGTGGGGGTGGTGGGAGACATGAGTTGGACATGAGTGGGGGCCTGGTGGAGGCTGCCCCTGCACTGCTGGGGGTGAGGGTAATAGGGGACATGAGTGGGGGCCTGGTGGAGGCTGCCCCTGGTGGCTGGGGGGTGGGAGTGGTGGTAGACATGAGTGGGGGCCTGGTGGAGGCTGCCCCTGCACTGCTGGGGGGTGGGGGTAATAGGGGACATGAGTGGGGGCCTGGTGGAGGCTGCCCCTGGTGGCTGGGGGGTGGGGGTGGTGGGAGACATGAGTTGGACATGAGTGGGGGCCTGGTGGAGGCTGCCCCTGCACTGCTGGGGAGTGGGGGTAATAGGGGACATGAGTGGGGGCCTGGTGGAGGCTGCCCCTGCACTGCTGGGGGGTGGGGGTAATAGGGGACATGAGTAGGGGCCTGGTGGAGGCTGCCCCTGGTGGCTGGGGGGTGGGGGTGCTGGGAGACATGTTTTGGTGATCAGTAGTGCAAGGTGACATGTGGGTTGGCTGGTGGGCATGGCCATGGTGGATGGGTTGCCTGTGGGACATGAGCAGGGGTGCAGGGTAGTACCCTGTGGTGTGGGCTGCCTGCAGGGGCCGTGGAGGGTGTAGAGGGAACGTACCCAAGCTAATCGCGTGTGGAACTTCCCGCGCACCCAGGAACACGCGCACACGCTATTTTTCACACAGCGGGTGTCCGTGTTTGTCGGTGCCCCTTTGCACCTCATTTGTCCTAGAGGGCCACTGTATGTGCCATTCATCATGGCTGTATATGGGTGCTTTTTGTTAGCGCACATTTTGGCGCACATTTTTTTCAGTCGCAGGGGCGCTACCGCCTGCTTTCTTGTGGCGTACTTGTTTGGCCCTGTGCGCGTCTTTGACCGTGTGCTGGTTTGCCCTTCGATTCCATGAATACGGGTTGTAGGCGAGCGTGTGGGCGTTCCGCACACTTGCCTCCTGTACTTCCCCCGTGACGCCCATATTTTCACGCGTTGTTCCCCATTCCGAGTGTTACGCTCCGTGTTCCGCCTACTTTTGTGATGTGCGCCGCGCTATGTGCGATTTTGCAGTGGCCGTGGCGCACGCTGTTGGATGACCTGTGCGCCGGCGTGCGCGGCGCACATTTTTAGCGCACATCCAATGTTTTTCTCGCGCACGGACTTCCATGAATTGCTGTGCGCTGGTTTTCCTGCGATTTTCGCACTTGCACTGCGATTTTCGCACTTGCACTGCGATTCGCACGTTTTGGCACCTCTGCGCGGGAATTTTCGGCGCACATTAATTCCATGAATCGACCCCTTAGTTTTTAGTGTCTTTTAGTCCAATTTCACTTCAGCTGCTGACATCCACAGCTAAGCTAGTTTTGTTATAAACATTGTTTTGGGCTCTTTCTCTTTCCAGATTTAGTATGCACACAAGAATACATTCTGCCAAATGTCTGCTGGTGTTCATTGAGATTTTTGAATATCTTGAGATGTTTAAAATAGGCATTTTTAGCTTGCATTTCAGAGAAACAAAGGTGATTTCAAAGCGCTTTTTTTTTTAGCCACCGGTACTGCTGTTTTTCCTTTGGCACACATTTCACTCATGGCACTCCTGGCCTATCACGCTCGCACTGGTGGGTGGCAGGTCAGGGGACCATTTTGCTGTGCGCAAAGACTGCACGGTTCTCCAGGATTCTGGCGCAAATGTGGGCTTTTCCGCCCTCTTGGATTTCCTAAGCCCACAGCACCAAATGTTGCAGCATAATAGTCCAAACGTGGGTCAGGACACCCAACAGCTTCTATATGATCTGTGATGTCCTTATCTTGCTTAACCATTGTTTTTATGGTGTTATAAACTCTAGTGTATCCTTTTTTTCTTCTTTTTCATTTGCCTTATTTTTGATAAACAGTAGGTCATCTCTTTTTAAATTCTTGGACTACTCATATGCCTTTTCAATCATTTGTTTTGGGTATTTTGTTTCTTTAAACCTACATTGTGGGATCCATGGAACATTTTATGTATTCCTTCTTTTCTGAGCAGTTTCTTTTGATGCAAATGAAATCACCACAAGCATACTTCTTTTTAGTTTTTTGGGATGGACACACTCTGCATGTAATACAGCATTCTTGCTATTTTCTTTTCTATGTATTTCACTTTCATATCTTCATGTTCATTATTTTTATATTCATATCTAAATAAACAATGTTTTCCTGGTGGTGATTTTCAGTGAACTTTAGATTATTACAGTTATTATTAATAATCGATACAAACTCTCACCACTCTTTAGATGTTCCTTCCTTCCCATGTTCCTTCCCACATTAGAAACCGGTAGTCTATGTACCAAGTCCAAAGCTATATGTTTTGTGTGCAATTCTGTAGATCTTCTGTGGGCCATATTTCTTTTTCCCATACTCCCATATACAGGTTAGCATATGGGGCACAAATATTGTACCCATAGCAGTTCCACATGACTGTCTGTAGTACTTACCATCAAATAGAAATATGTTATGTTCCAAAAATAATTTTAACATTTCCAGTACCATCATTGAGTGATGTCTATAACTTGCTGATTTTGTAAACAAACATTGTTGTACTGCCTCAATTCCGTTTTTGTGTTTGATGCTGCTATATAAAGATACCACATCTAATGTGGCCAGTAGGTAGGTTTCTTTCCAGGGTATTTATTGTATTTTACTGAGGAAATTCATCATGTCTCTGATGTACAAAGGTAGTGTGGATACAAAAGGCAATATTTGTCAATGTACCTTGAGGTTTTTTCCAGAATTGATCCCATGGACGAGATGATTGGTATATATATCTGAGCAATATCACAGTGATGCATGATTCACATTTTCTGAATCTCTGCCTTTGGGAATACACAACTTGCAACATGATGTGGGATCATGAGTCTACATGATGGTGTATCTCATAGCAATACACACATCTTTAGTTTAGGCTACTAGGTGTTGCTTGCAACATTATACGCCTATAATATTGCTTTAGAGTACAGATATGATATGATATAAGTCATTTATAATGTGCCTGTACACAAGTGTATCTAGGCACAACAAGCCAAGGGAGGGACGACAAAGGGAGGACAAGACAAACGATCTTACTAGGCCTTGTGTGATTAAGAACGTGCAAGTGTGAGAACGATGCTCTGAGTAAGTGCAGCCAGTGCAGCAGGGCTCTGGGTAGTGCAAGGAGAACAGGGGACTCTAGTGCTACAGTTACAGCCCCTAAGTGTGTGGTAGGCCTGGAGGCAGTGCAAGGGTGACTGATCAAGAAAGAGTCTGGTAATCAGTGAGACTCTGAGGGTAGCCAAGCAACTAGTTGGTACAGAAGACAGGTAGGTCAGGTAGGCCAGCAGGGTAGGGAGAGAGAGAAAGCAGAGGAGAAGAGGAAGGTTTTGAGCTGCTTCTGGAACATCAGGTGGTCTGGCTCAAGTTTGAGAGGGGCAGGGAGGCCATCCCAGAGGGAGGCAAATAAGGAGGCGAGAAATCTATCTCCCACACTCTGCCTGGAGAAATATCATATGAGGAGGAAAACACAGCTTGTAGGTGTTGTTTGGTTATGTGCCCACCCATTCATTGTTATTATTATTATTATTATTATTATTATTATTATTATTATTATTATTATTATTATTATTATTATTATTATGGCCATGCTAATCCCTATGGACATTCCCACCCAGTTCTTGCCCTCACCTGCTCGAAACACCTGTTTGTTGGAACTCTTTGAGCTCGCTTTAATCAAGCCTTACCATCAAACTTTGCACTCTAAGTACCTGCCAGTGTTTTTTTAAATTAATCTTCTCAGAGTTAATGACTTAATTGGAGTTGTAAACCTGCTACTGGTGTAATACGAGGTCTGCCTTCAGCCACTTGATTTATAAGCACTCTGCGTGTCCTTCAATGAAACCCTGTTAAAACAAGCATTGGCAAATCCATCAGTTTTAGCTTGTGTATAGGAATTAGGCATTTGCCAAGCACTGCTGTAAGATGTCCAGTGTTCACACCATTTTGCACCTGTTACCATCAATGGCCAGTTAATTCCACTAAGGCTGTGCCTGGCAAGTGCTTTTCCCATGCTTACACAAATGCCCAAACTGTTGGTCTTTCCAATGTGTGCTGTAAAATGTGTCCTATATAAGAAATGGGTGGATGTGGAAAAAGGCAATTTTGCAACTAATGTTATCCTATAGGAGCTTTTAAACTGCACAGCATCCCACCTTAGTGGATGTGCTCTATGGCATAAAACGAATAAGAGAGTATATCAGGGGTGAAGTTGTTATAGGGTGAAAACAAATGTGTAGACAGATACGCCAGACAGGGTGTAAGGATTGTTCTTATGGGCTTTTAGATGCATGTTGTTCCAGTGGGCGGATTGGAAAGATAGTGTACAATTATGAGAGTCAATAATATTGTGTCACTTCCTGAGGACGTTTCTTAATGTTAATGTTAAAGGATATTTGTACCGCACACTATCGCCACCGGAGTGGTCCCCTGGCGCTCTGGCGACTCTGAAAAAAGGAAGGGGGGGGAGTTAGTGGGAGTAAGCTGGAAAAGTGCAAGAGAGCAGTGATGTGCTGTTGGCGGTCTCAACCAGGAATTCTGTTGGTTGGGCTTGGGGCGTTTTCTGGTCGGTAGTCATTGTGTGCTGTTGTGCGAGTCTATGTGTGGTTTGTTTTGTTGTTGCAGTGTAGTGAAGTTTGTGCGGATTGTTGTGTGATAGGTTTGTGGTTGTGTTTGGTTGGGGTTTGAGAGGTGTATGCAGAGAGGTGACATTGGTAGTGGATTGGTTAATTGCGCAAATTCTAACAATCACAATTCTATCTAAGTGTGGCACATGCTGACATTTTAACCTATCTAGGTGAGACTCCGGCAAGTTTTTACGATTAAGTCTAGATGTGACGCCGGCTAATGTTCAAGATTACGTCTCGGTGTGGCACATGCCAACATTCACAATCCTATCCGAGTACGGCGCAGGCTAATGTTCTCGATTCTAAGGGCCTCATTACACGGAAGGCGGTGAGCCATGGCGCTATAAGCGCCATGGCTCATGCCGGTAAAATACCGGCACCGCCTTGGCGGAAAGGGGATTTACCGCCCCATTCCAAGGTTGGAGGGGCGGTAAATCCCCCTTCCGCCATTGCCCTTCCCCATTCCCATTTCTGCCCCATAGGGCTCTATGGGAATGGGGAAGGCGCTAATTACGGCACCGCAATTTTGCGGTGCCGTAATTAGCTCCGAGGTCCCTTAGCGGGTTGGTTTTTAACGCCTGCAAAAAGCAGGCGTTAAAGCACCAACCCGCAAAGGGACCTCGTAGTACGGCGGTAAGGGTTAACGGTCACCGTTGCCATTAACGGTGACCGTTAACCCTTACCGCCTTCCGTGTAATGAGGCCCTAAGTGTGGCACATGCTAGCATTCATAATCCCATCTAGATGTTAATGTTAATGTTAAAGGATATTTGTACCACACACTATCACCACCGGAGTGGTTCCCTGGCACTCTGGCGGCTCTGAAAGAGGAGGGTGAGTTAGTGAGGGTTAGCTGGAAAAGTGCAAGAAAGCGATGACGTGCTGTTTGCGGCCTCAGCCCGGTTGGTTTCGTTGGCTGGGCCTGGGGTGTTTTTGGCCAGTAGTCGAAATGTGAGGCATGCTAAGGTTAAAAATTTGATATACGTGTGGCGCATGTCAGTATTCATATTTCTATCATTTCTATCAAAGTTCTATCGAGTGTGGCACATGCTAGAATCCACAATCCTATCTAGATACTGCGCAGGCTAATGTTCTCAATTCTAAGTGTGGCCCATGCTATTATTTACAATCCTAACTAGATAGCTAGATATGGCGCAGGCTCATGTTCTCGATTCTATGTGTGGCCCATGCTAACTTTCCTAATTCCATCTAAGTGAGGCGGATGCCGATATTCACTAACCTATCTCAATACGACACGTGCTCGCATCCATAGTTCCCTCCAGGAGTGACACTTGTTAACATTGATTGGTATGTTAGGATACAAGGCAAGGCAACATTTCCCCGCTAGCATGGATACAATCAGGCTGGTGGTCACAAATCTTTCTAAGTATGCATGGTCTGAGTTTATGCCAGTATATGTTATGGAAGGCAAGTTAGAGTGGCAGTGACTTTCTGGTGTAGAGTAATTGCTCTACACCCCACCCATGCCACACTTACAGGTTTTGTTGGTGTTTGTCAACGAAAGCAGTATCTAAGTGACACGCTCGCAGTATTAGAACTAGTATGTGTTTGTGTGGTTGTGTGACTCACACAAGATATGCTCAAAAGTTCCCTTGTAGCTGAATGTGGAGTTAAATGTGCATAGGCTTGCAATTGCTGACCCGAAAAAAAAAGCTCCTGGAATAGTACTTCAGAGACTGCCCCAATAAAGCTATAATTTTAGAAGGGGTGCACAAGCGGGAAAATAGTGTGCTGCTCTTGAGCATAGCCTGGATAGTCAGAGTGGCTATCTTAGTAGTAATTGAGGTCAGACATATGCCACTGAAAAATGTGAAGAGGGGCTACGTGTAAAAATAGCCAAGGCAATATCATCAGAATAGATGTTGATTTGGGTCTCATTTTCAAAGAATTGATATGGAAGGGGGAAATGGGCGATAGATCTCAGCTAATGTGTAGCACGAAAAGTAGTGCTTCATGAACAGATTCTATACAGGCAAACGATAGGTCCCAGATGCTGGAGGAGTGCAAGAGAGGCAGGGCAGGGACAGAAATGCCCGAGTTGGTCACTGCAGACAAGATAATGTGATGAAAAGTGTGAAAGAGGCATCGAGTTTCGGCAGGATCAATGCAAAGGAGAGGCAGTTCTTGAGCACATACAGTTTAAAGGTGTGCTTGTCGGCAGTTGTGGTGGTCTCCAAATTATGGAACCCTACAAGAGACATCATTTATTTGTATTTCCACGATGGTGACATTTTTGGAGTAAGAACAATTTTCTTAAAATAAGAAAAGACTAAAATGCAGTACAATTGCATTTTTTAAAGATGTCTTTAATGTTCCAATCCCCAAACGACACCCCGAATAGTATTCATGCCAGTCAAAATGCTTTAAAAAAATCCTGCCCACAGCTTCGGTTCATAAAATTCTCTGCGAACAGAGAAGCGTTCGGTTAACATAGCATCGTCCATGTGCCAGGAAAAAAAAGCTGATATAAACAGTGTCCAAACCACAGAACATGACTTGTTTAAAACTTCAATTTTGTGAAGTAAAGCAGGAAACTGGATTTATCCTTCTGGGAAACTTTTGGCATTAGTCTAGATACAGGCCTGCTCTGTATATGTCATAATCTGTAACTATCAGAACCTTTCCTAGTAAATCACTGGTGCCCGGGCTAAGGTAAGGGAACAGGATCCGTCTAAAAGAAGCAGGGGGTTAGGTCCATGCGCATAGAGTGAAACAACACAACACGACAGCACACGTGCATATGTGTAGTTTAGAATAAGTGAACAACGTGTGACTTTACCCTTCAGTATGTCATATTTTTAGTACAATTAGGCACACTGGTGTTGCTAAATGACTGTTATCTTGCCGGAAACAATCAGTGAAACAATGTATGTATAGGTTTAAGGTTGTTTATTTGTCTTCGGTGGGGGGTTGGGGGATCTTAAAAGAGGCGTGTCTCTCGTTTGATTGATGAACGGGTTTCTGTCCTGTGTTTCATCTTGATTTGTAAATTTAATTCACATCCAAAAGAAAGGGTCGTCCGCATCTGCTTGTCCACGTGGGCGTAATGTTGGGTTTGGCTCACCATTGTTGTGTCAGATGTGAAGGCCCTGTCAATGTACTTTTTGTGCAAATGTACTCTGTGCCCAAAGACCTATATACTATGCGATGTCTATTATCTTGCGGTATATGTGGCAATGCTCCTGCTTCCATATGTAGTCGTCAAGAGCTCTTTTATTCCACGCTACAAGCACACTTGAGTTATGGTGCATGCACATGTATTGTTGTGTATGTTACTGTACCAGAACATTGGGTTCTAGTAAACATTCTTACACCTCTGCAAACAACTATTCTTGTTTAACCCCCAGTTGCCCAGTTCAAAATGGCTTCTCCTAGATGGAGTTGCCTGCATGTGGGTTTTAAGCAATGCTTTACTACTATGGGGAGAATCCCATTTGACCCAAGGACATGATTACACAAGCTCGTTTCACCCCATTATTATATAAATGTGCCTTGCTAGTTGCTAAATCGGCCTGGACAGCTCCCTTCATGCTGACATCATTGCTCAGGGTTTAGCTCAAGAATACATTTCAAGAGATAGGCCTTCATAATCTCTTAATAATGGGGTAAAACGAGCTTTTGTAATCATGCCCTTGGGTCAAATGGGATTCTCCCCATAGTAGTAAAGCATTGCTTAAAACCCACATGCAGGCAACTCTATCTAGGAGAAGCCATTTTGAACTGGGCAACTGGGGGTTAAACAAGAATAGTTGTTTGTAGTGGTGTAAGAATGTTTACTAGAACCCAATGTTCTGGTACAGTAACATACACAACAATACATGTGCATGCACCATAACTCAAGTGTGCTTGTAGCGTGGAATAAAAGAGCTCTTGACGAACACATATGGAAGCAGGAGCATTGCCACATATACCGCAAGATAATAGACATCGCATAGTATATAGGTCTTTGGGCACAGAGTACATTTGCACAAAAAGTATATTGACAGGGCCTTCACATCTGACACAACAATGGTGAGCCAAACCCAACATTACGCCCACGTGGACAAGCAGATGCGGACGACCCTTTCTTTTGAATGTGAATTAAATTTACAAAGAAGGATGAAATACAAGACACAAACCCATTAATCAATCAAACGAGAGACACCACTCTTTTAAGACCCCCCAACCTCCCACCGAAGACAAATAAACAACCTTAAACCTATACATACATTGTTTCACTGATTGTTTCCGGCAAGATAACATAGTCATTTAGCAACACGAGTGTGCCTAATTGTACTAAAAATATGACATACTTGTTTAGTACTGAAGAGTAAAGTCACACTTTGTTTACTTATTCTAAACTACACATATGCACGTTTGCTGTCGTGTTGTGCTGTTTCACTCTATGCGCATGGACCTAGCCTCTGCGGTATTGGCCAATACCAAAGTGATAATGCAGGAGTCATCATAACATAAGTCAGCGCAAAGGCAGCTTCTGCAGTGATAGTGACGACAGTGATACTAGTGGCCTCCACAGTATTCCCACGTTCACAAAGCACCCAGTACCAAGTGGACAGGGCATTTGATAACAAGTACACTGATGTCATATTTTCATATAGTGCTTCTTTCGGATTCTACCTGCTGCTGGGCAGTGAAATGACAGTAGATATGATCACTTAAAATTACAGCACTCATTTGTCAACCTCAGATTGAGAAATTAGGAGGTGAATCCGCTATTTGAACGTGTGACTGAAAGCTGCACACAGATACCTGAGTACCTAACTTACTGAGCTGAAAAAGAGCCACAATGGCGAACAAACGACAGGTCTATCGTCCGGTAATGAAAAGAAAATGTTGAATTCAAATGCCTCACACAATTTAAAAAGAAGCACAATACTAGCCGCAACGAACAGAAACAAAACACATTTCACAAATACACAAGATAGAAAAAAGTAATGAATAGGTTCGATTATTTCCAAACTAAAAGTCGAATCTGTTAAGATGCATGAATTACTTTGACACCCCGAATTCCCTGGATTGATATGATTTTGCAGCCTCCGAGTATTATTTTTTAAATCATATCTTTAACTTTCTAATGAATATTATCACTTTACACAGGTTATCCAATCAAAGGGAGTGTATGAATTCGAGAGGACCACACAGCTAAGTACTGTACATCTTAGAAGCAGTAAATAAGCACAGAGTAGATAAAAAAAGAACTCTAACTACTATGCCCAAAATAAACTATTTGGTTTAGTCCTATCTACTAATATAAATAGAAACTTTTCTTTTTAATTGAAGTTACTTTTAAAAACAAAAACAACTTATAGAGGAATGTAAATATTTAACACATATTTGAGGATCCATTCTCAAAGGAAAAAAATATGTACATGTTCTTTATGTGTACGAAGAAATCACTGTTGGGGTTCCTGGATGTCTCCATTTTGTGTTGAAGACATTACTGCACGTTAGGAGTGGAATTGGCGTATAGTGTTCTGCAAAAGGGAGCTGGCAAATGTCGGTTATTCCTATTAGGTCCTAAGTGGATAGTCTTTCATTTGGTCTTACCATTGTGTGGGACTTGGAAAGGAATCCGATTGTTCACTCTTAAACGGTGGTGCATCTGTGGTGTAACACATCTGTGAGTTAATGAAGACCAGTCCTTTAAACAAAAATGCACTCTATTTGTGTTACAAGTCAGAAGAGTTGCTGTGATAATGGTCTGTCTATACACCATGCTGTATATTACCATTATGTCTGCACACACATTGGGCATGCATCTTTGTCCGCTATTCAATGGAAACAGCTTTTCACCTTGAAGATGTTTTACCATCCATATTGGAACTAAAGTCTATGGGTGGAGAAACGGATCGCCGTCATTGACCCCAATGTCCTGGAGGTATTAAAATGGAAGGAGAATTAATCATCATTTCATCGACACACTACCAACAGCAGTCTTGTGCCACACCAAAGAGATGGCATGTCCACTCCTGCCAGAAAGGGGTAAGCATTGATATCTAGGGAATGTATGGCGTTAAGAAGGGCTCTTGTGTATTTGGAGCTTGAACAAAGGAGTGCTGAGTGGTAGGATGTAGGTGGGATTAAAAGTGGTGAATGTTGGGGCTATGTAGGTGGGTAGCCTGTATTTGGTGTTCAAGCAAATGTTGGCGATAGGGTGGCTTATAATGGACAATTAGTTTTTGCTGCAGTCATGCAGGGACTTTCCTTATATGTCATATATAACATATAGCGCCTCATTACAACCCAGGCGTTAAGGGGTTAACGGCGCCGTAAAAGGTGTCGGCGCCATTAAACCCTTAACGCCTGATTACGAGGTCCTTTTGCGGGTTGCACTTTAATGCCTGCTTTTAGCAGGCGTTAAAAAACCAACCCGCAAAGGGTCCTTGGAGCTAATTACAGCACCGTAATTTACAGTGCCGTAATTAGCGCCTTCCCATTCCCATTTAGCCCTATGGGGCAAAAATGGGAATGGGGAAGGGCCATGGCGGCATGGGGAATTACCGCCCCACCAACATCAGAATGGGGTGGTAATTCCCATTCCGCCATGGCGGAGTCGGTAAGTTACCGGCATGGACCATGGTGCTATTAGCACAATGTCCAACGCCTGTGTCGTAATGAGGCCCATAGTCTTTCCTTAGTGTCATTCCGCAGAATGTCCCATCATGGTTGCGACGCACTAGCATTTTACATTATAAAGACTGTGTTGTGTGACACGCCAGACTTCCGTTATGCCATTCAACCTCATTATGGGCACACTGGCTATCAGAACGCTTTTCAGTGTTTTTATCTCTCCCAAGATGGCTGCCGTTTGCTAGCTGTGCTTCCAATGAAGTCACCGTCTAGTCTACCCAAACACCCTCACTGAAGATAAGCCTGCCGACATCACCAGCACTATTAGTATCCCGGGTAGTGCACCTGGGATACTAATAGCAATATGCTTCTCGCAGGGTGTGGGGGGAATTACCTGACTCGGATGTCACCCCAGTTCGGGACTTATTGCTTAGATAGAAACCTTCATTCCATGCTTCTCTGACAGCATTCTCACTGTTTCCAGCACTCTAGCCAATCAACAGGATTGGAACAGAGGATGCATTCCAAGCTTCCCTTTGTTATGGTTACACAATGGCCATTGGGCAAGAAGACATAGAGCCACATCACGAGTCTGATGGTAACCCTTAAATGCAGTGGTAGCTGTATTACTGTCACATTTAAGGGTCTGCCAGATCATGGGCTTCGGCGGATTTGCACCCAGCTCTCAGCTGTAGGCAAATCTCCTGCGATTTTGCTGATTTTTGCCACTATTACCGCCGGCGCTAATACTGCTGGTGGTAACAGCGCGAAAATTCCCCATTGGGCCCAATGGGGAATGGGGACCAAACCCATGATCTGCCGCTAATAGTGCCGAGGGGTTTGGTGGTAGGGCTAATAGCCCCGGTGGTAATACTGCTGGGGTTACTGCCCAACTCGTGATGAGGCCCTTAGACAAGCACTGTCACAGGAACCCTCTGCACAAACTCTAATAGCAATATAGCCTTAACCATTGGTCTCTATTGTGTGCTAGATTACCCTTTTCCTGATTACAGGCCCTAATCTTCTGCTGGTGACCTCCAACTTGGCTGGTGATTGACTACTACAAAAAAAGCCCCCTGGGGAGTGCTCTAACGTTTCAATAAACAAACAATCAATCAAAGATAACCCAAACAACAGCATATTACTGTTTATTGAATTGCTAACAATAACGATATAGAAGGTTTCACATCAAGTTTGTTTAGCTGTGTTCATTCATATGTTCGTAACACAGAAATGAGACAAAAAAAAATATCATGGCTTGGGACATTTCTGGAAACAGGTTGTTAATAAAGAACGGATTTAAGACATTTCTGAAAACAGGGGCCCTCATTCCGAGTTAGGACTACACCATGGAGTAAATAGCTCCATGGTTGGCAACCATGGAGCTATTTACTCCATGGAATACCGGCATGGTGAATGGAGTAATTACCGGTCCATTCCAAGGTTGGATGGACCGGTAATTCCCCATTCACCATAGCCCTTCCCCATCCCCATTTCTGCCCCCATAGGGCTCAATGGGAATGGGGAAGGAGGTAATTACGGCACCGTAAATTACGGTGCCGTAATTTACTCCAAGGTCACTTTGCGGGTCCCGTAATTTACTCCTGCTAAAAGCAGGAGGTAAAGAGGGACCCGCAAAGGGAACTCGGAATACGGAGGTAAGGGATTACCGCCATCGGTGCCCTTACAGGCGCCGGTAAGCCCTTACCTCCAACCTCGGAATGAACCCCAGGGTGTTAGAATGAACTGATTTAAGACATGTTAAATGATTCTAATTTGGGAAATGTGCCGAAACAACTGACCGCCCACCTCATCAATGGCCACAAGGTCGCGGACCACGCATAATTAAGACACTCAATGGCTTCCAGTAAAACATTGTGTGACCCTCAAAATGTTATCACAAGAAAAGGTCTTGATACGCAATGTATCCTGTTATAGGCCAATGCGAATGAATAAATGAATGATTTAATCTTTTCCAACATGCTTGATACCGGAGACCAGTCTCTAAGCTCAGGCCTCTTCACTGTCTTGCTTCTAAGACAAGCATGTTGCCCCTGAGCTATCCTCCTGGGCCAAAGTGGCATTTAGGGGTTCATGATAAACCATAGACAGAAGTAGACCATGTGATTTTTGCAATTAGTATCATAATGTGTTGGAAGGCCTGGCAAATGGGATGACAAAAGCTGTGAGATGCCAATGATTGAGCCTTAGATGGCTCATGCAATCTGTTGCATTATGCAATATGCACTGTAATTAAAGTGATGCATGGATATTCATGCCTACATTCTCCCTTGGCAAAGCTCTGTAATGGGTGAAATTAATTGGTTGTTTGGGTGCCTAACCCCACATCCTTGACTATTTGGTTATAATACATTCTTTTTAATAAAGGAAGATGTTTAACCTATGTATGTGCCAAAATGCCTCCTGGGCATTTTCTTACCCAATGCACTCCTACTGGTTACTACCAGGTGGATACAAATCTCAAAGTTAATTATTACTCATCATACAAATGCAAACCAGTTGAAATGAATCTTTAACTTTTAAAGGTTCCTTACTCCAGACCACTTGAAGCTCAGAATGGAGCTGAAACCCCATCTTCTATTCATTGGAACTGGGCCTACAACACCAGCTATCTTCTCTTTCTCACTTATCCTCAGCCCTCCACCCATGCAGGTATTCAGGCTGGGTGAGGGATGTATTAAACACCACTAAAGAAGTAACCATACAATCCACTATCTCACACCATGCAATAACTCCCATTAGAAAATAGTGGGTGACACCATTGTCCAAAAGAAATATGATTAGGCATCAACTACTGAAGATGGTCAATATCAGGACAACCATGACATTCTTCATATCATTCTAGAGATAAGTTAGTCACATTGTCTATTTACCCATCTTTAATGGGAGTTACTTAAATCAAAATCATATTCACTGAACATGACAATATCTGATATGTTAAACAGGTTACGATGTCTGTGCAAACTATGCACCATGTGTACAACATTCCACCTCACAGAACATCCACACCTCTGCCCTTGGGCACAGCACATCTCGACCACAATGTGTGTCATGGAGGGGAAGATGAGGAGAGCACCTCATGCACAGTATGGGGCAAGAAGAGATACGGAGAAGAAACATGGTGTATAGAGAAGAGCTGCCGATTTTCTAGGACCAAGTTGTCAATACTGGCTGAGCCCTGGTTTGTTTGTCTAAGCTCCAGTTGCTTCCTGTGGTTGCTGGACATCCTTACTGGGCTCTTCCTCATCCCACTTCTCCATTATAGTTAGACTGAATTTTCCATGCTGGGATAGTTTCTTGGTCCTTCTCCTGTTGCCTCCATCTTTTACATCTTTTATCCTCCTGGACCTAGGGCCTTGGGATAGGGAGTCTCACCACCCAGAAAAGTGTTGGGTTGCCACTCTATCACATGTGTGACTTCCTGAGTCCTCAGGGGTCACTTCAACCATTGGACCCTTTTCTGCTGGCTGGATACCCCATTTTGCCCAACAAGCCATCCAGATTCACTTGGTCACAATCCTCCATTTTACAGGGGCCTTCCTTGCTGTTGCTGCAGCTTCTCGCTGTCTGGTTTCATCCTGGGAAGGAGACTTCTTCTCCTTTAGAATGACTGGGTTTTCACAGGATGAACGCCTTTGGGTACTGACCTGATGAGGTCACCAGACAAGTCCACTCTATGAAGGCCTCATCCAAACAGGTGGACCCCTGCCTCTCTAAAACCATTAAGGACAATATTGACTAGCTCGCCCCAGCCTTGGTTGATCTCTACAATCTCTCCTCCTCCACCGGGGTTTTCACAACTGCCATTAAGCACTCCCTTGTGTACCCTCTGCTCAAGAAACCCTCTGCCAACCCCTCCATTCCGGCAAACTACCGCCCTATCTCAATCACTCCTTCCCTGGGCAAACTGCTGGAGAAGTTGAATATCTCTCAGCTGACCCTCCACACTGAATCTATTGGATGCTTCCATGACCATCAGTCTGGGTTTAGAGCATCCAGAGGCACAGACACTGGTCTTCTGACCACTCGTGAAGACCTGCTCTCAAATCTCGACACTAGCACTCCCTTGGACACGGTTAACCACAACATCCTGATTGCACGTCTCCGTGACACCCTGGGAATCACAGGTCAGGCTCTGGCATGGTTAACCTCCTTTCTCTCTGACCGCCCATTCCAGGTAGAACTCGGAGCCTTTCTCTCGACTATAGCTCTCTCAACCTGTGGCATTCCCCAGGGATCTAATCTATCCCCCTGGTTCTTCAACATCTATATGGCTGCCTTGGCACGTGTGATTTCCACTTTCACCGCTATCCTCAGCCGCCTCCTCCTCCTCGTTCATATCCGTCTGTCTGACCACTTTTCAGTCATGGTGTGCTGGAAACTAACTCTGCCTCAATGCCAGCAAGACGGAGATCATTTACATAGGTACCCCTGCTCCCACTTTCCCACTTTCCTTCTGGCCCCTCTCCCTTGGCCCTGCTGCCGCACCCACCTGCAAGGCAAAAAACCTTGGGTTCATTTTCAAATCCACTCTCTCCTTCTCCTCTCACATTTCTGCCATCTCTAAAAAGTCTAACTATCAGCTACACCTCCTCAGAGGTACTCACCCTTTTCTTACTTTGCCTCAGTGGCTCACTGTCTTCAGAGCCCTGGTTCTCTCTAGGTGTTACGCTCACCTGGCTCCCACAGGGGCGTCGGTCTGACCCAGACAGCTGCGGTCTCCACCCACGTGATGTGTAGTGCAGCGATGACTGACTGGATCTGCCCTCCTAATCTTGTCTGCTTAACCCGTAGAAATATTCTCCTGCAAGTGGAGAGATGGATTTAGCCACTTGCGGATTCAAGTGATGGCACCCCCACAGTCCTCCCCAACTAATCACCTCTGAAATGCCCTCACAGCACTCACCTTATATTCTTGAAAGATGAGCTCTCCATCCTGTGTGGATTTGCAGGGGCGCGTCGATTCCAGTTACTTCACTGGTTTGAAGGCTCGGGAGAGTTCCGGAGAGTATTGACTCTGAGGTTCCTGGTGAGGACCAGTAAGTATTAAGTTCATAGGGCCTCATTACGACCCAGGCGGTAAGTTACCGCCTGGGCCGTGACTTTACCACCATGGCGTAAACTATGTTTACGCCATGGTGGTTGGTGGATTTACCGCCCCATTCCAACCTTGGCGGGGCAGTAAATCCCCATTTTCCCATTTACCATAGGGCATAATGGGAGTGGGGAAGGCGTTAATTATGCCACCGTAAATTACGGTGGCGTAATTAACATCAAGGTCCCTTAGCGCCATGGATTTTAACACCTGCGGTGTTAAAACCTCCATGGCGCTAAGGGACCTCGGAATCAGGTGGTAAGGGTCGGTGCTGTTTACGCCGCCGTAAACCCCTTACCGCCTGAGTCGTAATGAGGCCCATAGAGTTCAATATGTCCGATGTTCACTCTTGTTCCCCCCTTCCTTTCTTGTCTTGCAGCTGGCTCATGAAAAGATGCTCTTGTGGCAGCTGGTGGCGCTCAGGTAAGAGTCTGTATTACCCGGCGCTGTCTGGTAAATGTTGCACGTGGAAAATGTGTTGTTTTGTCTCTCTTTACAGATGCGGCACGTGAAAATATGGAGAGTCACAAAAGGATGCCTCTGGTGGTAAATCAGGTAAGTCTACGGTGGTAAGAATTATATTTGTTGGTTACCTCGGCTCACCTTGTGTTTTCTTTTGTCTCCTAGGTGCCGAAGTTCGGCGAAGAAATGATGGAGGCAGCGCCGACCCGAAGGATGCTGTGAAGACTGGTGAGTATGGCGCGGCGCTGCAGCTGGAGGTGCGGTGCGTGCAGAAATGATGTTCTTTACAGGTCCGTAGACGAGATGGATCCAGAATCAGGTGTGGAATAGAAATAAGTTTGTTTTTCTAACCTTGTCCCTTTCTTTCCTCTTTGTTTTAGGAGCTCCAGATTCGAGACGGGCGTGGCAGAAGACTGGATGCAGGCTGCAGGCATAGTGAGCGTTACGCTGCTGGATGCAGAATAACGCGACGCGTGTGTTGCTGGTTGGGCGTGGTTTAAATAGACTCAAAAGTAGTCCCAGGTAAGAAGTCCCTAGAACCCCACCCAAGTAAAAAATAGTCCCTGTAGAAAAATAGTCCCTTTCAGGCTTCATGTTGGATTGGAGTCATTTGCAGCATGGTCTGCCTGAGGTAAGTAATGACTATGAGCCTGGCCCCTCCTAAAGTTGTTCTTCCCCTGGGCCCTGGTTTGTCGGGGAAGTTCCGATGGAATCTTTTCACCAACCGAGGTGCATGGACTTGGTCACAAGGTTCCCATGACCTTTCTTGTGGGCCTTAGCCCTTCCAATCGATTAAATAAAAAAGTTTTGATTTAACCATCTTGGAGTCCAGGATATTTTTTACCTCGAATTCAGGTTCTACATCTATCAAGATGGGGTCGGCTGGTTTGGTTAATCTTGTTCCTGGTTGAACTGGTTTTAAAAGTGAAACATGAAAGACAGGATGAATGCGCATATTAGAGGGTATTTTCCAATTTGACGGCTACCGGGTTGATAATGGCCTTAATAGTGTAAGGTCCCAAATATCTAGGGTTAAAAGTCCGAGTTCCCTTCAGAGGTATGTGTTTTGTAGCCAGTCAAACTTGATCCCCAATCTGGTATTGTGGAGTTTCACTTCTATGTTGATCAGCATTTTTCTTATATTTCTCTTTTGCTTGTTTCAAATGTTCTGTTGCCTCTTTAAAGGCTTGTGTAATAGTAGAATGCAAATGACTAATTGCAGGCATTTCTAAATGCTGAGGCGAATCTAGTTCTGAGGTTCGAGGGTGATGTCCATATATGGTATAAAAGGAGCTTTGTCCGGTTCCTGAATGTACAGAGTTATTGTATGCATACTTGGAAATCCATAAAATATCTTTCCAATTACTTTCGGTCACGTGTAGCATGCACCGTAGGTACTGTTCAAGGGTCTGGTTGGTCCTCTCCATCTGACCATTGGTCTGGGGATGGTGACTGGTTGATAACCTCACGTCGATTTGCGCCAGTTGACAACATTTCTTCCAAAAATGTGAAATGAATTGACTACCTCGGTCAGAGACCAATACGGAAGGAAATCTGTGCATTCAAACAATGTTTTCGAGGAACTCCTTGGCCAGAATTGAAGCAGAAGGTAATCCCTTTAGAGGAATAAAGTGGGCCATCTTGGAAAAAAGATCCACAATAACTAGAATGGTGTTAAATCCATTACATGGAGGTAGATCTGTAATAAAGTCTAACAATAAGGTGTGCCATGGTGTAGGTGGAATATCCAAAGGTTGTAAGAGGCCAGCTGTTTTTTTCTTCTGACTTTTGTTATGGGCGCAAATGCCACAAGACATTACAAATGACTTTACGTCTTTTCGCCAGGTGGGCCACCAGAATTGTCTCTTAATTTTAGCTTCAGTTTTTGCGATACCTGGGTGTCCTTCCATCAGGGTGTCATGATAATTGGAGATGACTAGTTCTTGTAGTTCCTTATGTGGTAGGAATAGTCGCCCCTGATAATAAGGTAGGTCATTGATGACTGAGTAGTCCAAGCCTTTCTTCACCCAGTCCTGCAGGGCTGTTGGATTGAAGAGTTGTTGGATCTTTACTTGAATATCCTCTAGTGTCTGTAGAGTGGTTATGCCAAGAATTCTTTGTTCTGAAATTATAGGCACCGGTTCCAGGTTTGCATATGCTTCTCCCATCCGTATTCGGGATAAGGCATCTGCCTTGCCATTTTTACAACCTGGTCGATAAGTGATCACGAAAACGAACTCGGCAAAGAACAATGCCCATCGAAGTTGACGCAACAATTGGGCCTTGGCTGTTTTTAAATACTGCAAGTTCCGCTGATCAGTGATTTCCGTAATGGTATGCCTGGCACCGAGAAGATAATGCCGCCAAGCCTTGAAGAAGGATTTGATGGCTAATAATTCTTTATCAGTAACCGCATAGTTTAACTCGGGTGCCGAGAACTTTCTGGACCAAAATGCTACTTGGTGAAGTTGACCGGTTTCAGGATCCTTCTGGGACAGGACAGCTCCCATGGCTAAACTGGATGCATCAGTTTCAACTATGTATGGAAGTTCGGGCGTGGATGCTTTAAGACAGGTGCAGACGTGAATTTCGCTTTCAGCTCTTGGAAGGCCTTTTCAGCTTCTTCGGTCCACAAGAAGCGTTTGCTTTTTCGCAAAAGTGCTGTGATAGGGTGTACAACATGTGAGAAATCTTGTATGAATCTGCGGTAGAAATTAGCAAATCCGAACATGCTTTGTACCCCTTTAACTGAACTCAGTGATGGCCACTTGAGGATTGCGTCCACCTTTCGAGAGTCCATTCAGACTCCTTTTGGAGTCAGGATAAATCCAAGGAATTCAACTTCCGTAGCATGCAAAACGCATTTTTTCCAATTTTGCATATAACTTGTGCTGGCGTAGTTTCTCAAGGACTGCACGAACGTGCTTCACATGGTCTGATTCTGAAGAGGAGTACACTAGAATATTGTCTATGTATACAACAACAAAGACGTCAATGAGTTCACAAAGGACATCGTTCATAAAATACTGGAAGGCTGCTGGTGCATTGCACAACCCGAAGGGCATCACCTGGTATTCGAATAACCCTTACTTAGTGCGAAAACCAGTCTTCCATTTCGTCGCCTTTCTTTACACGTACCAGATGATATGCTACATGGAGATCTAATTTAGTGTAGATGCAAGCGTCCTTTACTTGGTCTAGTAATTCAGGGATCAGAGGCAATGGGTATCGGTTCTTAACCGTGATCTGATTTAATGCGCGGTAGTCTATGCACGTCTGAGGTCACCTTCCTGTTTAGGCACGAAGAACAAAGCTGAAGATGCAGGGGACATGGATGGATGAATGAAGCCATTAGCAAGGTATTGGTCCATTTATTGTCATTGCTGAAGGTTTTCGGGTTCCGTAAGGGCGTAGATCCTACTACATGGAGGTTGTGCACCGGGTATGAGATCGATTTGACAATCGTATGATCTGTGAGGTGGTAGGGTGTTTGCCTGTTCCTTTTGGAAAACATCCTGGAATTCTTGCTATTCCTGAGGTAACTGCACGACTGGAGTAGCGACTGTGGCCAGGCCTTGGTTCAAGGGTTTTTTCGGGTAACAAGTATGTGCACAATCCGGGAAGGTTATTCTCTTCTCTCACCAATCAATACAAGGATTATGTGTTTCCAACCAAGGTATCCCCAGTATTATTTGGAACTGCAGGGCTTTGATTAAATCAAACACAATAGTCTCTTGATGCCCATCCTGACCCAATAGTGTCATCTCTGCGGTGGAATGAGTTACAGGCCCAGAGGCAATTTCAGTTCCATCGACTGTGGTGATGACATCCGAAGTGGTCTTTTTGCAGAGAGATAGATTCATCCTAGAAGCCAACTCGTGGTCCACATAGTTTCCTATGGCCCCGCTATCAATGTATGCCCTCACTGCGTGCATACGTGATGGCTGCCTTTGATCTATAAGGACCATTGGTATGATGAAGTGCGAGGTCTGAGTATCCTTCTTCAAGCTCGGCAAGCGGACATCTACGCTTGTCGGGCGTGGTCGTTTCCCGAATCAGGCTCTGTTTGATTTTTATCAGCAACTCCGACTACTCTTTTAGATGTTTTTATAGGGTAATCCCGTAGAAAATGTCCTGAGGCCCCACAGTACAGACACAATTGCATCTGCCTTCTTCTTTCTCTTTCCTTTTGAGTTAAGGGTCCCTTGACCCCCCTGATCTGCATCGGTTCTGATACATCTGTTCCTTTGAGGGTAACATTGGGTTTAACCAATACCCGATTCTCGAACTTAGCTCAATCAGCCTTTGTATTCTGAAGTCAGTGGTCTAACTGGACCACTAAGTCTATATATGCTGCACAATCCTGAGGTGGGTTCACAACTTGGGCCAAAACGTCTTTGAGTTCACCCCGAAGTCCACAATGAAATAATATAATTCGTTTTACCTCTGGCCATCCGGTTTCCACCACTAACCTATTGAAAGTGGCGATATAGGTTAGTAGATCCTGGTTACCTTGTCGTAATGATAAAAGTTTGTTATCCAGGGCCTGTCCCTGTGAATGTCTGGTATATAGTCTTTCCATGCTCAATTGAAAACCTTGAAAATCCCGAAGAAGAGGGTCATCCTGGTTAACTAATGGAATTGACCAATCCGCTGCACTGCCACTAAGATATGATAGTACAAATGCTACTTTGGTTTGGTCGTTCGGAAAAGCTCCAGGTCTGCATAAAAAGTAGAAGCGGCATTGGTTCATAAACACAGCAAACTTTTTTGGGTCCCCAGCAAAACGTTCGGGTGGAGCTAAAGGAATGCTCCGTGGTAGAGCCACTTGCACAGGATTGCTCGATGAAACAGGAGTTGGATTCCCCCGGAATCCAGGTAATGGTGTTTGCCCAGCTTGGTTTTGCAGTAATTGTCTAGCAAGATCATCAGTGCGCTCCTTTGAAACAATCAGTTCTCTCCTGAGGGCATTAGTCTCTTGGGGCGCGGAGTGCACTTCAGCCCTAAGTTACCCTAACAAATGGGCTAGTTGGTTGGTTTCTGAGGTTTCCATAACGCCCGGGTGGGGATTTGTAGATAGGCTTCGCGTTCTGTTACGCTCACCTGGCTCCCACAGTGGCGTCGGTCAGACCCAGACAGCTGCAGTCTCCACCCACGTGATGCGTAGTGCAGTAATGACTGACTGGATCTGCCCTCCTAATCTTGTCAGCTTAACCCGCAGAAATATTCTCCTGCAAGTGGAGAGATGGATTTAGCCACTTGTGGATTCAAGTGAGGGCACCCCCACAGTCCTCCCCAACTAATCACCTCCGAAATGCCCTCACAGCACTCACCTTATATTATTTAAAGATGAGCTCTCCATCCTGCGTGGATTTGCAGGGGCGCGTCGATTCCAGTTACTTCACTGGTTTGAAGGCTCGGGAGAGTTCCGGAGCTTATTGACTCTGAGGTTCCTGGTGAGGACCAGTAAGTATTAAGTTCATAGAGTTCAATATGTCCGATCTTCACTCTTGTGCCCCCTTCCTTTCTTGTCCTGCAGCTGGCTCGTGAAAAGATGCTCTTGTGGCAGCTGGTGGTGCTCAGGTAAGAGTCTGTATTACCCAGCGCTGTCCGGTAAATGTTGCACGTGGAAAACGTGTTGTTTTGTCTCTCTTTACAGATGCGGCACGTGAAAATATGGAGAGTCACAAAAGGATGCCTCCGGTGGTAAATCAGGTAAGTCTATGGTGGTAAGAATTATATTTGTTGGTTCCCTCGGCTCACCTTGTGGTTTTCTTTTGTCTCCTAGGTGCTGAAGTTCGGCGAAGAAATGATGGAGGCAGCGCCGACCCGAAGGATGCTGTGAAGACTAGTGAGTATGGCGCGGCAGCTGGAGGTGGGTTGCATTCAGAAATTATGTTCTTTACAGGTCCGGAGACGAGATGGATCCAGAATCAGGTGTGGAATAGAAATAAGTTTGTTTTCTAACCTTGTCCCTTTCTTTCCTCTTTATTTTAGGAGCTCCGGATTCAAGGCAGGCATGGCAGAAGACTGAATGCAGGCTGCAGGCACGGTGAGCGTTACGCTGCTGGATGCAGAATAACGCAAAGCATGTGTTGATGGTCGGGCGTGGTTTAAATAGCCTCAAAAGTAGTCCCAGGTAAGAAGTCCCTAGAACCACACCCGAGTAAAAAATAGTCCCTGTAGAAAAATAGTTCCTTTCAGGCTTCATGTTGGATTGGAGTCATTTGCAGCATGGTCTGCCTGAGGTAAGTAATGACAATGAGCCTGGCGCCTTAGGCGCCAGGACTGATTTCTACTATGAGCCTGGTGCCTAAGGTGCCATGACTGAACCCAGATAGCCCCTAGCCGGGGCTGCTGAGGTTTTACTAAATGTCTAGATGCCTGCTCCCGGGGCTGATGGGCTTGGTCCGGATGCCTGGGGGTAAGCATCATGACACTAGGCTGGACTATTGCAACAGCCTCTTCCTCAACCTCCCTTTTTCTGCCCTGTGCCCTCTGCAAGTCATCCAGAAGAGAACCACAAAGCTTATCCTTGGCCTCAAGCCCAGGGACTGCCTCTCGCTAGCGCTGAAATCCATTCACTGGCTCCCAGTGGCTGCTAGGGCCAAGTTCAAAACCCTCTGCATTGTCCACAAGGTTTTGTGGGGCCTGGGACCTACCTACCTTTAATGCTGCCTAAATACTGTCCCTCACGACCCTCCACTCATCTACCTCCAACCTTCTGCGAGTGAGCTGGTTCTCCAAGCAGAGATTTGGAGGGAGACCCTTATCCTCTGCAGTTGCCGCCATTTGGAATATTCCCCCTGCCACCCTCTGTCTTGAGCTTGATCTTCTTAGGTTCCGGAAACTCCTTAAGACCTTCCCTTTCTCCTCTTCCTTCTCTCTCCCTCTGCCCTGCCAACCTAGCTATCTGCTCCTCCGTCTCTACCTCCTCCTCCTAACAGCTTGATGACTGGCCGCCTGGTGACCTCAGAGTCTCACAGGTCCCGGCACCCCCGCCAGTCCTCTCACACATTTGCCTCAGGGCCCCACGCCCCATGCACCTTCACTGCACTTGATAATATCCCAAGAAAGTGGCTCTCTCTGCACTTACTCCAGCCTCCACTGACTGGGTGCACTTGTACCTCCCCCTACCTGTCACCGTCTGTGCACTAGCCTGTTCCGGATGCACCATGCCTCAAGATTGTCTGTCTGCACTCACTTGTCTTCAGCCCCTAATTGCACTGGTAAAACTGCAGAATCGCCTTCAGGCCTATTTTCTATGTCTCACCTGTTAAATGTATTTTACGCACTTACTCTGCCCGTGCAGACTATTATCATCTCAGAATTTCAACTGCTGTTTTTTCCCATGTTCCCACTCTCCTTGAGCGCTTTGAAACACTTGCCTGTGAATAGGTACTTTATAAATAAACAATACCATACCAATACCATACATACTTTTGTCCTGTCAAAAAAGCATTGTATTCAATGGATTGTTTCAAAATTCCTGTGAAATGTCTTCTACATCTGGCACCATGAGTACTTGACCCTTGGTTCTGGTATATTTTCTAAATTTCTTATCAGGATCCCCTGGTCCTGGAACAGCAAGATTGCACTGGCTGTGTTCCATTGCGTTGCTTTCTTCCTTTTCTGGTTGCCTTCATCTCAAACCTGACACTGTAGCTCATCAAGTGATTCTCCTCTAGTGATTTCTGTGGTTGTTTGCTACCTTGTCTGCACCTTTGGGATAGAACAAGTAGGAGTAGCATTGAGTGGCAGTCTGTGTGGTTACTCTGTTTCTGTTTCCCTGGCAGTGGAGTCTGTTATTTCCATCCATTGAAATTAGTAGGTGGACCTTTGCTTAAAAACCCGAGCTACCTGCAGAGAGACGCAGAGTAGCGTAGTGTGGCAGTCTGTGCAGTCCATGCGGGCTGTCTGGGATGGCCAGGCGACATTCTCTATCGCTCTGCCAACTCCAGCTTGCCTCCCCTTTTGGATGAACACTGCAAAATCAAACCTGGGATAGAGCCGCCAAAGTAAGAACCAAGATGATTTATAGCTCAAGACTGAAGGTGATGAGGACGAACACATGGGGGGGAATGTGTGTCTGATCCTTGACCTGACCCTAGGAGCCCGTTTATCCCCCCCACAATAGTGCACCGGTTTTTAAATGATATTTAACCAGCTGCCAATAACTCTGTAACACATCGAAGAGCCTATGACTGCGGGCATTACCTTTGTGCCGCCCCCTTCGGACTCCTTGTGCACACTTATATTACTGGGAGAGCAGGAGAACGAATAAAAGAAGAATGTGCAAGCCAACCTGTACTAAGGCGTAGGGAAATTGGGGGAAACCCTCAACAACCTACTGGGTTCCTGCACAAGGAGCCAGCTAAAACTACAGGATCCGGTTCTCGCCCTATGGATTTCGGAATCTGAACAGGACCCCGGAATTGAAACGAATAAGGCGAATGACCTAAAACAATTGACAGGCTCAAAGGCCGCTAATCCTATTTTGTGTGAAAGGACATTAAGCCAAAAGCAGGCAGACCTAACAGATGATGAAATACTGCTTAAAGTGGATGAAACGTTCACTCAAGTCATAAAAACCTTACAGAATGCTGCAGGTGGAAACAAGCA
This sequence comes from Ambystoma mexicanum, assembly GCF_040938575.1. Lineage (NCBI taxonomy): Eukaryota > Metazoa > Chordata > Amphibia > Caudata > Ambystomatidae > Ambystoma > Ambystoma mexicanum. The sequence goes on from NC_090927.1 coordinate 371,915,344, forward strand.
AACACCATCTGCCCCTGCCCCACCTAGGAAGTGTGTGAATGATCCCAAATTCTTAGAACAGGAGCTACGCACACAAACGCTGAATAAACAAGTGGATCAACAAACCCTTGAGCCGGGCTGTGAGGACGAAGACTTGGGGGAACCAAGGAAAATGCTGAAAAACAACAGGGTCTCACAACTCCAAAACTGTGGAAAGGGACCAGTTAACAAACTTAGCCAAAATAAACATGAACTACTTAAAATGGGAATGGTGGACCATTCATTTCCATGCTAGTGCTGCATTTGTCAAAATACATTGCAGCCACCCAAGACAACTTAGACTGGAAAGCTCAAAGAGGGATTTAAAGTCCACTATCTTCGACCTCCTCCACTGCATACCCCCAGTACGAAGAGAACAGAATTGAGGCATTAACATCTAAATCCCCAGAAATCGATGACTCAACTCCACAAGAGAGATACAAACTAATATACAGGAGCAATAGGAGCCGTTCTCCAAGTAGAGCCTGCCAAGCTGAGGTGCCTACAAACTAAAATAAAACCCACTTCACCCTATCCTACAGAGCAGAATATGAAGACTTTCAAAGAGCAGACCTTACTCCTTCGTCACCCCACTTCCACTGTATAGTCTCTAAATGAATCAGCATTCTCATCTGATACATCCCAAGTAGGGTATTCGGGAAGTACACATTTTACATCTCAACTTCACTGTTCCATAGTGACGGTATTGTCTATCTCCCTTGCTCCGTTCAGGTAACTCTATGAATCAATGAATGAGAACTATAAAGACAAGGCCACACTCTTACATTTGCACAGACTCTGCTTGACCATGCTTCTCCAACTTCTCTGTTACCACCTGAACACTTGTATGTGATTCCTCAATCGTCCTGGCGATCTCGATCACTTTTGCCAATGGGGATCACTCTCAATCCATAGCCTCTCCCTGATCTTGGAGTTGATTGTTCTCATCATGATCTGATCACTGAAATATTCATTGTGCGAACCAGTTAATTTGCAAGAAGCCAACCATGTTCGGAGCGCTGTCACATAGGAGTCATAGCTCTTCCCTGCACCTTGCGCCCTCGAGAAGAAGTGGTAGCGTTGAAGCACAACGTTTATCTTCTTGCCGAACCGTCCCTCCATCTTCTTGGGAGTGGTTTCATAAAGGCTTACCACTCTCTCCCCTTCACCAGACCTTGCCACATATATTTCCTCCCCTGGAAGATGCCTGGAGATGTGACAGCTTCCTTTTCATCTTCACTATATTTTGATTCACCAGACGCCCTTATGTATACTCTAAAAGCGTCCACCCACAAGTCCCATGCAACCGGGGGTTCACCAGGGGTTGCCAAGAAGGCCGGTGGAGGACGAGTGCTGCCGTGCTGCATTGTGACATGCTGCTCCAAGTGCCTCCCCAGTTCTGTGCCTCTCTCATCTCCTCCCCTACAGGAAGTTCTACCCCTTGTTCTGGTGCCACCCCCAGTGTCTACTGCCGCTGCTTGCCAAAGCCCTACCAAACAACTTGACCCTGGTGCCTGCTGCACTGTTCCTTTAATGCTGCACGACGCAGCTCATTCACCGTCCGCAATAACACTAGTGAGAGTAAGCGGTGTACCTTAATTGCAGTAGTGGGGTGTCCCCACTGCCCTCAGAAGCCTCCTGGCAGCAGTCCTGGGACACCGTCACCGGCGTCCCTTCGGCTCCTCCTGCAAAGTCCCACATTCCTCAACCGTAGAGCAGCATGGCGCAGACCCAAAGCACCGACTCTGCTTTGAGCCAATCGCTAGTCCGGAAAGACTCACAAGGGGAGGGCTGGCACTGCCCCGCTGCGCCCCTTCAGCTCCTCTTGAGACGTCTCTCCGCCCTCAACAGCAGACGACGTGACACCGATCAATGAACCGTCACACCAGCCTTGAGCCAATCCCTTGTCCGGAAACAATCTCCTTCCTCAGCACGATAACACTTTCGCAGACTCAGGGCCAGCACCGCACGGGCCCAGCGCCTTCTGCGTGGGTCTCCACACAGGGTCTCTGCCTCCTCCTCATCGCCAGTGACAAAAAGGCTGACACCAGTAGTGTGTATATTGAAGTTTAATCGGCAGAACCCTGTGGCGCACAGCCACTAAACTAAAGCTCAAACTGTCCTTTTTCAAACAAAGCGGCTGGAATGCCAACTCGTGAGCGAGCCGGCATTCCAGCGCTCAAGAACCCAACATGGATTACAACATAATACCAAACAGTGTTCCCTGGACTGTAAACAGATTTATTTGCACATGAGGTGCTGGTTTTACAGTACGGACCAGCACATTATGTTCATGATCTCCTTACAATGATACACAATAAGTAGTACTAAAGATATGTTTTCATTTGGAACATTTTAGAGATCCGGGGGCATATGTTTCAAAGGACATTTGCGAAGGAACAAAATAGGGAAAACTCTTTACTATGTCAGATGGTGGAATCTCTTAGGTAAATGTGCCTTTTGTTAAAACACAATGTAATATAATTACTAACCTCCTTGCAAATATGATTTATAAGTCAGATGCACACAGTTTATAACATTAGTTTCATTTTTAGGATCCACTATGTATTCATGGGGCGGGGGAGAAGGACAGTCAGTTCTGGGACTTGGGAAATGCTCTGCTGGAGTATGAGTTTCCTTCTAAATATTCACTTCCTCTGCAGGGTAAATAATTGCAACTTTAAGATAGTGACTAGGGTGTTGAGTATTTGTCCATGGGGGAAGTGGAATGCTCCCATAATCCCAATTCACATAGTGAGGAAAAGTATGGAAAGGAGCTATTCTGTAACGGAGAAGTATCATAGAGCATTTATCTAAAATGACAAATTCCTGTTTGTTCAATGGATGAGGTGGATACAGAGGCAGATGTTGGTAATCCCTACGGACTGAAGGGGGTTTTCTGTATGACAAGGATACCAGTGTTAGCACTTACATGTTGTTGTGGCCAATGCATACAATAACTAACTTACAAAACAAAGTGCAAATGTCAAGATGTAAATGCTACTTGCAAATTCCGAGTACAATGGATTTCTTTGAAATCTGCCTGCATGTAGCCAGCACTAAAACAAGGGGATTCCATGCATTTCATGCCTGCATGCACATTTTATGCAGGTGTAAAATCAAGCGTGCATAGGAATGGGAGGAGGACTGCATGGCGGGAATGATCATTCTATTTTGTGTTCCTTCTATGGGTAGCTATAACATTCCCTGTAGTGTTAAAGCAAGCAGGTACTCCTTATGTTCGCACTCCAAAGCTCAGAAAATGAAACACCATAATGGAAGAGACATGCACTTGCAGATGGTTTAATAATAGGGGATCTATGGCCTGTGGATGTCCCCATATTGTTATAGTTTCATCTAAAAGAGTGAAAACATGCGCATTACAGGTTTCTGAAGGAGTGTTGGAGATCAGGATTGGAGAGGTGTTCAAGCATTTGATGGACGAATTGAAGCTATGATAATTTAAGTTTTCCATTTCGATCTTGTCTTTAACTAAATCGTGTTTCAAATTTCAACTTCATCTTTCGAAATATGTATTAGTATGTAACTAACCCAATCCTGAATCCAATTGCAATATTCTATCTCTCCCTCAACTTCTGGAGGCAACATTCTTCACTGCCTACACGTTTGAAAAGGTACATTTTAGCCTGCTGTCCCCCGTACCACTGCGCCCTAACCACAAATGAATTGTGGGAACATCTCTCTCTAAGGAATCGTTCGAAATTCGGCTGATATGGAAGTTGACCAAACACGTTTGCCAAGGCTTAAGATGCACTTAGCTGAGGTGCAGACACCTTCCTTTTTTACCACATTAAGCATCACTTAACTTGTACACTATTTCTTTTACATAACTTTCAACATGTTTTCAAATTTAGTTGAAACAGATGTAACCCTACTGCTCTGACAGGTGATAGTGTTACACAAGATATCACACACTAGATGCCGGTTAGAATTCCAATGGCAATCACATCAACACATAATCAGAACATTGTAGCCTGGGATTTAGGGATTTTAAAAATGACACTCTGTTTACTGATATGTCACTGAACTGCTTTTCATTCAGAAAATGTATCTGAGAAACTGAAGTATCCAAAATAAATACCCCGTGCTGCGCAAAGTAACACAATATGTCTCCCACAGAGTAGGACACGTCATTGATGTATGCAGTTTTGTTATTAAAAGTGAGTAATATTATTGTAGTTCCGCTAAACAGTGGAACATTTCGAACTCGAACAGCATATCTTCAACATGTTTATAACATGAGGACAATCACCATTCAGCGTTCTCAGTTAACACAGTGGGAAATGCATTTTTTTTGGCCAGATTTAATTTAACTAACTGCAGGGGACAATATAACATGAACTCTACAATGTTTTCCTGCTCAAAAATAACACACCACTTGTGTAGTTGTGGACTGGATAGATGTAAATAGTTAACAGTGATGTGAAGGAAGTTTAAGAGCAAGAGTAGAATCTTCACATGACCAGCTCTATTCCTTGTCAGATGCATCAGCCTGGTGGGCACATGCAGATTGATAGGATTTTCTCCATGAAATGTTTTCACCTTCAAAACAATGTGATTTCAAGGCTTCTATTTCTCAGTCAGGGCTAAATGCTCGAGTGTGTTCTTACCAAGAGGGAGATATTAGATAAAACATGTCCCGACATGTGTTCGCACTTCAAATTCAGGGTTGGCGCCAAGCTCAAGCTAAGATTTGAATTGATTTTGTGTATTGCATAGTTTCAGATCAACATAACATGTCGTGCACACCATTTGAACAAAATTACAGAATCCGTACAAAAACAAGGTAGGGATGTGTGAAGGTGCAATATTATTTGCAGGCTCTGTCCATTCCTTCAATGTGGCTTTTGATTGCATTTAAGTACTGTCAAAAAAGCCAGAAAGGAGATACAGATGACTGGACAATGAAGATATGTGTTCAGACTTTTATAGGATAAGAAGCTGCATTCAGCCAGCAAGCAAAATCAGGGTCCTCCATGACCAAATAAAGTACAACACAACTGCTGGCCAATTGCAGATTCTCTTGGCCATTCAAGAAAGTCAGGTGCTTGACCCTTGACTCTCAGGTTGGTCAGTCCACCCGGGTCTCACCTATTACAGGATTTTTCTCCAGGCGCATGGCGTTATACTATGTCAGTTCCACTAGGTGCAGGCAGTGTTGGAACTTCTGTAGATCAGAGGATTTGAGCCAGCAGGTGCTTAAACTAATCTTCCCAGGCCCATCTCTCTTCCTACTTCGCTCCTTCTTCTCCGTTCTCCTGCAGCCACATCTTTTCCTCTACTGTCTGTGCCATGCCTTTGCAACCCCTCTTAGCACTGTCTACAACATACTCCAACAACCTACACACCGCCTCTCAGCTATCTGCCATGTATAGATATAACGATTAATCCTCCTCCTAGTTGGAACTACGTTTGAGGGTCTTCATCTGTGAAACTAGGATATTTGATTGTTGGGATGGGTCAGGTTGATTCTTTCCTTGCACGTCAGAATGAACCGAAAGAGGCTACTTGTTTTTTCTCTGTTTACATAAATGGGTGGCAAGTAGGTGTAAGCAGACCGTTCAAGTGCTGGGCGCAAGTAGCACAGTCTCCAGGGGATCACGGTTTAACCTCAGGCATGGTGTGAATTCCTAGGAGATTTTGTATAGCCCTCCTGCTTTCATGGCCCCTCTGACTTTGTTGATGAATCCACAGTTGCCCACAGTGTTTTTGCAAACCCATGTGTGCTGAGAGATTGTATGTGCATGTTGTAGGAACTCTCTCACTTTATGGGCACATAGTCCTCTGGGTGATAGTGAACTTTTGAACTGAGTTCAAGCTGTTTGGGGGACCGGAGAGAGGCGTATGTGGGGCTGGAATGCAGGATGGGCTCCCTAGTATCTGCCAGATTTAGGGGAGCATTGTTAGTAGCTCCAATCTGACTTTCTCCTGTCAAATGGCCTGGATGGTGGGAAAGTGCTTCGGGGGTCCTCCTCATTCTGCCCCCGGGCCCATTCTCAGCTCGTTTGGAGATGAACTTTGACCAAGGGTGCTTTCCCACCCATACTTAGAATCAGACAGGGGGCTTTATTTTCAAATATTAGTATGATACATGGTGCTCTGGAAGGGCTGAACTCTGCTAACACATCAACTACTGAACCAAGAAAGTTGATGCAGAGAAATATTCCAGAAAAATACTGTTTTCTGAATCTTTTTTTATAACAAACCAATTACTTCAATATCAAAATGGTAGTAGAGATGAGCATTTCATGGACTGTGGAAGCAAGCAGGCTCCACAGCATAACAATGTAACTTCTCGTTTGTCTCTTGTGGTTGGTCTGAGAGTGATATTGACTGCATATTTATGACTGTAAGGGTCTGGATGAAGTCTTTTTTTTGCTCTGTGATTGCTACGTTTTTCATACAAAAAACATATAATTACTTATTACATTTATCGGAACTAATTAATAGTTGACAAATTATTTAACACCTGTTTTAATTTGATTTAATCTTGTGTTTTCAATGTTTAATTTGTTTCTGGGTGCACATCGTATAACACAATAGAGGAGGCAGAGGGAGAGGATGATTGGCATACTGGGTCTAGGGTTGGCATGGGCACGTGATAGGAGTGCATTGATTGGAGCTTTTGGAACTAGAAGCCAGTGCCTTGTCACTAATTCTTAACCATTATGTTCCAGGAGCCCCGGGTTCAAACGGCTGCAGCACCAAGGCCATCATGCATTACAATGGAGAGCCACAAACATGGCTTACCCCCTCCCCCTATCAAGGGTAAGATCTATGCTATGGAGGGAGTTGTTTCCAGTCACCTGCAAGAGAAATTAAGTGTGAAAAATACAAGTGCCAGCATCCTTAGATAGTCAATTAACCTGCTACACCTGAAAAGGAAATGAAGACACGCCTGAAAAGGTAAAGAAACACAGCCTCCCTGAAGATTGATGGAGTCATGACAACATGCGTTTGGAGGAGAAGTCAATGCAGGAAAACTTGACTGGCAACAGAATGCACGCCTTGTCACTAATTCTTAATCATTATGTTTCAGGAGTCCCGGGCTCAAAAGGCTGCAGCACCAGGGCCATCATGCCTTACAATGGAGAGCCACAAATATGGCCTTCCCCCTCCCCCTATCAAGGGTAAGATCTGTACTATGGAGAGAGTTGTTTCCAGTCACCTGCAAGAGAAATTAAGTGCGAAAAATACAAGTACCAGAATCCTTAGAGACACTATAGTCAATTAACCTGCTACACCTGAAAAGGAAATGAAGACACGCCTGAAAAGGTAAAGAAACACAGCCTCCCTGAAGATTGATGGAGTCATGAAAATGTGCGTTTGGAGGAGAAGTCAATGCAGGAAAACTTGACTGGCAACAGATTGCACACCTTGTCACGATTTCTTAACCATTTTCTTTGTTTAGTGTGCTGGACGGCTATCCACTGTATTTTCCAAAAGTCAAATCAAAATATACATTACTCGGAAAGAAAAATATATCCATACAAATCATAGAAATCACAATCCATACACACATTTAACTCATCAATGCAAAATAGCTAGAATAATGTCCCTGCCATGTACACATTTCTTTCCATTCCTTCTAGATATTGGATTAAAACAAACAAATTGCATTAATTCTTTACATTACTATGTGCAAAATACCACAGTAATTACCATAAATTCTAAAAAAAGACAAGAAAAGAAAAAGAAAGAAAAAACAGTGTTTGAACAAAAATAAATATGATAATAAAATAAGTAGATGAGCCTTACTAAGTTTGAGCTTCAATTAAAAATCCATTGGCAGACATTTAAAGTGACTATCATGCAATGATTGAAACAAAAGGGGAACATTTAAAAATCAAATCATACTTTGCGGATAAATGTGGGATATATAAAGGAGTCACCATAAAAACAACAGTATGTCATAAAATGCAAGTGCAGGTACCGTTGTATCAGTGCACACCAAAAGAAAATACAAATTAAGCCAAAGTCTCTTAACTTTTACAAAAGAGTTGGTTGCAGGGGAGTAATACAGGCCCGGACACGAAGTCGTAAAATAACATAAAACAAAAGTAGTGTACACAACTTTAGACAGATACTGAAAAACAGTCAAAGATGTTTTACATGATAAGGCACATTTAATGTGATAAACAAATAGACTAAACTAGTTCACACACATCTAGTCTGCCTATACAGTAATATCATCGGCTCCTTTTGCAGTGATGCAATTCTTTCAGATGCAGTCCTTTAAACTCAATGCGTTTCGGGGTACTTAACCCCTTCTTCAGAAGTGGACTTCTGTAGAAGTACATAGAAAAGACAAACCAAGATTCAGTTTCCATATGTACTACTTCTTATCAGCCAAAATATTCAAGTATGTCATGAATTGGTGATGGCTACATCAAAAGGGAAAATGATGAACGCAATCCTGAGAGTGTGTAAACATTTTAAAATGTAAAGTAGTGGACACTTCTATTGAAATTGGAGCATTCAGTAATTTGTCAATGTCAGCTTTCATTCAACCTTCGCTCTTCCCACATCCAGCAGCTCAGTTAGGTTTAGAGCCATATGCAATGTTATAAACACATCTACAATATGAATAACCTTTGCTCCTTAACAATTGCATTTTTCCAAAAAAAACACAGTACTGTCAATGCAATCAAGTGTCTGGTTTATTTTGCTATACAGGTAGACAAATCAATCAAAATACTTCATTTTCTGAGATGCCAAACCACAAAATAGCTCAAAAGAAGAAGCAAGCTGGAGCTGGCGAGACAGAGCCCACCTCTAAGACAACCAAAAGGAAGGCTCATTCTGCGATCAAGCTCACCCAGTCCTTTGTGAAAAGTCTACTGCAGCAGTACCAGCCTGGTGTACATAATGTACCCACTAGTACCAGACCCGTTCAGGAATAAGGAATTGCTGCTGAGCTCAAGGCATCATCCAGTTTTAATTAAGTAGGGGGTTGGATGGGGCTGCCGCTGCATAGCTGGAAAAAATCTTTAGAGTTGATGTACAGTCCAAAGAGGAGGCACACACACACTAAGAAAAAGCAATACGGTACACATCTGATTGCAGATAAGTCAATTCCTTCAGAAGAATGTGGCGATGGTGGTGAAAGTGAGGAAAAGGCCATGGGCAGCCATTTTTCCCTATTGGCTCTTTTCGGTGACAGTGATGCCAGTAACCTATTATGGAACCATGCAGGCCCTTGTCAAAGCAAGATGTAAAAATTGCCAAAACACTGTAGAGATGACATTAGTGGTGCTGCAGGAAGGCCTGACATGGGAGTGAAAGTGTTACTGACAAACAAAAGATCCACAGCACAAAGCAAACAGTGCCTTTGCACCAATCAGTGCCATGTTTTGGTTAATAAAAACACATTAAGACAGAGTTATGTAATGTTACTTATAGCACACACTGGCACTGAAAGGCTTCATGATGCTAGCTAAAAAACAGTACTCTGTGGACAGTATATAATCATTATGGAAAGGCTGCTTTAAAAAGAAAAACCATCAACTTCCAAAGAAAAATATTGATGGGAGTGACAAGAGCAGGGAACTACACACCATAGGTACGAGCACTAAAAACACATGTCTGCCTCTATGTGCTGACCACAATGTAGGGACAGATGGCAGCAAAATCGGATTGGATGATTGTAAAGTCTGAGGGTTTAACTATATATGAAATCAATCCATATCTGTTCCGGTCAGGCAGCGAAAAACAATATAAAGTGTATTAAAAGGTTTCCATTGTTTAATGGGTAGCCAACGCAGTTTGGCTTGATAGAGACACAACGGGGTGGAGTGATGCAAGTGGTGGACATGAGGCAGCAATCTGAATAATCTAAAGCCACTTAGGTTGATAGTATGGAAGACCCATATAAAGAACATTCTTGTAATCCAATCATGATTTGAGTAAAACGTGTACCTGTCACTGAACCGCGATTTCGCCTGAACCAATTTGCTACCCTCGAAAGGAGAATCAAGTGGGACACAAGATTAACTACAAGCACCTGTAGGTTTTGTGCATCCTCCACCGTTTAAACCTTGACGCATATCACCTTGGATTGTCCTGGTTTTGCTGCCCAGCGGCTGCGCTACACCGGCAAAGAGGTGTTGACTGATATGTACTGGATCAGGCTAATGTGGGTTAACTGGACAAAACGGATTCTGGCACAGTATGCTTTTTTTCTGTGTTCTTGAAATCAATTGAATGAGTCTTCTTGTTATTGGGGGAAGACACCCAGACATTACTACACAGCGGGATGGAGTTATGTCTTCTTTTAATTCTTTTTTAGTTTTCTTTTTCCTTTAAATGGTTCTTGTTGCAAGAATTGATGATACAATGTCATACAATTCTTATGATTGTCTTTTCTTTTATTTGACTTTGTTTGTACTGTAAATCTGGAAAGCTGACTTCTATAGGATAAACACATTATAATTTAAAAAAAAGCGTACGTAGAGTAAAGATTTGCTGACAAAGTGATGAATGGAAAAATCTGCATAAGTAGCCGTTACTCAAAGAATCTAGAAGAGTACAACTAGGGCCCGATTCATGGAAAAATGTGCAGAAATCCTGCAACGCCTGAGCCCCAAGAACATCACTGTGCAAGCCTGCGTGCAGACGTTTTTCTGCGCACTCCACGTATTCATGGAATTGTATGCGCAAATTAACTGTATTCACAAGACGTGGCTGGACCGCCCCTACACTCCCCCACAAAAAGCCAAAACAACCAGAAACTGCTACACTTGGGTGCTCCCCAGACGTGCATACATGCACCCTGTAAACAGTGCGTAGGGGCCCCTGTAAGCAGGCCTGCACCTCAGGGACCATGCGCAGGGCCCCCACAACTGTCACTGGCACCCCCACAAAATGCGTAAGGTTTATCGTAACTGGGTTATTGCATGCGCATCCCCGTAAACCATTCCTGCAGTCCGCTATGCTGCATACGCGCACCCTTAACTATGATCAGGAGCCCATCTGTGTGCAGGCACCTCTAGATCCGACATGCAAACTCACATCCAAACTTGTGAAACCTTAGTTCAAGTCTGTAGGCCTGCTTTCAGGTGGTGGAGAGTTTGAGGGCTTTGCATTGGCATTTCGCTTGTGAGAGGTTGCACGGCCACATCCATGAATACGCTTTGTCGTGCGCACATGTGTCCGTGCCATGGACAGCCTGCGTGCTATTCCTAACTTTTGGGCATGTTGTTCCCCATTTTCTGTGTTCCGCCCACAATTCTGCCCTCTGTGAAGGCCTCGCACAGGCCCTGCATGGTCCCTCCTGCAAGGCACTCGGACACTTGCAGAGACGCGTGGAGCATGCCGGTAATCCACACAAGGTGACAAAATATCCTGCACAGTCGATTCCATGAATTTGACAGGTAGGATTCTGCACGCATTGTGTCGTGCAAATCCTGAATTTTCCGGGCAACTAATTGCATGAAACGGGCTCCTCATGTATTTGAGGTTTTAAATATAAGGCATCATTAAACGTAAAATCTAGGATTTTTATACAATACAACAAGTAGTGCAAGGTCTTCGGTTATCAGGCCAGACCTATGAAGGAGCACCTCCAAGGCCCATAATCTCTGTCTTGTCGGTACTAAGACAGAGAACATTATTACTCCGCCAATTTACAATTCCCAGGAGACACATCTTAAGGCTCAAATGTATATTACCATGGTTTCCATCAGAACAGATGCAAAGCACTGTGTCATTAGCATATATAATAAAAAAGAGTGATGCCAAAGCTTGCACATACATACTAAAATACTAAATAAGGTGGGAGGGAGGGTGTGAGCCATGGGGAATCACACAGGGCAATGGGCAAGGTTTTACAAAGAAGAGAGACAATACATCTGCTTGAGTTTGGTCTGCCGAAAAGTATGAAAATTCCTCCAATGCTGTCCAAGTTACTCCACAGGCTTTTAGGTGAGACAGAAGGATGTGATGATTGATGGTGTCAAACACTGCTAAATGATTAAGCAAGACAAGGCCCTTAATATCGCTAGTATCCACTGTCAACAGAATGTCATCACAGGTGGACACATCAACAGACTCAGTCAAGTTACCCATTCAAAAGGCAACCTGATGTACATAAAGCATATTAGCCTTTTCTACAGTCAATAAGCTGCATGACAGCATTACAGCGCTGTGACAGGGAATGTTAATAGATAAATTGGCCAATAACTGACTGGCATATTACTGTCAAGAGCAGGCTTCTTAAGCAGAGGAGGACTAATGCCCAATGTACGGGCCAATGGCACAGAGCCAAGTGTCAGGCGTGCCTTAAAGAGCAAGGCATCACAATACTGCTGCAGTTTAATAGAGACTGTGCCCAAGGGGGAGCTGGATCCGAGAATGACTGAAAGCAGGATGGCAGCAACTGGTAGTGGACTCGGGTACTTCTAAGTCAACTACTGAATCTGCCAGCAACACAACCAATGTACGAACTTCTGTGAATGACTTTGTGAGTGTGAACAATGCCCTTTCACAGGCATTGGCTTTTTTCACTTTTTATAAGAACAATGTGCATCATATGAAGCTGGGCACTCATTTTGGCATTGGAAGAATGTTTAGGCACTTGGTCACTTGGACTGCACATCAATTAATGTGCAAGGCACCCATTCAGGCACTGGTGGCACACTTTCACAGCCTAATCTTAAACAATTACGCATCACAAACATGGCTGATTCTACCCAGCCTGCATAGTACTCTAGTAACTATTCCTTGCCATGTTTTTGCAACAGGAAACTGGCCAAAGTTTTGTTGTGTTAACTCGTGCCCAATTCTTTGGTGGACACTGAAGGATTCCTGGAATATGTTAAAGCCACTTGTCCAAAATATCAGATAGCAAGCAACACATTTTGTTTCCACAGTTGCATTGCTTGATCTTCACAGAACACTTTAATGGCAATTGGAAAAACACTAATGCTGTCAACCTTGCACAGCATGTATGTGACAATGGACCAGTAGACAAGTAAGTGGCTATTTGGGCATTACTGCACATCTGGCTTCTTTTAAAGAAGTACACATTGGCCACTCAATTAATACAAGCTCAACTGCCATGCTGAGGAAAACCTCAGCATCCAGACTCTTTCTGTGTCTGCCATGGAGAAAGTGCAGAAAGCAGCAAACATTTTGCCAGTATTCCATGGCAAGGATTGCGGAAGGTTTGCCTGTCAGGCAGTGGTAACAACATTGTTCATGCGATGGAGGTTTTTCACACTACTTGAATCTTACAGTACAGGATGTCCTGAAAAATGACATACAAGCTATGGCCAAATGGCACAAAATATGCTGCCATTTCAACAATATGTAAAAACCTGCAAATGCTTAGAACATTGACAACCGTGAATGGCCGTCCCCCAGCTCACCCTCACTTCAGGAAGTTTCCACTCTGATGGAATTAACCCCTAGATGCATTGCAATGCCACTGCAACAAATCTATCAATGAGTATGTAATACAACACAAAGGTTTTTAAGGCACATTGTGCTTTACCTCAAAGTAAGTATTTCATATAACACACTCTGTGATGTTGTGTGGAAATGTAAATGTAATGTAACTCATTTTACAAATAAAACTGGCAACCTGTAAGTACAATAGAAGAGACTGCCACTCACCACTACTACAGTCCAGGAGCCCATATGGCATAGGCCCTACACAATCAACACTTCCTGCCACCACTCACCTAGAGAGTGTGATAATGGTTTAGTAGCTCCAGCATAACAGTGTTTAATGACTAATGGCTTAAAGTGGTGCAACATGTTTTATTACAATACAAACTGAAATCTGTTATTTCTGAGAAACGCACAATGTATAGAAGAAGTAAAGAGTGTTTCACTGCCCAGTCACACATAGATAACTGTTAAATATATACATTATCATGGGTAGTATTTGAACTACCGAAAGAGACATATATAAAGCCACCCCTGGCGACAGCCCTATCTAACCCTTCAACAAAATTCCCAATCATTGCCTCCATATCGTCCAGATGGTTTTGGATTTCCCAGAATATCCCATGTATTTTCTTCAGCAGCCTCTAAAGGGCATCGCAGCAGCAACTCTAGCTCTCTGGGGTATCTGCAGTCTGTCTCTTCTCAAGTTGCAATTCCCACCCCTGTGTACATTTTATTTTGTCAAGTGACTTGTGCTACTGAAAGATCCTGATGATTTACGTCTGTGAAAAGGAAACAGACAAATGGTAATTAGTGAAATACATAGTCTTGTTTAGTATACTATATCATATAGCATAGTGTTGTATATAGAATAGCTCGGAGTTTAAAGTTAGTTTAAAGAGTAGAGTTTATAGGCTACTGAGTGTAGAGGTTTGATAGTTTAAAGTGTAGAGATGAGTGTTTAGAGTTCTTTTTTAGTTTAGTTTAGAGTTTATGTTTTAGAGTCTCGTTTTTACAAGTAAATTAAAAGTTAAATAAGACTCTTATCTCACAATTAACCTGCTTCATTTACCACCAGATTCTGCTGATCTTGCTTGTTTGGGTTTCACAGACCCCGTAACTGAACGCATAAGTTCACAAACTGCTCTGGCTCACCGCAGAATACATCATGCCAACAATGCTGGAATTGTTTTGGGGGTGCATTAGACACCAGTTCACACCTTCATCTTGGTGACCACCTTCTGCCGTAAAGTATTTCTTACTGGGAGTGGGTATGCCATCTCACACTACTGTTTGCCATATAGCGTATTGGGCATGCCATCTCCACTACGCTAAATTATACTATCTTTGCTGGGGCATTTCCCAAACCACAAATGCCAAACTCTCAGGGAGTGTCCACAAGAGCTTTAGCCTGGCTGATTTCAAATGTGTGTGCATTGTGTGCATACATGGACTCAGGAGTCTGTCTACATCATGTGTACTATTCATGAATAATCTTCCAAAAATCTAAATATGTATTTTTTGTTTTCCAAGAAATGTACTTTAGCTGGCAATAACATGTTCAAATACGGTCGTGTGTCTGTCTGTGTGTGTGTGTGTTTATGTTCCACTAAATTTGATTTAGCAAGTAATACATTGTGGTATGCTTATAAATTCTTTGACACAATTGTATTTGTGTAACCTACTTCAAGCACGTACATGTGTGCTATGATTTTAGCTGCACACTTTATGGTTGGGAAATTGCATCTGTTAATTGAATGATTCAGGCAATACAAAAAAGTGAAACAAAAATGGAAAATATTGCATAGTGGCAAAGTTGTAAACTTGGCAAATTCACTTCAGTGGTGAAAACACTTTGTACACCCCTACGAATAAACAGCATTATCCAACGAGATGCAAGGTATGCGAGTGTGGGGAATAAAACGTGATGAAATTAGACAAGATCCTTAAAAATGTAAGAAAGAGACAATGACATAGGAAATAAAAAAGATAATTCAAAACATATGAACGAGACTGACAGAAGGATGAGATGTCTTTTGAAATCCAAATGAGGCAACCCTTTTGAAAAAAGATACAAAGGTGCTCATCTTTGGCACAGGCATTATATTAAAAAATAAATATTGTCAGGCATTTGGCGGAAATAAGACAAAATATGGAGTCTTCCGGGGAGAGTGGCTAATCACAGTATGTGTGTCACTGCTTGAAATGTCATTGGCACTGTGCTTGACCAGGTGTAAGAATGATCCTTTTCCTGCAATCCGTCCTGGATGTCGCACTGCTATGCTTTTTCAGCTCAGGTTTGATGGTCGGGTGTCACTAAATAGGGACCAGACAGTAAGTGGAAAGCTGTTTACCCCTCTCTTCGCCCATGCATTTAAGACTGGTGATAATTAGATCAGAAATGTATCTCCATTTCATCGGTAAAGTAATCTCTACCACGAGATATAAAAGTGTAATTTACTTGAAAAAATTATTTTATTATTTACTTTTACTCATCTCTAAAAAAACTCTACTCATTTCTAAAACAACAACATCACTCATGAAAAGATGTTTTACATAAATGAAAGCGAACATAAAACAATTGCAATACAATGGGGTTGACGGGTGGCTGCTGTGTTGTTTAACTGCAGTTAGTTGTTGGTACAGTCAGAAATTGTATAACAAAAATATTATATCAATGCTGTCTTATTTCTTTCTGCAGCTATTACAGTAATTATGTGTATCATCACAGTCCCATCCATCTACAAATGTCTAAACAGACCAAGCCTGGTCTCCAATTAGAGAAAAGACTCATTAATAAATTATGGTCTTAATGATAGTCGACATGCTTTGGCTGTATTATCAATTAAGCACCATCTCTAGTACTGTTTATCATACACATATTTGTTGGCCTTCTTCAGGAAAGGAACATTTCTTTTCTGACAAGTCTATCGCATGCATCTACCCTTTGTTGTTACATGATGGTCACAACGAGGCAGCAATGGGCTTCAGCACACTGGTTGTTTATTCATGTGTTCAAAGGTGAGATCTTCTACTCTTTTCTCCCTAGTAAGTGATAATTATTTACACAATGTCCCAGGTATCAATTTCTGTATTTGGCGAATATCTCCAAGTCTATGAACAATGGATTCTTGTCAGTGGTGGATGTTTTTGACAAGCTATATAGATTGTGCACTGGCTTGCACTACAGCACATGCGCATCCACCGGCACTACCGCTTGAGCATGCGTAGAAGCAGCTAATTTAAAAGACATCTTAAGGACTAGTACGATACGTGGCGCAGCAAGATCCAGATGAGCAAGTCGGTGCACAATCTACATATCTTGTCAAAAACATCCAAACATAAAGTTTTGATCTAATTATCACCAGTCCTAAATGTATTGGCAAAGAGAAGGGTAATCAGCCTTGCACTTACTGTCTGATCTCTAGTTGTCCTCCCAATTAAAAGCTGATCCCCCAAAAAACAAAAAATAAGGGGGAGTACCCAATTAAATAGCACTACATAGGGACTACCAAACTTCAATTTCAAAATAGAGCCTTTACAAGTTGATGCGTGTTTTAACTTTTCTACCACATTTTAGTCAGTTGTTCCAGATTATTAATGTGTTGAAATTGTATTCAGTGTCTTCTGTTCCTGGGATCATGTGACCCTCAATCCCAGTTTATCCTGTAGCCATGCACATACTTTGTTTCTCATGAAATCTCTAGATTATTCTATTAAGGTGTGATTTGCAATAACTAGGACATTGTTGCATAAGTCATTGATCTTGTAACTCATTAACTAATTTAGAACCCTTTGCTTCCTCTCTTGATAAAATCAACCTTTCAAAAAATGACCACATGAATAGACATATTAACATAAATTTGTTTTCTCCCATACATATTAACATAACTTCTAAAACATATAGAAAAGTAAGAAAATATAAAATGATTCTGCAACCCTTCCATATTCATGGTAATACAATCAATTGCATTAGCACAAGTCGCTAAAATCGTCATTTAAAACGTCATCCTTTACATTTAATTGGTTTCAACAACTTCTTCTTGCAATTTTAATCCTTTCAAATATTTTACAGTTGCACACCTCAAAGTCTTTGAATAAATATGAAAAATATGCAACCACAGATTTTGCATGCCAAATGTTTTAGATGTCCAAGTATCTCCTTGAAATACTTAGTTCATATAGTTAGTAGTTTTTCACACTCAACAACAATATGTTCTAGTGTTTCAATTCTGTTCCCACAGTATCAACACATTTTACTTAACTGTTGTAGAGGGTACCATTTTTTCATTAATTCTCTTGTTCTCCATAAATTAGGACGAAGGTGCAACAGTCCCACTCTATGCTTTTTGCTTGGATATTGCAATAAAATAAGATTCTGATGTTCCATATCTTTTAAGGCCAAAAGGAATCTTCTTAAATGCCTTGTATGTGAAACATTGTTCCCTGGTTTGAATCCAATCAGTCTGACGTAATTATTGCTTTGCTTTACCTGGATTTTGGATGAGCAATGTTTCGCAAATATCAGCATCTATCAGTGACTCATGAGCCTTCACCCTCAAATTTCTCATAAATACATCATTAGTTTGTTCTACATAACTTAAGAGTATTGTCATTAAACCATTTTTAGTTCATACATTATACATTTCCTATATAACATACAAATCTTCTACTTATAATGGGCATAGAGAGACACCAAGCCTAGTTCATGCCTAATTAAAGCTAAAGGCACAGATGATGGGAGTTTTAGTAAATTCCTTCAAAATGTTGCTTCTATTGCATTCCAATATCCGCCATCTCTTTTGGACTTGGTCTCCGAACCATAAAGCAAGATTGGCGAAACTTTCTGTTTATAGAAAACCAAGAGAGGATGGATGAAGAACTTGCAATATCTACCACTTATAATCAAGGCCTGCGACAAGAGAGCACTTGATTTTATTTGTATAGATATTTGATAAGGCAAATCTTTCGGGTGATTGTTTACATTCACCTCTAAGTATGTATAATTCAAAACTATTTGCAAGTTATTTTTTCCCAGCAGCCAATGATTACCATGATTCCAGTGCTTCAGGCTGCCAAATTGAATGATCTGAGTTTTTTTTACATGTATCGAGATTTTGTTATTGCCAGCATATATCACCAATACTTTTAGCATGTTTTGTAATCCAATTGGCGACTTGGATAGAAACAACAGATCATCGGACTATAGCAGCCATTTTACCACCTTTCTCTCCAATTTTGGCGAATCGGTTATCACACTTTTGAAACCAAGGCCCATGACAAAAATAAAGAAGTTAAAGAGGGCTGAAGCAAGTATATATCTTTGCTTCAGCCCTCTTGATGTTATTATTGGATCAATTAATAGTCCCTCACTACTCAGTCTGACTTGGATCACAGTGTCTCTATGAAATTCCATGAGCCATTTCAATATACTGCATGGACAATCATGATCTATCAACTTCTTAAAAAGAAGTTCTTGTGGGACTGAGTCAAAGTCCGTTTCGAAGTCGACAAATGCCACATATAGCGGCTGTTTCATCTGTTGATGTTTTGCTAGTATGGCATTCAAGGTCAGCAAGTTGATGCTAGTTCCCAACTCTGCTAGAAAACCAGTTTGGTAAGGATCCCTCAGATTCTTCTCCATCAGCCATACATTAAGGTCTCTCAAAACTAGTCGGGCGAAACATTTTCCTGGACAGTCGAGAAGGGCAATTGTTCTATAAGAAACAGCATTTAATCTATCTCCCTTCTTAAACAGCAGTATTATGACTGAACTTTTCCATGAGACAGGTTTTAATCATGTCTTCATAACATGTCTAAAGATCTTGGAAATTATTGATGTCCACAGAGCCAGATTTTTTTTATCATGCTATTGTCGAGACCATCCGGGCCTACGGCTCGGGACCTACTTAATTTGGAGTTGTATTGGATTAGGTTTTATTTATCAAATATTATGTCATGCTTCCAATTCTCACTATTCCAAACAGTCTGACATCCGGGCACTGGTGTTTGATACATTTCCCGATAATACCCACTCCAAGTACACTCTGAAATCTGGACTGATGCTTGTGACTTAAATGTGGCTTCATTCAGTAAGGTCCATATTCCCGCTGATGATTTTGCCTCATTCTATTCAACATTTTCTCACTGTCTTGCTGGTAAGTCAGTGCTCTCCTTCCTCAGAGCCAGTTTTTATAAATCGTTTTCAAGTGTTTTATTTGTTTATATTTTTCTGGATGAGGGTAATGCTTCAGCTGCTTAATTGCCACCTTAATTCAGATTTTCTATTTTTCAAAATATGGTCAAATACATGTTATTGTTTAAAATTAACCTTCTGTATAACTGACTTTGTCTGCACATATGTTTGCGTAATCGTAACGTAACACTTCCCTCTCTGGTTTGTTAATATGTTGTCAAAATTGTTCAGTGATTCTGTCGACCATCTTACTCGGTTACAACCATTATTTGCAACTACTTGCCCTACCTAATTGCTTTTGGTTTTTGAGGCTAATGAGTTATTCCATTTCCAGGTTAGGCATAATGTACTGTGATCACTTAATTCATTAAAATGTATATCCAAGGATTCAATCAACCTTGAGAACTCATAATTGGTAAACATATAGTCCAACTTTTCATTCAGTGAACCTCTATGCCACGTTGGACGTGCTGGAATGTCGCCCTTAGTTGTACCATTCAACATATAAAGTTGCCTTTCCTCCATCAGGGAGCTCCATCTTATTTCTTCTGGTCGGTACATTTCATTTAAACTGGCTGTCAGGTGAAGAGTCAAATCACCTGCAATTAAAATGAAGTTGATGTTTCCTTCTAATGCAATACTGTCCAGAATCACTTCAATTTGTACGAAGAAGTGATCAGGTGAAAATTGCACTCTTCTCCAATATATATTTACTAAGATCATAATATATTCACCTTTCACAACTTCACCACTTGAAAATATGGGGTTACTAGATCATATTCTCTAACCCTGAAATTCATGGCTCTTTTTACAGCTGTCAATAACCCTGCCATTGGACGGCCTTTATCCTGGAGTACAGCTGGTGTTATATACACTTCATATCCATCCCAAATCGGCTTATCTATGAGCCAGGTTTCTTGTAATAATATGATGTCATAACTATTTAACTCATTTATTTGTGGGTTTAGGAAGTGCTTAAAACCCAGTGTATTCCAAGACAAAAGCCGAATGGCTTCGTATGACAGGGGTTGTTATGCCTCATACTGGTCATTGTACATATCATGTTGTATTATGGATAAGGCTCTAGCATTTGATATTGCCGGGCATTGCCGAATTGCTCTGAAGATTCTTAAACTTTTTTTTCTGCTCCTCAATGTTTTTCTACTTCTGAATAACTCTGATCTTGAATCAAATTGAACCCAATTTCTTGTAATAATAACCTTTAGCCCCAAATGATGTTCGCTATCACTGACGAATGAATGAAAAAACGAGATTTTGTTAAGTCATATTCATTCAGGAATTCAACCCTGTCAATGTCAGCAGTGGTTATGTTTTTTAATTTTGGTAATTCCCGGCAGATGTTTAAAATACTTGATCTATTTAAATCAAATTGACCAAATGGTTGCTCATGACATTCAATTATAAACTGGTGATAATTCAATTTTCATTGCTGCACATTTGCTACCAGTTTATTTCCATTGGTCTATTATCAATCAGGGGTGGATTTTTTCCTGAATGCGTCATCTGTTAGTTACAAGGATTCTGATATCCACTTTTATTTAATGTAGCATTCATGTATTTAGGACCGTGTAAGGTGGGCTTATATGATGGAACTTGCATCTGTTCTCTTTCTGGATGTATACCATGTTCATCTGCATACCTATTTATCAGATACTGTGCCACTGTTTTACATATTTCCTCCCTCATTGGCTCCACTGACAGACCCATTATAGGATTGTCCAAGACTTTTGATTTTTCACTGTGATCATGTTCCTCTATGCGTGAAACCACTATTTTTGGTGGTTGACTTTTTTCCATATTAACCACTTGTGTTGACATTTCTACTAAATCATCGAGTTGCTTCCTAACCATTCCAGGTGTATTCTTCGTTTTGATAAACCTTCACTGTCTTTCAACTTTTACTTGTTTGTTGTTTTAAATCATTCTGTTCATGCATAGTTTGGAACTACTGCATTCACTTGTTCACAGTCTCTAAATATTTCATAAGTATGATTTATTATATTTACAGGCCCTTTATCTATATTATTTACACTGCGATTTGCTATTTGCAACAGGACCATTGACTGGTGATTTATTTTTTGGTCCATCGCCTCGTATCATTTTTCTAGTGGCAAGAGCGCTGTTTTCATTGCCATTAAAGTGTTGTTCACTGAATTATTATCTGTTGATAAATTTCTTTCACGAGACAAAGAATGAGAAACAAAATGAATTCTGTCTTGCTCTGTCGGCAATCTAACCTGCCGAGGTGTTGGCAGAATAAATTATAAAGACTGTGATGATACATTTTGTTCAAGACATTCAAGCGAATCATGAGTTTGTAACAACATTTGTTTATCTACAACCAGTGGCTCTTCATCTGCTCGGTCAGTTATTAATTGAGGATCAACATTAGTAGAGTACTTAATTGGTGAGATGTCATTTAACTGCATGAGATTTGCAGGCCGATTCATGGAATTAATGTGTGCCGAAAATTCCAGCGCAGAGATGCCAAAACGTGCGATTCGCAGTAAAAGTGCCAAAATCGCAGTGCAACTGCAAAATTCGCAGGGAAACCAGCGCACATCGATTCATGGAAGTCCGTGCGCGAGAAAAATATTGGATGTGCGCTGAAAAAGTGTGCGGTGCACGCCGGCGCACAGGTCATCCATTGGCGTGCGCCACAGCAGCTGCGAAATCGCACATAGTGCGGCGCACATAACAAAAGTAGGCGTAACATGGGGCGTAACACTCGGAATGGGGAACAACGTGTGAAAATATGGGCATCACGGGGGAAGTACAGGAGGCAAGTGCGCGGAACGCCCACACGCTCGCCTACAACTCGTATTCATGGAATCGAATAGGGCAAACCAGCGCACGGTCCAAGACGCGCACAGGGCCAAACAAGTACGCCACAAGAAAGCAGGCGGTAGTGTCCCTGCGCCTGAAATAAATGTGCGCCAAAATGTGCGCTAACAAAAAGCACCCATATACAGTTATGATGAATGATCCATACTGTGGCCCTCTAGGACAAATGAGGTGCAAAGGGGTACCGACGAACACGGACAACCGCTGTGTGAAAAATAGCATGTGCGTGTATTACGGGGTGCGCGGGAAATTCCACACGCGACTGGCCTGGGCACGTGTATTCCGGGGTGCGCGGGAAGTTCCACACGCGATTACAGCAGGGTACGTGTATTCCAAGGTGCGCGGGAAGTTTCACACGCAAATTTACAGGGGACGTGTATTTCAGTGTGCGCGTGAAGTTCCACACACAATTTCAGCAGGATACGTGTACTCCGGGTGCGCGGGAAATTCCACATGCGAATCCAGCAGCCTAAGTGTATTTCGGGGGTGCCGGGGAGTCCCACACGTGAATTGGCCGTGTGGGTCCTCCCAGCTGTTCCCTCTACACCCTCCACGGCCCCTGCAGGCGGCCCACACCACAGGGGACTACCCTGCACATGTCCCGCAGGCAGCCCATCCACCACGGCCATGCCCCCCAGCCAACCCACATGTCACCTTGCACTACTGCCCACCAACGCATGTCTCCCAGCACCCCCACCCCCCAGCATTCAGGAGCACCCTCCACCAGGCCCCCACTCATGTCCCCCTGCACCCCCACCCCCCAGCATCCAGGGTCACCCTCCACCAGACCCCCACTCCTGTCTCCCTGCACCCCCACCCCCCAGCACTGTGGGGCACGCTCCACCAGGCCCCCACTCATGTCCAACTCATGTCCCCCTGCACCTCCACCCCCCTGCATCCAGGGGCACCCTCCACCAGGCCCCCACTCCTGTCTCCCTGCACCCCACGCCCCTGCATCCAGGGGCACCCTCCACCAGGTCCCCACTCCTGTCTCCCTGCACCCCCACCCCCCAGCACTGTGGGGCACCTTCCACCAGGCCCCCACTCCTGTCTCCCTGCACCCCCACCCCCCTGCATCCAGGGGCACCCTCCACCAGGCCCCCACTCATGTCCCCCTGCACCCCCACCCCCCTGCATCCAGGGGCACCCTCCACCAGGCCACCACTCCTGTCTCCCTGCACCCCCACCCCCCAGCACTGTAGGGCACCCTCCACCAGGCCCCCACTCCTGTCTCCCTGCACCCCCACCCCCCAGCACTGTGGGGCACCCTCCACCAGGCCCCCACTCCTGTCTCCCTGCACCCCCACCCCCTGCATCCAGGGGCACCCTCCACCAGACCCCCACTCCTGTCTCCCTGCACCCCCACCCCCCAGCATCCAGGGGCACCCTCCACCAGACCCCCACTCCTGTCTCCCTGCACCCCCACCCCCCAGCACTGTGGGGCACCCTCCACAAGGCCCCCACTCATGTCCAACTCATGTCCCCCTGCACCCCCACCCCCCTGCATCCAGGGGCACCCTCCACCAGGCCCCCACTCCTGTCTCCCTGCACCCCCACCCCCCAGCACTGTAGGGCACCCTCCACCAGGCCCCCACTCCTGTCTCCCTGCACCCCCACCCCCAGCACTGTGGGGCACCCTCCACCAGGCCCCCACTCATGTCTCCCGCCCGCCCCACCCCCCAGCAGTGCGATTTGCCTGGGTACATGTATTTCAGGGGTGCGCGGGTAGACTTACACGCGATTTCATCAGGGTACGTGTATTATGGGTCCGCGTGAACTTCCACACGCGATATCAGCAGGGTACGTGTATTACGGGGTTCGCGGGAAGTTCCACATGCGATTGCCCTGGGTATGTGTATTTCGGGGTGCGCAGGAAGTTTCACACGCAAATTTGCAGGGTACGTGTATTTCGGTGTGCGCGTGAAGTTCCACACGCGACTGGGCCTGTGAGAGTGTGGTACGTGTATTCCAGGGGTGGGCGGGAATATTTACTCGCGACTGGGCCTGGGAGAGTGTGTTACGTGTATTCCTGGGGTGGGCGGGAAGATTTACACGGTCGCCTACAACGCGCCAAAAAAAAAGGTCCAATCCGGAAAAAGGTACGCCAGCATGAAGCAGGTGCACGTCCCGCGCAGCATAAAAGGGTGCGCAAACAACAAACAAGCTCAGACGCCAGGATGAATATACCGTTCCTAGCAGCAGTGGCCGTGGGATACCGCAGGAGGAGGAGAAGGATAGTCAGGGCCAGAATCTTCACACCCAGAACCAGCCTATTTGATATGCCTGATGACCAGGTGTATGAGAGGTACAGGTTTCCACCACACATAATACTCGACCTGGTCAGTGAGTGGGAGGATGACCTCACATCACCCACCCTGTGCTCCCAAGCACTCAGCCCCCTGGAGAAGGTCCTCAATGTACTGCACTTCTTGGCTACCGGATCATTTCAGCAGACAAGTGCCATAGTGGGGGGGGTGTCACAGGCCACGCAGTCACGGTGCCTACACCAGGTGTTGGCCATCATCACTGCACGTCCATCAGTCCGCAGGCACATATACCTGCCCAGAACACCTGCAGAAAGGCAGGCTGTCAGCCAGGATTTCTACAGGGTGGCACAATTCCCCAAAGTGCTAGGTGCCATTGATTGCACCCATGTGGCTCTACGTCCCCCCAGGGCATCTGAGCACATCTATAGAAACCGGAAGCACTGGCATTCCATCAATGTCCAGGTAGTATGTGATGCCAAGGAAATCATCACCTCAGTATATGCCAACTATCCAGGGTCCACCCACGACAGCTTCATTTACAGGATGTCAACCCTAAACCGGGACATGGAAGCTGGGCGGCATGGCGATGCATGGCTGCTTGGTGAGTATAAATGCCACAGCACACGCATGCATGACAGATACAGAGTAATGTCACTACCCCACTAATGATCCCCATCACCACCTCCCCAGGGGACAGTGCCTACCCTCTGAGCACCCACATGATGACGCCAATTCGGAACCGAACCACGCCTCCCGAGGTAAGATACAACACAGCCCATATTACAACCCGGGGCATAGTGGAGCGCACATTCGGAGTGCTCAAGTCACGCTTTCGCTCCCTTGACCGTTCTGGCGGGCAGCTGTTATACGCTCCCCCAGTAGTGTGCAGGATCATAGTGGCAGCATGTGTCCTGCACAATGTTGCAACACGCCGGGGCCTGGCTGTGGACATGGTGGTGCCCCCACATCCCCAACCACATGCATGCCCGCTGCGCATGGGAGGGGAAAGGGCACGGAGTGAGGCAGCCCGTACGCAGCTGGTGGCTAATTACTTCACATAGAAATCACACCCCTGTGGAGTGCACACAGGCCTGGCACATACCATCTGACAATCAATGATGACTCAATCTGACAATTATGATGAATTAAGGGACAGTCAACTGTCAGAACCATAGCAGCCTGAGATTGTTCATCTGGAAGTGTCACAATGTGTGCATCCCTACCTACACAAACACCACCAATGCAGTGTCATCAAAAGACACACTTCTATGCAGCAAAAAAGAATACCCACTTGCAAAATACAACATGAGAACAGTGCCATGTCACCCAACCCCTCCCCGGCACCGCCACACAACACGGCATGTAATGCTATGTGAGAGCAAACAAATGAATCCCCACAACATGACACAAGTGTCACAAACTACAGTGTCCCTAATGGAAACTGGCCACACATGAAATGCTCACAGTAATGCAGGACCAACAACACACATTACCAAATATTTACCAATAATACTAATTACCTACACAACCTCCAACCTACCATAAACATGACAGTACGGACTTAAAAAATTGGTAGCCTCACTACCTGATAATGCCAGCACTTCGAACACTTCCAACTGTACAGTGTTAGCACCACGCAAAAGTGTAGGTGCACTGCTTACAACATGGACTCCATTTCCAAAGTAGACCGCCTTGTGAAGACATGAGAAATGGACCTGCAAATTAGGAGGATGAGATGGATGCAGAGGCACATATCAAGACACCATGCAGTGTACAATACAACAACAATATGCACTAGGAATGTATGCACAGTATTGACTACAGACTGCCCACACATCGAAAGGGAGTCCAACGTCACCGTGTAAGTCAATGTCACTTGGGCACACCCTTTGCAAGCCCATGGAAACGGGAAGCAGGAGGGGTGTGTGTCACACAAACCCAAGCATCTGACCCAAATTCAGGACAAGCCTGCATGTGCCCAGCCACAATACAGCGTATGCCCACGGGAGCCACACAAGACAACACACTGTCCAAAAAATCAAAAATCAAAATTCAAAAATCAAAAATCAAAAATCAAAAATCAAAAATCAAAAATGGCCATGAATGGGCCAGGGAGGGTGGGGGAGGTCACCCAGGAGGTCCGAGGACAGGGTACACACCAAAACCCACCTGTGTGGATCTTGCGAAAAAAAAACACCTCCATGGGCTCATGGCCTGCACGGCTACCCGATTGTGAGAGATTCACTGCTGTCGCTCTCCTCACCCTCTGCAGCTGCATCAGGAGGTGGTGGCACTATGGGAGGCAGCCCACGCAAAGCCCTAGTCTGGTCCTCCATGGCAGCAAGCATGCAGGTGTGGAAGGTCTGGTTCTGGAGGATAATCGTGCGGAGGTCCCCATGCAACAACTCACGGGATGCCCGGACCTCCTCCCTAGTTGCCTGCATCTCAGGTGAGAGCGTACGTGTGAGCCGCTCCAGCTGCTGTTTTGTCCTTGTGTTAGTTGAAGCCTCAAGCTCAACAAGAGTTACCCTGAGCTGACGGAGTTCCACCCTCAGGGCTTCTCTGTGTCCCTGGGACTCAATAGAAATGGCTTCCCGCAGAGTCTCCAGTGCCGCCCGCCTGTCCCTGTTGGACGCCAACATGTCCTCCCTGTGTGACTGGCAAATGGAGTCTGTTGCCTGCTGTAGTTGTTCAATCAGCCTTTCTTGGGGGACAATGGAAGTGGCCACCCTATCCATGGCCTGAGCCATCATCTCAGATGATGCTGCCTGTTGGTTTGCCATACCGTATATGGATTGCTCCCATGCGGTATTGCCAGGTGGCGTACGGCCACCGCGTCAGCGGGCACCACACATGTCTGGGGCAAGGCGAACTGCGCCTTGCTGTGCCGGCACTGCCTGAGGCTGCAGGACTGCATTCCCCCTCTGATCTTATCTTCTGACCCAGGAACAGGATCAGATGTTGCGGAGTGTGACCCTGCATCCGTAACCACCAAAGGCGGACCTACCAACACTGACATCCCCATTGAGGGTTCTACCCCTGGTGCAGGTGGGTTGGACAGTACAGAATCCCTCCCAGAAACACTTACCTGCGACGGCACATAGGTCTCATCATCCGAATCGACACCTGAATAGAGCTCGGGGGAGGTGCACCCAGAGACACCCCTTGAGATGATGGTCTGCAGCAAGTGTGGGTTCTCACCCACCACCACACCACGTCCCTCACTGGTGCCCGGTCGGGCCTGAGACCCCTCCTGGGTCTGCACCATCTCCACAACCCCAGCAGTATCAAGTGCGTCATCCCCTGCAAAGACATGAAAGAAAAGAAATGGGAACAGGCATTAGCACCATGGCACACAATTAGGGCTGAGAAGCAACAGAAACAGTACTTCATTGTCACATGTCCCACATGACTATAACCCTCCCATGCATGCACCGTCACTGCGTATGAAGGGGAGGCACATGGCACACATTGATGACACCAAGATGGAAAACCAACACATTTGCTGCATTCTGGCTAGCAGTGCCATCACACATTGGCCTGTGATTGGCATGTCCAATACACATACATGCCATCACACAGATGGCATGTACCATAGCCATGTCACACATGTGACAATAGGACTGAGAAATGCCTAGTGAAATTGGTGGAATGCAGACAATCAGCCTGAATGAACACAGAATAATACGCAACTATGTTGTGGCAAGATGACACTTCAAGGGCAACTGGCGTGAGGTTGGGCTGAATGTCTACTGTTGCCAGAAGGGATACTGCAATACCCAAATCCTGGTGCGCAGAATGTATTGGATGAAGCACATGGGTGACCCAAACCACTCAGGCACACACACCCTCACCTGGCACTCAATCAGAAGCCCTCACATACACACCATGCACATGGATGACACACACATGCATGTGCACTCACCGGACAATGCCTTGTAATCTGGCAGGTCTCCCACGCCTTGGATCTGTTCCTCCATGACGTAGGTCCCAGCAACATACTCATGTGGAGTGAGTTCTATGTCCTCTGCTGGAGACCCACCTCCAGTCACTAGAGTTGCGGCATGACTTGAGGCCAGCTTTTTCTTTGCCCTGCGCTTGAGGTCATTCCAGCGCTTGTAGCAATCATTAGCTGTGCGCCTCACGAATCCAAGGGCACTTATGAGGTCCGCAATGGTCTGCCAGTGTGCCTGACGTTGTGCAGGTGTGGTCTTGCATCCTGCAGTAATCACCATTTCGCTGTCATGTGCGGACACATACTCAACAAGTGCATCAAGTTCGGCCTGATTGAAGCTGGGCTTCCTTGGTGGGCCGGACTGTGTAGCCGTGTCTGGGGCATCAGCCTGTACTGGACGAGCACTCTTCCTCTTCCGCTTGGAAGGTGGTGGGGATCTTGAGTGTCCTACGCCGCTCTGGACACTAGGGGCAGGAGCCCTGGTGGACTGTGGACTAGGAGTGTGGGAATGAACACTCACCATGGGACTTGGTGCAGGCATTAGCTGAAGTGTGATGTAGTCAGGGGGAACGTCAGCAGGATGGACTGGGACCGACACTGTCCTGGCTGGGAGACTCAGAGCTGGGGTGGATGGAGCCGCAGATGCCCCTGCAGCCTCCCCACCCTGCCTACTCGGGGCAGCAGATGACATAGCTGCCCCTGATCCACGTGGCCTGGTGACACCAACGTGCTCCACCACATGTGTCCTAGACCTGCTGACCTGGAAGTCAGCCATGGAGTCACCCTGTGCCAGGTCTGTTGCCACAATGGGCTGGTCCAACAAGGGCTGAGCAGGGATGGTGTCAGCCACGTTACCCTCAACCAGGGGGGGGCATGGGTGTCCCTGACTGGTCACCCACACATGGGGGCAAGGGGCACCCTGCAAGTCCTGGCTACGTCCCCTACCGTATCCACCACGGCCACCTCTTGTGGCTCGGCCACCTTTGCCACCCTTACCGCGTGCTCGCCTCCCAACCATGACACTGATGTTGTTGTGCGTATGGGAGTTGCAGTAAACTATTGTCCTGGGCAATTGGGGGTCAAAGGGATAGGGTACTAGATGGAATTCGTACCCTAGTGCTCTAGCAAGGCTGACGGGTCACGCAACGCACAGGCACCCCAAAAAAGGGACATAATGTGCATGCAACCCCTCCTAGACCACGTGCGTGGAAAAATAAACCTGCACTATGCTGTGGCACCCAGAAACACAAAAATGAACGTATGCGTGTCACACGCAGCCTAGACTGACCTCTGAAGGGGTAGGCAACACACGGGGCAAGCACAGATGTTAAATACGTGCACGACTCACCGTCTGCCAGGAAAAATCGTGTGAAAAATAGGCGCGTGTGCGCGTTGGCAACACCCCCACCAAAAGAAGAATTGTACGCTGTCTGAGAAGACAGGACAACAGGAGAAGTGAACGCTGTTTGAGGAAACAGGCCCAGGAAAAAGACAAATATAGAAAAAGCTGTCAGAGGTAACAGGGAGTACGAACTTGGAAAGCCGTGAAGTAAATTGCGTGTGAACCGACAAGAAGTACAGATTTCACCCTCTCGCTCTCCACGAAAAGCACGTACAAGGAAATGGCGTTCAATATGTACCTTTTAAACATGTCCACACGTCCAGCGTCACTTCCGCGTGTACGCGCTAAGGCCCCATCCTCCAATTACACGAGCTGACACTCTGGCGTGCAGTCATTGGACTTGTAACATGCACCCGTGTACAGGGAAACGCCTGCGCACACGTCACAGACGCGCATACGCGCTGGTGGCCTTTGGGCCAATGAATTCGCGTACGTGTGCTGACGCGCTTACGCGCTAAGGCCCTTTCCTCGAATTACACGCAGACGTGCTTGATTTTCACCTGCCAAATCACTCCGTATCAAGCTGGCCATGCGTAAGCACATGGAAGACCATGCTCCTGCCCAGAAGGCCGAATTACTGCCCCCCAGAGCCCCGAGCACGCTCCCACCTGCCATCTGCTGCTGCCTGATTGCCTACTGCCCACGTGCCCTGCCATTTGCTGCCTGCACATCAGCCAGGTGTGCTGTTGCTGTGACCACCCCTGCTGGAACCGAAGACTCCCGACTGGGATTCCATCGCTCCACAGACCAGCCCCAGGACCCAGTTGCCCACCCACTCCTGCCTCTGGGGTTGTCATGTCGGGCACTGCAACATCTGGCACCACTGGTAACCCCCGGTCAGAGAGGCAGAGGGGCACCAGCTTCACTGCCACCGAAGTTGGTGTCCTGGTGGAGCAAGTCCTGGGGCAGTATGAGGCCCTCTTCGGAGGTTTGCGTGCCGACAAGGATGGACGGACTCGGATCTGGACAGACATTGTGACTGCCATCAACGCGGAGGGGGTGGCAGTCCAACCATTCCATCATGTCAAGAAGCGCTGGGAGGACTTCAGGTCCAGGACCCTCAACAAGGCCCGGCGCCTCTTGAAGGCAGCGGATGCTAAGGGGCGCCGGGGCCACTTGTCAGACGATCAGATGAGGGTCCTGGAACACATATCCCCAGCGCTCCACGTCCAGGTCCTTGAGAGGCAGACCCGTCTGGAGTCAAGCGGTAAGTGTACATGCATCATCATTGTAAGCTGTGTGTGTGGTGATGTGCCAGTAGTGTGCAGGATGCACATGTGTTTTTATGGGGCCAAGTATGGAGTGGAGTGTACAGGGCCGTGAGGCTAACACATGCGAGGGCTCTCATGTGTGAGACATGGATGGTGCTTGTGTGTGTAGGCGTGCATGCCAAATGCAGTTGTGTGGGCACACATGTTTGGATGAATGTGTATGTAAATAGGCATGTTCGTGATGTCACACATGGATGTTGGTTTCAGCTGCATGTATCAGCAGTGTGTACATGTGCATGTGTGTGTATTTGACAAGGGTGCAACAGTGATGCAGCATAGATGCATGTGACAGCGGGATGTGGAAGCCTGATTGGCAGATGTGACATGGAAGCCATTCTGAACACTGCGACAGTTGGCAAAGGTGTACACATGCATGCAAGTGTGGTGGTGTGTGTGCATGTGTAGTGCACTCCCTGTGTTGCATGTGATGTCTGGGTCACCTTTGCCTGCTCATGCAGTTGTATTTGTATGGATGGTGCTGGCTGTTGCAATATGGCTGTGGTATGGCTCATGTGTGCGAGTTGAAATGACATGTGTGTTGGCGATTGTGATGCCATGTCTGAGGTTTCCCAATGCCACTCATGTACAACTGTCATGTGTGCATTTGTCCATTGTACAGTGCCCTGATGCCTGGGTTTTATTTCTCCCTGTCTGCAGAGTCAACTGATGAAGAGGGCGGAGAAGGTGCTGTGGAGCACAGCGGCGGGGATCGCACTGCCAGCCGGAGACGCAAGGGCCGGCTCGCCTCCCAGGTTGTCATCTCGTCGGGGAGTGAGGAGTCCGGTGCCGCGTCCCAGGCCGCAGCTGCCGGGGGGAGGTCCAAGAGGCGGAGGTCAGAGTTGGACTCCTCGGCAGCAGAAGGGGCAGCTGGGACCCCACAGGGCCCAACGGGGGAAGATGGCACAGAGTCATCCAGGTTGGTGGGGGGTTTGGTGGAGGAGGAGGCCGTGCAAGCGACAGAGACAGGGTCTGGAAGTGGGGATTCCACTGGTGCTAGTGGTGCAGTGCAGGACCAGGGACAGGAGGCAGCACAGGCCGCTGCGGAGGTGCCTGTGTGCAATCCTGTCCCCGATCCTGTCACTGCATCATCTTGCACCAGCAGGGATGCCTACGTCCAGACCCGTTTTCAGGCAGGGGATGAGCTTACGACAACTGGCCTTCCTCTGCCTGCGGACGTGGCTATCCAGGTACGGGTTGAGCCTGTCCTGACTGGTGTGGCGTTGCGTCAACGGGCCATGCAAGGTGATCTGCAGTCTTTTCATGAGGAGACTGCACGTCATCTCGAATGGCTTGTTGACCGCGTCGGCCTATTGGGACAGGTCACCCAGGCCGGATTCCTCCGTTTGCTGGAGGGGTCGCCGGCGTGTACTATGTACTGTAAGTATGGCATTGGAAGTATCGTATTTAATGATATTTGGCACAGACAGACCAGACATGCCTCCGAATTTCAGTGGCCAATCAACGGTAGTTTTGAGATCCCCCGTATTGAATACTTAGAATCGATCTTGTTAAAGAAAAAGGCTAGACCAGCAGCCTTTGATGTGTTACAAAATTGGAAGAAAGAAGCATTGCAGCAGCTTAAAAGTAGGGATAAACATGCACGTTGTCATAAAACAAACGCTGAAAAAGCATTATTATATGATAAAGAAAAGCGGTCAGAATTAGTTAAAAATATGGATAGAGCCTTTTCACTCGGAGTCCAAAAAATGTATCCCTCTAAGGATTTCCATGTGTCTGAGGAATTTATTGAGAAATTATTAAATGAACGCAGGCCCGATGCCTCAGCGCCGCCTCCGTATGCTCCTGTCTTGGGCACTCTGCCCATTCCTGCTGTTGTTCCTGTTGCTATTCCTGTTCCCCCTGTACAGCCTATCGTTCCTAGTCCTTTGGTTGTCGATCCTCCACCTGTCGCACCGCCCCTTCCCCCTGCACCTGCACCTTTGTTAAATTTACCTATACCTTCACTCCCGAGTGGCCGCGTATTGATTGGAGTCGATCCAGGTGCAGGGTCAAAGATTGTGACTCGTAGTACTGTTTCTGCAGATAGGAAACAGGAATTGTTTGCATGGGCTAAGCATTGCATGGAGAAAGGTGATCAATCTAATGTTTTTTCTACATTATCTAATTTGAATAGTTTTCCCGAGAAAAATGTTTTTATCGAAGGTTTGGGGACTCATTTGTGTGTGATGTGGGGTAGATTACAAAATTCGGATCTTCCACAAGGGGTGAGAGATCTGAATGCTTTGGCACTTTCGAGGGACACAGAGCAAAAAGTATATGGACATGTTGAAAGATTGTTTGAGTTTAGGAAAAACTTTGAAAAATCACGAGATGAGGATGATGAGGACGATAGAATATATGTACAGAAGGTGTTCCTTCCGTGCCGAAGAACAGCACCTGAGGAAGTACGAATTTGTACCAAAGATGCGGTCCGATGGATCTCGGATTCATCGATACCGCCAGACGAAGTGTATGACACGTATAGTCAGTATACAGTAGAGATGCAAAGAAAAGTAAATCAGGTGATGGTGCAGCACCTGCAAGAGGAATGTGTAAGGAAGAAGGTTAGTTGCCCCATAGAACTATTGGGGATTTGTAAAAGGGCTTTTTCGCCCGACACTTCTACAGCTGCCTTAGCGCTCGACCTGGCTCTATTGCTTAGTAAGCGGCCGGAGGTACCTATATCTCAGTTGCCTATGAGAGAGGTTCCTCCGACCTTTGTCCCAAAAGTTGAGATCGCCGCCAACGCGGCGACTGGTGCCCCCGCGGTGGATATCCCTGCACATTATGTATCGCAATTCGTTCACGTCCCGTTTTCACGACAGGAAGTGAACACAATTAGACAATCAGTTCCTGATATTAGAAAAACCCTGATGGGGTTTTATAAAGAAATAGAGTCCGTTTTACAGTCCTCTGTGTTCACCTTGAGTGACATTGACTTGTTATTCCCTGTACTCCTACCCGTAGATGTATGGAAACAGGTTCGGACAATAGACGATGTGCCAGGGCTGGGAGATACGTGGGCAAATATGATTAGAATTGATGGAGAAAGACCAGCTGGTGAGAAACCACCACAGGTAATACTTACTTTACCTGATAGGATTGTCGCTAAACTAAAAACTATAATTCCAGAGAAAAGGATTATTTTGGACAAGCTTACAGCCTGTGTCCAAGGGAAAACTGAAGGCGCCACCAAATTTTTTAATAGATTGAGCAGGTATTTTCTGACTTCAGTGGACAGGATTTAGCTACAGAGTCGGGTAAGAGGTTGTTCGTGGACAAATTTGTACGTGGATTGTTACCTGACATCCAGTCACAAATTATGTCCCCTGAGAGCGCTTGGCAGGCAAAATCTCAATCTGAGGTTTTGCACATGGCTCAGTATTATGAGAACCGTGTTAATAATGAAAAAGAGAAAATTGAAAAGAGAAAGGGAGATTTGAAAACCAAAGTATTATTGCAGCAAATTGTTAGACACCCCAGAGGAGGTATGACACAAACTAGAGGTCAGTACATTCCAAAAGGGAATGCTCCTCTGGGTCCTGTAAATATTAATCAATGCGCTTATTGCCGCCAGGAAGGTCATTGGCGAGCACAGTGCCCTGTCCTTCGCCAGAGGTCAAGCAGTGCTTTTGGGGGTATGGGTAGACGACCTAGGGGTCGCCCTGGAGCAGGGGGCCCTGACAGAGGTCAACTTTTACAAGATTCTCAGCAACCTTTTTCACG
The DNA here is from genome assembly GCF_040938575.1 of Ambystoma mexicanum. Taxonomy (NCBI): domain Eukaryota; kingdom Metazoa; phylum Chordata; class Amphibia; order Caudata; family Ambystomatidae; genus Ambystoma; species Ambystoma mexicanum. The sequence continues at coordinate 371,950,454 of NC_090927.1, forward strand.
GGAAAATCAGAACTCGAGTATGGACTCGAGAAACATATTTGATCACCCTTCTGCTGCCTACCTTTCTGAAGAGCTTCCTTCTGACGAGGCTCTGTTTCATTAGGATTGCCTGAAGCAGGGTTTGGAACCTTCGCCTATTCCCGTTAATCAGAAAGGCCCCTACGTTGAATTATTAGTAGGGAATAGGAAACACCAGTTTTTGATTGACACTGGAGCACAGAAGTGCTCCATTGATCATTCTCGGGTTCCAAACATCCCACTGTCAGGGCAAACAAATGTTTCCGTAGGGTTTTCTGGTGTACCAACTGTCTGTCCGGTTTCTGCGCCGGTATCCATTTCTTTGGGTCCCTTCACGGACCATTGTCCTTTCCTTCTCACTTCGAACTGTGGAGAGAATTTGCTGGGGTTGAATTTGTTAAAGAAATTGAACGCAGTAATTCATTGTTCTTCGGATGGAGTACGGCTAACGGTTTCACCACAGCAACTTCCTAATTCTCAGTTCTTGATTCGACCTTTACCTCCCGAGTTCAGCATTGTCCCGGAATGTTTGTGGGCGGTGGACGACAATGATGTCGGAGTGTTACAGATTGAGCCCGTTAAAATAGTTCTGAAACATGGGGTGAAACTGCCACGCGTCTCGCAGTAAAAAATATCAGTAGAAGGTGAACGTGCTTTGAAATACATTGTCTCCGATTTTGTACATCGTGGGGTGATCGAGGAGATTACAGGTAGTTTGTGTAACAGTCCGATCTTACCTGTATATAAGAAAGGAGACAATGCAATTCCATACCGGTTTATAATTGATCTTTGTGCTATTAACCGAGTGGTCGCCCCACAATTTCCAATTGTGCCTGATGTGACGACGATATTAACAATGATCCCTGCTTCGGCTACGCACTTCAGCGTTGTGGATCTAAAAAACGCTTTCTTTAGTATCCCTATACATAAAGAAAGCAGATATTTGTTTGCGTTCACCTTGGGGGGACGCTCATTTACATTTACAAGGGCACCTCAAGGGTATACTGAAAGTCCCAGTATTTATAGTAGAGCTTTAAAAGAGCAGCTCGACACCCTTGAATTACCACCTACTTGCACGCTGCTTCAATATGTTGACGATTTACTTTTGGCTGCAGATTCTGAGAAAGCCTGTAAAGAAGGCACTATACTGTTGCTTGTTCATCTAGCTAAAAATGGTCACAAAGCTTTGCTTAAAAAATTTCAATATTGTTGTCAGGAAGTTGCCTATCTAGGCTACCTCCTGTCGAAGGAGGGGAGAAGATTGACACCTGAAAGAATAAAACACATTTCTGGCATGTCTGTTCCAAAAACACAGAAGGAAGTCAGAGCCCTGATAGGGATGGCGTCCTACTGTAGGCTGTGGATCCCGAATTTCGCACTAGTGGTAAAACCGATGTTGGCTTTGACGAAGAAGGGCATTTCTCTGCCACTGCCATGGGAATCGGAACATCAACGATCATTTGAGCTTCTCAAAACCGCGCTATGTTCGGCACCGGTTCTGGGTACTCCAAATTATGACAAGGCCTTTGTGTTGTTTGTGCATGAATGTGATGGATGTGCTTTGGCTGTGTTAACACAGGAACACGGAGGGAAGAATAGGCCGTGCGGCTACTACTCCTCCGCCCTTGATCCTGTCGCATGCGCTTTGCCAAGATGTTTGCGCTGTTGCTGCTGCTGCCGCGTCTGTAAAACAGAGTGAGGGAATGGTCCTAGGCCATGATTTGATTTTGATGGTACCTCACTCTGTTGATATCCTATTGAACAAAACCCAAACGCAACACCTCACCTCTGCACGGTTAACAGGTATGAACTAATTCTGTTTGCCCCTCATATTCAAATTAAGAGGTGTTGTGTTCTCAATCCGGCTGAACTCTTACCTTTCCCGCAAAACACTGTTTGCGGTGACGAAGAATCACATGACTGCCTGTATACCACCGAGCAAGAAACGAAGGGCAGGATAGATCTCATAGATACTCCTTTGGATAATGCAGAAGGGGAGCTGTTTTGTGATGGCTCCTGCTTCAAACTTTCGAATGGTACATCTACAGCTGCTTATGCAGTTACTACATTGAGGAAAATTGTTGAAACTAAGAGAATTTCGCATAACTCCGCGCAGGCCGCAGAGATTATAGCGTTGACCCGAGCTTGTGAACTTTCCCAAGGGCGAAAAGTAAATATATATATATACCGATAGCCAGTATGCATTTGGGGTGGCTCACAACTTCGGAAAACTTTGGTCGGAAAGAGGGTTCCTGACCTCGCATGGGACCAAGATTCAGCATGGCCCTTTGATAGTGCAATTACTTTCAGCTCTCTCACTCCCTAAACGGTTAGCGATCATGAAATGTGCAGCACATCGCAACGTCATAGATGATGTGGGCAGAGGGAACGCTTTTGCGGATTTGATAGCCAGACAAACGGCCACAGACCTTAGCACGGACATGTATACTTCGAGGGAAATGAGAGACGTTTGCATAATGGATGAAGGTATTGGGTCTGTGCGAGATATTCAGACTGATGCCACGATGGAAGAATCTAGAAAGCGGGCTGAAGGAATGGGGAAACTGGATGACGAAGGATGTTGGGTGGATACACCCGAAGGGAAATGGTTGCTTCCTGATTCTTATGTATTGGCGATGGTTACGATGGCACGCGGTCCTACGCATGTGTGTGCCCAGCAGATCACGAAAATGTTAGAACAGGTTTGGGCGAATGACAAGATTCTGGAAACTGCAAAGAGGCACGTCCAGAACTGTATGATCTGCCTACAGCACAATGTGGGTAACGGGACAGCGACTCCAAAGGGAGGTTTTGGGCCCCCTTCTGTGCCCTTTGAGGTTATACATTTTGATTTTATTGAAATGGAGCGATGTAATAATCTAAAATATGTTCTTGTGATTATTTGTGCCTTCAGTAAATGGGTCGAGGCTTTCCCCGTCAAAGATGCTACCGCCATGACCACTGCAAAGATTATGGTAAAAGAATTCTTTCCTCGATTTGGACTCCCGAGGATAATTTGGTCGGACAATGGTCCTCACTTTATCGCAGCAGAAATTTTGCAAATATGTACAGCCCTAGGTATTGAGAAACGATTTCTTTCAGCTAGGCATCCTCAAAGTGCTGGGTTGGTAGAAAGACACAACGGTATTTTAAAGAATAAACTTGCAAAAAAATGTGCTGATACCAAACTGAAATGGCCAGATGCTTTGCCTATTGTGTTATTAGCTATGCGTACCACACCTCAGACTAGAACTGGGCTTTCTCCATTTGAAGTAGTAATGGGGAGGCCTGCTAACGTTTGGGGTCTCCCGAAACCTAAAGCCCTGAGGGAGGTGGAGAATGTATTGCTTGTAGACTACTGTAACCAGTTAACTAAAAATTTGTATTTCATCTACCACCAGGTGCATGCTGCTTTACCTGTACGGTTCATGGGCCCAGGACACGATATACAGCCTGGAAGTTGGGTCTTCGTGAAGGCCTACGAGAGGTCTTCCTGTCTCGCGCCTCGCTGGCGGGGACCCCACCAGGTATTGTTGGTCACCAGGACAGCAGTGCGGGTGGCTGGAAAGAAGAACTGGAGTCACGCGACACACGTCAAGAAACTTCCTCACCCGACGCCACACGCTACAGAAGAAGCAGAACCCCTCGCTGATGCTACAGTCCCTGATCTTGGAGTAGCAAACAGCGCTGTGAGTGCGTCGGAGAAGTTCTCTGAGCCTGAGGAGCTTGGGGAACAGTCCATCTCGTCTCCACACTCTCTTGAAAAATCACTTCCGGAAAACACTGTTTCGAGCTCTGCGACTTCCGTCGCCACCGACACGTCGCTTCCCTCAGGAAGTGACGATACTTTGCTTCTGGACCAGACAAATTTGGGTACCATCGGGTACAACCTTCGACCACGGAAATAGAACTACGGCACGAGTGTCGTGCATCTGGAAAAGGAAGTGATTGGAAAATTGTCTTGTTTTGTTGAGCAAAAAGGGATGCTGCTGGCTAGGGTTGGGAAGGACTAAGAAATCACGCGACCGTAGTGTCGCCAGCAACGAACATTGGGGCCGTCGATCAAGGAACTACGATGCCTGCCACCTTCACCGCTGCTCCCCGCACTGGACTTTTAGATAAGGGGGTGACCAAATCGAACAATGAACAATATGCCTGGGCCCCGAAAACGTACTGTTGTGTTTTGATTTTGATTATTGTTATTTTTGCAACTGCTGTTGTAGGACTTTGGTATTTCGAAGAAGTTTATCCTTTGAAACCTTTATTACCGACCAAGATCGTACCAACTGTTTTGACTCCCTCTGTACACCTTCACACTCTGTCCCCTAGAGACTCCCAACATAGACAGAAGTATCATAATAACACTCTGATGATAGTAATGAATGCTACTCATGCCATTTTTAATAAGAGTAATTGTTGGATTTGTACTCACTTACCGCAACATGGGAACAAGGGACTGGGATGGTATATACCTCCTCTACCTCTAACGACTTCTTGCTATGCCTCTCTTAGAGCACTATTCTTTGGCCGATTGAATGACAGCATCTCAGGTAACTTTGATGGAACTAATTCGAATGATTTCAAGAAACGTGAATTGACTCCCCTGGGATGCTCGCTTTTCGCAAATAGAAGTAAACCTAACGTTGCTTCTATTAGGCCGTCTGACAAACTATCTCTTCCTTTTCAAACTCTGATATCCTTTAAAATGGCTCCGATAGGCAATAAGGACGCTGTACCTCCTTCTTATTCTGTAAATCATAGTCCCGATTCGGTTCCCTTCTGTGTACAGAGAAATGGCACTAGGCCAATGGGAGATTTTGAAACTTGTAAAAATATTGTAAATTTGACTGGGGAAAACAGGCCTCTGTATGTAGGAGGGCTCGCTTATTTTGTTTGTGGTAGTTTAGCATTTCCCTGGTTGCTCAAGGATTGGCAGGGAACCTGTTATTTAGGAATATTGTTACCCGGGGTATTTGTAGCTCGTACCTTGGAGGTCTCTAAGGCTCGCCCACGGCGAGACAACAATGGAGATACCCCTGGGCAAGTATTTGGGGACATAGCTAAATCAGTTGTGCCCTTTTGGGGACAAATAGCAAACTCAGAGAACATTAGGGGATTAGCAAGGGTGTTGGAGAGAACGATCAACCGGACCACGGACATACTCTACAATATGACCTTAGAGCAAAAGGCGATAAGATTGGTAGCACTTCAAAATCGGATGGCATTAGATGTCATCTTGGCAGAACGAGGTGGAGTATGCAAATTAGTGGGGTCCGCTTGTTGTGTTTTCGTACCAGACTCCTCACCAACAATTTTTAAAGCAATTCAGAACTTGCATACTCTCAGTTCTGAAGTCCATATCCCTGTAGGAGACTGGAACCTTAGTACTTGGTTTTGGGATTCTCTGCGATCTTGGGGTTGGAAGGTGCTTTCCGTCATTCTGGTTATTTTAGGGATCCTGTTATTCCTTTGTTGTTGTTTTCAATGCCTCCCAAGTATATGTGGAATGATAGGGGGGTGTTGTGCTCAAGCAGTGAGCGCGATAGGGCATAAAATATATACTCCAGATACAGCATCTAAAGAATTCATGTTACAAGAGGTTCTTATGAACGACCTTATGGCTATAGACATTACAGACAATGATGCGGAACCTATGGATGATAATACATGGAGCCATTTTCGAAAGTATTAGGGATGATGTTTAGCACTTGGCATAGGCCAAAAGGAGGGTCTGTGGAAATCGAAATAATATTGTACCTCCTATCGCATTGTTTGAATGTATGTTGGCCTACGCCAAGTTGTCTAAAAACATCGTGTACATAGATTCCGCGGCAAGGTCTTGACCTTAATGTATTGTGTAAATCGCCATCTTGGATTTAGCCGCCATTTTAGGTGCTCTTGCAGTGTGGAAGTCACCCTGAACAACAAAATGGAGGCCGAATGACATTTCGAGTGGGATTCTGGCCGTTGTGACCTCTGCACACGTGAATGAATAATATGCCCGCAGGCCACTTGTTGGGGTTGCGAACTGAGACCTTGTCCTATCCCTGACCTATGTGTAAATGAACAACTGTATCAGCGGAACTGATCAAAATGCATACATTATGGGATTGACCTGGCAATGAACCCTAGGCCTGGTCCCAAGAATGGTTAACCCGCGAGGGGGTTGGCCAAGGCTGGATAAAAAGTATAAAAACCCGAGTATCCCAATGTACGGTCTCTCACACTAACACGGCGAACTACCGTTGATGGTTCGTCCTGTTACTCTGAGGGCCGAATAGCTATCCGTATGTCAATTGACTTTTGGTAATTGTTGTAACTTTGAATAAAGCGCTTTTTATGTCCTTTGTAACCTGTGTTGGTGCGTTTCCTTTGGGCTTCCCGGCCTCATATCAATTTTTCTGTTTCCACATGTGGATCTGCCTCTGATGGTGCGGCCAGGCTGGTGGAGGACACATCCCTGCCACAGTCGGGAGTCGGACGTCCAGCAGGGGTGACCACATCAACGACTGCACCCCGGCCGGTGGAGGATGTGCAGGCAGCAGGAGCCAGGGCACGGGCACAGGCACAGCAGCAGCAGCAACGAGGTGGGAGCCATGATGGCTCGGGGCCTTCGACATCGGAGAGGCAGGCATCGGCCGGAGGGCAGGAGGACCCAGGACGGGAAGTGTCTTCCGTGTGGCAGCGGTTGGGCCACGCCATAGATGCGGAGCGGCAGCGGGCGGAAGAGGCACGGCTCATGATGGTCAGGGCGGAGAACTCCATGCGGAGGGCCCTGAGGAGGGCTGAGTGCCTCGAGGCAATCCGCAGGGAGTTGGAGTAGAACATGTCGTCGGCCCTGCGGACCCTCGGGGCCATGGAGGAGGACTGCCTCTGGGACATTGAGCAGGAGTTCGATGATGCCCTGGCCCGGAACATCCCGAAGTGAGCCGTCGGACTAGCCCCCTGCCCTTCTAAATAGTTATGTAGTTAGTGTTAGGTTTCCTTTGGTTTTTCTGTTTTTTTTTTACCTTTTGGACAATGGACCACATTTTTGTATATATTTTTTAAATTAGGTAGTATTAGTAGATAGGTTTCATTTCTTCTGTTGGGATCATGGACGCTGGGTTGGTTAAGCTGTATATAGTTGACTGTTGGATTTTATTTTTTTATTTTGAATTTACCCATGGAGCAATGGTTTTCGGTTTTGATTTTCCTTTGGATTTACTTTTTTGAACTGTGACTTTGGACACCTTTCCTTTGGATTATGATTTGTGGTTTTACATTATTTTACGGACATGCTGCTTTTTGTTTTTAATTCCCATTTTCGTTTGTTTATTTTTGATTCCATTTATGTTGCTTTTAATACATTTTCTTCATCAAACTTCAATGTGTAGTAGCATCTCATTGGTTTCATGCATGTCATGATATGTGTTTTGACATTCACTGATACCCATTGTGTGTATGTGAGGGACATGTGTTCATTTACATACTTGCCATTGGGGTTGTATCATGTAATTGGCATTTCTAAGTGGGTGGATGCAATCCTTGGGTGGGTGTTTGGCATGTCGAGGCAGCCCATAAGGGCCAGGGATCTAGATTCTGATGACGTGGTGGCTGGGGGACATGAGTGGGGTCCTGGTGGAGGGTGCCCTGCACTGCGGGGGGGTGGGGGCGCAGGGGGACATGAGTTGTACATGAGTTGGGGCCTGGTGGAGGGTGCCCCTGCACTGCTGGGGGGTGGGGGTGCAGGGGGACATGAGTTGGCCATGAGTGGGGGCCTGGTGGAGGGTGCCCCTGCACTGCTGGGGGGTGGGGGTGCTGGGAGACATGAGTGGGGACATGGTGGAGGGTGCCCCTGGATGCTGGAGGGTGGGGGTGCAGAGGGACATGAGTTGTACATGAGTGGGGGCCTGGTGGAGGGTGCCCCTGCACTGCTGGGGGGTGGGGGTGCTGGGAGACATGAGTGGGGGCCTGGTGGAGGGTGCCCCTGCACTGCTGGGGGGTGGGGGTGCTGGGAGACATGAGTGGGGGCCTGGTGGAGGGTGCCCCTGCACTGCTGGGGGGTGGGGTTGCTGGGAGACATGAGTGGGGGCCTGGTGGAGGGTGCACTGCACTGCGGGGGGTGGGTGTGCAGAGGGACATGAGTGGGGGCATGGTGGAGGGTGCCCCTGGATGCTGGGGGGTGGGGGTGCAGAGGAACATGAGTTGGACATGAGTGGGGGCTTGCTGGCAGGTGCCCCACAGTGCTGGGTGGTGGGGGTGCTGGGAGACATGAGTGGGGGCCTGGTGGAGGGTGCCCCTGCACTGCTGGGGGGTGGGGGTGCTGGGAGACATGAGTGGGGGCATGGTGGAGGGTGCCCTGCACTGCTGGGGGGTGGGGGTGCAGGGGGACATGAGTTGGACATGAGTGGGGGCCTGGTGGAGGGTGCCCCTGCACTGCTGGGGGGAGGGGGTGCTGGGAGACATGAGTGGGGTGAGTGGGGGCATGGTGGAGGGTGCCCTGCACTGCGGGGGAGGTGGGGTGCTGGGAGACATGAGTGGGGGCCTGTTGGAGGGTGCCCCTGGATGCTGGGGGGGTGGGGGTGCAGAGGGACATGAGTTGTACATGAGTGGGGGCCTGGTGGAGGGTGCCCCTGCACTGCTGGGGGGTGGGGGTGCTGGGAGACATGAGTGGGGGCCTGGTGGAGGGTGCCCCTGCACTGCTGGGGGGTGGGGGTGCTGGGAGACATGAGTGGGGGCCTGGTGGAGGGTGCCCCTGCACTGCTAGGGGGTGGGGGTGCTGGGAGACATGAGTGGGGGCCTGGTGGAGGGTGCCACTGGATGCTGGGGGGTGGGGGTGCAGAGGGACATGAGTGGGGGCATGGTGGAGGGTGCCCCTGGATGCTGGGGGGTGGGGGTGCAGAGGGACATGAGTTGGACATGAGTGGGAGCCCTCTGGCAGGTGCCCCACAGTGCTGGGGGTGGGGGTGCTGGGAGACATGAGTGGGGGCCTGGTGGAGGGTGCCCCTGCACTGCTGGGGGATGGGGGTGCTGGGAGACATGAGTGGGGGCATGGTGGAGGGTGTCCTGCACTGCAGGGGGTGGGGTGCTGGGAGACATGAGTGGGGGCATGGTGGAGGGTGCCCTGCACTGCTGGGGGGTGGGTGCAGAGGGACATGAGTGGGGGCATGGTGGAGGGTGCCCCTGGATGCTGGGGGGGTGGGGGTGCTGGGAGACATGAGTGGGGGCCTGGTGGAGGGTGCCCTGCACTGCGGGGGGGGTGGGTGTGCAGAGGGACATGAGTGGGGGCATGGTGGAGGGTGCCCCTGGATGCTGGGGGGTGGGGGTGCAGAGGGACATAAGTTGGACATGAGTGGGGGCCTGCTGGCAGGTGCCCCACAGTGCTGGGGGTGGGGGTGCTGGGAGACATGAGATGGGGCCTGATGGAGGGTGCCCCTGCACTGCTGGGGGGTAGGGGTGCTGGGAGACATGAGTGGGGGCATGGTGGAGGGTACCCTGCACTCCTGGGGGGTGGGGGTGCAGGGGGACATGAGTTGGACATGAGTGGGGGCCTGGTGGAGGGTGCCCCTGCAGTGCTGGGGGGTGGGGGTGCTGGGAGACATGAGTGGGGGCATGGTGGAGGGTGCCCCTCGATGCTGGGGGGTGGGGGTGCTGGGAGACATGAGTGGGGGCCTGGTGGAGGGTGCCCTGCACTGCGGGGGGTGGGGGTGCAGAAAGACATGAGTTGGACATGAGTGGGGGCCTGCTGGCAGGTGCCCCACAGTGCTGGCGGGTGGGGGTGCTGGGAGACCTGAGTGGGGGCATGGTGGAGGGTGCCCTGCACTGCGGGGGGTTGGGGGTGCTGGGAGACATGAGTGGGGCCTGGTGGAGGGTGCCCTGCACTGCGGGGGGGGGTGCAGCGGGACATGAGTGGGGGCATGATGGAGGGTGCCCCTGGATGCTGGGGGGGTGGGGGTGCAGAGGGACATGAGTTGGACATGAGTGGGGGCCTGCTGGCAGGTGCCCCACAGTGCTGGGGGGCGGGGGTGCTGGGAGACATGAGTGGGGGCCTGGTGGAAGGTGCCCCTGCACTGCTGGGGGGTGGGGGTGCTGGGAGACATGAGTGGGGGCATGGTGGAGGGTGCCCTGCACTGCGAGGGGGTGGGGGTGCTGGAAGACATGAGTGGGGGCATGGTGGAGGGTGCCCTGCACTGCGGGGGGTGGGGGTGCTGGGAGACATGAGTGGGGGCCTGGTGGAGGGTGCCCCTGGATGCTGGGGGGTGGGGGTGCAGAGGGACATGAATTGGACATGAGTGGGGGCCTGCTGGCAGGTGCCCCACAGTGCTGGGGGGTGAGGGTGCTGGGAGACATGCGTTGTTGATCAGTAGTGCAAGGTGACATGTGGCTGGGATGGGGGGCATGCCCATGGTGGATGGGCTGCCTGCGGGACATGAGCAGGGATGCAGGGTAGTCCCCTGTGGTGTGGGCTGGCTGCAGGGGCCGTGGAGGGTGTAGAGGGAACACCTGGGAGGACCCACACGGCCAATTCACGTGTAGTACTCCCCGCGCACCCCTGAAATACACGTACCCTGCTGGATTTGCGTGTGATACTTCCCGCGCACCCCTGGAATACACATACCCAGGACGATCGCGTGTGGAACTTCCCGCGCACCCCTGAAAGACACGTACCCTCCTGAATTCGCGTGTGAAACTTCACGCGCACCCCTGAAATACACGTGCCCTGATGGAATCGCGTGTGACACTTCCTGCGCACCCCTGAAATACACGTACCCTGCTGAATTTGCGTGTGATACTTCCCGCGCACCCCTGGAATACACGTACCCAGGACGATCGCGTGTGGAAGTTCCCGCGCACCCCTGAAAGACACATACCCTCCTGAATTTGCGTGTGAAACTTCACGCGCACCCCTGAAATACACGTGCCCTGATGGAATCGCGTGTGACACTTCCTGTGCACCCCTGAAAGACACATACCCTCCTGAATTTGCGTGTGATACTTCCCGCGCACCCCTGGAATACACGTACCCAGGACAAACGCGTGTGGAAATTCCCGCGCACCCCTGAAATACACGTACCCTGCTGGATTTGCGTGTGAAACTTCCCGCGCATCCCTGGAACACACGTACCCAGGACAATCGCGTGTGGAACTTCCTGCGCACCCCTGAAATACTCGTGCCCTGATGGAATCGCGTGTGTTACTTCACGCGCACCCCTGATATACACGTACCCAGGACAATCGCATGTGAAACGTCCCGCGAACACCTGAAATACACGTTCCCCGCTTGGCGTTTGCTGTTTGACAGCCCTGTGAACTGGTCCAGGGTTAGCGCAGACATTTGCGATGAATTGGGGATTTTGATGGCTTTTCCTTGCGCAAGGGCGTTCTTGGGGGCGTAACTGGTGCTGCTGCAGGGTCGCTGCACCACTCTGCGCCACGGATGGTTTTGGAGGCTAAAATCCATTGTGACACTTCCTGTGCACCCCTGAAATACACGTACCCTGCTGAATTTGCGTGTGATACTTCCTGCGCACCCCTGGAATAGACGTACCCAGGACAAACGTGTGTGGAAATTCCTGCGCACCCCTGAAATACAGGTACCCTGCTGGATTCGCGTGTGAACCTTCCCGCGCATCCCTGGAACACACGTACCCAGGACAATCACGTGTGGAACTTCCCGCGCACCCCTGAAATACTTGTGCCCTGATGGAATCGCGTGTGTTACTTCACGTGCACCCCTGATATACACGTACCCAGGACAATTGCGTGTGAAACTTCCCGCGAACCCCTGAAATACACGTTCCCCGCTTGGCGTTTGCTATTTGGCAGCCCTGTGAACTGGTCCAGGGTTAGCGCAGACATTTGCGATGAATCTGGGATTTTGATGGCTTTTCCTTGCGCGAGGGCGTTCTTGGGGGCGTAACTGGCGCTGCTGCAGGGTCACTGTGCCACTCTGCGCCACGGATGGTTTTGGAGGCTAAAATCCATGAATACGCTGTGCGATGAAATGGATTTTATTGCACGCGGCTGGCGCAGTGTATCGCACAGGGACACTGTGCGCCAGCCGCGTGCGCCACTTTTGTGCGAAATTCTATGAATTACCCTGCAAGTGTGTTTGAATGAGCAAATACGATCTCTTCATTATCACAGGTATTGTTACTTATATTCATAAATTCTATAGCATCCTCATCAACTTGCCCTGTGACTTTCAGGTCCTCATAAGCTTCCCTTAGTTTATACTGGGCTGCTCTTGAGCAAGTTATGGGTTGAATGCCCCCTTCATTAATGGTAGCCAGACTTTCGATTTGCCTAATTGATTCACATCGTTTTGCCTCAGCTTCCATCGTCGTATCTGATAACCCTTTTCCTGATATGTCATTTGGCAAATTTTCAAACGAGATACGTTTAACTGCATCAATTTCATAATTCATTATATCAGTTAGTTTCGGCAGTTAACATGTTCTACGTTCCTTAATTGTGCCTTTAAAGGTATTCCTTGTTTATAATAGGTTCGTACATCCAAACCAATAGACATACTGCGCTGCCGCGCTTGGCTCAAGATTTTCTTTTCATTCACTGTAATTGGTGTTTTTTTACGCACTATTGCAGGTGCGCTTGTGATCATCGTATTTACTTGGGCATTCTCAGCAACGAGAGCTTATTTGTTGTCATACTAATTGTGTTCCCCACCCAATCTTTGTTTATTTACCCACGTCACTCTGTTACTACACTGCTAACACACACCCGTACCTTGCGGGCGGGTTGCAATTTGATCTTAACTTACTAATACACACACGTGGATAGTCAGATACAAAGGTACTTACAAAATACACCACTCTGTTATTATATGCCCACTGAGCTCCGGCTCTCAGGCCACAATATCTATACACAAAAATCGTAATTTGCATGGACACGTTTGTTTTAAGAAATGCACGGCTTCGTCCTGCAACTGAGTTCACACACGTAATTACACAAAGGACAACCACTATATTAACAAACAATCAAGCCTATACAACAGAGATGTGACTTGCGAAACCAAGTATATAGGCAAGAAAACAGGATAAAAGGAAAATAAAATGCTTTTTAAGTTACCGCCAACTCCCAACCGTGCCCGCCTAAGACACCCGCAGACAGTCCTTAATCAAAGACCTTGCTTAAAAGCGCGCGCACAAAAAGCGTGTGCTTCTGATGTTTATGGGTTTGTGGGTAGGGTGGGAGGTGCTTGTCACACTTGGAAAGTTTTCCGTGAAAATAAATCCGTAGCCTATATGAACTTACCCTACCTGCAATACAGCAGAGTTCAAGCACGCCAACATGTTGAAATCAATGCAGGAAACAGCACATCCAGCCACAGACAGCCGTTAATTAAAGCCCTTGCTGAAAAGCGCACGCCACATGATAGTACATTACAGTAACTGACCTTGCAGTAGTCCATTTTAGCCCCAAAATCCTCAAGCAGATTACACCTATGTTGACATTGTTGATCCTGATCTTGCAATAGTGTTGGCTTTATCTGCCAAACCGACAGCTTGTCTTCATGTCATAGAAACGAGTATATGATCTTGCAATGAGGCCTAACATGATGGATAGAAAAAGGGAATGTAACCTAAGGTTACCACACTTTCATCAAGCAAATCTGGAACACCTGGGGCCTCATTACGGCTTTGGCGGTAGAAATGCCGCTATTGGCATGGCTGCCACCAAAACCAGGTCGGGTTCCCTGAATGGGGAATTACCGGGCCATTCCGAGTTTGGAGGGCCCGGTAATTCCTCCCTCAGGGAACCCGGGCTCGGACCATCCCCATTCCCATTTAAGCCCCCATAGGGCTCAATGGGAATGGGTGCAGGGAGCTAACAACGGGCCGATTACGACCGGCCCGTTGTTAGCTCCCTGGTTTTACCAGACGTCCTTACTGGGTCCCGCGAGGGGACCTCGTAATCCGGCAGAATGGGTTTAACGGGTCCGCATCCATTTGCGGCACCCGTTAACCCATTCTGCCTGACTCGTAATGAGGCCCTTTGTATTGACGTTGGCCATGCATATATAGTTGTATACTGGGTAGGCACAACTTATTTCACATATGTGTGTACATTATGAATATTTACACACAATTCCAGCTGTTGGCTGACTGATAATGTTATATCAAAATCAATGTCCTGTATATCAAATAATTGAAGTTTGGTCACCGTAGCACATTCAAGTTTGACAGAACGTACTCGTTCTGATACCTAATTAATCTCTTCTGTGGGTGTGCTTTACCCTGGTGTGGCGATAAATTACAGACTATTAGAGCAAAATCTATAATGGGATCCCAGTGCCTCTAAATCTTCCTGAGCATGGTGGTCATCTCCAGGGTGATGCATCAAGGCATTGCTACAATCATCCATTCTGGCATCACTCGGACAGCAGGCATACAGGTAGAAAGTACAAAATGGGAAGTAGCTCACAGGTTGCAATGCACAGTGAATAATTTTAAGGTTGTGTCCAGAATGTGGTCCTTTTAATGAGGTGGAAACGTAAACGGAGTGGAAACACACATGTGAGTTAAAGCGCCCAGTTATGACTGTTCCATCAACACCATGGGCCTCATTCCGAGTGCGGCGGTAAGGGGTTAACAGCGCCGGTAAGGATGCCGGTAACCCCTTACCGCCGCATTCCGAGGTCCTTTAGCCGCCTCTAAAGGACCAGGGAGCTAATAACAGGCCTCTTATTAATGGGCCCGTTATTAGCTCCCTCCCCATTCCCATTGAGCCCTATGGGGGCTGGAATGAGAATGGGAATGGGTATTTTGAATGAGGAATTACCGGGTTCTTAAAGGTTGGAATGACCCGGTAATTCCTCATTCAATGAACCCGGACCTGAGTTTGGAGGCAGTCGCGGCACTAATAACACCATGGCTACCTCCAAACTCGTAATGAGGCCCCATGTAAAGTAGACATTAATAGAAGAGAATATATATCCACATACAGTCCTCACATTTCACCCTTCTAGTAGTTTTTCTCTTTCACACCATAATTTAATTGCTGAGATGATAATTCAGGTGTTGTTTCTTTTTTATAATATTATGCCACTATTCCTCTGTGCTATCACTACACGCTCATCGTTGAGTGGTTATATATTTTCCTATTTCCCCAAACCTGCACATTGTAATAGTATATGCTTCATAGTTTCAATTGTACCTTCTTTATTACAGAATCTACACATTTGCTTTATTCTTGGTATCTGCAGACATGCTTCCATTACATCAAGTGCTGGTTGCAAGTTACATTTTACACATAGATAATCTTGTTTTATAAAGGGGTACGGAAATTCGGTATTGTATCCTGGCCTTTCATATAGCACTGGCTTGTGCATAACATAATCCCAAGCATGGGCTGTCTTAAATTATTCAATGGCATTATGTTCGTATGCCAGTTCTGTATGTTTTGTACCTATTATGTTCTTTATTTCGTTTACTGAATGCTCATACAGGGTCAATTAGGGCTGTCAGGCCCATAATGCTATTACTATAGTTAGCCAGTTTCATAGTATTTAATAATGATAATTGATATGATAGGGTCCTCTTTGGGTAATAATGCATAGTACCCTCCTCAACCTTCAGTAACTGTATATTAGTATTCACTGCTGAGCTCTGAAGCACAGGGACTTCAGACCAGATTCAGATCGTATAGACTCAATCGGGGTACTAGATGGTAATTAAAATTGGGTTTTTTAACAAATTGTCTTTCCAGTTCATCAAGAGCTTTCATTTGCTTTGGAGACCAATCTTTGCTACCATAGAGTATGGTGCGATTCCAGATCCACCTCCTCAGAGGCATACTTCCTTTCCTCACCTTCCCCCAGAAGCTGAACGTCTCGAGAGCCCTGGTTCTTGGGAGGCTGGACTACTGCAACAGCCTCTACCTCAATCTGCCTCTTTCCTCTCTTTGCCCCCTTCACCTAACATAGACTATGGGCCTCATTACGAGTAGGGCGGTAAGGGATACCGGGCACCGTTAAGGAGGCTGGTGCCGGAAAGGCCTTACCGCCCTACTACGAGTTCCCTTAGCGGGTCCCTCCTTCAACGCCTGGTTTTACCAGGCGTTATTGGCGGGACCCGCTAAGGGACTTCAGAGCTAATAACGGTACCGCAAATTGCGGTGCCGTTATTAGCTACTTCCCCATTCCCATTGAGCCCTATGGGGGCTCAAATGTGAATGGGGAATGTTTTTTTCAATGGGGACTTACCGGTCCCGCAAAGGTCGGACTACACTAGTAAGTCCCCATTGAACGAGACCGGTGCCGGTACCGGTATTGGAGGCAGTCATGGCGCAAATAGCGCCATGACAACCTCCAATCTCGGAATGAGGCCCTATGACTGCAAGACTTATCCTTGGCCTCATGTACAGAAATCGCATCTCTCTAGCCCTAAACTCTCTTCACTGGTTTCCCCTGACCGCAAGGATCAAATTCAAGAATCTTTGCATCATCCACATGGCTGTCTGGGGCCTGGGACCTCCCTACATCCAGCTTTCCCTCCATAAATACCTCCCTGCAAGAGTGCTCCAGTCCTATCGCTCCAACACTCTTTAGGTCAAACGCGTTTCCAAACAGGGAGTGGGAGGTTGATCCCTTTCCTTGGCAGGGTCCGCCCTCTGGAACAACCTCTCTGCCCCCCTCAGAATTGAGCTGGGTCTTGCTAAGTTCTGGAAAATTCTCAAGACTTTACTTTACTGCGCTTCCTTCCCTCTCCCCTTCCAGTGCTAATGTTCACTCTGCCACTGCGACTGGGGCCTGACCCCTCCAGAGTTATACTAGGACCAGACCAACACCTACCAGTCCCCTGAGCATCCTTTGTCAGCACTGCCTTTCGGGCTCACTTCCCTGAACTAGCCCTAACCTGGTCTACCCTGTCCTCTGCACTTACCCCCTCCCTTGCCCCTCCATTTTCCCCCTTGCACTTGCTTTATTGACTCCCCCAGCACTAGCCCTCCAATGCCCTACCTTGGGCACTCCTTTTACACTGCGGCCTCTACCCCCTACCCCTGCACCTATCACCTAATTCTTGCACTTGCACAGTGGGATTGCTACAAGGCCAATAGAACCGTTTGTTGTTGTTCCTATGTTTGCCACCCCTAATTTGTCTTGTGGCACCTGGGAACTCTTGTGTATAGGCGCCATACACATATCCAATAAATAAGAAACAAATACAAAATTGTGAAAGGGGTCTCATGATCCATCGAGTCCAAACAAAATCAATGGCTTTCTGTTCCCCTGGGCAAAAGATATAGAAACGTTTTTTTGTCAATGGAATAGCTTAATTCATATGCAAATCTCGATATCATATTCACGGATACTGGCAATAGGAATTTTCAGTTGAAGAAAGTGAATCGGAAACTTTTGAGATGTGCTCTAGCTACAGATGGCTATGGCAGAGAATATAGTTATGGGGCCCTGTGCTCTGCCCTAGAAAATCTCTAAGCTACACACCAGGTGCCAGATTTCAGAAACTTTGCACCAGCGCTATTAGAACTAGGGCAAAGTTTGCCCTATTTTTAAAAACACTGGGACACATTAATACATCATTGTACCTCGACAAGTGCAATTTGGCATATTAAAAGCAACAGGGCTAAAATTGCCCTAGTGCTAAAAATATAAATGTTTGATGCATTTTTGTATCAGGGCAAAGTTTGCCCTGGTGCTAATACCATGCTGTATTAGCATTAGGTCAAACTTTGCCCCGGTTCACAAAATGTAGTGAAAATGCATCTTTTTTGCACCAGGGCAATTTTAGCCCTGGTGCTTTTAATATGCCAAACTGCACTTGTCGATTTGCAATGGTTTTTTAATATGTCCCAGTTTTTTTAAACATAGGGCAAACTTTGCTCTAGTGCTAATACCGTGCAAACTTTTCTCTTGCACCGGTGCAAAGTTTCTGTAATCTGGCCCCAGACAAGCAACATGTATGCCGCCACGCTGTGGGACCCCTGCTCTATGATATTTGTGACTGAGAATAGTTTCCTGAAAACAATCCTAAGATTACCTAAGAGAACCCCAACAATGAAATGCGGCTCCATCTAGAAATGGTGAGCTGGCCATATTGTCGCTTTAAAAAAACCTTATATTTTGGGTTTGAATTTGGGATACTTCTTCTCTTACTAAGTACAAAGCTGCCTTGCAAAATCTCCTTGCACAGGGAGTCTATCCCTTGGTGCAAAAACATCAAATAATTAGCCTACTATATTGGGCATATAGAGTTGTGGATCAACCTGAAATCTATTGATAAAACCACTAACCCTTTTGTGATAGCAGAATTTTGTCAGGAGGAAGAGCATATTCTTAAATTCCATAAGATTCTAAGATTGACACGCTACTTAGATGCAAAGCTGGATTTTAACTATGAACTGTCTATAGTATGTCACACCAATGTATGCATGTTCACTGTGCATTAAATTCATGTTTGACACCTTGCTACTGGTCTGCCCTATTAAGTCCTGGAATGCATCCTAGTCTGATATATATACCTATTGTCAAAATCTTTGAAAAACAGAATATCATTTCATGCTAATTTGTCTGTTATTTGTTAGTTATGGCAAATCGTATCTGAAGCCTACGTTTGCTTAAGTACAATAGACAATGTATTATAGAAGCTACGAATGCATGTAGAATAAGAGAGAAATAAGCACTTGCGTGCACTGCATCTTTTTAAGATAAGTGTGGTCTGGGTGGGGAGTACAGAAATTACTGTATTCCAAAAAAAAAACAACCACTTGTATTGCCTACATAACATATCACGCCAAGGTTAGCCAGCAACCAGGTAGATTACAATCGCCGCATTGTACCAATTTGGGGTGTTTTGCATTACAGTTGTGCCTCCAATTTCAGCTTTTCTCCCACTTGCCAGGTAGCCCAAATCTAGTCTAGATGTTGTTGCTTTCACTGTTGTGTCTGCAACTTAGGCGTTTCTCCCACTTGCCCGGTATCCCAAATGTAGGCATTGCTGCTTTCACTGTTGTGTCTCCAACTTAAAGCTTTTCTCCCACTTGCCAGATATCCCAAATGTAGGCATTGCTGCTTTCACTGTTGTGTCAGCAACTTAGGTGTTTCACCCACTTAATAGGTATCCCAAATCTAGGTGTTGCTGGTTTCACTGTTTTGTCTCCAATTTATTCTATTCTCACACTTACCAGGTATCTGAAATGTAGGTATTGCTGCTATTACTGTTGTGTCTCCAACGTAGGCTTTTCTCCCACTTGCCAGGTATTGCAAAAATAGGCTTTGTTGCTTTCACTGTTGTGTCTCCAATTTAGGCTTTTTCTCCCATTTGCCAGGTATGAAAATTCTAGCTGTCACTGCTTTCACTGTTGTGTCTCCAATTTATGCTTTCTCCCAATTGCCAGGTATCCCAAATCTAGGTGTTTCTGATTTCACTATTGTGTCTCCAATTTAGACGTTTCTCCCATTTGCCAGATACCCCAAATGTAGCTGTTGTTGTTTTACTGTTGTGTCTATGATTTGGGCGTTTCTCTGACTTGCCAGATGGCCTAAATCAAGGCATCTCTCCTTTTACTGTTGTTTTTCCAATGTAGGCTTTTCTCCCACTTGCCAGGTATTCCAAATGTAGGTGTTGTTGCCTTCTCTGTTGTGTCTCCAATTTAGGCCTTTCTCCCAGTTTTCAGGCATTCCAAATCTAGGTGTTGTTGTTTTTAGTTAGAATGTTGAAGATTAGCCATGCGTCACACTTGGATAGATTGCGAAGTTTAGCCATTTGTCACATTTGGATATATCTGTGAAGATTAGCCATGAAACACTTGTATATACATTTGTGAAGCTCAGCCACGCGTTACATTTGGATGGTAGTTTTGTGAAGATTAGCCATGCAGCAATTTTAGATGCATGTGTTGAAGATTAGCCACATGTCACACTTAGATAAACTGTGAAATTAACGGTGCTTCTCACTATATAGGAATGTGTAGATTAGCCACATAGGAGAATTTAGAGAGTAGCCAATGTACTAACCACCCCGCTTCTGCTTCCTCCAACAAACCACAAAACACTGTGTGTGCCCACTGGAATAGCTGATCTATACACTAAAACACACTCAACACAAGTAACAGAAGCTTACAACAACAAGCCTGGACACTGGGCGTTAGTCACACGGATACAAAAAGCCAGTGCAGATGACCTGAATACCATTCAATCTAGACATAAAACAATCAGACATACTCTTACATAAGAGACATTTGCATAGAAACAACCCATGTATTGTAAGTGACTCCAATCAAGCAATCCCACTAAGTCAGTGCCTTGTCTGGGATGCGCAAGGGAAGCCCTTATTTATATATTTTTATGGCAAGTTATAATCTGGATGATGAACCCTTGTATAACACCCCTCTCTCAGAATCCCCCCGACCAAGAGCCAAGAAGTAGGTTTGTTTTGCAAATTTAAAAGGTTTATTTGAAAATTAAACAATATATATATATATATATATATATATATATATATATATATATATCACCCTTTTATAATAAACTAATGTTTGATAGCACACTTGTGAAGATGATAGTGATCAACAATGGATAATGTTACAGTGGTACACTCTTTTTGATGGCTTAGAAGTGATATAGAGAGGATAGAGGAGCTGAGAATGCTTTTATGGCTTCAAGGACAATGCAATGATGAATGAACATGCAGTACAGAAAATAAACTTGATGTGACTTCAACAAAAGACAATGTAATCACTTTTCTTTGAGAATTCACCCCCCCCCCTTTTATGCAAGGTAAGGAGATGAAAAGGAGAGCATACAGTTCTCAGGAATGCAATCAAATATAATTCAGTTCCCCCCTAGCAAGCTTAGAGGAAAACAGGTAGGAGTTTTAAACACAGGCAATGTACTTTGATGTGGTATGCAAAGAAGTGAAAAATATGCGAAAAATGCTTTTAATTCCCTATAGAGGTTCAGGGTGGGTGATATCTAGTTTATATTAGTTCAGGCTCACTTAAGCAATGCTCTATGAGTAACTAGCAGGTTAAAACGAATTTTAGCAAAGGAAAGCAAGGAGCTGCTGATTTTTACACGTGGCTGAAATTTCGCTCCTAGCACAAACGGTTCCGGAGATACGGACGATTTTGTGAAGGTACTTTTTCGGATTTGAAATTTAAAAGTTCAAAATGACAGGTGACAGTTTTCAGCTTTAAAAAGGACAGAATGACACACACGATTCCTATGAGGTAGTTCTAAATAGGTTAAAATAGTTTTGATTAGATTATTTTAAACTAAGAGATTGGTTTTGCACAGTGAGTACTCACACTATATTTTTGAAATAAGCCGTCAAGGTCTGGTCAGGTTGGACGGGACTTCCGGCGGGTGGTTCTGAAGTCCCGGCTGTCTGGGTCAGCTCTGCTCTCTGGGTCTGTCAAGCACCGGTTCTGCTCACAACGGTCTGGTCTGTGGTTCTCTCTGGTTCCGGATACAGCACTGCTTTCTGGATACTGCTACAGGTTCTTACAAAAGTTCTTGGCAAAAAATTCAAACAGCTCGCCCGGCTGTTGAATAGTTTGGTTGGTTTTGAGGCCTGCTGAAGAGGATTCAGCTTGTGGATTCAGGCCTCTCTGCTACAAATTCTGGAGTTAATTTCTGGTCTCTGGAGATTGATGGATTTGAAGTCTGAAGTCTCCCGGCAAAGCGCCCCGCAAGAAAGTGGAAAGTGAATGTCCCTACCTGGGTTTCAGTGGCTCTTTTTATGTGTTTTGAAAATGGGTGTGTGCCTGGCATAACTGAGCCTGCCCCTCTCTACTTGTCATTGGCCCAATTCTCCCCTCTCCCATGATTGGGGGAAGGAAATGGATTGTCATCATGATGAGGTCTGTTTATGGGTCAGAGGATCCTCCCCTGGTCAATTTGCCCACAAATCTATATTTGATTCAAATACACATTTCCCAGATACACAAGTGGTTGACATAACATGTACATATTACAGATGAATTAAGACAGGTCTCTGTTCAAGCCCCATGTTCCTGCGAGCTGGGATTCAGAAATGACAACATTTTGCGCTTTTTAGTCGGTTTACCAATATCGGGCATTTACCAAAATTACACAAATGTGCGCAAGGAGTATGGACATTAATTGATGAAGTGTCAGATTTTTAACATGCAGACATTTGGAGTAAGACCCTATTTTCCGCTAGCAACCCCCCAGAATACACCACAGGGTCCTAACACCTCTTAAAACGTGCACAGAAAAATCACAAGAATAATGATATTACTTATATAATTCTGACAAGTCCGTACTATGAATTATCCATCTTTTTTTAAAATTATGCTCTGGCCCAAAGGGGTGTAGTTTCCCCCAAGCACATAGTGAAGTTTCTGGTTTATCCACTTCCCCCAAGCTCAGCTTGCTAGCAGAGGCACTGCCCCTCCCAGTTTCTCCCAAGAGGAAGCCACTTTATGGCCCCCCCAATATAACATTTGCCTGAGTCCAGGACAGGGCTTTGTTAATCCCCAGGTGCCACTCCCCTAATTCAATCATAGAGGTGTCATCTCCTTTTGGCAGGGGCAGCAGGATGCAGCCAGGCCTGGGAAGAGTTGTTGAGCCAGTTCAACTCCTGTCGGGGGTAGTTGTCAGGCAGAATTCAGCTAAATGTCACTTTAGTTCCCATTTTTCTACATTCAACCCAAACTTACAATTTTTACACATTCAGCTAGAATGCTGATTCTAAGTTCAAAACCATGACATTTAACAGTTGCAAACTATGTGACACTCAAAAGTAGGTCACTCATTTAATTTAAACATTTCGATTTTAGTGGTTTTAAATCCAAATTCACTTAAGCTGCTGACATCCACAGCTCAGCCAGTTTTGTTATAAACATTGTTTTGGGCTCTTCATCTTCCCAGATTTTGTATGCACACAACACTTTATTCTGCCAGATGTCTGCTGGTGTTCAGTAAGATTTTTAAATATCCTGCAATGTTTGAAATAGGCACTTTGAGCTTGCATTCAGGAAAACAAAGGTGATTTTAAGGCGCTTTTGGTCTAACAACACTGTTATTTTTCCTTTGACACCACCTTTCACCCCTGGCGCATCCGGTCCATCATGCTGGCACTGGTGGGTGGCAGGTTAGACAACCATTTCCGTGTGCTCACAACCGCGCGGTTTTCCTGGTTCTGGGATGGAATGATGGGCGGCGACAGCTCATCCCCACATCCACCCAGTCTATTGATTTAGTTTTGTTCTGGGATAGAATGATGGGCGGCGACAGCTCATCCCCACATCTACCCCGTCTAATAATTCAACATGGGTCAAAACCCTTGACAGTATTGGACCATACCCAAACAGATACAACAAGTCAGTGCGCACTACCTGAAATAACATTCAATCTACACATAAAAAACAGAGCCACCCTCCTACATACCAAAAAGTCACATAGAAACAACTCAGGCATTGGACCTTTCCTGTACGGATCCAATAAGCCAGTGGACGCAACCAACCATCCGCAAGCCAAGATACACAGATGCCAGTTTCTTCTGGTTCTGAACCTATGCTATCAATATTCCCTCACTAACCAACCCAACCTATTTCTTGCAGAGCCAAGTGAGTGCCTGGAGACTGTCCTTGGTTGGTAGCGGTGTGTGGTATAGATCAACATAACATAACATACCATAACATAAGACAACACTGCAGCTAAATATATTCAGATAGCTTGGTTATCTATAAAGATGTTTTCAGAGACTCTTTTTTGTCCACCTAAATCTATGTGCATTGTGGCATTGTGTAAAATTGAATTATCTTGTGTCAATTGGCTATACACCGATGGTGCTACTCAGGAGTGGAGCCTAACCTGATATCACTGATAGTATTAGATGGCACATCAGAAACATCATGAGATATTCAATATTTGGATTGAATATTTGGAGTTTTGTTTTTGTGTGGAGATTTTTATTATGCTGAATATCTAATGAGTTTGTGTGTTTTATACTTTAGATTAACTCTCTTCCTTTTTAAACTGTTAACAATCACAGTTTTGGAATATTTTTTTGCAATGATGAAAGATATTTGTATGACTTATGATGTTCTGTTTAACAAACGTATTTTGATTGACTGATAACCTTGAAAACACACATGTACTTAAGTGTGATACATGTTTTAAAATACTTCTTTTTTTAAAGTATCCAATTTCTGTCCAAATTGATCAATTAAGCATACATATATATATATGTATTTGTATAGGTACTCTGTATTTGTATATACTAACCATGTTTGTCATGAGTAAAGACATTGGGCCTCATTAGGACCCAGGCGGTAAGGGGTTTACGGCGGCGTAAACAGCGCCGACCCTTACCGCCTGATTCCGAGGTCCCTTAGCGCCATGGAGGTTTTAACACCTGCTTTTAGCAGGTGTTAAAATCCATGGCGCTAAGGGACCTTGTTGTTAATTACGCCACCGTAATTTACGGTGGCGTAATTAACGCCTTCCCCACTCCCATTATGCCATATGGGGCAAAAATGGGAATGGGGAAGGGTAAATGGGTTAATGGGGACTTACCGCCACCTCGGAATGGGGCGGTAAGTCCGCCAACCACCATGGCGTAAACGTAGTTTACGCCATGGTGGTAAAGGTACGACCCAGGCGGTAACTTACCGCCTGGGTCGTAATGAGGCCCATTGAGCTTCATCACGAGTTGGGTGGTATGCCGAATGGGGAATTTATGGAGCAATTACTGCTGGGGTAAACACCCTATACTCCTGTTTGGCCGGACCCATAAATACCGCGGTAATAGCGTTACCACAGCATTTAAGGGCTACCACCCAACTAGAGATGAGGCCCATTCATTTTTTTTACTGACATTTTTTACTGCAAATCAGTATATGGGGTTAGGTATATAGAAAGGGGGGTGGGAGTTAGGTGAGTGGAGTGTGGTGCCTGACCCAGCGTTTTCAGTGAAATAATCATTAAAAAATACCTGCAAACAAAACCATAACTCCAAACAAAAAATGTTGGTGTTCTAATATAGAACCGAGGAGGCATGGGGGAATATGCCATTTGATTTAAAAAAATAAATGGGTCAAATTCGCAACAAGCAAAACTGCAGTGACAAAGTGCATACATTAATGGAAAGGGCTATAAAAACACATGGGGCCTCATTACGAGTCTGGTGGTAACCCTTCCGGTGCTACCGGCGGGTTGCCGCCGGACTCGTAATATTTTACCGGCACCTGACTTCCAGGTGCCACCTTGAGATTACAAGTTTTCCAGCCCAGAAAGTCAGGAGCTGGTAAAATGTAAGTCCCATTCCCATAAAGTCCTATAGAACTCTATGGGAGTGGGGACACGGAAACGCCAGCACCGTTGCTAACTGTGCCAGTTGTTCCGTGACAGCACTGCCTACCATGGGCACTGTGCCCGGCAGGGTCAGACCTGTCGGCCGCAGAGGCCACGGAAGGCAAACATGTAGTTTGCCGGTCCGGAAACAAAGGGGCCATCAAGCTTGCCGGCACCCTTGTTTCCAGACCAGAAAACTTCTAAAGCGGCCCATCGACCATATTTAAAATTTGTGATGATAATTCTTGACATGTTTTGGGACCTTTTCAGGTTTGGAAAAAACAATTTTTTAGTGGCCTTGAAGAATGTGTCAGCTCTCTTTGTTCTAATCAACAGGGAGATATATAGTGTGACTGTCAGCAAACGATCAATAACAATCTATGGTGAGGCTATTTAGCCCAGGCAATGACATGATGTTCTTGGATAAACTTAAGGGCTTAAGGGGTGTAGCTCTTGTGGTTAGAAAAATCGAAATTTACACAGATAGTATGACCTGCCTATTTTAGAGGTTCCAGTGTCTCGACAGCCCATATCATTTCAGTGAGTTCTTTCAAGTGAAGCAGGTTTAATTTTATTTGTTGCAATTTAGATTTGGCTTTGTTGGGACATAGGAGACATAGATGATGTTCACACCAAATTCCCCATATCTTTGAGAAGGTAGATACTACATTCAGGTTTGGGATACATTCCTTGAGGAATCCGATAAAGTTTTCTCCTCCCTTTCTTCAGGAACGCAAACGATTGCTTCTGCCACTATTTTCTAGGTTGTCAAAACACAAAATAGACAAGATGGATAATCTTGTTCTCCAATTAGTTAATCCCCTCCCTCCATCTTCACACCTGGCGACTATGTCATAGAATGCTATTACAGATTAAATCAGAGATGTCTGCCTGTATCTTTTTTATATTTTTATTTGATTGCTTCATAACTGGTCTCAGGGAAGTTATCTTTGTCATCAGCTCAGATAGTGAAGGATCCAGTGAGGTTTTGGAATGTGAACGAGCATCAGATTTGCATTTACCTCCAGTGACTAGGAATGTGACTACATCTTTGAAGGTGCTTTTCAGATTCACCATTGAGGAAAATGAGCATAGGTGTAGGAGATGTTACTGGATTGTTTGTGCCCCCATTCTTTCTTCCTACCCATCAAATTAATTATTGTTATTGTTTTTTTTTTATTATTATTACCATGTCAAGCGATTTATATGGGCATCACAGATAAGACAGTCATGATGAAGAGTATGGTCATTGCACTTGAGGAAGTATCAAAGCAATTGAATTACAGTATATCGCAAGAAAGGATTAGCATTGCCAACTTCTGAAATGGCCATGGACTCCAGGGCAATATGGCCATGATTGTTATCATATTAGCTGTCAGTGGCACTGGATAGCTTCCTCTCAATATCGCTGGTTGACTTATCAGCTTCCAATGTTCTTCAACGCTGTGTGTTCTGGAGGTGCAGTTTTCCCGAAAATTGCAGCTGCCACATCTTTCACATTACTGCCCTATCAGCAGTGATTGAGGGGCAGGTCAAGCGCTTGATTCACTGACTTCAAGCAGCTTTCATTTTGCAAAAGTACACCGCCTGTGTCGTGAAGTGTTCCAAAGATCAGATTGTAGTCCGGGGATCTGTTTCATAACCGCCAGCTGGTAGGAACATTCATCATAGCTGTAAAGTTTCTCTGATACTCACGTCAAGAAAGACATCCTGTGCAGCACCCTATGGTGTCTGAAGAAACAATATCTTGATGAAAATTGTGTTTGCTGTGTGAAATTGGGCATGTTACTTTCACTGTTGAGAGCTAAACATAATTTCTTACCTGGATGGGGCTGTTCTGCAGATAATCAACATATCAGATTGCCCTCTGATCCCTTGCTTACTGCCCAATATTCAATTTCAATATCTAACCTGATAATATTGTTATACTCCTTTAAAGAATATATCTGTCCCTACATTGTATTTGAAATTATAATATACATGTTGCAATTTGGCACATGTTTTGGAATTCTGAAATGGTTTCTCAAGATTTGTTGTAAAGAAAATCATTGCAAACAAATCATTTAATATCAAATAAACAGACACGGGCTTACAGAAAAGATATGACCTGCTATCAAAGACACAATGGATGTGTGCATCAAAGGTTCAAATATAGATCAAAATGGCATTTAAAATGAGACACAAAATGGAAGTCAGGCATGAGTCAAAAAGACTTCTACTTGTAGTCTGGTTCGATATATTAAGGGCATGAAAATATCACAAATTTACAAAGTTTGTCGCCAACTCTTTTATGTCGTCCTAGATTGGAAATGTGTGTCTGAGTATTTAATAAATTCATATATGTTCAGTATTTATAACATTCAAAAGGAAATATGAACAGCCATCGCAATGTAAAATTGGTATGTGTTTCTTCCAAGTCCGAATTACACATGCTGCAAAATTGGTGCAATGTGTATGTATCTTGCAAAACCACAACACCCTAAAGAATCTTCAATATACAAACTATGGAAGATCTCACTGCTACCCTAGCATCCCTCAAGGTCATGTCGTACATGTACAACATCGTCTCTGCCTCCATACTCAGGATCCTTCCAATTCTCTAAGCTGACAATCTGCAACAATTTCCTTACTAAAATTACCTTCCCCTCAAGCCTCAAGACCGGACAAATACTCCAGCTTCTTAAGAAACCATAATTGGACCCTGTCAACTCAGCAACTACCTCCCCCTCACCCATCTTACATTTTTGGCAAGATCCTTGAGAATGCAGTATGCACACAACTCCTACTATACAACACATCGAAATCACCAACCTCCTTCAATCCTCTCTCCCCACCCATGACCTCTGTCCCCGCAAGGATCCATCCCCTTCCCTGTGTCCTTAACTCTTTACAAGGAACCACTCAGAACCCTCCTGCTGCCACACAACATCAACATCCACCAATAGGCAGATGGCACCAGGCTCTACCTCAAGATATCCTCAATTGAAGATAGACACAGGCTCAACGCCGGAGTCACATTGATCCAATCCTGGATGTTCAGTGCTTATCGGAAGCTCAACCCCTCCAAGGCCAAATCCCTACTGTTGATCAACAACACCAAACACCATGACATCCATAGCAGGCAGTCTGCTATGAGCCTCAAGGGCTTCACATGCCAGTTGGCCACTTGCACCAAGTCTCATGGGTCTGACATTGACAGTCACCTCTCCTTCAAACATCAGAGAGCAAGGAAGACACACACAGATCAATTAACAGGACAATAAACAAACATGGTTTAATTGTAATATGTCTGTTTTGTGTGATAATGTATGCTTGCCTTTGGATTGTTGATGTGGATTTGATTGCAAATTGTACATTATAGCACAGGGAAATAATTGTTTTTTAATCATGATCACGCTGCCCTTGGCCTTCCCCATGCTCCATTCCTCCGCAGCCCCTTCTCCTGACTTCTCCTGCCCACCCACACCCTGATCAGCTGCTGCTATTTCCAGGAAGCACTCTTAGTTGAGAGTCCCAGGGCAGTCTTGACTGGGCAGCCAGCTAAGGGCCAAAGGCAAATGACACCTCTCTAGGGCACCTCCACTGCCTGTTTGCCTGTTCACCCTGGGTGCCCTACAAACCAGTCTACTGCAACAATCAGGCAAGGTGGTAAGAATAGCCAGCACAGCCATCACTGTGCTCCTGAAATCACGCCACTACTTTAATTCTATTATTTGATATTTGATATTGTGTTGAATCACTGCCCTAGAAAGATGCCAGTGTTCTAAATCCGACTGCACTCTGAAATTTGCCACTGTGTTGAATCCTCTTGCCTTAGGAACTTTACCACTGCTTTAAATCTTGCTCTGTAGATTACCACTGTGTTGAATCTGGCTGCCCCAAGAGGTTTACTACTGCATTTAATACACCTGACCTGTGAAGGACACCATTGAGTAGGCTACTGATCACGTTACCAGGCCCTTTCATTCAGTTGCTCCATCCACTTCTAGTTTTCACACCTTCCAAGCATCTACTTAAGGACTGTAGACCAGCTCCAGGCAGAGAGCATTAAGTAGGCTGCTGGTCACGTGGCGAGGTCCTGCTACTCAGTGGCTGCACAACCCCACCTATTTAATCAGTCCTCCTTAGGCGTCCTCATCATCGGCGTCCTCAGTAAAGGACGTGTGAAGACGATGATCTCATCTATTTGTATATGTTCAGGCCTACTAGGGCCAAGGGCCTGACACACTATCCTGTGTGTCACCTACAAACAAATTGGTATTACTACTACTCACCAAAGGACATCAGCATGTGTCTCATTCCTCCACATCCCATCCTTATTCTCGCTAGGGTTCAAATGGCAAAGTGGCCTGGGCATCCCAGGCAAGCTACGCTAGCAAAACCTCATCAATATTGCCCATGCCCCCATCCAACACCCCTGGACCGCATGCACATGCCTTGTATGTTGATCAAAACTCGCTCAGCAGTTGCTCACACTGCAGAGATCACTGACCTCTTCTCGCACAACAACCTTGATGCCATGTTCATCACTGAAACATGGTTTACCCCATCCTCCCCACATGTGTTCATCGTCCTCCTACCCCAAGGCTACTGCTTTCAACATGCCGACCATGCATGCGCCTTGAGGCCCATGGGCATGTGGCCCGTTACAAGAAATAAAATAAATAAATAAAGAGCAGGAGGCGGAGTAGCAATTATCCACAGGAGCGACTGGACATGCCTCATCATCCCCCTCCCAGACCAAGCTCAATTGAATCCCTCACCTGCCGGTTCCCTCTATCGCACAAGGAATGCATCACCTTCCACCTCATCTACAAACCACCTTACATGAGTGAATCTTCCATTGCAGTCATCTCCAACTTACTCTCCTCTGCCAAATTATCACATTCAAATAATGGGCCTCATTACGAGGTGGGCGGTAAGGGATACCAGGCACCGTTAAGGAGACCGGTGCCGGTAATTCTTTACCGCCCAATTCCAAGGTCCCTTAGCGCGAACTGTGAAGGACGTGTGGTGTGACCACACGTTCTTTACAGGACCCATTAAGGGACCTTGGAGCTAATAACGGGCCCGCAATTAGCAGGCCTGTTATTACCGCCTTCCCATTGAGCCCTACGGGGGCTCAAATGGGAATGGGGAATGGCTTTTGGAATGGGGACTTACTGGGTCTGCCTATGTCGGAATGTCCCGGTAAGTCCCTACTCCACCAGACCAGACCCGGACACGATTTTTGAGGCAGCCATGGCGCTAATAGTCGTAATGAGGCCCAATGTCTTTCTCTGTGATTTTAAAGTCCCTGAGTCACAGGCTGATAACCACACTCTAAGCACGCTTTCCGCACGGACCACTTCCAATGGACCTTCAGAAAATCATGCTCTCCCCCATGCACAAAAAAGGCAACACCCTAGATGTAGTCTTCACATCATCACCCTGCATCCCCAGTGCTGACCCTATCCCACTTGACTGGTCTGACCATGTTGCCATCCCATTATAAGTCATTCACTCGACTATGGCTCAATGAGCTAGAAGCAAACTTTGGAGACTTCTCCACCACAGGGAATGCCTTGCGCCTCCTAGAATTATTCAGCAACTCTGCTATGAGACTGATGTACCCTCATACCCCTCTAAAATCCAGCCAGGCTAAGACCAAATCATCCACCCCATGGTACAACCCCAAGCTAGCCTCCGACAAACGCTCAATCAGAGGCCTAGAGAAACAATGGTGCAACAACCATAACTCGGGAGACCTCACCAACCTCAAATCTCAATGCCAAAGCTACTGCCTACTCCACCACCCATGTGGCAGCCTCTGACAGGAGCAGAGCCTTCTTTGAAGTAGTAAAGCATTGTACCAAACCATCAAATGATCCAGAGGTACCAGCAACTCAGGAAAAATGCGACAGAATAATACAAAATCCGGGAGACCATCAAACCAACCTCTCACAGCATTATACATCCCCTAGCACCCGGCATGCACACTGCCCCTCTGGACCGAATCCTCTCCTCTCTTTCCCCCGGATATCCGAAAAGTGATTGCCTCCCTCAAACTTACCTCTTACTCTGACCATATAATTTCGGCCTCCATCACTAAACAATTGATGGACCCGGCACTCAATGCGCTCCTCAGCCTCCCTCACAGATGGATAATTCCTCAACACGCTCAAGTCTGATCTCATATGACTTCTTTTGAAGAAAAAAAAAACTTAATCCAGATGACCTGGCCAACTACAAGCTCGTCATGTACCTGTCATGATTCCTGCCTCCAGCCTTCTGAGACATCAGGCTCGAGCCAGGCCATGATCCCCTATATGGCCCTTAAGGGCCTCTCCATCCTACCAGAGACCCACTTGGCGTCATACCTGGCACCTGTGGTGCCAGGCTCACACATAGCTCTAAGAATCACTTGGCATTGGACTTGTAATGTATTGTGGGCAAGATGGATGCCCCCACATAACCCAGTTCCTTGAACTGAGTATGCAGTCTAGCCTTTTGGGTGTGGTTCAACCCAGGGATACCTGGGATACATGGAAGCTATTTAAACCACGCCCAGGCTAAGAAACACGCTTTGCGTTTCTCTGCACCTGCAGCGTGACACTCACTGTGCTCGTATCGGTCTTCTGAAGGCCTTCGCCTTTCCTCCGCATCCCGCCACCTGCAAGAACATGAACAGCATTAATATTATACTTACCTTGAAGAGCATCCAGCTTCCACCCATTGCTCCTCCGGTCCTGTGGGCAGCTACGGTGGTGTCATCTCCATCACGGCACACCGCATCCTAGGGGAGGATAAACTAAAGGAAGAAAAGACATTAGTAAGCATTCTTCATAACTTAGCTTACTCGAAAATTGTAAGAAGAGTCAAACAATTACCTGAACTCAAGCCGCTCGGGGTAACTTCAGCTCCGGAGCATCCCATCGACCTGCAAGGGGAAAAGACATTCCAGGTTAGCACGGAAAGCATAAGGAGGCGCCGCCCATCGCGCGTACTCACCGCACCTTATCCTCTCAGCCGATAGCCACGCTGGGATATTGCAGCACCTGAAAGGGACACAGAGACAAACATTGGTTAATACAAGGAAGAGCGGGCAGCATCGCGCATTGCGCTCTCACTCACCATTAGTGCTCGGCTCCCCTCAGCAGCACAACACCATCTCCGACCTCCTCCAACACCTAAGGGAGGAGAGACACGTTATAGAAGGGACAAGAGTCAAAAGGATATTTCATAGAAATCATTCAACCTACCGGTCGAGCTGAAGTTACAGCAAGCCCAGTCCGTTGGGCCCACGCCAGTGAAGCAACTAGGCAGCATACAGCCCACATAAGTCGACGCACCCCTGCACTGAAGGGCAGGATGTAGAGCACACCACACAAGAAAGCAAGGTGAGGAGTGGACAAAGGGGAAGATTTGGGACCCAAGGGAAGAGGGGTTCAAGCAAGCAGAGACAATAGAGTTAAACTTTGGAAATCCTGTGTTTCAGGCCCAGTCTCCAGTCAAACAGATTCCAGAGAAGGGTTTGAGGTCATAGGAGGTCCAAACAGGCTGAGTGGCGTCCCCGTGGATACCAGGTGAGTGTTACAGAATCTCCCGCTTATTGGAAAAATCTATACAGCTACTCGCCAGAATCAAACAACGCCACCTTCTAAATGACTATCAGTCAGGGTTCAACCCAAAGTGTAGTATCAAGACAGACACCATCCAGGTGGTGGATGATGCTCTACAAATGATGGATGACAGTGACTAATGGCTCCTCATCCTCCTTGACCTCTTGGCTGCATTTGATACATCTACCACCTCATCCTTCTCTACCTCCTTGCTGACAGAATGGGATTCTCTGGAACTGTCCTGAATTGGTTCAGCTCCTACTTTTCAGGCAGACACCTGTTGCATTCTAACCAACTCTTGGTATACTGTGGAGTCCCCCAAGGCACCATCCTCTAACCAATTCTTGTTAACCTTTACATGGAGCCCGTGGGACTCTCCTCAAAGATCACAATATAGCCATCGTTCAATACACAGATGATACTCAGTTGTACATTAGAGTAAATAGCACACAGGACATCATTGATCTCCACGATTACCTAGTCATCACCCAGTCCTGGATGTCAACTACCTACCTCAAACCAAACCCATCCAAGAATGAATTTGTCCTCATCGGTCCGCCCACTAAAGAACAACTTGTCGAAAAATGGCTCTACAATCTACTTGGCCTTTGTAGACTTAGCACATGCTTTCGATGGTGTCGATCGGGAGCAACTGTGGGCAAAGATGGCAAGTTTGAAGTACCCTCCAAGTTTGCTTATGGCGATCCAAGAGTTGCACTCAAATACACATGTAAATATGTGTTTGGACCAAAGAGGGGCCCTGTCGCGCCCAATAAAAACATCATGTGAAGTAAAGCAAGGGTGCCCTCTGGGATCCACCCTATTTAATCTATTTATCTCGGATGTGGGAGAAGCGATGGATGAGGAATAAGCTGGATCATTTACGCTGACGACATCGTTGAACAAAACTCCGGTGGGTCTTCAGCAAAATATTGTCGGCCCTAAAAACATACGCAGATAAAAATGGCTTAGAAATAAACGCAGAAAAAACTGAAAGGCAATAGAGGGAAAATAAAGAAAAAATTCCAATGGAAATTAAGAGAGGAGACATTAAAGTGTTGAACTAAGGCACCTTACTTAGGAGTCATAATTAATGCCAAACATAACGGATAATCCAATGGCCCAGAAAATCAAAACAAAATGCAAGGCCTTGGCAAATCAAGGGGTAGTGCTGCACAAGAAGAATGGAACATTTTCCATAAAATCTGTGGTGAACTTCTACAAGGCAAAAGTTACACCGCCCTTAATTCACGGGGCAGAGGCCATGTTGGGGTGCCCATATACATTGTGGTCACAATGTGAAAACATATTTTGGGAGAGAAAAAAAAACAAAACAGTAAGGCTGAGGTGTGCCAGGAATTGGAAGCGCTTGAGCAAGTAAATCACATGAAAAACACTTAGTAATCAAGCAAAACTAGCTGCTGCACTCAGATGGAACAAGTAGGCACCTCAAACCTACTCCACATTGAAAGAAAACCATAGTAAATGTTCCACCATATAGATGCGCTGCTAGCTAACAAAAACGTGCATATCCTTAAGCAATAATGTTCAATGTCGCCAATGGTACACAAATGACACATTTCATCAGGCAGTTACACAGGATTTACACCATTTTATAGATCATCCTAGGAATATGTCACATCGATACAACAATCTTTCTATTGGTGAGCAGCAAGCACTCACTACATTGATGCAGGATTCAAGAATAGTTATCAAGGAAGCCGATAAAGGCAGAAATATAGTCATACTAAACAAAGCTGATTACATTAAGATGGCTAATGACCATCTAGCTACTCCAGGCTGTTATGGACTATTATCTGGTAATCCAACCTCGCAAACAGTTCTCGATTTATCAAACCTAATTCATAACTGGCACGCACAGGGTTTAATCTCTGATGATGTATCAGTCAACTCCAGTCATGCCGACTATGTATTTTTTGCCTAAGATTCATAAAGAGTTCCAAGAATTGCCACAAGTTAGACCTGTTTTAAGTGGTTTGGGATAGGCAACAGAAGGTCTGTCTCAGTATATTGACACCGCAATTAAAGGCTTGCTTACCACACTACCTGCCTATTTGGGAGATACAACACATACTTTACAATTTCTATCGTCTATACAATGGTTGGAACAATTCATGTTAGCAAGTTTTGATGTCAAATCTCTATATACCGCAATACAACATAATCTTGCACTTGACACTATTGATTTCTCTTTCCGGAACCATTCAGCATCTTATCCATGATCAAAGACTTCTTGTCATTCACGTTAGAACATAACCAGTTTTTGTTTAATGGTCACTATTACGTTCAAACTAGAGGAGTGGCTATGGGGGCCAAGTACGCTCCCTCCTTAACCAACCTCTTTATGGGGAACTTTGAAGAACATTACAGTTACAATCCACATACATTTACAGATCACATTGTAGTATGGAAAAGGTACATTGACGATGTTTTATTGATTTGGAATGGTTCTACAGATATTTTTCATGAATTTACAGATTATTTGAACAACAATGCTTTTTTGTGGGGCACGTCAGTTCAAATAGAATTGAATTTTTGGACCTAGTTATTAGTATTTCAGACTGTCAGATACGCACAAAACCTTCAGAAAACCGACATCTGTCAACTCAATTTTACATGCCACTAGTTGTCATAAACGATCAGTTGTAGAAAATATACCTTTTGGGGAATTCCATCGCGCTTGCAGGAATTGCAGTGCCAAATCAGACTTCATTGACGAATGAGGACACATTTATGATAGGTTTAAGAATAGAGGCTTCTCCACTCAAAATATCAGACAAGGCATGCAGCGAGCTAGTAGTATACCACGAGAGGATATGCTTTGTGAACAAAAGACATGTAGGCCTAACAGCCATTCTGATGTGCACATCATCACTAAATACGTTCAAAATTCAAATATGTTTTATGGATTGGTAGCCAAAGACTGGCATTTACTTCAGCTTGATCTGGATATACGTCCATATATAGCGGATAAACCCAAATGTATCTTTCCTCGGAATCAGACACTTAAAGATCACCTGTGTCCTTCCTTCTTAGCACCTCTAACTAACCTTGCAGACTCAACAGATTGGCTACCAGCCAAGCCCAAGGGCTTTTTCAAATGTGGCCCATGTAATTTCTGCAAGTTTGCGATCAGCTCTGATTCTTTTTCGTGTCACAATGGTTTATCGATACAAATTCGTGACTTCATTAACTTTAAAACCAAATATGTGGTGTATGGAATCCTTTGCATATGTGGTAAAGTTTATGTGGGTTCAACAATAAGGGAATTGCGAATTCGCATACGAGAACACTTTGCAAGTTTAAAGAAATCAGATTCAAAATTACCACTGTCTAACCACTGGCAAGAACACCATCAAATGGATAATGTTAGGGACATACAGTTAATTGGCTTAATGCAAGCGCGATCTCACCCTAGGCGGGGGCAACCGCCTTGCACTTTTACGACAGTTGGAAGCCCGCACCATATGCAGATTACGCTGTACTACTCTGGGTCTAAATAGCAACACTGAACTACATGTCTTCTTGTAGGTGGGTAATGGGGTGTGGTATTCATCCCACAATTGGATGTTTACTGTGTTGGTTTATACTTTTGTGTGGCACCACTGGAGCCTGGGAGACTAACTGGGTGCCTGCGCTGCGCCTGCCGGCCAGTATATAATGGATTTAGCCAAGCTTTCAAGTTCATATTAATCTAACTAGTTTTCATAACCAATGGCACTAATTTTATTCTGCTACCTACTTCTGGGTAATTAGTTATTATACATATCCCCTCTCCCTTTTTTTCTTAATCCGGGACTTTGCGAGCTGTGACCGGGATTGGCATTTTCCTTTTGCTTTACCATTGTTCACCATGTCTGTTTCAGCCTTCTGTCAGTATTATTAGTTCTTCCAGGTTTTGCGAGTTTTTGACTAGAATAATTAGGTATTGTGGTTTTGTTTTGTCACGTGACCATGGACGCGCTATATTATTCATTACCAGTTTAGATCCCTCACCTAGTCTTCACTTATTTCAGCATGCTTGGTTTGCCTAATGTTAATCATGATGCGTATTGGATCACGTGAACACATTCGGTCACGTGTTCAGTGCCGCGTTATGTGATCGTAAGTTTTCTTTTTCTTTATGTGATGTGAACACGATATATATGTTCCATGAGCTCTTTACTTTGTATTTAGACTTATTTGATTGACTGCATGTACGTAAAGAACGCCTACTTTCATTGCTTATGCTTTCTGGACCACGTGACTACATTGAGTGATGGGAGCAGTGACGCGGCACGTGTTGGCAGGGTCCTTTCCATTAATTTTGGAATACAGAAACGAATGCCGTCAAGAACAATGTTGCGGTAGGACTTGAGTGCAGATTACCGTATATTTCGGTAAGGGCGCATACATATTTTGCACATTAAGTGTGTTAGTGTGGGAATTTCTTAATGCAGGCAATTTCACGGTCTATTAGGTTTTGCCATTCCAAGGCTGGATGTGCTTCACTAAATCGGATACTTATTACAAATTGCCTCACGACGGATCAGCATTTTAACTGTGAAGTTAACTTTCTAGGTATGTGATACGATTCACAACGAATATTTGAGTTTCTAACATTTTGGCCTGTGAATTGGTTGCATTGATTTATGCCTTAATGTCTGTAGCACAGGACGTCAGAAGTACGACTGCTGCTATACTTGACTCCACCTAACAGCGGACATTTTCAGAGAGAACTGATATTGGGTAATTTTACTTTGTTTACCCAATCATGAAACTGCATGCAATTTTGCCAGGAGGTGGTACTTGAATTAGGTGCATGGAATTGGTGATAATTGGGTTATCATTTATTATTCACACAGTGTACATATATATTCGGTCAGCGGGTGCGGTGGCGGGCACAACGTTTGGGGACACTGGGCTCCTGTTGGTGTCTCACATGATTTTATAGTTTGGGTTTGAGTTAAACTCCACAGACTATTTAGATGATACACAGAATTCATGTCATATCGATTGTGCCAATGCCCATTGTGCATACATTTTCCTTTGTTATCCTGTCTTTCCATGTGCTGCTGATGACATGTCCCTGTCTATTTTTTACGACAATTTGTTTTGGTAATGTATATCTCATGTGTTGATTTTATTTATTTTTATTGTCATTTTTGTATTTTGTTTTCTTTTACCCTGTAATCTATCCCCTTGTCCATGTGTTGGGTTTCTAATGTGTACTGTGTTGAAATTTCATGCATGTACATGTTTTGACAACACTTATTTGGAGCAGAGCTTTGCCTTGAAAAAGACCTGTGGAGGTCGAAA
Source organism: Ambystoma mexicanum (assembly GCF_040938575.1). Taxonomy (NCBI): domain Eukaryota; kingdom Metazoa; phylum Chordata; class Amphibia; order Caudata; family Ambystomatidae; genus Ambystoma; species Ambystoma mexicanum. Next base: position 371,988,677 of record NC_090927.1, read on the forward strand.
CACGTGTTGGCATTCAACTCTGATTTTTGAACATGGACAAAATTAAATATTGAAATATATATTTGGGATTACTTTGAGTAGCACTTTTTCAAGACTTGTACCATTGGCGACATTAAACATTATTGCTTAAGGATATGCACTTTTGTGTTAGCTAGCAGGGCATCTATATGTTGGAACATTTACTGTGTTTTTTTTTAAATATTTTGGAAGAGGGTCCTACAATTGCCACAAAGTACTCCAATGGCATGTATATTCTATGAACTAGGACTATTGTCAATCAATGCGCGAGTAATGTGGAACACCTATACACTCTATAGAAAGGTAATGGGAGCAGATAACGTACTGCAATTTGAAATTTTGAGTACATCCGACCCACTTAATTCAGCTGGGGTACTTGAGGAATGAAAACAAAGTTGTGAAAAGATTCTATCACAACTTATGAGCAACAAAGACACACTAGTAAATAACCCAAATGAGGTGAAGAGAAAACTGTGGGAAATCGACTGGATTGAGACATCTGACCAGAGATGCCAACATGCATGTATGAGATCACTTGCAAGCGAGACTAAAGCTCGTGATGAATTGCCAAAGTACCTGGAAACATTTCCATGCAAAATACACATGAAAACCTTTCTAAAACTCAGACTGAATCTATTCCCGACAAAGGAAGTCAAAAGTAGGAGAAGAAAAAAAGGTGAGGTGAGAGATATTACGTGCCATTATTGCCAACAAAAAACAATGAGACATTAAATCAGCTGGTGACCCAATGCTCAGAACTAAAAGACATGATAATGAGATACCTGGGAGAGGAATGTAGGAAATATGTTGCAATGACGGTCGAAGACTGGTGGAAAAGAATGTTGGAGGGAAAAGAACAGAAGCTAGTCTTTGCCTTAACCTTCTTCTTGGAAGAACTGAACAAGATGCTGGAAAAACTGTGAGGCTCAAGAGGAAATCAACTGACACAAACACAAATAAAATAAGTACTGTCCATCTGTAGTGAGCACGAACGACAAGGAAGAGTTAAATCTGAGTAATATGATGTATTTAAAGTACTGGTCGATAGATTTGTTTCGTGAGGGATTTAATTGAGCTCTTGCTTCGGTGTGTGATTTTGATTATTTTTTTTTATATTCAAAACGTTTGTAATAAACTGTGTTAAATTAAAAAAATAAAAATTAAAAAACAATGGCTCAATGATATGCGCCTAGAAGTATTTGATCCACAACTATCAGACTCAGCATAAGCTTTAGGCTTTACCATTGACAGCAATCTGTCCTTCCAGAAACACATAGCCAGGAAGGCCCAAAATAGCCTGTCTCAGAATCACTACCCTTTGAAAAATCAAACACTTCATCCCACTGCAGGAATTCCAGACCGTAGTGCAGGTCCTTGTGGTCTTGCACATCGATGGGGGATATGCTCTCCTGACAGGGATCCCAGCTGCACACTCGGCTCCCCTAAAAGCAGTCCACCATGCTGCAGCACATCTTATTATGGGAGCACAGAAATATGACCAAATTATCCCCATCCTACGTGAACTACATTGGCTTGCACTCAAAGCCCGGATATTGTTCAAGACTGCATGTATCATCTACAAAGCAGTCGAGAGCTGCACATCAGGGCACCGGGTGGCTAAGTTCCACATATCTGGTAGTACACGTTCCTCATGTAGAAAATCGAGAAACCGGCTTGAATCACAACTTGACTGCAACGAGAGGACCCGAAAACAATTCTTCTGTCATGCACCCTCCCTCTGGAACTCGATACTGGTGTCAGACCGGACCTCGGAATGCCCCCAAAATTCCCCAATTTCACAAATCTCTCAAAACATTACTGTTTCTACAACATCTGACCAAGGACTAATTCCAATGAACACATATACTAATGCACAGACCTCACAGTATTACCCTACCATTAACATATGCCAGCTCAAATGCTGGCTATCCACAATATGTGCATCGCCCTGCTGCTCTCAAGCTAGGTCTGTGCTTTAAAAAATTGAATAAAATAAAATACAAACAGTAAGTCTGCCACTACTTTAAACCTTGCTGTGCTCTGAAACTTGCCACTCTGTTGAACATAGCTACCCTGTGAAGCCTGCCATAGTGTTGAATCTAGCGACCCTGTGATAACGATCCACTATCTTGAATCCTGCTGCCTTCTGAATTTTTTCCTTTCCACCGTCTTGTAACCCCCTGAACTTTAGTATTACCACAGCCTTAACTTTTGCTGCACTTTGATTATTTTTGCCACAGTGTTGAACTTCATAAACCACTGTTCCCTAATTAGCTGCACTTTGAGTATAGCCACTGGCCTTTATTTAGCTGCATTTTTAATATAGCAACTGCCCCTTACTTAGCTGCATTTTGAGTATTGCCACTGTCTCTTATTTAGCTGCATTTTGAGAATAGCCACCACCCCTTAATAAGCTGCATTTTGAGTAAAACCACTGTCTCTTATTTAGCTTCATGTTTTAGTATACCCACTGTCCATTACTTAGCTGCTTTTTGAGTATGGACACTAGACATTACGAGTCCTGCGGTAACCCTGCCGGTGCTTCCGGCAGGTTGCCGCTGGACGCATAAAATGTTTCCCGGCACCTGACTTCCCGGTGCCACGGGAGATTACGGTAGCCCAGGAATTCAGGCGCTGGTAAAATGTATGTCCCCATTCCCATAGAGTCCCATAAGACTCTATGGGATTGGGGACTCGGAAGACCCGGCACCGATGTTAACGGTGCCAGCGCTTCTGTGAAGAGTCTGCCTACTGTGGCTGCTGCGCCTGGCAAGGACAGACCTGTCGGGTGCAGCAGCCATGAAAGGCAGACACGTAGTTTGATGTTCTGGAAACAAGGGTGCCAGTGAGCTTACCAACACCCTTGTTTCCAGACCGACAAACTTGTAATGAGGTCCACTGTCTCTTATTTAGCTGCATTTCTGAGATTAGCCAGTTTTCCAAATGTAGGTTTCACATCACCAACCAACCCTACTAAAATGTTCTGATATCCTGCATACTCACCTTCAAATACCAAACAAAGCACCCACCTCTACCACAGCAGAAACTCAAAACCACTATTATTTTGCACACATACAGCAACATACAAACTAAACACAACACACTACAGCAGACTAAACGAACTACACCCAATCATCCCACACACTCATATAATAAACACCACCTAACCGTACCAAATAAAAACAGACCCTGCACGCAGGGACTGTTTTTTTTCCAAACTGCAGCTACCAACAGCATATCAAAGCTCTCTAGTGCATTCCCTCTCTATCCTGCCAGCCCTCCTTCCTTTACAGATCCGCCAGCGCACCTGGAGACCATGAAAATTGCAGTGGTGCGTGGAATAAATCAAAGTAACATAAAATAACAATCAGTTGTCTCAGCATGCATGTTGTATATGGAAGCATGCTGTGAAGTCTTTTTAATTATAGAAATTAAACATAAAATGTATTTTTTAAATATGAGTTTGCACATCTTTTTCATGAATTGATCATGTTATATAAGTAATCAAAATATTTGTGAAAAATGTGAAATTTGAAAAAAAATCAAGATATCCCACAGGGAATTGTTTGTTGTCTATTGTGTTAGATACTGCCTTGTGTTCATTCCTGGGTACAATGGAGTATGTTCATGTCTAGGAATGGTGTCCTCTGAGATGCCAACATCCCTTTTGCCCCTGTCATCAAATAATTGCATGCACAAAGTGCCCTGGTCTCTAATCGAATGCACTTGCTATATCCATGAATTGCTTTGGGATTGGGATGCCTCTTGGCTGGCATGGAAAGAATAGGTTAATGATTATGGAGTTACAGACATGACGTCAATTAACTGTCATTTATCCAAATGTCCATTGAAATGTGGGCTTTCTACATTTGGACTGATATGGTGAGTACCAAGCTGTGAAAATAATGCCACTGTGAAACTATAGCACAGTTTTGTGTGAAAGGAATGTGGCTGAGAATGTCTCCAAAGGAATATGGAAAGATGTCCATAGACAACAGCAATAACATGTTGGTTTTGAGCTGTGGTATTTTTGTTCATAGACACATGCCTCCACCACACTGATCTGGTGCAAAGTGAGTTTACTGTGAATCCTGCTTGCATTAAGCAGCAATGGGGAAAAAGGACCGGGACTTAATATCTGGTCTGATGACACAGTAACATTGTTTTCTGGTGTGAAAGTATGGACTGGGGTAGTTTAATGATTGGCGACTGTTGTGATGGTTACGGTTGTGGTCCTGTGAGGTCCTTGCAGTCTTGTGCATGGTAAAGCTCCATATGGAATTATATGTTAATGTTAATGTTAAAGGATATTGGTACTGTGCACTGCCACCACCAGAGTGCTCCCCTGGCGTTCTGGCAGCTCCGAAAAAGGGAAGGGGGGTGAATTAGTGGGAATAAGCTGGAAAAGTGCAAGAGAGCAGTGATGTGCTGTTGGCAGCCTCAGCCCGGTGGGTCAGTTGGCTGGGCTTGGGGAGTTTTACAGCCGGTAGTCGTCGTGTGCTGTTATGCAAGTCTATGTGTGGTTTGTTTTGTTGTTGCAGTGTAGTGAAGTTTGTGCAGATTGTTGTGTTGTAGGCTTGTGATTGTGTTTGGTTAGAGTTTGAGAGGTGTATGCAGAGGGGTGAAATTGTTAGTGGATTGGTTAATTGGCATTGCTGTCCTTGGAATTATGTCTAGGTGTGATGTTTGCTATCATTCACTATTCCATCTGATTGTGGCGCTTGCTGATCTTCAATATCCTATCTAGATGCGACACAGGCTAAAGTTCAGCACTCAGAGCTTTTATTCCCAAGTTGGTCCCAACCTTTTCAGGAACAATAATTATCTTTCGGAAAATGCAAGTGGTGAGATCTTGTTCTTATTAGTCCTGTATGAAAGAATCCTGCACTTTGAATTCTCGTTGAGTGATATGAAGAGCTCTATTACACGCATATAGCCCTGAAATATGTGGTGCTATACTTCATATTCCTGTAATAACCAGAGGTTTATCACTTTGAAATACTCCAGGCTTTGTACAAAACACACTGTACACAGGTGGAGGTACCTTTTTTCTTTCCTCCCAACTGCTGTAATTGAATGTGTGTCCTCCTCTTCCCTCTTGGCATCAGTGGATTACAGCATGATGTCTAGCATCCCTGCTATATATGTGCCATAATCTATACCTTGTTCATCATCTGCAACACCATCATCACCTCATCATCATTTTCATTATTTATAAACACAAAAGTCAATGTGAGCGGTGTGGGATACCAGGAAAATATGTTATTCTGCTATTTTACATTGTATTGTGCTACACCCGGCTCATTTGTATATTTAAACTGCACTGCTTTCCATACTGCCCAGAAGAGAGTGGACTGAACTTCCTCTGACTTGAGTACTATCTTGCTCACTAGAGTGATTTGTGGCAGCACACGCTAAGGAAACACTGAATCATGGCTTTGGCACTCAGAATGCTGGCACCCTGGTAGAAGCAGCAGCTCGTGGGGCTGATGTGAAGCACCATTTAGCCCCCTGCCTCTCCTTCCTGTGGCAATCTTAAGGTGGCTTAGACCTTGAGCTACTATATTTTTCACCCGCCACAAACGGACAACGGTGGATGTGTTCTTCTGCCTCCAAACAATTCTTTAATCTTCTCATCCTGGGTATTCTCACCAAAGAAGACCATTTTTGATGTTCACTGTGATGTGTTCCTCTTTATTATTAGTCAAACAATGTGATACGCTTAGATACAGTAACTGAGTCGTAATCTCCTGACTGCCTGCAACCATTTATGTGATGTGTTTCTCTGCATACTCGGTTAAGGGCAATGGGCCTCATTACGACCCAGGCGGTAATCTTCCGTCATTACCGCCATGGCGTAATGAGCGTTTATGCCGTGGGCCGATGGCGTAAAGAGCGCCACATTACGACCCATCGCGCACGAGCATTACGCCATGGCGGTAATGCAATTAACACCATGGCGGAAAAGGCCCCTACCGGCATCGTAAAGCGAGCAAGGTGCACTTCCGCCACCGTAAGTAGCGGCCACCGTAATTAGCGGCCACCGTAATTAGCGGCCACCGTAATTTGCCGTGGCCGTAAGAAGCAGAACCGGAAATAGCGTCATCGCGCCGGAACGGGGAACAGCACGTCGGCCATCTTTAAAAACACAATCCATTGCCATCCTACCGAACAACACCAGATCCAACCCTGACACCTGTCCCAACCAATCACCCATCCATCCAATTACCCAAAAATGCCTAAAGCTGTTAAGAAGGCATGTGACCGCCAGCGCCAGGAAAGATTCAGCCGGGGGGAACTCTGCATGCTTGCGGAGACCCTGCAAGACAACGCAGCTGTCGTTTTCTCCCCGGAAATGACCAGGACAGCGATAGGGAAAAAGAAGGCCATCTGGGCCCTGGTGGCCGAGCGCGTCAGCGCGGTGGGGACCGTACCCCGCACCGCACAGCAGTGCAGGAAGCGCTGGGACGACCTACGCATACGGGTCAGAGCCGTCATCTCTGCGAACCGCAACCTTGCCCTGGGTACCGGTGGAGGGTCGGAATCCCCACTAAAACTCCAACCGCGGGAGGAGATTTGTGCAACCACGATTGGCATGGAATCCATTGAAGGCGTCGGAGGGATGGAAAGGGGAGCTCCGACATCAGGCGATGAAGGTAGGTGCCTCAAACAAGACATGCCATAGTCACTGCAGTCCATTCATTTGTAGCACAAGGTTGCCCTAGAGTGTAAATGCAACACATTTCCACACTTCCCATAGCCACATGCGAGCACCACCCTGCATACACTGCTGGCACCCGCATACCTGCATCCACATTCCACACTAAAAGGAGACAACCTGCATGGCCCTGCCTGAAATCTGCCTCATCTACTGACCAGAATAATGTCTATCATTGTCATTCCAAAGTCCGCAGACCCATCAATAACGCCCTCCCTCCTTTGCTCCACCACAGGCACAGATTCACACCCCGAGGACCAGGACACCCCTGCGACGAAGAGAGCCAAGAAGGCCAATAATACCGTCCCCGCACACTCAACCTCAGCTGCAGTGAGGCAGACCCCACAACAAGCAGGACCCACTGCAAGCATACCGGACGTCCCACCGGCAAGCACCCCTGTAGTCAGCAGGCCAGCAGCAGCTGCTCCACCTCTACCAACATTGCCTGCCACAGAAGGCACCGGGTCAGCGGCCAGCAGCAACATGGGCGAGACAGCTGCAATAGCTGCATGTTCTGACTCAGACATTGAGGAGCACGAAGTCAGAAGCCCAACTGACCTACTACATTCCCCCTGTTTGTCAGACGCCAGCCCCCATGAGGATCACACACAGGGGCACACAGAGGTAGAGGAGTGGCCTTCTACCCCATGCCCAGTCCTCAGTCCACAGGAGGGGAGCAGCCCCTCCATCACACCGTCAGCACTGGCCATGGGCCAGCAGGGGCAGCAGTCCCTCGAGGACATCACAGAACGGCAGCAACAACTGTCCACGATGCTGGCTGAGCATGCCGCGGAATGTGTGGGGGCTAGGGCAACCATTGAACAGGCCACGGAGACCCTAAGGGCCGAAGTAGCGCAGAGCACTGCCACCCTGAGGGATGCCATGCAGGCCATGTCCAGGGACATCTGTGCTGAACTTGCCGGCTTGCGTCGTGCGCTCACTGAGCTCACCCACACCCTACAGGACGTGCATGCACGGGGGCAGGCAGGGACATCCTCCACTGCCAGTTCTGCACTGAGCAGCCCCGTCCGATGTTCCGGACGTAACCTTCGTTCCACAGCCAGGGGTGCCCCGGGGGCCGGGAGAGGGGGCTTGTAACAGCCTGTGGCCACTGTCACAGGCATCTGTTGACACCTACATGGGGTGTGTTGGGGTGTGCAGGGGGGAGGGGGGAGGGGGTGTGTTGGGGTGTGCAGGGGGGAGGGGGAGGGGGTGTGTTGGGGTGTGCAGGGGGGAGGGGGTAGGGGGTGTGTTGGGGTGTGCAGGGGGGAGGGGGGAGTAGGTGTGTTGGGGTGTGCAGGGGGGAGGGGGGAGGGTGTGTCACGACGTTTCATTGTTTAAATACACTTTTTTCTTTCCCAAAATGAAATGTGTGGACATTTTCATTGCGTATGTGTGCTTTATTGGTGTACAGTCCACAGTGTGCATGTCCCAGAGACACACAGTGCCCCAAGTGCAGTCTCCATGTGATTCACACCAGCCGTGTGTGCTAGAAGCAGTGGTCGATGATACTTTGGCGCATTGCACGCCCCTCCTGTGCGTCGCCTCCTCCATGGGGTGCCGCCCCATCTGCACGCTCCTCATCCTCATCGTCAGGTGGTTGCAGTTCTGCGTCAGGGGGCAGGGGCACATTCCATCTGACGCACATATTGTGTAGCATGACACATGCCATGACGATCTTTGCAACCTTCTCATGGTGGTACAGGAGTGCCCCACCAGACCTGCTGAGGCTTCGGAACCGTGCCTTCAATAGGCCGAATGTCTGCTCTATGACCACACGAGGACGTGTATGTGCACGGTTGAAGTCCTCCTCGTGCTGGTTCTGCGGGTTCCGGACTGGTGTAAGGAGCCACCTCTTCAGGGGATAGCCTGCATCACCTGTATGTAGGCGAGAATGTATGTGTCAGTCATGTCGTCTGATCAAGAACATGATGTGCCACCATGGCTTGCATCCAACTGTTACTTTGGCTCACTTCTACATGCACTAATTGATTCACACAATGCAACCAGTATATGCTCATGGCTCCCATGGCCTGTTTTGCATGCCATCACCCAATGTATGCAGAAGGGTTGAGTGCATTGTGAGTGCCCAACCTCTGTCTCCGTTCTCTGTGTTACTCACAGCCAGGTGGAGTATGCATCACCCCCCCCTATCAGCCAGGTGGAGTATGCATCACCCCCCCCCTTTCAGCCAGGTGGAGTATGCATCATTCCCCCCTCCTATCAGCCAGGTGGAGTATGCATCACCCCCCCCCTTTCAGCCAGGTGGAGTATGCATCATTCCCCCCCCTATCAGCCAGGTGGGTATGCAACATCCCCCCCCTTTCAGCCAGGTGGAGTATGCATCGGTACGTCATTCACCTGCCCACTTCCATGACATTGGACTCACCGAGTAGCCAGGATCTTGGGCCTGCATGTCGCTCCATGTAGCGTGGTATTGTGGAGTTCCTCAGGACCATGGAATCATGGGTTGATCCGGGGAATCGGGCACAACAATGTGTGATGATCTTGTTGGAGTCACAGACCATTTGCACGTTGATTGAGTGGAACTGTTTCCGGTTGCGGTACGGTACCTCCATGGCACGTGGAACCACCAATTCCACATGGGTGCAGTCGATGGCACCAATGCAACTGGGTATGCCGGCTAGTGCATGGAAACCCACTTTGGTGTTTGCAATGTCCTGGGCAGTCCGTGGTAATGAGATGTGGTCGTCTGTGTGCTTGAGGAGGGCATCGAGCACTTGGATGAGTGTTTGTGAGAATAATGGTTGTGAAATGCCATGCAAGTGCCCGACTGTGTGCTGGTAGGTGCCTGTGGCCAGGAAGTGGAGTACAGACACTACCTTCAGTAGGGGGGGGGTGGCGGTTGGAGTTTCTATCATGCTGACGATGTCGTTGTGTATCATGTCTACGATGGCGGTGATGGTGTCCCGGTCCAAACGGTACAGGGTATGGATCTGCTCAGCAGTGAGGTTGAATGGATTAGCTATGATGCGTGGGATTGGGGGCTGCCTGCGTGGTGGCACTGGCTGTGCTGGTGGGGCTTGCTGGGCCTGCCTTGCCCTCCTTCTCCTCCTGCGTCTCCTCTGTGCTACCTGTTGTTGTTGTTGCTGTTGTAGCACATGCATTGCTATCAGGTCCTCCAGCCCCAACATTGCTAGCCGTATTGGTATCATTGTGGAGTGTGACTGGGTGTGGGAAGGGGTGGGGTGTGCTCTTTTTGTACTTCCTGAGTCTGTATTGCCTTCACCTGTGCTGTTTCTGTGCACCTGTGGCAGCTGCATTCACTTTACATGGCCCTTTGCGGTTGGTTCGCGATGGCGTAATTAGCACCATCGGTAAGGTACTTAACGGGCTGGGTGATGGCGTTAGGTGCAAGTCCGCTTGGGTCGGCATTTGCGTACCTTTCCGCCATGGCGCTAAGTACGGTGTGGCCGGTCGCGTGCGCGCACCCTTAGCGCAGTTAGCGGCAGCGTTAACTACGATGCCGCTAATGGCATCATAGTTAACGGTCACGGGTCATGATCGGACATGGCGGAAAACGATGGCGGTAACCATTTACCGCCATCGTTTTTCACTTAGCGCCAGGGTCGTAATGAGGCCCAATGAATGTAATCACATGCCTCCCGTGAACCTTGTGATGTTCTCCTCACTAGTATAATCTTCTAAACTGTCACAAAGCTGTGGTATACACAGTTATACACAGTCAGAGGCATTGATCGGTAATCTTTGGAATGTGATCCTGTGTAGTGACTGACTCACTGACAAGAAATGTCACATGTGCGTTTCTCATGCACTGTGGTCAGTGGGATTCTCTCCTTCGCAATAGTGGCCACAAAATGATGGCACATCCAGTTACTGTCAATGAATGGTCAATAATCCACTGTCTGCATCCAACCAATTCCATTTTCCCTCTTTAGTCACCTACAAGAAATGTCACTGTGTATGCATCATGCAAGGCGGTCCATGGTGTTCTCTGTTCCCCACTAGTAGGCACAACAAGATGACACACTCAGGCAAGTGACTGAATGCTAATCTCCCTTCAACACTTAGATCAAATAAATACAGTCACACTATCTTATGTCAGTCTATTACCTCTCTCTCAATGATCTCCTATTTCATCTTCAAAGTTATATCACTCCTTCAACGACTCTAGCAACCTGCAGTGTCTGCCCGCAAAGCTGATCACAAACTCCAACTGTGCGTGCTTTATAGAACCTGCAAAAATATTCATCTGTCGGCCTTGGTGGGGGAATTATAAGAGTGGGAGGGTTGTTTTGACTTGGCATAGTAGCCCAGTTATTTCTCTTTTTCTTCAATAAAGGGAAGAAGAAGATCGTATAAGTGAGGGTTTCCAATACACTGGCGGGATTTGTTTATAGACTTCTTGAAATGTGTACTAAATAAGAGAAAGTGTTTCTTTGCAGCTTATTCTGGACTGGTGTCACTTGGAAATCATAAAGGGTTGCCTCTAGTAAGCAGATCGATGCATTCCATGCTGATGATAAGGGCAAAAGTTAAAACGTAACAAAGTGCAAATCCTGTGGCACCAGCCCTGTGGCAAGACACTGGAGATGTCGGAGCTCATGGTGATGGTGATGCACTGCCACAGGGAAAAGGAGCAGTATTAAATCCCCATCAGTGTTTGCACTAGTGAAGCGCTTGCAAAATGCTGATTATGCAGCACAGTCCTGTGGCAAGACACCAGAGACGTAAGAGCTTGTGCCGGCTGTTCCCAGGGAAAAGAAGACCGGCCCCTTTAAGGAAGGGAGACCCGAGACAATTGGAGGAGCGAGAGGTGGGAGGAAGTGGAAGGATGGGGTTAGAGGAAGGCAGTCTTATGTAGGAGTGAATAAAGAGAAGGTTGTCCCGTGCTGTTTGTGTAGGGCCAATGTGGAGGCCCAAGTAAGGGCCCAACAACTGGCGACGAGGCCAATGAGAGCCCGCCTTGTGCAGCTGGTGGGACACGTGAGCCCAGCAGGGACAGGCGAGCCCATCAGAGTGTTAGGTACGGTATACCCAGCAGCGTGGACAACAGGAGAGGTGTGGCATGGACAGAAGGCCCATCAGAGGGATGAGTGCGGAACGCCCAGCAGTGCAGCACCCAACAGACAGAAGAACACAGTAAGTCCAGCTGTGCAGGCCGGAGAAGAGGTGAGGAGAGCGAGGATGCCCCAGCAACAATACAATGCTGGCAGTGACAAGAGCCCCGCAGTGATGTGCCCCGTTGTGCAGGCTGCTGAGGAGGAGCAGAGCACTGGGAAGTCGGTGCCGGCAGACAGGAGAGCCCAGCAGCACCTCGGCACATGGCAGTGCCATTCAAGAGGTGAGCCCTGCTGTGCAACACAAGGACCCCTGGCAATGAGACAGTGCCGGCGGATGGAGTGAGAGAGGCGGAGTGGACGACACCAGCTGGTGCGCCCGCCATCAGGAGAGAGGATACCGCACTGCGTGTTACACTACACATGTGGGATAGGTTACACATGTGGGAAAAAAGGGATAGGAGACAGCCACAGACAACGAAACACTGCTCACCAGAGAGGACACCCACACTGCACCACAGAGAAGGAATGGTGCGCGGCGAGCACAGGAGGCAACAGCGAGCCCAGCAGGGTGGACTGGACAGAGACGCGGCCTGTGCACCCATCACTGGTGAGTCAGTACCACGTCCCCGGACAGAGCGCGAAACACGTGTGCACCGGCAGGATCGTCCCACAACAGGAGGCAGACAGCGACGAGGGAGGGACCCCACCGCACACAGTAACACACAGTGAGAGACACTAACGGATCTCACAATATTTTCTAAAACATACCAATGAAGCGGGAGATAATCATACCCCGCCTACGCCAGAGATTATACACCACTGCAGCCTTGAAAGCACACCAGGCAGCACAAAAGACAGAAACTAACATACTTCACAGTTCTCTGTAAAACGAAACAATAAAACAGGAGATAACCATATCCGCCTGTGCCAGAAATCATATGCCGTAGCTGCCACGCACGTGCACGAGGAAGTGAGAAATAGACCAATGCACAGGAATACGCGACGCGGCCCCAAATTATACCTGCTACACTAAAAGGACCGGCAGTACAAATTCCAACAGCCAGCAAAATGCGTGGAGCATCACACAAAAATGTGGCTCTAACGCCCCCAGAGACACAACACACCCGCCTCAAATATCGCCCAGGCGGTGGTCACACCAAACGGAAAGCATAGAACCAAGCAACAGCCACAAAGAAATTGAGCATACACAAAGCCCGGCACAGGAATAACCAACATACACATCACACTCAGCACCACCACTGAGACAGGAATCCAGCACCGCCAAGATGACAGATGAAGTGCAATGGGCTGAAACCGCAGGTGCTCAAACCCTCACAAGCACAGGGACTGCATCCCACGCCACGTTCTTGAGACTCCTCAACCCGTTTACCCTACACCCACATCACGACCAAGGCCCACGGTGGAAAGAATGTGTCAAAGAATTCGAAGACTTCATGCGGGCGATAGGAGACCATGTCTCGCCAAACAAAATAGACATATGGCCAACCTTGCATGAAAGGAAATAAAGGGAATCATTAAAACGGTCCCCGCACAATAGAGAAGCACATACCAACGCCTTCTCGCTGCAGTCAACAACAAGCTGAAAGTACCCCCTAACAAGACTACAAATGCTACGCATTCAATCAACACACGCAGCTTCCACATGAGTCTATAGGAGAGTTTGTTATCTGTCTCCAGAGGAAAATCATGTGCTGCGACTTCACCAACTTCAATGATGATGAGGCAATGCGGCCGATGCTCAGAAAGCACCTACTCAAAAATCCCTTGCTCCTACAAGAAATCATTGACATAGCAAGAATATACGAGCAAGTGGACATACAGCTAGCCGCCATTGGAAGCACCAAAAAGCGTGACACAATCGCAGCCCTTACAGTAGGACAGCTGGTGTACACTAGGACTACAGGACCCTGGAGAAGACAAGGAACAAGACGCCCAAAGCACCATACCCTGAGCGGCAAACAGTGCTACAAGTGCAGATTTGAGTTCCCACACAGACGACCGTGCCCGGCCATCGGACAGAGATGCATGCAGTGTGGCCAAGAAAACCACTTCCAGGTGATGTGCAGGGAGAGACTGCCTGCAACCCCTGCATACCGTATGGCACCACCACCACGCCCGACCAGACAATCAGAACAAACAAGAGGGCCCAATGACTGGCCAACACACTGAAGGGACCCGGAAATGTTGACCCAAGGGAAGTACCTGATGCCAGCAGTGGCACGGCCAGGCATCATAAAGGCCATCAAGGACATGTACATCGACCCACCCAGGCGTCACTCCGACGCGTACAACTATCCACCCAACCCCCTCCAGCACAATCACCTGCCCTCCCCAGAGTCAAGTCACCCAGGGAGGTATGCACCAGATCAGGAGTATGGCACACGCTCGCAACCAGTCCCGCGAGATGATCGTGAGTCATACGACCATCCAGACCCTTCCAAAATGCCGAAACAGGGGGCAAACCACTACCACTCCCATGGTGGGTACAAATGAGAATACGGGAGACTTATCAGCACCATGTCAGATGACACCATGGCACTCAAGGTCATGGTCCGGATCGGAAACAGGCACAAGCCGTTCATTGTAAACGCAGAGGCTACAGTCAATGTCATGAACGAGCAACTTTATCTAACCAGAGAGGAAGCATACCCCCTGGGTAATTCCCAAGCCCACATAGTATTCCAGTGGGGAACAGCACAGCCACTACAGCCAGAAGAACAGTTCCACTGTGACCTAACTCACAATGACCGTAGAGCACCTGCTGTCATCCATATGGAACCGAGTCCCACCACAGGGCACAGCCATATCAGCCATCGGACGGCACTAGTGCGTGACTGCCTCGGCATTCAGTACGGATCATTCCAAGTCACCCAGGTGAAGGATGACATGCTTGAGCAAGATGCTGAAGAGACAAGGAAGGGGCAGACCAAAAACGAAAGGCCAAGGAGCCACAACTCCCGATAAAGGACACTGCCATAGTGCGCCAGAGACAATACAAAAGGAGGAATTAATGAGACCATGCAGATCCCCTCCTAATGACAGGGGACAAAGGACCAGTGATAACTATAATGGGGGACCATGGCGAGATGACGCCAAAGGCCTCCCTCTTCCATGAGTTATACCTGAAGGAACTGGAACCAAAGGAAGACGAGGTAGCAGAGATGGAGGGAGCAGAGGGTGAAGAGGCATACGAAACACCAAAACGAGAAAAAGCGGGTGAGACCCGCAAGTCACCTGGCAGGCCTCATCGGCCTAATTGAACAAATGTAGCTGTAGAAGTCTCATGTTAAGTGTGGGGGGAGTGTTACCAGAGAAAAGAAGACAGGCACTTTAAGGAAGGGAAACCCGAGACAATGAGAGGAGCGAGAGGTGGGAAAAAGGGGAGGGATGGGGGAAGAGGAAGGCAGTCTTATGTTGGAGAGAATAAAGAGAAGGTTGGTCGGAGACCCGGCTCCCGTGTTGTTTGTCTAGGGCTCATGTGGAGGCCCAAGTAAGGGTGCAACACCGACCATGCAGCACTTTCGCTGGGAGTGGAGCAGTATTGAACCTCATCGGCACTCGCAATAGCAAAGAGCTTACAAAGTGCAGATCCTGCAGATTGTGCGTGATTGAGCAGTGTTCACAGTACTGAAGTTATTATCTACTCCAAATTGACTCAAGAGCTGGTCTTTTACCTTGGAACAGTGCAGGTTTAGAAGAACCTCTGGTTTAATATCTAATTGCCACACTATAATCCAGGCTGGTGTGAAGCATGTATAATTTAAGAAGTAAGGGTCATGCTCACCTACCCTCTGTTTAGCAAAATTCTTTACACACAAAGAGTTGGTTTCAGAGGAATGTAGCGGTCTAGAGGGAGACTATTTAGTAAGATAAAGTTGAAGATATTGAGGTCCCCAGACCCAGAAAGCCTTGTGGATGATGCAGATGGATTTGAATTTAATCTGTTCAGCAACCGGGAGCAAGTGAAGACTTTTTAGCGCAGGAGAGATGCAGTCCCTGGGCTTAAGGAAAAGTCTTGCAGCCCTATTCTGGATTTGCTGGAGGGGTCGCAGAGTCGAAGAAGATAGATTCAGGAGGAGGCTATTGCAATAGTCAAGACTAAAGAGAACCAGGGCTCGGGTAAAATTGAGCCACTGCGGGAAAGTGAGAAAAGGGAGAATTCCTTTCCAAAGGAAGAGCTGAAAGTGGGACTCTCCAATCCCACACCCCTCCACTTTCATCTGTACTGAACATGGTGTGACCTATCATGTCATGACAACCGAGCCAGTGCGGTTCAAGGAATGTATACCAGCACAGATAAGAAGCTAATTCATGCCAAAAGACTGCTGTTTATGAACAACTGTCCTAAACAGCCCCACCATATTTACGAACTTCAGCACATAGCAAGGAGAGGGAAACGGTTGATGTTTATTCAACTTGATATGAAATGATAGTTTATTTATATGGCGCCTATACACAATGTGTTTCTAAGCGCTTCAAGGTAAGGGAGGGAACAAGGGAAAATACAATGACATTCTTACAGGCCATGAACAGTAAGGATATGAAATTAATAATTGTACTGCTAAGACATAGATAAGGAAGGGAGGGGGAAAGTGGGAAGGAAATGGAAACAGACTAGGCCTTTACAACACCAGTGAGGGGGGTCATTGACTTTTCACTCCAACATTGTTCTCGGTCCATGTGCCAGAAGTGTACAACTCCTCAGGATCCTCCTCTTAGTCTTCTAGCGATGACCCTAATCACAGCCTATCAAGGAGATGGCAAGATCACATAGGTTTGGATCTAAACACCTCACTGCCCTGAAATGCGACCTTATCATCCTTATCAAGATCTGAGAAAATATTTGCACAGAAGTGAGAGGCCAGACCTCAAGCCTATGAGAAATTGAAAGGTGAATTAGGAGTTGGGGCTAATTCAGATCACTCAACTGTGGGTAATGCAAATGTGGAAATGTGCTTACATTTTAGCAACAATTTGCTTAATGATGAGGGCAAATGTCTGGATGCCACATCCAATGCTAGCATTCCTTCTCCTAAGTTTTATTCTACATTAAATACTCTAAACACTGCCTCCCATTATTGTAGAGTCAATAGAACCAATGACAATAAGATCTTTGGAGGAAATCAAACAAGCTAACAATTTGGTGGGAAAAAGTCCCAAAATCATTAATTAACAGAAACCAAAAATAACTAATTATCGAGGATTTTTTTAAGATTCTTGAAAAATAGAGCTAAGCAGCACCTTAATACTACTGTCATTGCCATACCTGATAGGGAGGATTCTGAATACCAATTATAAATCAGGTTCTGCACCCCCTCTTGGAAACAACAAAAAGAAAAAAAGGAAGAAATCTGCTTTGAAAAGCAACAAAAGGTAGGTTCCTGTATTTACAGACTATTTTGGAACTGCAAATGTTGAGGATGATGTTAGGATGATGTTAGTATTGAGCGTAACAAGAAGAGCCAGGTAACAGAAGTCAATCTGATCGAGCATCAATCAGCTATCTTCAAGAACACTAGGAGCAGATTGATAACTCACTAATTAAAATGGCATCCATGCACTTTTAACACAGCAGACTCGTCTCAAATGAAATGTATTGCTGAATACAGGAACGATATAGTAATTATTCACCTTAAAGCTCAAATGATCTCAGAAATCCTCCTGGAGGATGCACATAACCTTCTGACCCTAAGCTACACATTGTTTTATTTGACTACAGTAATGCTCTTTCCAAACAGAAAGATTTCGGGGAGAATAGAGTAACCACAAGGAAATTACTCATCCCCTGCTCGAACAATGTTCCAAATAAAAGAGAGGTTCTCTTCACACAGAATGACAAACAGAACAGAGAGAAATATTAAAGTGGACTGTCCAGGGATGAGATCTTTTTGACATCAGATCATTGAGTATGATCTCTTGGAATTCTTGAGGTCCTCAATTCATATTTCAAACAATTCCAGAGAGTCCAGTTTTTCTGACATATGATATAATTATGCTGCAGGAAGTATGGCATTGAGAATTACCAAATGTAGATGGCTTTGAAACCATCTTACTGAAAGCACACTATGGGCAGAGGGAACAACCTTCAGGGGGTATTATTACTACATACTTAAATCGGAATGCTCATGTCTTGGGACACTTTTGTAGCATGTGGAATTTTGAAAAACTGCGAAGCAACTTAGAGGGAGAAGATCAACGCATCCCAAAATGGCAATCCAGTGATGATATTGTTACTCAGCCTTTATTTGACCTCTGTGCATCATTTGAAATAATGGCATCCTCTGCCAGTGATCACAATTGGTTCTAGACCTGTTTTGCTCTGGGTTCAACTCAGAAAGACTACATGCCAGACAGTAGGCATATGACAGTTTCTACCAAGAGAAATGGTGATATCTGGACTATTTCCCAATTCAATGCTGGCCTTAAAGACCCAATAGTTGATTTGCTGTGCTTTGACACCTGTCATTTACTTGTACTTGGTGCATTTAACAAATTTATCTCTGAATCTTTCAGCATGTTCTTAGGAAGAAAAAGGTAATAAATTCCTGCGTACCTGAAACATTGACGAACATAAATATGATAATGAACTTCATGAGAGGTACAGGGAGCTATGTAGAAACATCAAATTGATTCAGAAATCCAAACTTTATGGAGATGAGTTTAATAAGGAGGTATCTAGGATTAATTAGGAATATAAAAATTGTGTACAGAATCACAGGGACTTAAAGATGCTAAGAGATAATCAGACAATGCTTCAAGTACTTATTAGGCGTCAAGAGGCTGACTTTTGGTACCTAACCAACTGCAGGAAAAACAGAGCAGTTAACTTAGAAATCAATGTACTATCAGAGGAAAAGTGGATTTGGCATTATAAGAAGATCTACTCACAATCAGCAAATACCTTTTATATTCCAAGAGGTAGCATCACAGCACAGTGGTTTCTTCAAGTAGACCATGAACTCTTAGAGTTCCTAATTAAGAAATTGAGGCACTCAGGAGCTCCAGGCTCGGATGGAGTGACCAATTGCATCATGAAAAATGCTCCATGCATATTGGCAATGGCATTTTGAGCACTATTTAGGGAATTTATCATGAGGATGACACTGCCCTGCTCCTGGTTGAATGCCCCTGTGGTTGTGATATTCATAAATGGCAACAGATAAAATCCTGTAAACTATAGATGGATTACCCTTCGCAACACCAGTAGCAGGATTGCCTCAGTCATACTTAGGGAACTAGAAGCTTGAGCCTGTTTGAATAATAACATGAAACATTCCAGACACGGAAGACATCTAGACACTCGTTTAAATGGCGTTGTGTTAGCATCACTTCAAAATAAAACCACAAAGGTTAAACACAATGCCATCTTTATAGCATGCATTGATATTACTGCCTCCTTTCATTACATAAACCTGTCTAATTTGTGGCAGAGGCTAGATAATGGGGGATTTCACTGCAGCTTATTGAGTATATTAATGCATCTCCACGCAGAGAAGTATATACATGTCCGATTGAATGTGGAAGGTGCTGAGGTTTGAGACAGGGTTGTGTATTCGCACCCTGCCTCTTATACATTTCAGATTTGGACTTGAAACTATTGAATGCGTAGGACTAAGGGGACTGCGCTGTTTCCTCCTTAGATATTTTGTTACTAACAAGATATATTTTGATCCGGAAGCTTTTTGGAAGAGGGTGTGTGTTGGAAATCAACTCTCATTAATCATAGCTGCTGCAACATTTATAAACGCTGTTTTGAATAAAGGGGAAATGAGTTTGAGTAATGACATGATTTTGCTAGTTTTGCTAGCTGATGAATTAATTACGACTTTTTCGCATTCTATTTTTATAATATGTATATAATAATATATAATGAAAAAAATGAGGAATGGGACAGTTATACTGAGGGTTCATGAGGTCCATTTTTTTGGAATGCGTTTTCCCAACGTATTTGTCAGGCAAAGCTCATACCAATAAACAGATTACAGGGATGAGCCAATCTCTAAGGGCGGGGGTGGCGGGGGGGGTTCACTCGCTTCATAGCATTCTGCCAAGGCCAACCGCTAAACAAGATTCTGAAATTCTATGGTATGGATCATGCTTATTTCATATTAGCACCCGGGGCAGGTGGATCAGCCAATGAGGTTCCTTGAACCACAGGCATAAAAGTCTAATCTAAGCCCGCTTTCCATGGAACCTGACAGCTGCTTTCCCCACCCTGCAGACATCTTTTATTTTTTTGGTTACCTCCACCCACACCTGCCCCACTTACTTTCTTGCGGTTGTGGCAAAGGCCTCCACCGCCATGCTTCTCCTGCTGCTCTATGGCCACAATGGTAATGGAAGAGGGAGCCCCGCCTTGGATATCCATGGAGGCCATCTGGTGATTGTAATTTCATTAATGGTACGGGAACACTGTGCGCGTCCCATTCGTTGAATGAAAATACAAATTTGCTAGCATCCCGGGTTATCCGATTAGCAACCCGGGGTCCTAATAGCATTAACCACCCGTTCCGAGGGCTGCAACGGGTGGTAACGGCCCGGGCCAGAGTTAAAGTCTTTAGCGTAGCAAGGTGGTTAAAGCTTAATTAATGCATCAGCACTTTTCCCAACACTTCACTGCCCTGAACAATGCCCAAATCATTTTTTTAAGGAAACTTTTACTTCATTTGTCAAGGAGCAGTGTGAGTCTAGAGAACTCTTAATAAACACCAACAGGAAACCTACGTTTGTTAGCAGTGTTGACTCGTTACAGTTATTTCTCACTTTGTGTCATACGAAATCTGACAGATAGATGATTAAAAGAGCTTGTTTCAGCTGTCTTTTATTGAAAGCTAATACTGCAAAATGGCAGGGTTTTTCTACTAGCTAGGATACTAGCTGTCCATGTTGTAATGCAGCCGCAGAGGATTTACTGCACTTTGTTTTGTTGTGCACTGCATACGTGCACATTAGGAAATGTACAATTCGTCATGTTATGAGACAACAGCCATTTATATAACGCTGTCCTGCACTTTGTTACCTCCTCTCGGCTAATTCGCCACGTGCTGCTGCTTGGGCATTTGTCTCATTTCTCAGGAGGGCGACACAAGTGAGAAAAAATACAAGGCCTACGTGCTCCTATAGATATTGTATGGCCTTTTTATATGTTTAGATTGTACATGTTTTTGTTTTCTTTTCTTCAGTGGGCTTTAAGACTTGGATCTATATATTATCTTGCATATTTCATATTGTGCTCTTTTATACTAAACTGATGTATATCTATTATATGAATTTATGTGCATTGTTTGATGGATTTGATACCAACAACCTATGTATGATGATGTAATTATATAATGATGAAGAATATAGATTCTTTATTTATATGATGATGTTAATACTTGTGAAAGGTGTTATGCTTATAAAACCAAAGCACAATGAATACATTATTTAAAAAATAGCAGATAAGACAGCGAGCCTGATTTAAATGTGTTTTTCAATAGACAGAACTCATTGAAAAACCCTCTGTAAATCAAGCCCAATGAGCCCCAAGAGCTTGTGTTAGCATGTTCATAAAGATACAAGTGTGTGGCTAAATGTTCAGAATGAATACCATGGGCCTCATCACGAGTTGGATGGTAACGCCGGCGCTAATAGCGCTGAAGTTAATAGCCCTACCGGCAAACCCCCCAGCGCTATTAGCGCCGGATCACGGGTTTGGCGGAACGGGTATTGCCCATTCCCCATTGAGCCCATTCGGGAATTCTTCATTCCCCATTGGGCCCAATGGGGAATTTTCACGCTATTACCGCCGGCGGATTTCGTGCTGGCGGTAAACGCGCCAAAAATTGGCAAATCTTTGGCGGATTTCCCCCAGCTCAGAGCTGGGGGGAACCAGCCAAAGCCATGATTTGGCGGACCCTTAAGTGCGGCGGTAACAGCGCTACCGCCGCATTTAAGGGCTACCACCAAACTTGTGATGAGGCCCTATCCATTTTATGTGAAATACTATGGAATACAAATGCTGTTGATGAAATAAGGACCCAGAATTTGGAATTTATGTACACATACATTGTAAAGAAAATAACTATTTTGTATTGATTTTAAAATGCTAGGCCCGGCAAACCTTGAACATGCCTATTATAGTTAAAGTTGAAATATATACATTTGCTGACAAAATGACAAAATATAATTCCGCTTTGGCACACGAAATCGAAAAGGATCTTGTCATGAGTTGGCACTTTGATCGTTTTTTTTTCAATATTACAAAAACTCGATTTGTATACTTTTGATGGGAGTTATTGCATGATGATGCTTAATCAGATGGTAGCCAGTGAAGGAAACCCATTTCCCAGCTGATGAAGTCTATGGCACTTCGAAATCGCAGGGATTGATCTGTCTTCACAACTTCTTTTCAGCTAGTCCAATACAAGGGAGTGTTTGTAATTCTACTGCCTCGTACGCAATTACAGATATGATGGATTATGCTGGTTATTGGTTGTGAAATCCATACAAGCTAGACTCTTTCTGGGAGCAAACCCGCCGCTTGCAGGCTTTTGGACACATGACGAAGGAAACAGCCCCACTGAGGCCGCGCTTTGACTGGAGTTCACGAGTGGAGAGTGTGCAGCTCCCATTATTAGGACTGAAAAGCAATGACAAGACTGAAGGCAGAAACTGCATGCGTTTTCCCAGATGTTCTGGGAAACCGAGATACCCTGTTCACGCTCATTCTTCTGGGTCCAATACCCGTTCCACATACCAACAGATCATCCATTGAATGAACCACAATATGACAATTGCACTTGCACAGAAATCCCCGGGTGTGGGCGAAGAAGTCTGTTCTGCGGTACATTGACAACTGGACCTCTCCTTAGCCCCAGATTACTGTGTTGTCATTTCTTGAAATGCCGTTTTCAAAGGAAGGTCTGTAAATTCCATTTACGTAATAAATCTATCAAGCAATGTGTTGTCGATCTCCAGGGGAAGCGAATATGATTGATGAGGTGCGCTTATTCTTTGCTGGAAAATTTAACTAATCTGTTTCTTTGAAATGAACCGCAGTCACGTTATTCCTTGGAAGGTTTGCTCAGAGGAAGATGAACTATTGAAATAATGTCTTCATTAATGTCCACCCTCGCGCTTCAGTGCCAAAACATGAATAGTGCTGCTTTATATGCATGGTCGGTATGCATTCATGCAGGGAACGCTGTTTAATAAATGAAAATGATGAAGGTTTTAGTCTTTTTTTGTATGGCCACGGTGAGCCACTTTGTCGTGGCGTATTCTGTCACCTGGACTTGCAGTGGATAACAGGCTCAGTTGAGTCTGCTGTCAGTTAATCTGCCTGGTGATTGGCTGTGGGGACTTTAGCATCCTCCCGCACATTACTCTTTCACGTTTATCTTTGCTCAGAGGCTGTCCTCCCATGGTTTGCCGATTCATTTCTAGCCTCTGAAAACATGAACAGGTGTGGTATGCTTGCCTTCATTTTCATAACTGATTTATGTATTTCCCTTTAACTGTACATGTTGTTGATCTTTTCACATTACTATCACTAATTGACTACTATTTTATCATTGCAATCTGTGCATGGCCACCCAAACAAATCTACATTGGTTCCTCTATGCTCAAAACCAACCAATCAGAATGAAGGCACCTTTATAGAACTTTATCCTCATTGTAGGTTATTTTCCCTCTCCAAACTCGATCTTACACACTCCTGATCCTCTTTGCATAGACTTGCTCATGAGTGACCTGCCAATCTCCCGTGGCATCTCCATTCTTATTATTTCTTTTCTGTGATGCCTGCCATGATAAGTAACAATGTTAATCTCTCTAATCCATTGACCGTAATGTGCATATCATGGCATGTTTTGTGCACAAAATGGCTATCTTTGAATTTCCCCTCTGGCCCCCTAATCGTTTTTCTCTCTAATAGACTTTTCTGATTTTTTCACCGTTAAATTTGGTGTGACTCAGGTATCCTTTATTATCCCTTCTTTACTCACCACTCTGATCAAGTCATCTGAAGACCTATTACTTTCTCTGATGAATACTCCTCATCTTCCAGGACAAACCAAAGACCTCGCCTTCTGCTCCCATGCAGCCCTCCTTAGGCAAATCCACCTTCCATCTTCCACTTGCATGCCTCACTACGCTTTTCAACATTGTGTTGTGTCAGGTAACGTTCATAGTCGTTTACATCTGTTACTGTAATGTCATTCATTAGAATCCTCCCAGGACACATCACATGCTTCAATCAACTCCTTTCCCTTTCATCATACCTCTCTGCATTAGTGGAAATAGGTATTCATCTACAACTTTAATATTCTCTTAATACAACACTTGCGACCCCATCCGTCTGGATCCTGTCCATGGCACTCTACTAGTATGGTTTTTTTTTATGGTCACTGACTATTATTTTGCTATGTCTTCTGCATTCGAAAAAGGTTGATCATGCAAATATCACCCTCCTCCATTACTTTATCTTTCTAATCTTTGTATTTGAAACTCTTCTCCTGACTGGTTTACGTTTTATATCTTTAATGATAATATGCATATATGCATTGAAATGTCTGTGTCATGTTTCTTTTACCTCGTTGTCTTGTACTTTAGAGTTCTGTTCTTGGGGCTCTATCCAAACTTTGCACCATTTCTCGTGCAGATCTAGCACCTATTTTGTATTTAATTCCAATTTCTCTGCACATGATTCTCAATTGTTGCACGTAGAGGCAATGGATTCCATACTGCTTCCTCAACACATGTGTGTTCTTTGATTCAAAACATTCGCTTGAATGGCACTTTTAAACTCTCCACTGTACACATGTATGCGTAACAGTTAACACAATGCTGAGACTGCAAGCGTTGACACATGCAGACTTGGTGGCTGAGCCGCATCCCTCACAGGACAGGGGTTGGACAATGCTTGATCAGACGCAAGTTCAAGGTGCTTAAGTCACATTGTTAATCGAACTGCAAAGACTGAATGTTTCTCTGAATGCTGCTGTCAACTCTGACACAGGGTTGACAACAGATGACGACAGGAATCCAGTTACTTCACTCCAAACTGTGTTATGATCTGTGATATTCCTGGTAGAAGTAATTAAGCCAACCTGCAATCAACCACATTTTGAGAGATTTGAGGGTTCTAAAACATTGAACGTGACCAAACACGTTTTTATTTTTTAACTATTCCAAACCTGATTTTAGGGATCAAATGAGACAGGAGCAATCCATGGCAGAGTGGGAAATAATCAAAAACGATTATAACACATCTTTTTAAGCAAAATTTAGGATTGGATTGGGTAGGGCGCACCCAGCAAGGATTCAGGCATAGTCTTCTTTTTTATTATCCTGCCTGCCCAGGGGAACTCGCACATTCCACTTCCAGATAAGGCTGTAATTGATTATCCCACAATCATCCATGAATATGTGGTGGAGGGCCCAGAGTTACAACTGCATAAAAAACAAAACTCAATAATGGACTACTCAAAGTGCACGGAAAAATCCAGGTGTTTTCAAAACATAGAATAAACGGCTGGGAGAGCATACAAAAAGATCTTGTATTACAAAGAGCGTGGGCGGCTTTGATATAAAAAAAAATCATCGATGACATCACACTACAATATCAATTACAAAACCTATGCATGATTATGATTGGTTAATATCCTAAGCTACATAAAGAATACATAGAAGTTATTTCTATGATTGGTTTTGGCACATCTGATGGCTCCACCTGAGCCCAGCCCCTTGCAGATAATAGTTTCAATACATCATTACATTGGCCACTAATTGACTTGCATCACTCATCATGTGTGGTGTGGCAACAGAGGATTCTATTGGTTGGTAATTTACTCACCAACCTTTTTCTTTTCTTCTATTTATTTAACATTTGTTAGGCGCACAAACCCTCTGGCATCTTGTGTGCTCCTGTCGCCTCCATGTTGGTGACCTATATTTGCATGTATTCACATTTATATTCACCTGATGCATCTGCCTTACGTTAGTTTTCCCTGCCCATGTATTTTGCATCTTAACGGCCTATACTTCCATCTGTCCTGTCCGAGTAGTGAGTGCCTCTCTTGTATTCTGGAAACCTCCTCCCTCCAGTGTTCAATACAGCACTTTACATGTGCTTCTGTTGTTTAACTATGATCCCTACTTAGAATTGCACAACCTAAACTACTGCCTTATGGAGGAAGCATGTACATTGACTGTTTAAGGCATTGGGCCTCATTACGACCCTGGCGGTAAATTACCGCCAGGGCCGTGACTTTACCGCCATGGTGCTAACTACGTTAACGCCATGGCGGTAAGGGGATTTACCGCCCCATTCCGACCTTGGCGGGGCGGTAAATCCCCAATCCCCATTTACCCTTCCCCATTCCCATTTTTGCCCCATAGGGCATAATGGGAGTGGGGAAGGCGTTAATTACGCCACCGTAAATTACGGTGGCGTAATTAACACCAAGTTCCCTTACCGCCATGGTTTTTTACTCCCGCTAAAAGCAGGTGTAAAAACCGCCATGGCGGAAAGGGAACTCGTAATTGGCGGTAAGGGGTCGGCGCAGCTAACGCTGGCGCTAACCCCTTACCGCCAGGGTCGTAATGAGGCCCATTGTATCTTAGTTTGTCTCGTCTTTCTCCCCTAGACTCATGGGTCGGTAATGTTGTATCTCCTGGTATCATTTCTCACCTGAACCGTACTAGCGGGAAGCAGGTATTGGAAGCAGTACTTGCAAAATCATCTGAGTAGGTGTAGTAGGTGTAACCTGCATTTTCATCTGCCCGATTGTATATATTTGTGTGTCATCTGAAATTTACTGGGGTGACTTGCAAAAAAGCATAGCTCAATTTCTTGCCCAGGATTACTATATCCTCTCCATGGCCATGAGCTAAGAGACCACGCAGGCAAACCTTGCATGGTATATGGTTAAAATTGCCTTAAACCATGTCTAACCAATTTTATGTACAGGATTGTTGTATTTTATTTGAGCACTTGTTTGAGTCTTCTTTATTAAACCTGTTTTAAGTCATTGTTTGTGAATCCTTTTACTATTTTGAATGAATTTGCCAAACGTGATTTTGAAAAATGTTCTGGATTTATTGAGTTTCAAAACTATGGTGACTTAGTTGTTTTACTACAGGTTGAGTTTGTCATTTGCACAGTAACTCTTCTACTTTTATTTCCAGTACATATTGGCCAGGGCTCGACCCATTGCCAAGAGGATAAACAGAGCCTGCAGTGTTAAATATTATTTTAAATCTTGGTTCATAAATCCTGTTGCTGTTTTGCACAACATTTTTACGGCCAAAGACTGCTAATTTAAGATTGATTGCATTTTAGAGCTAGTAACCCTTCTCTTTCCATTCCCAGCAAATATGTCCCATGGATACACCTACTCAGTGCTTTAAGTGGGCCGGGGCCTGCCGGGGCCGGGCCCCGCCAGTCTCCAAAAGGTGGGGCTGAGCCGGGGCCCTGCCGGGCCCCCCCCGTCCCACCACGCCATGGCAGGACGCATTATCCCGCCACGGCCGCAGCCGCGACGTGAGATGCGCCCGCCAGTGTAACGTTAGGCAAGTGGACAGAAGTGCCAGCCAGCCACAGCATCGCTGAGGCTGGCTGGCACTTCTGTCAGTCACTGTAACTTCCCTGATGACCCCCCATCTGAGGGGTCATCAGGGAAGTTACAGTTCCTTTGTTTTCCCTCGCCAGGTCACTGACCTTCTGTGAACCTGCGGGCTCCGTGATCTAATCTGCAAATTAGATCACGGAGCCCGCAGGTTCGCAGAGGGTGAAAGGCGCCTCGGGCTCTGTGATCTCTGCTTAGAGCAGCGATCACTGAGCCCGAGATGCCCGTCTCCTTTGGCAAATCTTTATAAAAGATGCCTTGAAATGTGTACGTTTCAAGCCATCTTTTATAAACGTAGAAATATTTCTATGTTTATAACAGACGGCTTGAAACGTACACAGTTCAAGGCATCTTTTATTAAGCTTTGTCGACGGACAAAGCCACCTTGGGTTTTGTCCATCCTCAACGCTTTATAAAAGATGGCTTGTACGTTTCAAGCCATCTTTTATGAACATAGAAATATGTTACAAATGTCTATGTTTATAAAAGGTGGCTTGAAAAGTACACAAACCATAGTAAGGTAAGCACACAAGTGTGCTAACTTACTATGGTTTGTACACTTTCAAGCCACCTTTTATAAACATAGACATATGTTACAAATGTCTATGTTTATAAAAGGTGGCTTGAAAAGTACACAAACCATAGTAAGGTAAGCACACAAGTGTGCTAACTTACTATGGTTTGTACACTTTCAAGCCACCTTTTATAAACATAGAAATATGTTACAAATGTCTATGTTTATAAAAGGTGGCTTGAAAAGTACACAAACCATAGTAAGGTAAGCACACAAGTGTGCTAACTTACTATGGTTTGTACACTTTCAAGCCACCTTTTATAAACATAGAAATATGTAACATTGCTATGTTTATAAAAGAAGGCTTGAAAAATACACAAACCATAGTAAGGTACGCACACAAATATATAAATGCTCAAAGACATTTATATATTTGTTTGCGCACCTTACTATGATTTGTGCACTTTTAGGCCACACCCACAGTGGATGCCACGCCCCCAAACGAGGGCCCCCCCTCAATTTCTTATCCCACTTAAAGCACTGCACCTACTGCCAAGCTTATAAACTCTGCACTCAGAAAGCGTGCAGTGGGATCTCCAAAGAGCGAAGTCTGTATTGAGGCAATTCTTGCCCAAAACTTCACACCTGGTAAATTAGTCCTATAATCATCCAACAAAACACTCACAATTTCTTAGAGCCCAGTCTCTCTGCGGCCACGAAAGACTGAATTCCTGGCATACTTTTTTCCTGCAGCCAGTGGAGTATAAAGTACAGGAATCCCTTGCCTTTTTTCCATGTAAAGGTTATGTCAGCATTTGTGTGTTTTTTCCTTTGTTACTCATGTGTCCTGCAACCACCACATGGATAAGAGGTCTCTGCGACTTCCAAAGTTCATGGGACTACCATCTAAGCATAATATTTTGTTAGTCCAATAAAAATTATAGAGAGCCATTTATTTTGCTTGATTTTAAAACTGGACTAACAGGGCGCCAAACACTTTCTCGTAATTTTATAAATGAATTCTTCTATCCGTGAAATGTTGGGTCTTTCTGAAACATGCATACAGTTCACCAGCATAATACCTGGATTGTAGGTGCTTCACAGAGATGGTGCCTCTATAGTGGCAACAGCCCTTAAACTTATACTTATAAACCACATTATCATGAAATCAATTTGATTTCCATTCTATTGAATCTGTGCCACTGCTATCGTAAAACAACTGTCACTGAGCCCCTGTCATCATCTGTTAATGAGGTCTATCCATAAGGTAATTCCCACGGAAAATCAGGACTACTATTTAATTTTCACACTGTTTTGTTTCGTGTTGTCCCTCAAATTAAAGGTAAACAAACCATAAAAGCTTTTGGATTTTTCCCCTTGGTCCCTCCGTAAAATATAAATAAAGCATGAGAATTTTCATTGATTATTATATTTATTATTTAATAATATGGTTAATATCAACAAGTGGTTTCTAAGCACAGGATCGGGATTCATCCCTGTTTTGCGCTGCATTGTCTTGCATCCAAGACAAACACACTGCCCCTGAGCTATCCTTCATTCTCAATGATGAAGTCCAGTCCAAGGTTTCGCTATGTACATGCCACTTGTGTTAGTTATACGTCATAATGAGCAATGCCTGGTGGAGGCAAATGTGTGGTTATTTTACCACCATGTATCACAGATTAGACATTTTGTACATTTATTGAAGTTACTGTGGTTTTAAATACTTTAACTGATTAAGTATTTGTGTTTTGCTCTACAATGTCCCTTTAAGAAAGCATGTTGCACTGTATTTCATAGTTTTCTATCATAGCGACATAACTAAAGCAGCCCTTTAATTAAAATGTATCTGATGTTATATTAACTTTGCTGAAAAAGGAACATTTCCTTGTTGAACTTGTTGCATCTTTTGTGGATTAAATAATAGATATTGCTAAGGTGCATACCTTAATGTAAGGTCAACTGGTATAAGATCTCACCTCACTTTTACTTTTACTTTTAACTTTATTTGTAGTGCACATCCATAAACCCGTGGCCGCGAGGGCGCAAACAAAGACAGACACAAACAGTCCGGCCGCAGAGAGATAAGAAAGAAAATTAGCTAATTATCAGAACAACCAGGTCTTGAGCTCTTTCCTAAACAAAGTCAAAGAGGAATAGTCTCTCAGTGAGGAGGGAAGAGAGTTCCATAATACTGGAGCAGCGCATAAGAAGGCTCCTCCATGGACCTTCTTAGTTTTACATTTTGTAAAAAAAGTTAGTTGTGGTTACTGGACGTGAGACTTCTGTAATTAGATTTGTCCCTAATATGATCTTGGAGATAGTAGCCAATTGACACTTGAATGTGATGACTAGTAGCCTGAAGGTGATTCGTGCTTCCACATGGAGCCAGTGGAGTGAGCATCTAGCCTCCGTTAGATGGGAGCGCAAGGCCAGACCGATGACAACTCTAACTGCGCCATTTTGGACCACTTGGAGTCTATTGATGGTTGCTTTGCTAACTCCTGCCAGAAGACTGCAACAATAGTCAATTTCGGCCCCTATTATTGCCAGCGCAATGGCTTCCGCGTTGTCTTGGGAGATGTACAGTCTAAGATGGGGTAAGAGTTTGACATAATAAATCGTTATTGAGACCATACTTGCCACATAGGATTTCAGGTTCAACACCTGGTAAAGAATGACTTCCAGGATTCTGACCTTGGGTAGCAGAGAAATATCCACATCCCCTAGCTGAAAGCACTCACCATTCTGGCAGAAGAAAAGGACTGTTTTAGGAATCACATTTCTTTTTCAAATAAAACCACTTTAAAGGTTGTCCCCTAACATGTTGCTGGAGATGTCAACACAATTGGTACATTTGCAACTGGTGAAACTTTCTAAGAAAAAGTGAGCGCATGCAGAGCAACAGTAAATCAATTAATTTTAATTTTGAGTCAAATTCTACTAGAACAATTTCATTTTTAAACAACCCATTCTATGTCCATATTTACATTGCTGCTTATCAGCCAGTGTTTTCAACTACTTTATATAACACATTTCAAGTGAATTTTCCCTAAACGTAAGGTTTCTAGCATATGCGTGGATGTTGGCTGCAATCTTTGATGAGATGCATATGACTCTTTAGGCATGTGTTCAGGGACACTGACATTATTTTAGAATGAACATGGTAAGGATTCATTCTCTCAACCTTGGGACATGGTTTTATGATTTTTTAATAAAGGAATAAATACCGCTCTCACTTTACTTTGCAGATCAGCTTCCACTGGTGCAGGGCTATCCCCTACTGTGTGATGGAATGAGTGAGGAATTATTGTAATTTACTTTGTCATTACCTTCTTTGGATGAATGTGACACAGATATGCTCCCTTTCATCCCCAATCTCTCTATTTAAATATCCACTGCTTTCACAAGTCACAAATTATCAATCCATCAAGGATGTGTTGAAATGTGCATTCTTCCACAGATCTAGTAGCTAACTTGACCTGATAAAATGTGCAGGGTTTCATTTGATGGGCTTTAAATGTATAAATGATATGAATATTTCGGTAATGCAAAGGGTGCAATGAGCAAATACATGTTTGTAGACCCCCCTGAGTGGAAGAACTTCCATAGAACAGATTATTTGAACCATCTTGGTTCTCAGCGGAGGGGCTCTTTAGGGTGAAATAGCCTCACACTTCCTTTTTGCTAATGCTATTATCCCTCAGCATCTTAGCTATGCATCACCAGTCTTAGTACTGCACCTTTTGTCAATTATGCTCATTTACTTTATGGACGCCATAAACACTACCACACTCTTTCACAGTTAGTTACTTTATATTTTAAAAATCACCAGCAATAAACGGTTGACTCTATTATGCCACTTGTTGAACAAGAATACAAAACACAATTTGAACATTTATCGTAAGACACATGTAGAAAAAACACATTTTACATTAGAATTTCATTTCACACATACATGTTTTTCTTTTTAACTTCTGAGCCCCTTCCCTGTATGCATGTGTTACCGAAGCAATATAAAAGCATTAGGGTTTCAGTTTTCTGTTATTCTCCTTTTCTTACTCATCATTAGATGGCTTGCCGAATTATGAACCCGTTTTGCACTAATTGGACATACTCCCATTCAAGATTTTGAATTCAGCCTACTTCATAAAAGTGTTGGTACTGTAAAGATTCAGAAAGTGTTGCCTTTTGTGTCCAATCTGACACCCTTCCAATTACCCTGCAGAAGGGGTCCTAATTTGTATTTCTCTCTCTAATACTCACCATCCAAATGAATCTTGTCTCTCAGTCTTTTAGTAGGGCTGCCTTGTCCGCAAGACGGGCCCACTCACAATCTCCTTTGCTGCAACTAAGTATGCCTCAGCTCGTCTTTGCCAGAACACTGGCCCGGAGTCGAACCACAGCCTCCAACAAACTCCCTGCTCACGTATTACCAGTCCTCTCCTGCAACACTAATCAGCAGCCCATAAAACCAGCTTTTCCAAAGCTCCAGTTTAGCAAAAAGCCCACCCCCTTTTGTTCTCCGTCTTTTTCAAACCCTTCATTCATCTCTGCCTCCTCTATACGTTTCTGTACATTTTCTTTAATATTTTCCAGCCTTTTACATATCACGTCTGACCACGTCACATGCCAGAACTTTCCAGCACCCATATCGCCCCCTTTACGACCTTTAAGCAGCGTTCTGCTTGGCACAATCTCCAATTAATGTTGCACTTTTTATTTCCGCCCTTCCCCTTCCTTCCCTCCTGTTGTGCATGAACAAAGAGTGTTTATTTTGATGGACAATCTCGCTTCTGTCCCATTGCTCTGTGCTCTATGATTCTTTCGTTCATGTTTAACTTTTAATTTTGCTTCTTTTTTCTGCACCTGACCATGTTTATACACCTATGGCTACCAGCATGTTCATGTCCTAAGCAAATATAACCCACTCTATTTATCCCCCAATTCTTGGTGTTAGTATCAAATGTTAAACTACACACTTAAAATACTGCACACATTTTTCAGCTCATAAATTCTTTAACATTTCACCCCTTTTCTGTGGAGGACACTGAGCAAAACATGGGGACTCTGCAGATCCACTAACCTCCATGCCTAGAATTCATGCGCCCCATTCACACCTTCTTTTCCATGACCATCAACCTAGTTGAATTGTTATGTAACTTCATCATAAGCACCATTAACCATATTACGATGGCAACAATAGACACACTTACATTTATTAATCCCTTCTCTGTCCACTGCAATGTCTTCCATGAGTACATATTTCTGTCTGCCAAACTCAGGTCACTCACTGTGATATTATCCTTTTGTATATTCAACTTGATTGTGTGTTATTGATATCGATATTTTATTTCTATTGCGGTTGTTCACAATTGTTTTTTGAGCACGACAAGGCAAGGGAGGGGATCACGGTATAACAAAACAACTACCTTACTAGGCCCAGTGACATTGAGAATGCGCCAGTGCATGGGAGAGCGAGAGGAACATGGAAGGGGATGTTCTTCCTTATGTTTCAAGGGTTACTCTATATTAGGATCAATAAGAAATGTGTTTCTTTGGAATAACTAAATGTTTTCTGCTCTTCCTTCCCATGAATCACCATCTACATGAAACAATGTTAGACCTCCAACTGTTACCATGGTATCCATGACAGGATACCATGCCACATTTCATGAGTATTACCGAGACATGGTTCTCTGCTAGATCTAGCCACGATTTATGTCAACTTTTGCCTACCTCATATACTGTTGCCTGTATAGACAGGCCCACTCCTCCTAATAGAGGTGATGGCTTTGCAAAAATCTATGAGGACATGTTTCAATGTCGCCTTATTTCAGTAACGCACTTGAATACCCTGCAAACTGCTACTCTTGAGAATGCAGGTTAATGCTACTATGGTCATCCATTTTTTATTGGTATACCGTCCACCGTCTGCAAAATGTACTGATTGTGCTATTGTTTTTGCAGAACTGGTGGCTAACATTAGTCTAATGCATCCTAATTTGGTGGCACTGGGGGATCTTAATTTCAATCCCAATGACCCTACGGATCTTTACGCTATAAATCTGGTGACCTCTCTGTCAGATATCTTGCTAGAGTTATGTAATTCTCTCCCCACTCATGAAAGCCGAAACGTACTCAATCTTATTGTTGCCGAGACTGCCAGGGTTTCCAGTTGTGCCCCGGTGCCAGTAACTTGGACCATTTTTTGGTCCCTTTCCTAATCCAGGTCACTCCATGCTGCTCTAAGCCTTCACAAGGGCTCCAATTCTGTAGAAAATGGCATAAAGTTGATTTGGAGAATATAACTGAGGTATTATGCGAGGACAATCGGCTTGTTAGAGACAGAGAGGCTTTGATCCTTTCTCATCTCTATTGTCTGCCTTGGAAAGTGTGGCTGACAAAGTCACCCCACTTAGCTCCCATTTTTGTCTAACTAAACCCTCTGAGCCATGGAATAGCTTGGAGCTGAGAGCCCAGCGACAAGTTTGCAGACGCTTAGAAAGAAAATGGTGCCTGACCTGTGCAGCCTCACGTAATTTTTACAAACAAGCTGTCTTTTGCTATCATCGCTTGATCCGTGCAGCAAAATCTAAATACTATGCCACTAGGATTACTGAGGCCCCTTGTGCTTCTAAAGAATTGTTCAAAGTAGCCAAAGAGCTATCAGTGTATTCCACCGGGAACTCGTTTAGGCAGTCTGATGCTCAGCTACATTGAGATGAGATCAGTAGCTTTTCCAGGAAAAGACTGCTGACATTCGCACCGCCATTGGCAATCATCAATCGGTGGAGTTGGCTGCTCTGATTCAGGACCCCATTGGCCTTTTGGCCATACCCCAGATAAATAATTCTAAACTGCCCGCCATAACGGATGAGGACATCAGGAAGGCTCTTTTGAGCCTGAAATCTGCCTCTCCACTCAATGCTGTTCCTTTACATGTTTTAAAGGCACTGCCCAATCAAGTCATAGGTATGCTAACTGAAGCAGTTCATTACTCTTTTTCTATGGGGTGGTCCCCCCTAAATTGAAACATGCAGCGGTTCTCTCCTTACTGAAGAAAGCCAATCTTGATCCTAAAGCACCAGTAAATTATACACCTATATCTTTGCTTCCTGCTAGGATGAAGCTGATGGAGGCAGTAACTGCTCCTCAGGTCTCTTTGTTCTTGGAAGAAAACAACTGTCTTCATCCATCCCAATCTGGATTCCGCCCCAAGATGGGGACAGAAACCGTGATGATCTCCCTGCTCGATGACCTTGCGTTGCTTCAGGACAGCAGAGAGACTGGAGTCCTTATTCTCTTGGATCTCTCTGCGGCCTTTGACACTGTGGAGTATGAAATCTTATTGACCAGGCTCGAGGAGGCAGGCATTTTGGGATCTACTCTTGCCTGGTTACACTTGTTCTTGACAAATCCTTCTCAAACTGTCTCCTTTCAGGCCTGTCATTCTTCTCTGGCAGAGCTGTTTTGTGGAGTCCCTCAGGGGTCAGCTCTTTCTCCTCTCCTCTTAAATGTGTATGTACAGCTCCTGGCTGATATTATCACTGCATGTAGAGTTCTCTTTTATTCCTATGCAGATGATAAGCAGTTTATATTCCTCCTTGACTCTCCGCAGACTGCTCCTCCTGAAAGGCTACAAAACTGTCTTCAGAAAGTGGGATTGTGGATGGCAGCCAACTGGTTGCAATTAAATGGCAGCAAGACAGAGGTGCTGGTGGTGGGTCCCCAGGAAAGAAAACATCTGTGGACTTCTCACTACTGGCCAGATTCTCTTGGCCCCTGTCCTTCTCCCTGTGCCTCTGTAAAGAGTCTTGTAGTAAAACGTCTACCTAATGGGTCCAGAGAAGCCCAGATCTCTGCCATCTGCAGTGCTGGGTTTGGGAGATTAAAGGCTTTAAGGAAGATTCTTCCCCTGCTCCCTGCTGAAAATCGGATAACCCTGGTGACATCTACTGTAATTGGGTTCATTGGACTACTGTAATGGCATCTCTAATGGGCCAACCCAAGTACCAAATCCAGTGGATGCGCCTTCGAGAACATTGCGGCTCGTCTGGCACTTGGGGCACCCTGTTTGAATCCCTCTCTTCCTTTGTTACGTCGCTTGCACTGGCTTCCTGTGTGGCCCGCATAGAGTTTAAGACTCTATGTGTAGTCCACGGAGCCTTTCATAATGTAGGCCCTCATTTCCTTAGGAATAAATTGCAAAAGTACTGTCCAACAAGACATCTGCGCTCTAACTCTCATCAGTTCCTCAGGATTCCTAAATTTTGTCGGAAACGTCTAGGTGGTCGCTCTTTTTCTGTGTTGGCATCCAGCTTGTGAAATGCCTTCACTGTTGACCTAAGAACTCTGTCTGAGTATTCGTTTTTAAGGAGAGTCTTGAAGACACATTTGTTCAATCGTTTCCTCCCTTCCTGCTAATCGGTTGGCATCTTATACTTTGAGACTGCCCCACTCGCACCTGTTTAGCCCCTAGACAGCCTTTTTGGGCCTTATTTGCGCTTTATAAATGTTAAATATAAATATAAATATGTCCTTTGGTACTGTTATCAAGAGGACAGTGGGCTCATTACGTACCAAGCGGGAACCTGGTGGTGCTACTGGAAGATTGCCGCAGCCCGGGATACCAGGTGGTGGAAAATGTTAGTCCTCATTCCCATGGAGCCCCATAGGACTCCATGGGAGTGGGTTAACAGAGGCACTGGCACCGTTGCTAATATGTGTCTAACACTGAAAAGCATTATTGTATGATCAACAGAAACAGTTGGAATTTATTAGAAGCATGGATAGGGCTTTTCAACTTGGGGTACAGAAAATATATCTGTCTGTGGACTTTCATGCCTCAGACCAGCTAATCGATAAGCTTTTAAATGAGCATAGGACTGTTGCCACCGCCCCACCTCCTTATATGACTCTCCCTGTTGTTTTACCTCTTCCCGCTGTTGCACCTCATTCCGTTGTTGTTCCTGTTCCTTCCGTTGTTCCTCCTCCAGTTGCTGCTCCTCTTCCTGTTGTTGTTCCCCCTTCTGCCTCTCCGCCCTTACCGACAGTTGCTGTTCCCTTAACTCCATCTTTACCGCCAGCGGTAGTGTCTCCACTGACGATTGTACAAGATTTGTCTGAACTTTCTTTTCCAAGTGGTTCTGCTCCACTTGCAGCGATTGAAGAGGCGACTGCTGATTCAAAAGTAGTGACTCTTAGTAGAGTTTCTAAAGCTAGAAAAAGATAGTTGTATGCATGGGCTAAGAAATGTATAGAAGAAGGTGAAAAATCAGCTGAGGGATTTGAATGTCTTAGCTCACTCAAGGGACACTGCAGAGAAAGTACATGAGCCTGTTGAGAGGGTTTTTGAGTTTAAGTTTAAGAGGGAGTTAGATCGGTTGCAGAATGATGAGATAGATGGTAATATATTGGAAACCTCATATGTGCAGAAACAATTTCTTCCTTCTTGTAAACCAATGAGTGAAGAAACGCGTATTTGCACAAGAGACACGCTTAGATGGATTTCGGATGTTTCAATTTCTCCCATTGAAGTATATTACACGTTTAGTCAGTATACTCCGGCAATGCAAAGGAAAGTGTTACAGGTAATGGTTGAGTTCCTACAGGATGAGTTTATGAAGAAAAAGGTTTGTTGTCCCACAGATTTGATGGTCATTTATAAGAGAGCATTTTTGCCCGATACTGCTTTTGACTTCTTGTCACTTGATTTAGCTTTGTTGCTTAATAAACATTCAGAATTGCCTACTTCTCAATTGCCAATGAGGGAGGTTCCTCCAACATTTGTTCCTAAAGTAGAAATTCCAGCTAATGTCACCGCAGGCGCAGCAGCCACTACTATTGAAGCTCAGTATGTCTCACAGTTTGTTCCCAATTTCTAGACAGGAAGTGAATACCATTAGACAGACGATTCCAGATATTGGGAAAAATCCAACAGGATTTTATAAAGAAATTGAATCTGTCTTGCATTCGTCAGTTTTCACACTGGGTGACATAGATTTTAAGTTCCCTGTGATCCTACCTGCTGATTTATGGAAACAGATTAGAACTGTAGATGATCAGGCAGGACGGGGTGACACATGAGTTAACTTGGTACGAATTGATGAAGAAAGGAATGCTGGTGAGAAACAGCCACAGGTGATATTGACACTGCCAAACAGAATAGTAACTAAATTGAAAACTTTGGTTCCAGAGAGAGAATAGTTTGGAACATGCTTCCAGCTTGCAACCAGGGGAAATCTGAGGGCGCTACCAAATTTTTTAATCGTTCCAACAAGTGTTTTAGGATTTTAGCGGTCAGGATTTCAATACTGAGTCAGGGAAAAGGCTGTTTGTAGACACATTTGTGCGTGGATTGTTGCCTAATATCCAATCACAAATTATGACCTACGAAAGCGCCTGTCAAGCAGAATTGCAGTCTGAAGTATTGCACATGGCTCAGTATTATGAAAATAGGATCAATAATGAAAAAGAGAGGATAGAAAAGAAGAAGGGAGACTTGAAAACAAAAGTATTGTTGCAGCAGATAGTAAGAGGAACTAGAGGTGGGACTACACAGTTTTGAAGTCAGTTTGCCCAACAGAGTAATGTGCAGATGGGTCCTGTAGACATGAACCAATGTGCTTACTGCAGACAAGAAGGTCATTGGCGAGCACAATGCCCGATCCTTCAGCAGCGATTGAATAACACATATGGTACCATGGGTAGACGATCCAGAGGCCGTCCTTGGATAGGGGGTCCTGGTAGAAGTCAGTTTGCTCAGAATCAACTGCCATTTTTACAAGATAGTCAGCAGCATAGTGTTGGTAATAGGAACATTTTTTGATAATCCTTCGACTGTTTATCTTTCGAGGATCTTGCATTTGATGATGAACTATTCCGTTAGGACAGCCTGCAGCACAGTCTGTAACCAGTACCTATTCCCGTCGATCAGAAAGGGCCCTATGTAGAAATGAAGGTGGGGAATAGTAAGCATCTATTTTTGATAGATACAGGAGCATAGAAGTGTTTTGTCGATCATTTGCAGGTTCCAGATATTCCACTGTCAGGGCAGAACAACCTTTCTGTAGGGTTCTCTGGTATGCCAGTGGTTAGTCTGGTTTCTCAGCCGGTACCAATTTCACTGGGGCCATTCAATGATTCATGTCAATTTCTTTTGATGAAGAATTGTGGCAAAAATGTGTTGGGGTTGAATCTATTGAAAGAATTGAATGCAGTAATTTATTGTTCTCCGGATGGAGACCATTTGATGATTTCACCTCAGTGAACTTCGTTTTCACAATTCTTGACTAGGCCTTTAGCGACTGAATTAGGTATCAGCGATAGGGAGGCCTGGGTTGGAGACCAGGATATCCCTTTTCAACTTCTTCCTAACAGACTTAGTGAGAAGGATAGGATAGTCGATAGAAGAGGGGGGTAAGCTAGGGAGCAGACAGGAGTGGGAGAGGGGAGAGTGGATAGTGGAGGGGGGTGAGCTAGGAAAAGGCAGGGGGGGCAAACACTAGGATGGGGGTACACAAAAGGAGAAGGGGCACACAGCGGACAGAACAATGACCAAAACTCAGATGTGCAATACAGGCAAGTCAGTTGCCAACGGAACACAGAAGAAAGAATGGACACCGCAGTATTGCAGACAATACACTGTAAGCAAACAACCAAGAAGAAATAAAAACACCAAAAACAGAACATTCAACCAAGGAACATAGAAGAAGGAATGAGCATGCAGGCAATACAATGTAAGCAAACAACCAAGGAGAAACAAAATGCCAAAAAACAGAACATGCGACCAGGGAACATAGAAGAAGGAATGATAAACAAGTAGTGGGTAAAGGAGGGGTGTTAGAGGAGGAAACTGAAAAGAGAATTTCAGTTTTAGAAGAGTTTAGATGGAGAAAATGATTGTGCATTTAAGATCGGACTGCTAGGAGACAAGAGGAAACAGCTAAGTAAAGGGATTCTGAAAAGGTTGAAAAGGAAAAAAAGATTTGAGAATCATCAGCATAGAAATGTGAAGATAGTCCAAAAGAAATTAAAGAGGAGAGGGGAGTTGTACAGAGAGGAAGAAGAAGACTACCAAGGACAGAACCCTACAGCACAAAGGAACGCTATAGCACAAAGGGAAAGTTGGGAGAATTTTATGAGTCCAGATAACTGAAAAGGAGAGACTATTCAAGTAAGAAGAGAACACGTGTAGAACAGAGCCAGTGAAACCAAGTGAAGAGAGAGTAGATAGAATATGAGGGTCGTCAACAGTGTTGAAAGCAGCTGATACGTTAAGAAGAAGAATAGAGCAGATTTGAGAGTGTCAGGCTGAGAGAAGAGCATTAGAGACAACCAGTAAAGCAGTGTTGGTAGAATGAAGGGTGCAGAAACATGATTGAGAAAGAGAGTGTATAGTGTGAGAGTAAAGCTAAAATGAGGTTTGAGCATAAACGATAGGTGGAAGATTTTGAATTAATCTTAACCATTGTCATATCTCTGGGCATCCTTCCACACCACCATTTTATTTATTGGCAGTGCCATTGCAGAAAGGGAACAGCTATATGCAAATTGTTATTCGAATTGCAGCCAATGGGAGCAAACCAGCACAAAGTGCTATGCAGAATCCCCTCATGGAAAAACAAGCAACTCCAGAAATGTTGAGACAATGTTGGGCATGATCAGTGAGGTGAAGCTTGGTTTCAAGGGACCCACCTCTGGTTATACCCTCTCTCGCGTATGTAGACAAACTATAATCAAAGGATGGGATGGCTAGAAGGCTTTGGATGAATCTTTACCCCCGGAATTGCACTGGGGAACCCTCTGCACCATCATTCTGCAGCCCAGCCTGTTTTGCATCATTGCAGAAGGGGACTAGCCATATGCAGATTAGTATTTCCTTTACAAGGAAACACAAGCAACCCCAGACACATTTGGCATTGTTGGGTCTCATTTGAAGCTTGGTTTCCTGTGATGCAGTGAGCCAGGGACATGTGTCTGAGCATACACTCTTTCACTTAGGGAGACGAACTGCAAACGAAAAAGGTGTTGGGGTGAATGTTTTGAATGAATACTAACCAATGGCATGGCTCTTGGCAGCCTTCCTTTAGCCTTTACAGAAGGGGACCAACAAGATTAAAATCACTAGTTTAACTACCACCAATGGGAGCAGACCAGCCTGAACTGCTAAGCCACATCCCAACTGCATGGAAACATAAGAAACCACAGACACTTTCACCAACATGCCTTTCAAGTCTCAGAGAATCATTTAGATGTATGACTGGGGGATAGTCAATAATGCACTGAAATAAGACTCTATCTTAGTCAAGTGTCAGGTGGAGGCAGGTGCACAGTCCCCTGATTATACTTGACCGAGAGACTGGATCTCCATGCACATAATATATTGGGAGGGTTGCCTGCTGTAGAGCAAGTTGTTGCCCTTGCCCTAGAGTAAGAAACATTTTATAGTTCATGCTTAACATGCCTGGTCAGTGTCACGTCATGGCAGAAGTCAAATGAGTGATCCGTGGGCAACTTACCTCCGTTTCCTTTTGTTGTGTTATGATTGGCATTAGTTATCTCTGAATTCGGCCAATTGTGGTCGCAAAATATTTCACGCTGAACATTTCATGTGGTACATAGATGTAGTACTGAGGTGCACCCACATAAAGGCAGTGGTTGAGGTTCTTGTGGGGATCTTCTTTCTTCTGATTTCCAGACGGAAAAGTCCAATTTAATGGCACTGCATCAGCAGGATAAGTTACAAACTCAGCATAAGCACCTACCCTGTGACCATCTAACTCTGAGTGATTTTACAGTATACTCCAGAGTGTACTGTGGATGTTACTGAGAAACCAGGGTGCCTTTATGGTCTTTTTTTTATCAATTGTTATGACAAGTCCAGTATGGCATAGTAGGGATTTAGCACTAAAATTTCAGAGTTTGACCTCGGTACCATAGATGCAGTTGTTGTCTGTGGCCTCATGTGAGTTTGGGAACTTTTGGCCAGAGGAAAGGCCAGAAATAAAAAGAGGAAAAGCTGTCTTTCTGTTCAAGAAGTCTCACAGATTATGCATTCAAAAATCCTGTATGACTGAAGTATTTAGTTGTGTTCCCATTACACCATGTTTGGATTTTTCTTCAGGTTGCCCTGCATTTATTGTTCGGCAACCTATAAAAAAAAAAGTAACTGAAGCGGGGATGTACGTACAGCATAGTTCCTCTTCTGCTCCATCCTTAACCTTGTTTCATGATAGTGGATTCCTTGTCTCCTCACCTTAACATTTTTGACGCAATCTGTTTCAGTCCCGTTGTTTTGTTTATGTCATTTAGCAATTCTCATCAGAGAACTATAACTGAAGGAATCCTGGCAGGATGAGAGAATCCACATCCTGACCCTGTCATCAGAACATGATAAAACCACACCAATGGCAATCTGTAGTAGAAGTCTTTTTATATAGGCACTTAAAATCTGAAGTAGGACTGACAAAAGATCTTCAATTTCATTGGGCCTCATTACGACTCAGGCGGTAAGGGGTTTACGGCGGCGTAAACAGCGCCGACCCTTACCGCCTGATTCCGAGGTCCCTTAGCGCCATGGAGCTTTTAACACCTGCTTTTAGCAGGTGTTAAAATCCATGGCGCTAATGGACCTTGATGTTAATTACGCCACCGTAATTTACGGTGGCGTAATTAACGCCTTCCCCACTCCCATTATGCCCTATGGGGCAAAAATGGGAATGGGGAAGGGTAAATGGGGATTGGGGACTTACCGCCCCGCCAACCTCGGAATGGGGCGGTAAGTCCGCCAACCACTATGGCGTAAACGTAGTTTACGCCATGGTGGTAAAGGTACGACCCAGGCGGTAACTTACCACCTGGGTCGTAATGAGGCCCATTGACAGTTGCTGGCATCACTCCACATTTACAGCTGAAAAAGTGATTAGTGGAAGGTTTTGAATAAATCTGAATCACTGACACTGCTCTAGGCAACCTTCCACACCACTGTTTTCTAGCCCATCTGCTCCATTGGGCAACTTTCCACAACACCGTTTTATAGCCTGTCTGCGCCATTGCATAGGGGGTCCAGACATAGGAAAATCAGCCAGTATTGCCGCCAATGGTAGCAGCCCAGCTCGAACTACTAGGCCAGGTCCCATCTGTATGGACACACAAGCAAACCCAGGCATGTTTTGGGATTGTTGGACCTCGTCAGTGAGGTGCATTTTAGTTTGCTATGGCACAGCGTGCAAGGGACCCACATATCTGGGCATACCCTCTCTGAAATAGAGAGACAAACTACACCCACAAAAGGATGGGTGGAAGGTTTTGAATAAATTGGAATAACTGGAAATGTTCTGGGCAACCTTCCACCCCACTGCTTTTTAGACCATCTGTGCCATTGAAAAAGGGATCCAGCCGTGTGCAAATCAGAAAGGTAGTGCCACCAATGGTAGCAGCCCAATCCAAGCTGCTAGGACTGGTCCCCTTTGCATGTAAACACAAGCAAACCCAGACATGTTTTGTCCTTTTTGGGACTCCTCAGTGAGGTGCAGCTTGGTTCCCTATGGGACAGCGAGCATGGGACCCACAACTGGGCATACCCTCTCTCACACATCGAGACAAACTACAACCAGAAAAGTGATGGGTGGAAGGTTTTGAATAAATCTTAACTACTGGCAGTGTTCTGGGCAACCTTCCACACCAGCGTTTATTAGCTTGTCTGCACAATTGCAAAAGGGATGCAGCCATGTGCAAACTGCCAGAATTGCTAGGCTAGTTCCCCTCTGCACGAAAGCACAAGCAAACCCAGAAACATGTTGGCCTGTTGGTCCTCCTCAGTGAGAGGCAGCTTGGTTGCCTCTGCTGCAGCGAGCAAGGGACTCACAACTGGGCATACACTCTCTCAAATAGGGAGACAAACTACAACCAAAGCATGATGGGTGGAAGGTTTTGAATAAATCTGAACCACTGGCAATGCTCTGGGCAAACATCCACACCACTATTTTTTATCCCGTCTGCACCATTGCAAAAGGGGTCCCGCCATATGCGTAAACAGTCAGGTACTGCCACCAATGGTAGCAGTCCAGCCCGAAACTGCTCGGCCAGGTCCCCTATGCACGGAAACACAAGCAAACACATACATGTTTGAGCCTTGTTGGGCCTACTCAGTGAGGTGCACTATGGTTCCCTATGGAGCAGCGAGCAAGGGACCCACGTCTGGGCATACCCTCTCTCACAATGGGAGACAAACTACAACCAAAAAAGTGATGGGTGAAAGGTTTTGAATACATTTGAATCACTGACAATGCTCTGGGCAAACATCCACACCACTGTTCTTTAGCCCATCTCTGCCATTTCAAAAGGGGTCCAGCCATATGCTGGTCTGCTCAGTCAGGTACTGTAGCAGCCTAGCCAGAACTACTATGCCACATCTTCTCTGCATGGAAACACAAGCAAACCCGTACATGCCTTGTTGGGCCTCCTCCGTGAGGTGCAGGTTGGCATCGTAAGAACCTTTAACCAAGAAATTATTCAGGTTTGAAAGAGTTTCATGGCTCATCTGTATGTTTTCAAGAATTAAATCCCCTTTAGTGTTTTGAAGACTGAATGTCCTTTTTGTTAATCACCAATATTTCAAGAATGAGAGTATTTTGAAACAAGTTTTACAATTTGGTGTCCTTTATTGTATAGGTTAGGATGATGCTGAATTGATACATTAGGTTGTTCTAGCATTTTACACAGGAGTTAAGCTCAGGTAGATCGAGGCCATACCCCTTCTGTAAATATGATTCCATTGGATACATTAACATTAAGTTGGGGTGGATATTTAAAGGTCTTCTACTGTGAATGCATCTCCCAGTGAACAGCTTCCCATTTCTGGTTGTTT
The DNA here is from genome assembly GCF_040938575.1 of Ambystoma mexicanum. Lineage (NCBI taxonomy): Eukaryota > Metazoa > Chordata > Amphibia > Caudata > Ambystomatidae > Ambystoma > Ambystoma mexicanum. The sequence goes on from NC_090927.1 coordinate 372,033,477, forward strand.
TGTTTGTAGTACTATATGGTAAGACATTGTTGGTTTCAATGTTTGGTGTAAAAAGCTAAGGGTATTTTTGTGCCTGTTACAAATGGAAGCTCTGAAGGAGGTCCATACTCTCCAAATTCCTTAGGATTGCTATGAGTGTGTATGGCAGATTGTGTATCATTTTGGAGTGATAAGTTAAGACATGAAGGGATTTTTGCAGTGAGAAAATATGATGTTATGTGGGCTGTGTTTTTTTAAAATGTCTTTACTGATGTACATGTAATTTTGAAGCGCATTTAATTTCATGTATTTTATATGAGGCAAGAAAAGTAAGTGGACCTTTGGGAAGTCAGAGGTTGTAGGGTGTTGCTTTGCAGTTCAAACAAAAAAGATTCTACTATAAAGAAATTACAAATATTAAGTTGTATTTAATATTCTTTAAAAACAGGTCAATATCATCATAAAGTACATATTTGTTCTGCGCAGAAACAGACTACTTCACTGTGGTGAGAATGTCCTCCCACTCGAAAATTCCCCATTTCTAATCTTGTTTGGAGATTAAAAATTAGCTGTTACTGAGCTCTTGTGTCTACCATCACATGGAGGCTCTAGCTACCTTGGTTTATGAATTCAGTGGGGACTGAGTGTTACTGTTTTTACTGAGTGTGTGGTTACACACACCTACCAGAGTGTTGACATTAGTGGTAGGATTAGAGATCAACACCACATCCTCCAACAAAACCTACTTCAAGAACAATAGTCTGGATTCTGACCAGGATTGAGCAGTGAGATCGCCACTATACCGGACATTTATGATGCACTCATCATCATGACCAAAGGTGAGCCATGCCTCTGGGCCCTACCAAGAGACAATAGCTCATGGTCACCAGCAGATCCCAACAATGGCCAGCGAAGGCTGAGTCCCAGAGGGCTCCATTCTCTCCCCTGTCATCTTCAACATCAACATGGAGCCATTGGCAGATCTTGTGGACAAATTCAACATCAAATTCCACCAGTATGCTCATTACAGACACATCTATACCTGAATGTCTTCTGCCTCAATGTCATTCACCAACTCAAACACTGCCTCTCTACTATTCAAGCCTGAATCTCAAGTACCTACCTAAAACACAACCCTGCCAAAATCAGATGTCATCCTGGACTGACAAAGATGGATCTCAATGGCTTCTCTCCCCAACTCGCCTCTAGTGCAGACTCCCTTGGCTTCATTATCAATTGTAAACTCTCCTTCAAAGCACACATGACAAGGAAAACAGAAACAACAAGGTACCTGCTCTCGCCTATGCTCCGAACCAAGCCCTTCTTCACAACCTCAGACTTCAGATCCGTTGTCCAAGCCTTTTTTGGTGATCTCCCACAAGTATGGTGTCCACAAACCTTGGGCAGGTGTCCTAACCACATCTCTGTCCCCTCTGGAAGCTGTCCGTCATGCTGCAGCATCACTAATCGCAGTATTGAAGAAGTTGAATCATATCTCCTCCAGTCTAAAGGAATTACACTGGCTATCCCTCCAAACAGGCATAGCCTTCAAGACAGCTTGCATCACCTACAAAACTCTGATGGTTAAGACACTATTATACTTATGCAACAGCAAGTGCTTAGATATGGCCAGATTGGAATCTCATAGATACCAAAAGGAGAAGTACAGAAATCAAGAATCGTTCTGCTATGCTCCCATGCTCTGGAACACTCTTTGTGGTAACATGAGACTGGCTCCCTCCTTTTCTCCTTTTAATACAGGAAACACATTGAAGACTATCCTCTTCAAGGAATCCTTCAGTGTCAAATGAGAACCATGGCCTGATATTATTATTCCCCCACTATTTACCGGTCCTTCTATTGCAAAGGACTCCCTTGCTTTCTAGCAAGGATTGTGATATAAAAATCTTCTGCATATATACTGACATACATACATATAGACATACATAAATGGTAAATGTGACAAAACAACTTCTGTGGCACCAGTGGTCCAGGGAAAAATATTGGGTTACAAAACCATCAATCAGACGCACACCTCTAGTACACCAGAAGGGGTACAAACAGTTTGGAAATGCAAGCAAATTATAAACCTCTCTGTCCAAATCTGGAAATGTGGACAGAACAGCAGGCGTATCTCCGAAAAGATTGTGGATCATTGGTTAGTCGTGACATAACGAAAATACAATTATTACCCAATGATAAAAGGGACTGTCCAGTCAAGGTTGTATACAAATATCTACTTTATTATTATTACAACAGACAGTTCTAGCAACACTATGAAATACAACACACCCTGTAAAGGAATGCAGAGGACAGACAGTTTCAAAGAAGGAAAAGGAATGCATTCTGGATACTAACAAGAGGGTGTTTGGTATAGTAAATAATCGGAACAGTTAATGGATACTTGGCTTCAGCACAAAGGGAGCACTGTGTCTTAAAGTGTCTCATGGGGCCTTTGGAAAAGGGCCAGGGGGACATCACCACAATGAACCATGTGCATGTAGTTGTTTTTGGTGCTTGACAGGTTCGAGTCGGTTTCAGAGAGCTTTGCAGCTTCTGTGACAGAGTTCATGACAGGAGACAGCTCTGTATATCAGGCAGAAAACAGTTTGGCGAGACGAAGCTGGATAGATGGCTGCAGGCTAGCCTACAGGGCGGCTTGGTGTCAGGTATCATTGTCTCAGTGCTGGTCTGCGGTTCTAAAGCACTGGGTTAGACATCTTGGATGTCTTTAAGCGACTGCAGCGTAACAATGGTCAGCATTGCAGTCGATTGTAGCTCGAGGAACTTGACCGGCTCGAAAATGTCCTTTAAGGGGGACATCAGTAGATTCTCATCAAGGTACTTCTCCCAGCTTGTTTAATGGGCTAGTGTTGTCATTTAAGTCAGATGGGCCAACGCTCAGGAGCCTGTTGCAACAGCTACCTTCTCCTTTGTTTCGGGTTCACAGACCTTCTTGAACTTCCCACCAAGGAAGCTTGTGGCAGAGCCTAGCATGGCCTGCCGTGTGCTGGCTGGGTCCCGGTTCTGGAGAGGCTGGAAGGCACTCTGGATTCGGTATCTTCCTCTGTTCCCTGGGAGATGTTTAGGGGAGAGATCTTGCTTCCCTCTTTGGAGGTTGTGACCTTCCTTCACTGGTGGATGATTTAAGGTAGACTGTACCTTCAGCCAGGGTCCAATGATGAGTTCTTCTTGCTACTCCTTGCAAAGTCTTCAAATGATCTATCAAAAGAGGGGCTTGACCCTCTTTTAAAGCCAAATGGACCACAGGGATTGGTGCAGGCTAGCCTACCTTAATGAACCAATCCTGGGTCCCCACCAACAATCTCCTGTATGCACAAGGTCATAACCAGAGGGCGTTGCAACAGGAAAGGTAAAGGGGTGAAACCATGTGATACTAAGTTCCACCCTTCTTCCTGTCTGTTGTGGTCAAAGAGTCTTTATGGTTAATGGATATCTCACTTGAAGCTACGGCTAAACAAGACTCTCTGGATCCTCAAAACCACATCCTCATACCTTATGAATGGGGTTCCCCTGTGGGGTGAACTACTGTAAAAACACAGTCACAAACATGACAGCTGACTGATTGATACTGAGTGCAGGAGCTGGCATCAAGATGACACAGATGCATATCAAAGGTTGTTGAGGGTTTCCTGTCTCCTTTGTTAACCTCTGCAGCCAGGCCCCATATTGAGGTACACTCTATGTGTATGTTAAACCTTGCCACCAGCTGCAGGGCCCAACAAAAGGGCAGGGCAGATCCATGTAGCCTTTTTTAGTTAATCAGGGTGGCCATGGCAGGGGAAAGGTTTGGTCCCCTCAAGTCCCTTCTGGAGATTGAAGGTGTGCGTCCCCAAATGGCACTACCCTCCTCACAATGAGAGGCATTAATGGACTCTCCCAAGGTGGGAATGAAACGAGGACCAAGTGCGGGTGAGTAAAACCAGAACTTTATCTAGTTCAAAATAGGGCATGCAAAGAACTCTGCAAACTCTGAGAGCACTCTGTCTGACAATAGCAAAGACAGGCGTTTATATTTACAAAACACGTCATCAGAGCCTACACACTATAGGGGGCACAAGTTCGTAGGGATTGGGTGGCGTCGACTAACTATAGGTGCAGTGCTTCGTGGTTGGTGGATGTCATCGCGGTGCCAACGTGGGGTTGGAGGTCAGCTGGGCTCTTCTGGGAGGTGCCGCCGGGCCGGACGCGATCGGTGACAATGATGGACATTTTTCTTGGCTTTCTGCCCTAGTGGCCACACACACAACAGTCACTCATGCCATTGAGATCCTGGTTGTCCTGTAAATCCTACAAAAGGTTAATCTAAAGGTTGCTGAGGCACAGGAGGAATGCACATTAAAAGATATATGTACTAATACATCACGGCATGGTTACTCTCATCCTGTTGGCTAGGTATCATAGGCCATGGGGTCGGGTTTTAGGGGGTAAGGTGAGCTTATCCGGTTTTCGGGTCTTCTTAGAAGTAGTGATAGATGCATTTACACTTGTGTTAGTACAATATTAGGTGTCTGTTTGCAGGACCATTAATTTGGAGCGGACCGGTGGGCCATTGAACCGCCGAGGGTGCACCTCTGGCCTTTCACTTCGGACAGGATTTTTAGGGCTCGGTTGTAAATACTTCTGAAGGTTGACCCTGGCCATGTGAGCTGCGGGGGAATCGTGGATGCTTGAAACGGCTCCAGTTAAACTGGGGGAGGCAAGGCTACGTGGCTTGGGCCTCGGCTCTCCCTGGCATATCTTGGTACGATGGGAGGGGAGGGGAGGTGACCTTGGGTATGCCCGCGATGGTTTTACTTTTAGTACATTATACGTTACATAGAAAAAAGAGAAATAGATATCGTGCTTACTGATTTTGCAAATAATCATACGTTTACAGGTTAACTATACCATTATATATCTATTCCATACATGTCAGGTGGCAATATATCAAGCTCTAAGTCATTACTAAAGAGTAAGTATTCATACACTAGCAGCACTTACGTAACAATGGTTTAAAAATGACATTTGAGGTAGCATTAGGTTTGGTGAAGCACTCGGGAACAACAGATCAGTACAGTTAGGTGCGATAATACATATTGTTACACATAACTCATGTTGTACGTTAACTTCTTGCACATCTTGTATATACATATAATACTGTCGTGTCTTTGCCCCTTCGCACTTAGCAGAATTAGTTCTTTATCTCAATAGCCTCTTCATATTTCATTATGGACAAACATCGTAACGGGCCGCGAGGCCATTATCACCCATACATGATAGCGAGAGTTTAAGCAGTCTACACAGTCTACAGAGTGAGGGTTCATTTAGTGAGTCTTAGCATATGTGTAAGCTTAAATAAGGGGTCATGTGTGGAGGGTCACAACTGCAGTTCAATCTCATACTGCAGAATTAAGGCTTTGTTCTATTGGAGACGGCTTGCAGTTATGTTCCATGCTTTCCCCGCTAGCCGGGTCACGCCGGGGATGATGATGTATTGCGGAAGGTGAATGATACAATGTGTGCCCCGATACTTGTTCATGTCTGCCTACTCGTGGGAACTGGCTCTCAGCGGATCTGCCATGGAACAAAGGCATCAGGGGTAGGCGCGAACTCGCTGTGTGGGGGCCGTACAGTAATGCGCGAGGACTCGTGTTTTAAAATGGAGTCCTGTTTTACACAAAATGGTTTCCAGGGCCTAATGTATTACAGCACATTTTGTCGATGCATCAGCCAGTGGTCGAGGCATGGACCTTACCAAGGGAGGACTGTAGGGGGGGAGGGTCTTTTGGACCTATCCTCCCATACAAGGTGCACCATGTACTCCTCCTGTCATATCCCAACTATATATGGCAAGGGGGACTGCAACTGTACGCTATGTCCTCACAGAGTACACAGGTATATGTGTATGTCGTGCAGTGAGCATAGTAAAATGTGTGCAGATTAGCCCCACACATATTCCAGAGGTTTATCTACCATCATTCAATTTCATTTAAAATGTTCAAAAAAGCCCAGGTGAGCGCAGACCCACCGTGCGGTAGGTGGAATTCCTCATAGTAAGGTAAGGACGTTTTCTTTCAGTTGCTCTTTGGGGAAGTTGTTTAAGAAACTGCATGTTGTCATGGTGAGAGTTGGTAGCCATGATGTTTAGTATGTGTATAATGTAGCCGAATTGAGTCAAGTAAACAGTCTGTCCCATCGATCCAGGTGCAACAATAGCAGACTGTGCATACCCGGTTTAATTTGCTTGTGTCGCTGTGTGTAGGGTTATAGATGAACTTATTAGTGTTCAGGCTCTCGGGTGGTCAAGGAGTGATTTTCTGGTTTTCTCACTCTTGTGGGTCCAGGGAGGAAGGTATTGTTCGCTGGTTGATGAATTAAAACTTGATGAGGTCAGTATTTGTGTTAAGAAATGATTTGTTGATTTGAGGCAGTCAACAGATCAGGTAGAACGTATAAGTCTGTGAGTAACTGTCAAGCCTAGATGTCAGTTTATTTTAGTGAAGCAGACTCTTGTTGGCAGCAAAGCTGTTATGTCCTGTGAATGACTGCAGCGTTTCCTTCAGACTTGATATGTTGAATGCTGTACCCGGAGGGAATAATTAAATAAACAATATGTGTAGATGTGAGGGTGAACCATGTGAATGTGATGAAGGGTTTCGGTAGACGTTACAAAACGTGGTGCCTGTGGTATGAGCTATTGCATGGTGTGCTTTAGTGAGAATGTGGCTTAAAACGTGTCGGGGTGGTTGCCAGTGAGTGGTAATGAATGAAATATGAGCGAGGCTGGGTGGGCCTGTGGAGCACTTATGGTGGGTGTATGTTGCGGCTTGCATGGTTGTATATATGTGTGGGGTGAAACACATGCCGGAGGGCATTCATGGAGAGTGAGGAAGTTGGCAAACAATAGATAGACGGAAAGGCTACAGGTTGGCAGACAACAGCACGTGATAAGACACTGGTTTCATGCTGGAGGACATGGTGTGCATGGGAGTGAGGAACTAGTGTTTCACAAATAGGCTGTTGCAGCTGCATGAGACTAAAGCCTTGCAGGGGAACTGATGACGTAATAACAGGCCAGAATTAACCCCTAGGCTGGAGGCCTGCTGTGTAAAAATATAGGGCTCTAGCTAACGGCCGTACGTACTGTTAAGCTTCATTATTCTAATCCAGCTCTTCCTCGTCACAGTCATGTTTCCTGGGTGAGGACTCACCTCGTGGACTAAGGACTGTGAAGAGGAACTCCCCTCATGGACTAAGGACTGTGAAGAGGAAGACGGAAGAGAAGGTAGTGATTGAGCTAGCACTGTTTTAAGCAAAATGTAAACAACCTATGTGTAAATTGGAAGCTCATTGAGTTAAGTTGAATAAACAACTCGTTACCTCAAGAGTGAACTTATCACGTTTTAAATTATTTCAGTTTTCTGTTAGCAATACCATATCTTGTTTGTTTGAATTTCAATCATGTGTGTGCTTGTTTCAGCCTCGCTGTCAAACTTCGTGTATTGAGAGACCTGTGGCTTAAAGAAGAAAATAAAAGACTTTGACAAACTGTTAGGAATATGCAATGAAAGTTGTTCTCTGTTAGAAGTATTGTTTAAATTGAAATGTAAAGAATGCCAGCTCTCACGGGGGAGGAAATCATGTTTTCATGTTTTCACAAGTCATTCCCTTCTAAGTATTATAATGTCCAGAAATGATGTTTTAAGCTACAATAGCTTCTGGTTCTCGGTCTCCCATCACCTTACAGTTGCCCTCAAATTGTTTCTGAATCACGTTTCCTCTGGCAGGGAGCGGTAACTCTCATTCTATATTAAGTTTTACAATGAACAGCCCCCTCACCCCTATAGAACTTCTTCAATGTCAAAATGAAAAATGATAAAGCACACGTTAAATTACAACCATATGTATTCCGTAATGCCTTCTCTTTTTTCCTACCCAGGTAAGGAACAAGGAATACGTCCCATGAACAACTTTGCGTTGATTCTATGCTAAGGTTATTGAATACACAGTCATACTAACACTGAACGTTATGTACTAATTCTAAAGTATGCTAATTTATTATGTACCCCTGTTCAAACCAAATTTAATTTCTTTCCTTTAACGTCCATATCTAGTTCTGAGATTTCAAAGCCATAAGTAAACATGTCCTGCTTCCCAAAGGGTTAAAAAGATGTACGGCGGCATAAAAACCTTTTGCAACACCAATAGATCACAATTCATTTTAAACTACCAAAGACATACACAATGTTTTACTTGCCTAGAAGCCTTGTGTTCTTTTTGCCTTATTCCAGATGCATTTGGGCAAAAAGACAAATTGATAGGATAAGATTTTCAAACAAGCTGACTTCAAACGATGCTTAGGCATGTTAGCGACAGTGCTGTGTATTGCCCAGGTGGAGCTGGATCTTGAAGGCCTGCTTACAAGCTGTGCTAGAGTGGCAAATCGGATCAATTAACATGCAGGGGCCAGATCATAGAAACTTTGCACCGGTGCAAGTGCAAAGTTTGCACGCTATTAGCACTAGGGCAAAGTTTGGCTTATTTTTAAAAACACTGGGACACATTAAAGAACCATTGCACCTCGACTAGTGCAGTTTGACATAGTAAAAGCACCAGGGCTAAATTTGCCCTCGTACTAAAAATATACATTTTTGGTGCATTTCTGCTTTTAATATGCCAAACTACACTAGTTGAGGTGCAATGGTTCTTTAATGTGTCCCGGTGCTTTTAAAAATAGGGCAAACTACTAATACTGTGCAAACTTTGCACTTGCACCAGCAAGGTTTCTGTAATCTGGACCCAGGTGTTCACCAGTAGACTGTGTGTTAGTGACAGCGTGCAAGTGCACCATGTTAAATAAGTACAGAGCATTGACTATTGTGGCGTTAATCCCCATTCCAAGGGCTGGAACGGGCAGGGGGACTGACGGCCCTGCAGCCTGAGTTAGGGCCTATAACGAGGGCACCTGGCAGGTACCCTCGGTTCCAGTACTTAGAATGGGGCGTTAACACTGTTAGCACCCGTCCCAAATGCTGGGGTGGGGCTAATTTAATAGAAAGTATTTTCCTGCCGCAAACGGGACGTCTCGCCTTGTCTCGATAGCAGAAGGAGAATACGATTCCAAGATGACTGCGATGTAAAGGTAAGGTGGGGGCTCCGTATGGAGCACCTCTTCTCTTTTCATGGTGGCCTATGGGAGCCAAGAGGAAGGTGCAGCTGCGGCACTCGCAACAGACGAAATGAGATAGGTGGGGGGGGGGGGGGACTGGGATGGGGAAAAAGAATCTCTAAACGGGGACTGACAGTGGGGGAAGATGGTAGCGGGGGAAACTGGCCGTCAGGCAGCATGGAATGCGTAATGAGATTGTCATTTTCAGCCTGCGATTGAAGCCACCTGATTGGCTAGCTCCCACCATCAGGGTGGTAATATAAGTTATGTACCAGGGAACGGGCCGCACAAACAACAGTAGGTGCTGCAAATTGCTATACATGTCAAATGAAAACGTTGCACGCGCTGGTCGTAAATTGTAACAAGTGAAAATTGTGTTTTTTTATTTTTTATTTTCTTTCCTCCAAATGTATAATCATCCAATACACAAAAACAAAGAATAAAAATGACAAATACAAAGTGTCATTTGATGCAATTTGCCCCCATGATATGAAATACCCTACTGTGAACATTTAGAACTACTCTAGAAATAATACAAAAACGCAATTTTACAAAGCAATCTTAATTTGCACCCTCAGTCAATTTGATATACTGTGATATTATATAATATTAAAATACTTGTAAGTTCATCCCAGGGCACGCCCGACAAGCATTTACAAGCCATCAGGCTCAGCATCATATCCTCCACATGGTGAGGCCTGAAAAACAGCCAGCAGCCTGGCACTGTGCTGCTGCTAGTATGCAAAGGCCTAGTTTGAAGTCAGCTAAAAGCAGGTTGTTTGAAAATCTCATTAAATCATTTGGTATTATTGCTACACTCTCCCTCTGTGCCTACTATGCTCCTTATCTTATCTATAAGCCTCTTTCTAACTCAACCTTTTTTTCATTTCTTGGTCTACACCACACCCTTGTCTCCTTCCTCGCTGAGACCACTATTCTACTATTGGGAGACTTTAACCCCACACGAGCACACATATTTAGTATTGAAGGTCTCAAACTAAACTCTCCACTCGCTGGCTACTCCCTGAATTCCCTCCAAAACATTTTCAAGAATAACTGGGGAGACTTCCTTGACCCCATCATCCTCTACTCCACCATCCCCTCCACAGAACTTGCTGTTGGCCACTCTGCCTTTGACCACTCTCTCTTGAACGTCACCACCACCATCCCCCATGTTCCCTCCTTTTCCAACACCTCCACATCAAAAGGTGCATATAAACCTGCCTTACTTGGACCCTATTTAGCTCAAGTCAGACATTCCCATGGACACTCTTTACCCCAAGCCCTCTCCATTAAACAGGACTTCCTTGACTTCCACTCTAATCACAAATCTCATCTCAATTCCACCCCGTGCAAGATCCACACTATGGGCCTCATTACAGGGATGGCGGTGGACCAAGGTGCTATTAGCACCTTGGTCCATGCCGGTAAAATACCGGCACCGCCTTGGTGGAAAGGGGAATTACCACCCTATTCCAAGGTTGATGGGGCGGTAATTCCCCCTTTCCCCATTGCCCTTCCCCATTCCCATTTTTGCCCCATAGGGCATAATTGGAATGGGGAAGGTGCTAATTACGGCAACGCAAATTGTGGTACCGTAATTAGCTCCCTGGTCCCTTTGCGGGTTGGTTTTTAACGCCTGCAAAAAGCCTCGTAGTAAGGCGGTAAGGGTTTACCGGTACCGGTAAAATACCGGTACCGGTAAACCCTTACCGCCTACCGTGTAATGAGGCCCTATGATCCAGGCCATGCTTCCCTCCTCGCCAATCATTCATCTCCTCTCTTACTGCCAATGACTTTGCAATAAACGTCCCTTCTAAGATCTCTAAAATCAGGACACCTAATTGCCCTCCTAATTTCCCAGCTCCCTAGTGCTGGTATACACCCCACCCTGGACTACTAAATCAGTCTTCCAGTCCGCCTTCCCCACCTCACCTAATGAACTAGCTTTCCTCCAAAAGCAGCTAAGCGATCCTGTGTTCCTTTGAATCCATTTGTGCCACAGACAATCAACTTTCCTGGTCTGACATATCCCTTCTCTGAAATACCTCTCTTGTGACTTGGATCTTCCATGTCTACAAAATAAAATGATTGTCCTGCCGCCATCCTAGTACACTATTCTATTGTTTTTAAACCCCAAGTTAAACCAAATAATCTACTTCCTGGAGGCCACTGGTCTATGGGACTCCCTCTAATTGGGGTATTTAACAGACTTCTGCAGACAGACTTAACAGCTGCATGTCTCCAACTTCCAATCTAATACTTCTCAGGCGTCATTTAGTTTTTTATTGTCTTTGACATGTCTGCTGCCTTTGAATCACTGGAACACCCTTACCTACCTCTCAGATTATACCTCATATACATTTAAGACTCAGCAGGATAGCCACCTAACACTTTTACAGTCCTTTCTAAATCTCATGTAACAGAAGCAGCACCACCCTTGGTTCCCTGTCATAGCATCCCACAAGTCTGTGCTTGGTCCTCTCATATTCAAACTATACACTGCCTCACCCTGCTAACATAGCTCCAATCTTGTTTTAACTTACCACTTATTTGACACGGACACACAACCACTCCTGTGCTTTTTATCCTTCTCCTCTGAAATGTCTTCCTCAATAATAAAGTATGTCGCTGCAATCCACCAGTAGAGTGCACTTTGGTGCATCTTGCTAATTTCCTCTACCACCAAGGTGATCTACCTTCCTGCCTCAACCATTTTTTCCCTCATGTGTCCCCCTTATCCTTTGCCCCAATCTCCTTAGAACATCCGCCAAGAATTTCATCCTTTGGGTTTGTTTTATAAGTGGCATTAAGGCATAGCAAATTATCACCATCACTGCAATGGCTGCAAGGAATATCATCCAGACTATATGGAAAACTTTTCCCTATCTGACCTATCACTCTATCAAAATCTTAATTTCTACCCCCATTTCCAGTGGACTGTACTATTGCTCTAGCCCCCTAGAGGGCCTTCTCGGCTATTGTTTTACTTTTCTCAGCAAAGTGTACTTTGCTTCTACAACCTCCTTTGATCCTTTCCCACTCCCTGCATGCTGGATGGGTGTACACGTACATCTTCACTTTTCAAATGTCTATCCGTGGTCTATAAATCTATCAGTGATTGCCCCTGATACTCTCTAATTCCATCTCTCACCACTCATCATCATGCACTCTTCTCTTAACCTACATGTGCCCAGGACACCCTTTGCTGCCTCTGGTTTCTGTTCATTTACACCCCTGCTGCTCTTCCATTGGACACTGACCTTGAAATCTAAAAGAGTAGTTTCTAGAGCAGGACCATGTTTGGACAAGTGACAGCTATGCAATCGGGCTACCAGAGTGTCTAAATGATGACGAGTGGCAAGTTCCTAAGAGTTTTTCTCAGGACCATACCTCTTCCAATCCACAAGATATTGTAAACAACAGTGAACAAGACAGGAGTCACAGATACGTTTGACATCATTTTCTAGTAGGGAGATATAAATGTGTAAGATTGGTACCCTAGTGAACAGGCTGCTCAATGGAGATATGAAAGACAGGATCAATATTCCAAAAGGTGGGAAGATGCAGTCATGCTACCACCAAGGGGGTCATTTTATCTGCAATATGGATGGCTGTGCAAGTACCCTCCCTCACCTTTTACATTTCTACCCCTGGTATATACATTTATCCACTATCTACCACTGACTATATCCATCTAACCTCATGCCTCACTACTCATCTCAATGCACACTTCACTTATTTTTGCTACTACTTATTCTACGTGTCTCCAGTACACACCATGCTGCTTGCTGTTCGTGCTAATTTTCCTCCTGGTGCCCTTTCATTCGTACTACTATTCCCAGAAATCTAAAACATTTACCCACCAGAGCTGGACTATGTTTGGGAGGCTGATGGGCATGGAATTGGACTAGAAGAAAGAATTGCAGATTGGGAGCGGAGGTACCACCTGAGGACAATTGTCTAGCAGGGCATCAGGGCCCCCAGCAGCAAGGTAAAGGCTATGTGTCACTGGAACAGAAGCATGGTTCATGAGTGTAGGTTCTGCTTTTTATTTGTTTTATATAACATAGGCAAGGATAGCATTTGACTTTTTGTCAAGCCATGGGGCACTTAAAATACCACTGATCTCTTGCACTGCACTCCATTGGAAGGGTTCATCACATTATTTTTTGTATAACGCATTGCTTCACGCTTGAACACGACCCACAACACACAGCATGACATATTCTTCACCCTTTTTTTGCAGGACAAGACGCCAGAAAAGACCTGAAGCTTGACAATACATACCTGCATACATCACACTTCACAAGGAATGCACAGCACCTTGAGTGTCACACCTGCACGGAGTCCAGAGCATGACACGAGACTAAAGAAGCTGCTCAGTGCAATAAGTACCTTCTCATTATCTGGCATAGCACATAAGCGTGCATACACACTGCTCACCACTTTTCCCTTTTTGCATAGCATTGCAGCTCAATATGTTTTTATTTTTTACACGCAATGAGCATGTGCATTTTGCAAGTTTAGAACAGGGCCTCATCACGACCTCGGCGGTAGTGGTGGTGCTATTAGCGCGGGGGCTATTAGCGCGACCGCCATAGCCCCTGGCGCTAATAGTGCGGGATCACGAGTTGGGCGGACTTGGAAGTCCCCATTCCCCATTGAGCCCATTTGGGAATGCCCCATTCCCCATTGGGGTCAATGGGGAAATTTCGTGCTCATACCGCCGGCGGATTTCCCGCCGGCGGCATTAGCGCAAATTCTCGGCAGATTTCACACCAGCTCAGAGCTGGTTTGAAATCCGCCGAAGCCCTGATTCGGCGGACCCTTGAATCCGGCGGTAATAGAGCTACCGCCGGATTTAAGGGTTACCGCCGAGGTCGTGAGTGTAAAGCATATGACACAATATTATACATTCTTGCGTTTTTAGGAATGCTAGGTGTTATGAGCAGAATCTCTGCCATTTTATGAATAAGCCTTAAGTAGAGGCAATAAACTGCCATTCTAGTGCATTAGGCACAGTTGTCAGAAGGAAACACAGGATCATCCTGCAAACGGATAATAACCAAGGGTAATTTCAGAGGTAATTTCATCATGCTTGTGAAGCCCACAGCGAACGTTCCCAGGAAGCCAGAGTAAGAAATACACTGAATAATGTGGGTAAATTAGCAGAAATGATGGTTCAAAAACGGTAATCAACAGTTTTAAAAAAAAAGTATTTATTGTGCGTTATAGTTCATAAACTGAACTTTTCACACCTAATACATCTTCAACATACAACAGTACAAATAAATTATCGAATTAAAAACAAAAAAAAAACAATACTAAAATCAATTTATCAGCTTTAAAAGTCTCTTACACATTATTATTTAAACATTGACTGCTGCTTGAAGAAGCTTTGTTTTGCTTTTAAAAACGTTCTACTGTCTGCACAGCATTGTGAGCTATACACAGCTCCTGCTGGCGAAATTTTCATTCCTTGCCGCTTCCTGGAGGAGGCGGAGCCAGCCCGCAGCACGTGACGGATCACGTGACTTTACAGGACTATTTCAGGAGCCGTGAGTCGCTCGAGCAGGGTGACTGCTGCTTGAAGAAGCTTCGTTTTGCTTTTAAAAACGTTCTACTGTCTGCACAGCATTGCGAGCGATACACAGCTCCTGCTGGCGAAATTTTAATTCCTTGCCGCTTCCTGGAGGAGGCGGAGCCAGCCCGCAGCACGTGACGGATCACGTGACTTTACAGGACTATTTCAGGAGCCGTGAGTCGCTCGAGCAGGGTGACTGCTGCTTGAAGAAGCTTTGTTTTGCTTTTAAAAACGTTCTACTGTCTGCACAGCATTGCGAGCTATACACAGCTCCTGCTGGCGAAATTTTCATTCCTTGCCGCTTCCTGGAGGAGGCGGAGCCAGCCCGCAGCACGTGACGGATCACGTGACTTTACAGGACTATTTCAGGAGCCGTGAGTCGCTCGAGCAGGGTGACTGCTGCTTGAAGAAGCTTCGTTTTGCTTTTAAAAACGTTCTACTGTCTGCACAGCATTGCGAGCTATACACAGCTCCTGCTGGCGAAATTTTCATTCCTTGCCGCTTCCTGGAGGAGGCGGAGCCAGCCCGCAGCACGTGACGGATCACGTGACTTTACAGGACTATTTCAGGAGCCGTGAGTCGCTCGAGCAGGGTGACTGCTGCTTGAAGAAGCTTCGTTTTGCTTTTAAAAACGTTCTACTGTCTGCACAGCATTGCGAGCTATACACAGCTCCTGCTGGCGAAATTTTCATTCCTTGCCGCTTCCTGGAGGAGGCGGAGCCAACCCGCAGCACGTGACGGATCACGTGACTTTACAGGACTATTTCAGGAGCCATGAGTCGCTCGAGCAGGGTGACTGCTGCTTGAAGAAGCTTTGTTTTGCTTTTAAAAATGTTCTACTGTCTGCACAGCATTGCGAGCTATACACAGCTCCTGCTGGCGAAATTTTCATTCCTTGCCGCTTCCTGGAGGAGGCGGAGCCAGCCCGCAGCACGTGACGGATCACGTGACTTTACAGGACTATTTCAGGAGCCGTGAGTCACCCTCGCGGCGATAAGCCCGGCAGCGAAAAGGGCGCTGCATTTCTGTTAGGCTGTTGGGCGGTTGAAGGGTGAAAGGGCAAAGATAAAACCATCACGCTTTTCTGCTTCGGTCGATAGTGCAAGAGTGTGGTGAGTGCCTAGTTGTCCGTGCTCCACATTGCATAGAAGTCACTCTTGGCTATTATATCTGTTCCTGACTGCTTGTGCCTTGTAAAAATGAAACGAGGCATCAACTCTTTAAAAACAGGAATGCCTCCTGCTACTGCTGCTCTTTTTACGAATAGCATCCATGCCGTGCCAAACGTGGCTGCGGAAACTCTGAACAAAACGAGATTGAGTTCAACTCCTCGTGTGAGGACTCAAAAAGTGATGTCCAAAAGTAAAGCAGTGTTATCCGATGGGATGGACATTCGATTTTTTTGTTCTAAATCCATTTATGAGATCCCCTGTGATTCTAATAACAGGGATAACACTTTGGAAGTAAATGACTGTTTGGTTGAATCTATTGCAGCTATAAAAAAGGATTCTTCACATCGACAACAAAATAAGAATAGTGTAATGGAGGATGTTTTGACGGGAGAGGTTGCAAAAGCTGTCTCTTCAACTGAACCTATAGTAAAGTTTGCCAAAGAAAATGTCTCGCTTACAGATAGCATTTTGCTTAATAACGTACTGACTGGTGCCGGTGTGCCGTGTGATAAAATAGCTTATAGTCCTGTTATATCTATAAGTGATGCATCAAACTTTAAGACATTTATTTCGGATGAGGGCGAGGTGCCAGTAATTGATCTTGACATAAATGCCTCTGGTTTATCAAATCATACTTTACCTGAAAATCTTTCCAAATCGCCCATCTTGTTTACGAACATCAGCGTGGCAAATTCTGTAGCGAATCTATCCTTTTTAGCTCCAACTCCACGGAAAGTACCCTCACACAATATGCCAGAGTTTGGATGGGCAGAATCACAGAGTGTAAACATAGGATTTGCGCTTACCTCTTTGAATACGGCAATTATAGCGTTAGCAAAGTTGTTTGAAGTTTTAGTTACAAAAGCCGATGCACACTCAGATCAATTAAATCAGCTATTAGCTGAACAACTTGTACATTCTAACAAATTGACTGGTTTAGGGCATGATGACTCCATCTCTAAAAAAAAGAAGTCTGTAATGTCTCAAACCTCGGCTCAAGTGTCATGTAATCTTCAACAAACATATCAACCCATACCAAGTTTTCCAGCACCTTTAGTTGACCCTTTCATTCCCACAATCCAAACTTTAGCTAAACAGCAAAAAAAAACCCATACCCATTGTTTGATGTCAACACAAGCTTAGCTGATCAAGTGAAAACAGGGCTGAATAAAGCTGTTTCTCAACCGAAAAAGACAAAAAACATCAAATCTGTGACTAAATGTGCCTCACAAATTAAATCTTTTGTGAAGAACCTGCCTATACCAGCTGCAACCACTTTAGCTGCCGCTAAAGTAATATCAAAGAAATATGCTCTTCAGGCACAGTCAAAAAAAGCAAAATCAAATCCGGTGGTAGTTCCCCCGGTTGTAGACCATAGTCCCCTAAATGAGCTGATACGTGTGGCTACTGACGTGTCTAAAAATAACTCCAAAAATCGGACACCCAGTGACTTTACTCTTACACCTGCTACTTTGTCAGGAGCGGGGGTCAGGGATGTACGGCTTAAAGAATTAAGGCAAGCAATTGATGACTATATGGTAGCCAAACCTGCTCTTAAAAGTCTAACTTTCGCACCTTGTGAAACGGCTCTTGTTCATAAACCTGTTACGACGTTGATACAATCACCTCAAACAGCAAGTTCACAAGTTCCTACTAAAGTGAGCACAGTACAAGCTGTGTCTCAGGCATCAGCCGTTAACGCACAAAACACCCCGGTACCTGAGCCCTTGTCTGCTAGTGACATCGAAAGGTTGATTCAGTCTTCGTTAATTAAATTCCTTGAGATTCCTCCCACGACCCAAGATAAAGTCTGTCCACCAGTCCAACCAATCTTGAACCCGCAGCCTCAGGTTGATACCTCAAAACGTGCGCGCATCTGTGCAAAGCGGCCAGCGATCCATGCTTTAACACTTAGTTGTTTGCCTGTACCTGTCAAGCAATATAACTTGAATCGTGCATCGGTGCTTGCTATATTTAGTGAGATTCCTGAGCTTGATGATATTGGGACGGTTGACATCGAGCTCGTTGAATTTGTTAACAACTCTAACTGGACTGCGTCAACTCTCTGGATTAATTCAAGGATTGTAGTAAATACACTCTGGTCTGTCAAATCACAATTGTTGGATCTGGGTTTCTCCCTTCAAATTAAATCTGATTTATTAGACTGTTCTGTACACTTACAACAATCGGCTAACTTAAAACAAACACCAAACAAAAATCAAGCGCTGTCTCATCCCGCATGCACTTGTGAGTTTAAAATCAATCAATGTTAGCATGCTGAAATTACAGAATCTTGTTTGTCATTTGTAAGCTGGAATTCGAGAGGGAACAGACATCTGCTAAATAATGGGAGTGTACAGCTATTAGAGCATGACGTAATTATGATACAAGAGTCATGGTTTACTAGTGTTCCCACATGGAACAATTATGATGTAACTCTGATACCAGCTGAGAAGGGTCTTTGGGGACGTCCTACTTCTGGTCTACTGATGGGGGTGAAACAGACCGTGGGTCTGAAAATTGAACCTTGGTTTTCTCCAAATGCTTTTCTACAGATGACAAAGATCGGTGGCAAGGACTTCGTGGGTGCCGCTATCAATGTGTACTGGAACCCGTTGCGCATTTCTGATGAGTGTTTCTTGGATTCTGTGGTTAAGGCTATCGATATTGTGATGCTCAAGGGCTTGTCTCATTTTATTATTCTTGCTGGTGATTTAAATCTGCATTGCCTAGGCCCTCCAGGCAAATTGGAAAAAAATCGCTTGAGTAAGTGGTCAACTTTAGTCAAATCTCGAAATTTGTTCATGTTAAATGGTGCCTTCCCGCAAGACACGCCACCAAGATCTACTTGGCATCGTGCTAACAGCGAGGGCATCATTGACTTTATGTATGTTAATGCACAGATGTTTAACAAGGTAACAGCATTCAAAATAATTGACTCAGACATGAGCGACCATAATATGCTATGTATGCTTCTGTCTGTAAATGTTAGCATCGACCAATTAAAACCTTTCTTTCTTATGGGCTCGCATAACATAAATCCGGCTAGAAATAGATTAATATGGACCGAGTCTTCGTTGGGAGCCTTTAGGACACACTATTATGCTCAACTTAATGATGGAGCATCCCAAAACTCTCTGCCAGTTACACCATATTATGACCTAATGCAGACATTCCCACCGGGGTCCATCAAACAGAAAGTGAAACAAACCCCCCATCTGCACATATTTGATCACCAAATTAGACTTGAGAAAGCTAGGGTACGTTCTGAGAGGAGAGCAGCCCTTAAGCTCCCTTTGCATATGCGACAAACTGTTCTGTCCCGTATCAAAACTAAATATAGAAATTGGGTAAGAGGAAGGAGGGCAAAGCTTTACCAAATTGATGGAATTAGCATATTAAAAACCTTGGCTTCAAAGAACACTGCTCAGTCATGGAACATCATAAATCAAGTGACTGCAGGGCATCAGGTGGCGGTTCAATCAAATGATGTATCTGAAGCAAGGTGGATACAGCACTATGCTAAACTATTTGCTGAACCTCCGGTGCATTTCTCTAAAATCTTATTTGATACTCTCCCTCCTTTCTACATACATTTTGACAGAGAAGACATCATGTATTTTATCAAGCGAGCCAACAATTCCAGAGCCCCAGGCCCGGATGGCTTATCCAATGCTCACCTTAAACGGTTTCCGGACATCTGGGCGGATATCCTTTGTCTCGTATTTGATCATGTTAACACCTCACAGAGAATTCCCCTGTCGTGGAAGCAATCTATTGTTGTCCCGATTTATAAGAAAGGTGAACGGGCCAACCCAACAAGTTACAGACCGATCTCTCTTTTGGATGTCCCGGGTAAGATCTTTTCTCAGCTGATCTTGCGCGAGCTGAAAAACTGGACAAAAAAATGCCTTAAGAGAGATCCTTTCCAATCAGGTTTTGTAAGTGGACTTGGCACACTTCCTAACATGATCACATTAAATATGTTGAAGTCGAAATATGCACTTAGGAAGCAACCTCTATATTTTGCGTTTATCGATTTTCGTTCTGCTTTTGATTCTATTAACAGAAACTTATTATTTTATAAGTTAAAAGTTTTTGGTTGCCCTTCTTCTCTCTTGTCAATTATCATTCAACTACACACGGACACGTCTATGCGTGTTAGGCTCTCTTTTGAAGGTCTTCTATCTTCTTCCTTTTCAACGTTCCTGGGACTCAAACAGGGGTGCAGCTTAGCATCGATATTATTCAATTTGTTCATATTGGATATGGGGAGTTATTTTGTGCATACTTTGTCGGATGCTCCTGAACTTGGTGGTCAGCGCATACCATGGTTGCTTTATGCGGATGACCTTGTTTTAATATCGCAAACTCCTAGAGGTCTCCAGAACTTGCTGTCTGCATTGTATAACTATTCTAAGGAGAACCAACTTCTAGTCAACTTGGAAAAATCTCAGATTCTAGTCTGTAAGTCAAGAGGGAAAGCTAAGAGCTTAAACATAGTGTGGTATTTACAACAACAACCAATAGAAATTGTGTCAGAATGCAAATATCTGGGCCTATACATTCAAAATACCATCATCGATAATAGACACTCGACTGTGTTACAGTCAAAACTGTCAATGCTGCTGTCACAGGCGAAAATACTCGTTTATAAGTACGGGAAATTTACACTGAGGCATTTGTTTATGTATTATGAGCAAAAAGTCATCCCCATCTTCTTATATGGTGTAGAATCCAAGCTGTATTCTAATGACCAAGCTTGGGATAAACTTGAGGCCACATTTTGGAGAAAGGTTTTAAATTTGCCAAACTGCCTACCTTTGCCTATGCTGCGTTTTGAACTAGGGCTCAAATCATTATCTAGTAGGGTCAAATGGAGACTGTGTTCTTTCTTTCGGAAATGCATTCTTGGTGGTGGTGAGAACAATATAATGAGTACGATTGCTGGCTACTTGACCTCCTCCGGTTTGGCCTTTCCTAGTCGATGGCGTGGCTTTGTATTAAATGCTATGTCTGAAGCTGATATATCATTACAGCTGCTGATGGAGAACCCAATTCGTGCTAAAACAAAATATTATCAATGGGAGTGGATCCAGAACTATGAACGTTGCAGACAATATAAAGATTTTAATTCTAAAATCTTTGGCATTAAATGCTTGGGTCAAGCGCCAAGTTATCTACTAAAATGTCCCTCTGCGAAAATTCGGTCCAAGTTCTTGCGTTTGAGAATGAACTTGTGGCCTACGAGAGAAGTGTTGGTGAGGCGGAAGACTATTCCTCCTGAACTAAACTTTTGTCGGTTTTGTAATCGTCACAGTGTCAAAGAGACTTTACAACACGTGATAGTTGCATGCCACGCTTTGGAAGACATACGGGCAAAACACTTTACGAATCTGCTAAATGTGCACATGCAATGGGACGATTTGGAGATATGGAGTTCTCTAATCAACAGTACCAGATTTTTGGTTATAAAGGCACTGGTGCACTTTCTAGAATTTATATTACCTTGTGAAATTTTTTTATGAACAGTCATATTAATAATTGGTTGAATGTACATGAGTTGATGTGGTTTTCTATCTTTTGAGATTGTTTTTAATAGGGTAACTTGTGCTGAAGTAATTGTATTATTCTGCAAATTGTGGTATTTGTTGTCGTTCAGCTTTCTTTACTATATGTCCTTAAGTGTATGCTAACCATGTATTGGGACCTTTTTTATGGAATTATCATGTAATTTTGAAAAGTTGATTTTATTCAGCTATAACAAAATAAAAAAATAAAAAATATTTAAACATTCCTCGGAGACTTACATATCTAATACCACTTTAGGCAGTCAATAACACAGCAATTTCATTCACGTTTAAAATCCTAATCCACAAATCCTCATCCAATGCACTCACAGCAGTTGCCATTTTTTGTTTTGCCGAGGGACAATCAATGAATAAGTGTTTGAGAGATGCATCTTCCTGCGAACAATACCAACATAATCTCTTGCCCTTTCAATCTTCGCCCTAAGCACTGGTGCCTCCAGAGTCGGTATGAAGTTCATCTTCAAACCTTCAGCTTTAGCACATTAGATCAAAATTATCTTGATGGATGTTTAGTATGGGGCAAACACATTCATAATTTAAACTGACCAATTAAAGTGATCATTAAAACATTGATAGCTTAAGAGGTCTGATCTAGTCTGGATCCATGCATGGCTGTATAATTTCAACTTAACTTTATTTGGATTGATACATACTTCCTCACTAGAGGAATCAATCCTTAGCAGTAAGTCAGAACAAGTTTCAGACCATTTCTCGAAGTGCCCTGTCCTAACACTTAATTTAGATTCACATACAATGAAGCATGTGGGGACGACAATCTCCCATCTGATTCCTCCTCCCTTCATACCAGGCTGTTCGTATCTCATAACATGATTCTTGGTGTCTGGTCTCGCTCTTGTCTTCAAATCTTGGACATAATCATCTTCGTCTGGAGCTGACCATTCTGTCACCCATACCAAAGAAGCTGTCGAACTCTGATATTGACCTTTTGTGAGGCAGAGTGCAAGGTGAGTAAGACAATGAACTGTTTGAACATCTATTTCAATAGCTATGAATATCTTAGACTTCCCCATAGCATATGAAAGTAGTGCACACACATAGCAATCCTCCTCAGAGGTGCTGTTTCCAACCTCTTTCATTTCCTGATATCACATGTTGTTCCCCAAATGTTCTGTACTGTCCAAATATTCATTCAATTCATGATCATCCTCCCTTGCACTTCTCATAGGTCTCTGTTTCATTCTTTCCAAATGATTCTCTCTATAATGACCATAAGTTAAATCAAAAACGGATCTCCCTCCAAAGGGAAGCTTTGGGTCTGTTATCACATGTATAGGTACCTCTGCATGAGTTACTGGAGTAGAGACAATTACATAAGGTTGTGGCTGTTTTACAATGTCTAGTTCTGCCAAGGTAACTGGAGTAACCAAAGGAACCACTGCTTTCTTAGGACCAATGAAATATACAGTGTGAATTTGCAGAATCAGAAAAACAATGATAAACGTGGAACAGGCATATATTATACACCAATACATGAGGCTCCACCATCAAAGCCTCTCCACTCGTCGTTGACTCTGCTCACTTTCGGGACCTACAATATGCTCTAAGGAAAACATGTTTGCCTGTGATTACTTTGTAAGGAAGGCACAACTTGTTTTATTAAGGCAAATACATCAAATGCTCCAGTAATTGTTGAATCTGTTCAACGATTTCCACAAGTAAATGACTGATTTCTGGACAATTTATAGTATCTAGCATGAACACAAAAGTGTTGGTTTCTCACCAAACAAGGTAAGGATTAACTTGAAGCAAACAGTAAAAGATCATAGCAAGTAGTTTGTGGGCATCATTGTTAGACATGACCATCTGTACCTCCAGTAAGATGCTCAGGTAATAGTCTAATCTGCTCCATTATTGCTGCCAATAAGCGTCTAATAACCGGGCCATTATTAGGATCCTGAAGAAAAGCATGTATGTTAGTGCTCCTACCAACAAGAGTAGGGTAAGTTCTGAGTATAAAAATGAAGACAGCAAGAAGTAGTCTGTGTACATCAGCACCAGACAGAACCATAGGCGTCTCCAAATAGAAATTCAGTGAGAAACAAATCCGGTAACTGCTCCCTATTCCAATCTTCAAACATAATGTACAGCTCTGCCATGTTCTATTTTACTTTTGCACTCCACAGTCGAATGCCAGCAAAGCTTCTGTGACTCAAGAACAAATAGCTTTTTCACTCATTGCTTAGAAGCTACAAAGAGTGTCTCTGGGGAGCCACAGTCCAAATGTACCCATTTATCTGTCTACTGGGCAGTCTCTGCGTCCTTCTTTTGTGTCATCGATGGATTCTGCACGTGCTGAACTTCTTCACCTTCACTTGCTTCCGAATGGGTTGGGGGTGATGCGGCCTCACCAGCGTAGACTTTCACTTCAACTTGGTGTATCCAAGCTTGTTGCCCTTGGACCTCTACTGCTGATGGACTCATGTCCTCTACTATGAAAGGGCCATTGAAACAGGGCTCATGCCACTTTCATGTAAAGTTTCTGATCAGTAGTTGATCTCCAGGAAAAAGTCTAGGTACAGGTAATTCTTGAATTGTGGTTGCTATATGATCTTCATCTGTGTTCTGAGACCGACACCCTGTCCGCTTGACTTGATCTGAAATAACAGAGACACAAGCCTTCAAACATGTTAAGTACGCATGTAGCTCATCACCTAACAATTCTGCAGTTGTCTGTGCATCACTCCTAGTCATCGATGGAGGAGTTAGAGGCATTCTCATTCACCTCCCTGTAACTAGTTCATGGGGTGTGAGGTGGTGGTCTGAGCCAGGCTGATTTCTTAATATAATGGAAGCGGCAGGCAATGCAGCCACCCCTTTTTCAGTGTCAGTTTTAATCTGGCTATTCTCTCTTGAGTCTCTCACATAATCCATTTGCTTGCAGGTGATAAGCAGAAGAAAACTTGTTTTTGATACCAAGCAATAAGCTAATTTGTTCAAACACCTCATTCACATAATGGGGGCCATTATCTAATCCCAGCACCTCACATATTCCCCATCTATGAAATACTTCCCGGACTGAGAACTTTGCAGCACAAGTGGCATCAGGGTGTGTGCATGGACCAGCCTCAATCTACCTAGAGAAGGGGCACCCCACCACTATCATATACCTATATCCATTACAGGCCTGCAGCATGTCAACATAGTCAATATGTAAATGCTGAAAAGGACCATTTGGTCAAGGAATTAGTCCTCTGACCATTCCCAGTGTGTTCCCAGCAGTAAACCTTTGACATACAATGCAATGCACTACATGAAATGCAACATGTTCTAACACGTTCAGTAGGAACCAGTCCTCCACATTGGTTGCTGCAAGGCTCTTCCTGATGACATGCACAGGGTAGTGCAGCTGTTCTGACATCACACTTAATAAGGCTACAGGTATCACTGGTTTATCAGTGCTGTTTTGTTTGCCACAGTACTGCCGAAGGAGATAAAGAACACCCCATTTGTGTCCACACTCTTTCTCTTCCTGTGGGGCTTCATCCTGAACTTCCATCAATTGCATCCTAGATAAGTGTTTAAAACTTTCTTGCACAACAATCATAACAACAATTTTCTCTTTCACATCAGGCATGTCAAAAGTCATTATGTCAGATGAATATTCATCCCTTTTTGCCTCTTCATTCGTGGCTTGGTTCCCACGTGATATAAAGTCTGTTCTTTTAGTGTGTGCTGCGCACTTAACTATTGCAATGGCTAATGGGAGTTATAGTGCCTTAATAAGCCTGTCCAATAAAGCAGCGTGTTGCACTGGAGCGCCGTTCGCTCGGAGGTTGCCCCTCCTTTTCCAACGTGCTAGCTCTGCATGTACGGTTGACATCATGTAGGCGGAATCACAGTAGACTGTTACTTCCTGGTCTGCATGTTTCCTGAGTGCGAAATCAGTGCCATTAATTCTGCAGCCTTTGCTGAAAAGGGAGATGGTAGTCTTGCACTCGCCATTACTTCAAATTCCCCATTAGCCTTGTGCTTTGCTACAGCAGCACCTGAATGCCTTTCTCCATCAGTTTGATCAATCCTTGAAGAAGCAGAATTCCACATAATTCGAGCAATCATGCACTTGTTTGTCCTCTGCCAGTGGTTCAGCTACAAACGGAGCAGGGTTCACCATTTTACACCTGACTATTTTGATCGCTGGGTTTGATATGGCCATCTCATAAGTAGAATCTCTTTGAGACGTCAGTGTACCTTTCGGTTTCTCCAAAATAGCAAACAAAGCATGCTTGACAAATAATGTCATGGAACACCCCATTACTATGGTTGCATACTTCTCAATAGTGAACGCGTGTGAATAAAAAAAGAACACCTCAGAATAATTGGGAATTGCCAAAACTGCCGCTGTGCATATCACCTTTTTTAGTTCATTAAACCCCTCCTCTATTTCCTCAGTCCATTGAATTTTTTCCTGATTCACTTGTACCTTTTTCAGGGCTTGCAACAATGGTCTTGTGTAAGAACTATAATTGAATACCAATGCTCTAACATAATTGCACGTTCCTAAAACCGTTGCATTTGCTTTATTGTGTGTAGTTTTGCCGTTTTCAAAATTGCCTCAGCCTTTTCAGTAGGAACCTTCTTTTCTTCATGTGAGCTTAACTGTCCCATTTACAACACCACTTCTTGGCAATACTGCAATTTCTCTTTTGTCCAGTTTTTATCCTTTCTCTGCTAGAATAATCATTAGCTTAATTGAATCTTGTCTGCATTCCTCTACTGACGTGCTGCAGACTAAAATGTCATCTACGTATTGCAGCACGACACTTGGCAAATCAATATTGCTGAGGTCCATCTGCAGGACCCTATTGAAATTCGATGCAGACTCACAGTACCCCTGGGGCATTCTTGTGCTTTTCAGCTTAATCTGACCAACCGTAAATGATGTCAGAGCTTGAGAATCCTTATATAACGGGATTAAGAAAAACGCATTTTTCAAGTCAATCACTGTGAAATTTCACGCCTCAACCGGGATACTACATATAATCGTTGCCGGATTTGGAACTATAGGAAACTCTGCCTATAGAATCTGGTTAATCAGCCTCATGTACTGAATTAAATGCCACAACCCCCCCCCTTGCGGTATTGCATTGTGTCTCTGACATCACTAAGATGCCTTGATCCATCATGGCTGTAATAGTTTTAAAAATTCCCTCATCTGCCTCTCGAGACATAGGGTACTGTCTTGCTCGAGGTAAAATTGCTCCAGGCTTTAGCTTATTCTTGACTTCTTCTACCCCTTTTGATAGGCCTATGTCATAAGGACCAATATCTTCATCAAAAACTGCAAGACGCTGCTGCACTATCTTCATTTTCTGTGGGATCTCGCATCTCTCTGGCCTGATACAATATGAAATGCTCATTTCAAACACTACTTCGTCATCTGACGGGTCTTCTCTAAACATATCCTCATCAGTGACGTGAGTCAATCTATACCCTTCCCCAATAGAAATCACTATCACTGTCCTCCATGGTCTACCATCATCATAAAACCCATCAAGCATGGCCAAATCCCCTCGCACTACAGCTGCCTCTAACTCTAAGGGAAACACCTGTCCCCCTCTTCGTCCATGGGAAACTGTGGCCTGAAAAATAATTCATCAGGTATTCTCATAACCTTGCACACTAAAACCAGGAGCATTGTTAACAAATGCGTAACCCATAGTGAAAGACATCTGGCTGTAGTGGCGCTCCTCGCATGGCTATTTGTCCTGTAAATGCCATGATAAATTCACCCACATTTAAATAATGTATTCCAGGGTTTGAACAAACTATGCCTTCATCAGTGAAGGAAATTGTCATATTTAGCTTTGTCATCAAATCTCTGCCCAGAATATTAACAGACATGTCACATTCTCATATAGAGACTGGCAATTTCTCAGTAAAAGGAACTCTACTTGTAGCCCCTGAGAATCCTTGTGCATTCATGGCATTACCCGAAAATGAAAATGTTCCATCTAGTATACATGAACGAGTTGCCCCAGTGTCTACTTAAAAAGAAAAGGATTTGCCTCCTATTGTGATGTCAACCATTGGTTCCTCTTGAAGATTAGGCATCACAGATAGTACTGACCACATCAAATCACCCAGTAAGCTGTCCTATTGTGTACCGTACCTGTAAAAGGATTTCAACCCGTGATAGTGACACCACCTATGCTAGGAATCAACACCTGTTCTGTGTTTGCGCTCTGCTGTATCTGCAGGGGAGTGTGTTGCGACTGCCCTTGTGGCAGATTCAGTGGTGCTTGCTGTGGTTGAAAAGCCTGCTGTGCTGGCGGTGCCTGTGTTTGATACACTGTCTGATCTTGGGTGAACCCATCCCTGCTTTGTGGGCTATATGCTGGAGGATAAGCTGTTCCCCACTCTTGAGAATTGCCAGTTCTGCGCATACCCCTGAGTCCCACATGTTCGTGTGATGTGGCCTGTCATTGCACATGTCCAGCATACAGTAGAGAATCTTCTAACCTGCCCATCCTGCATTCCTTGATTACCTCCGAAGGTTATTCTGAACGTTTCCCTGATTATTTTAAAGCTTGCTCTTCTGTGGAAGCCTCCCCTGCCTCTCGGTATAAATCTGTTCCCTCCTTGATCAAACTGTTGTTGGTTATTCACCTGCGGTGTACTTGGTACTTGCTGGGATCCTGTCCCTTCTCCACTAGTTAGCATTGCCACTTCTATAGCATACTTTGACAGTTTCTTCTGCACTAACTTAGCTTCCTCGATCTTTCTAGCATCCTCTCTCTTTCGATTATTTTCTTGCAACAATCGGCAATGACGCACAATGGTCAGCTGTATTTCTGCCCATGGTTTCGCTTCCATACCTACCAGCTTCTTGAGCTGCATCTGTACCTGGTCTAGCAACCCCTGACATGAAATATGATGAAATATGATGAAAACAGGTATCGATTCTCCCCACGGCTCTCGAGTTTCTGAAGACCATTGCTGTAGAAGATGTTGAATGTAAGCAAGTGGACATTCCCCTCCCTGCATCTTACGTGTCCATTATATCGCCCATATCTGATGTATCAGGATATTGTACTCTGAGCACTTTCCAGACTGCCGCTCATGCGCTGTGATCTGTGATGTGACACTTGCATGCCTTGCTCTCGTCGAAAATGTCATCAGCCCTCTCTCCAAGGATAGCTGCTAGAAGACCCTCAATTTCCGCTAGAGCCAGCGTCTTTCCCCCTGTAATTTTTTTTAATTCATAGATCCCTGTTGCGGCACCTAAAGTCAAACTCAGGAGTTTGCACCTTAGATTATCATTGTCCATTTGGGGCCACAGAATATACTGTGGTCTGGCTCATCTTACTTTATAACAAGTGAAACTGCAAAATCCCAAAATCGCAATTGGCTTCCATCTTCTGCCTATCCATAGTAGGGACAATGATTCTCAATCGCCTTCTTCCTGGCAATGACCTTAGTCTGCTAACATATGGTGGTGAGTCCCCCCTTACACTATGGGATCACCCTTTAGGTCGAACTGGCCAGGCCATACATTCTGGCGTCCTCAGCTTAGGTAGGTCCAGATCCGACCATCTACCCTCTTTATCTGTAGGAAAACATCCCTCACAACCGCATGCACCAGCTCCCTCCTCCCCATGGGAGGTCTCCCTGTCTTTGCCTGACATGTCTTGTCCCCAACTCATGTGGCTGTCCCCTTTCTCCTCGCTGTTTAGAGTCAGCACGTCCAAAGACAAAGCTATGTGTTCCAAACTAAACAAGCTTCCCTCCTTACCTTGTGACTGGGAAATCCTAAATCGATCATCTTTCCCTATATTTTTAATTCACCTTTTGTCCTCATCTCTCGATAAACCTTGTCAATTTTATCTTCTATATCTCCTATCTCAAAATAATCCTCTATGTTTACCCTCGAGGGTCCTGGCATTGGTTCTTGCTATGGCAAGAAATCCTCTATGTCCTCCCATGCTACTACTGGATTTGGCTCTCTTAGCTCTTTTCAATGCGATCAACATTGCCTGCTGTCTGTCTTCTCTTTTGTTACATCTCCTCATCAAATGCCTTTCAGTTCTTTGCTTCATCTCTAACCCTCTCTTCCTCCTGTCTCTTAGCGTCTCTTCTCTTATTTGCCATATGCACCTCTTTGTCTCTTCGTCTTTGCATTTTTTCTCTCTCAATTTCTGGTCTTCCTCTTCTTCTCTCTTCTTTTCTAGCCTGTCTTGTTCTTCGATTGCTCTCTGCCTGTTATCATATTGTCTTTGCTCCTCTACTGTCTCTTCCTTTTTGAACTGCTCTTCCTGATTCAGTTGCTCTCACCTCAGTTTACTCTTCTTTATAGCCTCTTCTTCTCTTGATTGATTCTCTCGTTCCTGTCTTTTTTATCTTGTTTGTCTTGATCTTCCCCTTGCCGTACTTCCTCAATGCTCTTCCCATAAAGGTTGAGGAATATCTGACCGCCCATCCATTTGTTCTGTATGAGCGCTTTCTCGTCAGCTTTATCTTTTTCTCCTTTCCATCTCTTCATTTCTCGTTCTATATCTAGAGTCATATTTGATTGTTTACTTCTCTCTTTGTCCCGTGGGACTTTAGAGATCACATCTCTTTCTGGAGTTTTTTCTGGACTTTCATCACTACTACATACAGGCGACTCATTACTATATCCTGGCGCTGCCTTAAGCTCTCTTAATGGATATGCTCCTTCATTTCTGGTACTGTCATAATTTTCTTCAGGTGCGGAAGGAGGAGCATACGGCTCATCACCACCTCTTTACACTGGAAAACATCCAGTCTTCAGGAGGCGGGTCATTTTCCAAAGCTCTAAACTAGCTAACCTTTATTCTAACTTCTTTCCCGTGTACGCCGTGTGCAGGTATGTGGTCATTTGTTGCAAACCATCTTTTGCCAGTGATCACCTTGTGGCCATGGCATGGACATTTTATCTGCCTTGCCCTTAACCCATTCTGCACTATAATGTTTAAGCTTTGGTGTGTGTTTTGGCAGCTGTTTGCACAGGTGCATGAGTGGAGTGATACCTTCCATCATGACAAGTCACAATTGACTGTTAATACTTACCACCGTTGTACACTGAAAAAACTTTTTTCAGAAAACTGACATAATATGAGCGTGCACCAATCGTCTCAGCTCCAATCTATAGGTTGTCGCTCTTCGACATTTCATCATTTCTTTATCACATATAATACATACAGTTACACAGACAGACAGAGAGACATACTGGCCGTCCCACATATACTTCCACCAATGCTCCTCGTGGCTACTCTTGCCCCTAATAATGACTCCAATCGGAGTGTGAATTGTCTCTCTCACAAATCTATTTGAGAACAGCCTAGTTTCACCCGCTCGGGTTTTAAGAGAAATTCCTTATAGACGTCCTTGGACGTAGGATTCTGGGCTTATCTTTATGGATCGCTCCTCGTCCACAATGAAATACTTCTACATGACGCTCTTTATCATTACCTCAAATACCCCTCCAACCCTCTGTTACTTACTCCCAATTATCACTTTCCCCATTTAATACACAGTTATGCCTTGCCAGCTCTCTCAATCTACTCACCATTTGCTTGTCTGCTCCTGACCCTTGGGATCGTCTCCTCCTCAACCAGCTACCTTAGCCTTCAGTCCACTCAGCTGCCTGTAGAAAAAGGGAGGGGAATTCCGTGAAAGAGGGACCTGTCCCACCTGCTTTGTTTTCATGCACGATTTTGTTGTGGCCGCTATCCACAGGAAGTCTTGCGGTCCTCCAGCTAAATGGAGGAGGACATCTGATATTTCAGAGACCCTTAAAAGCCTACTAGGTGGACGGACCTCAAACCATCATCTCTCTGTGAACACCAGTGACCTATGGCCCTTTAAGATGAGGTAGCAATACTTTGAGATGAATGAGGATGCAGAAGTTACTGAAACATCAATAATCAAACCAACTCAAGAAGTTGGCAAAACTTGGTGCTGTTTTATTTGCAATTGTCTAAAACAGGGAGTTACAACGGACATCAATGGACGCTCGCTCGATTTCTCTCAGCGCATCTCATAAAAAACACAACTTTTATAATCAACACTCTTCATAAGTAATGTCACACTATATGGCAAACTACAAAAACCTACTTGGGGATGTGATAGGATTACTGGGAACATCTAAGTATACGTTCCATACTGAAAGGGGAACTAATTGTGTTTCTACTGTCAGGTGGGCAACGAAACGTATCCCAAGTGCAAATCATCTTTCATGTCACTCTAATACTCAACACTTCATTGGTCATACAAACTATAGGGCTCTTTGATACATGGCCCTCTGCCATTGGTTTGGCACCTTTGTACCCTTCTGGAATATTCCCCATGCTAGCAGCACACAGGCTACCATACCAGGTGAATGGAAGGTTGGTGTGTTCATGCCTCCCCTTCCAATTAGCCCCCATCTATCATCACTCTTGCAGTCTGCCAGTCAATAAGGCTTTGAACTTGGCCTTGTAGAGGCTCTCTGCGCCTGAAAAATAAAGGGAGTATCTTCTTGGCTTTGGTGTAGCTCTACCGAATGTCTATTTTGATCTGACCATGTGACTGGGAGACCACATTTTCAAGCCTTTTGCAGCATTTAATCCTATTAAATTGTGAACGCTTGACCCCTTCAGTGCTTTTCCATTGCATTTCAAACAGAAGTTTGTTACTTTCTCACGTTCATGAAACTACTGGATGGATACCCAGGTTCACGTGAACTCGTCTTCCTGATGTTGGGCCAGCCAAGCCTTTCTTGAATTTCTCTCTCTCACCATCAGTAATTTTGCAACTTTGCCACACTGAAAACTCTTTCCAATCACAGGGTTTCAGCCTTGCTTAAAGTGCACTGTGGACTATCCAGGTTCTATAGATTCCTATGTATTATACATTGGCGTATCGCTGCAAAACTATTCACTATGTAGCCAGCCTTAAGAATACTTTGTCTATTTGCGTCACTGCATCTGTAAAAGTGTAAACTGATTTACATATTCTTCAGCGTTCCTGTAGCATGAGCATCTTCATCTCGAGCCCGAAATGTTGCTCATCTTTACCTCCACCTCTTCTGAATGTATAGAACATCTATTTTCTTCTGCCTCATGCATCTTTTCCAGGTGCATCATCATCTGCTCCGCATGACGTCACCCGTCTTCTTTTTTCACTCATTTTCACACTTCTTCTGGGACTTTGACGAAAAGCCATTATTTATTTGAGAATGCATTGTTAAGTGACTTCAATTCAGCACTCCAACTAAGTCAATGCCAAGTCTGGGATGCCCAAGGGAAGCCCTTATTTATATATTTTTATGACAAGTTCATGGATCTGGATGATAAACCCTTACATAACGCCCCTCTCTTTGAATCCCCCTGACTTCACTGAGCCAAGAAGTAGGTTGAAAATTAAACAATATATATATATATATATATATATATATATATATATATATATATATATATATATATATATATCACTTTTATAATAAATTAATATTTCATCACACACTTATGAATATGACAGTGATCAACAATGGATAATATTACACTAGCACACTTTTGTAATCACTTAGGAGTTGGTATAGAAAGGATAAGGTAGCTGAGAATGCTTTTATGGTTTCAAGGAAAAACAATGAGGGAAAGAATGCAGCACAGAAATAAACTGATATGGTTTCAACAAGAGAGAATATAATCACTTTTCCCTTTGTGGCAATTCACTCCCCCCCTATGCAGTGCAAAGAGATGGAAGGAGAGCACACAGTTTACAATCCACATGCAATTCAAATTTCAGTTCTCCCCTTGCAAGCTTAGAGCAACAGGGATGATTTTAAAACTCAGGCAAAAATACTTTAAATGTGATTTGCAAAGAAGTGAAAATGTGCTAAAAATGATTTTAATTCCCTATAGGAGATTCAGGGTAGGTGACAGCTACTTTGAATGAGTTCACATCAACACTAACAATGATTCATGAGGGATTGTCAGGCTGAAAACGAATTTCAGCAATGGAAGCAAAAGCAGCTATTTTTTTACAAGTGGTGAAATGAGCTAGTTGCAATTCGCGGCACTTTTTCCGAGTGCGTCGAGCGCGATTACGGAAAAACTATAAGGAGTAGAAAGTCATAGGCTTGTTGGAAAGCTTATATTCTTAGATTCTTAGCTTTAAAATGAAAGTTAAATCTCGTTCCTAGCACATACGGTTCCAAAGATACAGACAATTTAGTGGAGGTAGATTTTTAGAAGTAAAATTAAAGTTTCAGAATGACAGATGCGCTGTGCAAGGTTTTGGATCAACAGGATGGACACACAATTCTATGATGCAGTTCTAGATCGGTGGAAATGGTTTTAATTAGAATATTTTAAACTAAGAGATTGGTTTGCACAGTTCTCAGGATACTCACTCCTAATTTTGGAAGGAATGGGCCTCGTCACAGATCTGGTCAACAGGTTTAGCTGCGGTTCTCTCTGCTCTGCTGGTCTGGATATCTGGTTCTGGCAAAAGTTATTGGCACTGCACAGCGGTCTGGTCTGGGTCTCTCTGGATACAGCATTGCTTTCTGGGTTCTGGCACAGGGTTCTAGCCAGAATCAAACAGCTCGCCCGGCTGTTGAATAGTTTGGTTAGGTTGCTGGATTCTGAGGCCTGCTGAGAAGGATTCAGCTTTTGGACTAGGCCTCTCTGCTGCAAGTTCTAAAGTCTGGATTCTAAGTTCAGTTTCTGGAGTCTTCTGGATATTGTCTGATCTGGCATCATGGGCGTGACTTAACATCAGGCTTCGGAATGAGGTAGGAACCACCCACTGATCATGGCCAGCTTGGGATTTCCTTACCAACAAACCGTCTTGGATTCAGAACATTGTTGGACATTTCATCAAAACTCTAAGGTCCTCTTTCCCAATGTAATCGGTATCCGTCAGGGGAAAGTTCTCAGGGTCTCAATGTGTTGGTAAAACTTACCAATTATTGGATCCCCTTTCTGAGCCGTTATCAAATCAGCATCTGGGGTCTCCTTACTCCATTTTGCAGTTGAAAGATCATTGTGTGCGTTTGTCTGGGACCTAGTGATAGCAGTGACCTGGATTTCCCCCAACAGGGACTCAATCTCTATTAGATCCCCTTGGATGGCCCCGGTTTTGGCCAGCTGATCAGCTAAGTCATTTCCAGTTTTGTCTGGTCCCTCTACTTTGGAATGACCCTTGATCTTCTTCCAGTAGATGGTCATCCCATTCACGTTGACCAGATCATCAATGTTTTGAATTAACTTCCCATGTTTCAAGGGTTTGTTATTAGCACATAACATGCCTCTGGTTTTCCAATTAACCAGGTGCTCCACGAACCCGTTCCGTACATAATCTGAATCTGTGATTATGACCAGTTCGTGGAGTTGATGTTGGACAGCAGTGAGGATGGCCTGATGCACAGCCAACAAATCTGCCACCTGACTACTTCGGGGACCAATTTTGTACCCAGCGGAGGGTTCTGGGGACTCATTCACCCATGCATTCCATGGTAAGAGCATCCATCCACATAGACAGTGGGCATTCCCTCACACTTGTCTTCTTCAAAGACTTTGTGTGGGGAATTAAGGTATGTCTCCATGTTGTCCTTGATTTTTAGATTTTCGTCCTCGAGACAGTTTTCTCTGGCACAATCATGCAAGTCAGCCAGACCTTGTGCAAGGGGACTCTTCTTGTTTTGGCCATATCTGACCTCCACAGGAAATCCTTGCATTGACAGAATCCAGGAAGTAATTTGGGAATTACTCAAATTTCCGGCCCGGATTCTGTCACTTTGGAGATATTGCAGAGGCTGGTGTGTAGTCTCCACTATGATGTGTTCCCCCTGGATAAACGGGCGGTAATTCTTCAATGCCCACACCGTTGCCAGGAGTGCCTTCTCACAATCGTTGAATTTATCCTCCACAGAGGATAAAGTTTTGCTCACATAGGAGATTACTTTATTGACCTTGTCATGCTTTTGATATAATACTGTAGTTAAGCATGTATTAGAGAACCCTGCCTCCAAGAAAAACTCCTTGTTTCTGACAGGTTAAGCTAGGCAGGGCGCTTGTGAGAGGCTTCTCTTGACTTGTCTTACTGCCTCGGATTGTTCTGGACCCCATTCCCACTTGACCCCCCTTCAAGAGATGAATCAGGGGTCTAGTGATCTCTGCGTAGCCCTCAATGAACTTTCTGCTGTAATTAGTCAGTCCAAGGAGGCTCCTTAGTTCCCGCAGAGTTGTGGGGTCTTTCAGTTTCTGGAGTGCTTCCACTTTCTTTTCCTGGGGAC
The DNA here is from genome assembly GCF_040938575.1 of Ambystoma mexicanum. Lineage (NCBI taxonomy): Eukaryota > Metazoa > Chordata > Amphibia > Caudata > Ambystomatidae > Ambystoma > Ambystoma mexicanum. The sequence continues at coordinate 372,069,238 of NC_090927.1, forward strand.
AGAGACCCTGAGGAGTAATCTCATGCCCCAAGAAATAAACACGGGTTCTACACCACTGTGCTTTCTGAAAGGAAAGTTTTGCTCCGGCGGCCCTCAACTGTGTCAGAACATAAAGGATCTCCGCTATATGTTTCTCCACAGATGAACTTTTGATGAGGACATCATCTACATAAGCCAGGTTACCCCTCGCACCCAGGTCGGACATGGCCTTGTGTAGAAAATGTTGAATTCTATGCCGGAGTTGAGGTCTCCGAAGGGAGTCCGGGTCCATGTGTACTGCTGGCCCCCAAAGGTAAAAGCCAGCTTGTATTGGTCCTCCCTACTGACAGGCACAGTCCAGTATCCATTGGTCAGGTCTATTGCAGTGAATACCTGTGACCCCTGGATCTGGGCCAGCCCTTGGTCAATGTAGGGAAGAGGCCATCGGGAGGTATGGACCCGTTTGTTGAGCTCCCTAAGGTCAGCGCAGAGTCTCAACTGGCCGTTTGGCTTCAATATTCCCACCACCGGATTATTGAAGGTGCTGTGAACTGGACGGATTATCCCCCGGGACTCAAGGTTCTTAATTATTTCAGTAAGGGACTCCATGGATGTGAGAGGCAAGCGATATTGCTTCAACAAACACTGGAGTCATGCCAGGGTCCGTGGGAATTGTTGATGTGTGGATGTCGGTGCGACCACAGTCATATGAGTCCAACTCAAAGAGAAATTGGAATTCCAAGAAAATTTGTTTCAACTTTTGCTTCTGTTCCAGAGTCACACAGGCATCAGCTAGGTTGACTCTCTCTTCCACCATCTGCCTGTAGCCTGGAAAGACTTCTGGTTTTGTTATCTCAGCGGCCTCCTCCAGCTGGGTGGAGAAGTCCCTGGTCAGGGTGCTGATTTGGACTGGAGGCTTCAGGTGGGAAAGGCAGCCCTCATGGACCTGGAAAATCACCTCATCCCTTCTGAAGTCACAAGTCACATCTTCCTTACCATAAGGGCAGGAGGTGTACATAAGGAAGTTCCCCCCATGCCAGGTAAAGATCCTGTCTGTTGTTGTATTGTCATCACTGTCACTGTCAAAACAGTTCTTGGGGATTGGTCCTAACAGTTCATTTCCTAAATCAATGGAGAAATGTCGGTCATCAACCGCCATTCCAATAATGGTGCCTGCAGCTACAGTAATACTCTTTAAGTCGCTGTTATCCACCTCTATTGGAATGGTGCCATGTTCGATGTTGACTAATGGTGTTGGGTTTACCCCCAACCCTTGCTGTTGGAGAGAAGCATTTAGATGAATATAAGCATCAGTTTTTTTCAGTTTTTGTCCTCTGTTAACTTTCACTTCCAGGGAGAATTGTCGCGTCCTTTCTGGGATGGTGACTTCCTCTTTAATCTGAATTTCAACTGCATAAGGTAGCAATTGAGCTGACCTAAATGCTTTTTTTGGATCATCAAAGCCCATGGGATTATCCGCTAATCTGGACCAAGCTTTGAAGTTTATTAGGTCCAAACTAATGGCAAAACGATTGAGAATGTCACTGCCTAAGTAAAAGGCGGCAGTGACGTCTCGCACGACCCAACAATTATGGACTATGCTCTTGTTGCCAATGGAAATTTTGAGCATACACCTGCTTGACAGGAGATGTTTGGAATTGGGTGCTTCCAGGTCCATTTCCCATTTGTCTATCAGTTTGAATGTGGGAATGGCTGGATCGTTTGGGAGTTGGCGGAACATGGCTTCGCTGATGAAGCTCTTACCGTTGTTCACACACACTCAGGCGAGAACAGAGTCCTTCCCTTCATTTAACTGAACAGGGATGAACAACTGCTCTCCAATTTGCTGAATATCAGCCAGGCTCTGAGCTGATTTCACATCTTTCTGGACTATTGGAGTGGGAATGTCTGATTGTGGATTAGTAAAGAATTTCAGAGTGTTTCCTTCCAGTGTGGAATAGCACCTTAAACTGGAAGGAAGGTTGATTTTCAGAAATAGAGAGGACTGACACAATCTCTCCGACACAGGTAAGTGCAGTTACGTATGTTTATTAACGAGACCCCGCAGCCAGATGCTCCGGCTCCCCTCACTCAACGGCCACTGTGGAATGTTGATTGCAGAACGTGCATCAACATTCCACCAGTGTGCCTATGCACGAGCCCGTGCATATTACAACATATCCTCTTCCCTTGGATACAAATGTTAACACCAAATTGAAAAATGGAAAATGAAACAAATATTACATGACATGTCATAAATGCAACTTTCACAGCTAGATAAATACAAGTAACATAGGTGCCATTAAATGTACTTCCACCCTTAACAAACATAATCTCTAAATCTTATGGGAGGACCACAGCTCCAACCCGCACGACCCCTTTGTTGACCTGCATCAGGTTGCTGAGCCATAGCAGTTTGACATTCCACATCGACCTCTGGATCAACAGGACCTGGAATTGGGACAACCTCTTCCTGTTCACACCTAATGGCTTGTGTACCCACAGGATTATAATCCAGCACTGTTTCCTGCGATTCCACATCAGATTCCACACCAGCCCTGTCCACCCGTTTGCATCCATCCACCACCACCCGCCTCTTACTCCAGACAGAGCCATCCTCCAAGTGCACATGCCCTTTTCCAACTTTAACAACCTTTCTTGAGGGCATAAAAGTGCTGTATCCTTTATGAATTATCCTAGGATTCTTTATGTACACCTGATCCCCAGGCTTTACATTCAACTCCTTCCTACTCTTTTGTGAGGACCCCGTGGTCTACTGGCGCTCTAAAATGGTGTGATGAATAGCTTGCAAATCCATATCGCATGGACCACCACCACCCATAGCCAGGGTTCTCAACATCGTACCTGCCTTCCTGCCCCTCATTAGTTCAAATGGAGATCTTCCCGTAAGCATAGCAGGAGTTCTCCGATATGCAGCCAGATATTGTGTCACAACTTCCTGCCAATCCAAACCATTGGCCAAAGCCAATTGTATGGCTGACTTAATCGTGACATTGGCCCTCTCAACTAGACCATTCGCAGAAGGATTATACAGAGCTGTCCTAAAGTGAGAAATGGCATGCTGTTCCAAGAATTCTCTCATGGCTCCAGAAGTGAACTGCACACCATTATCAGTAACTAAACTTGCAGGTAATCCCTCACGGTCAAATACTTTCCTCAGAAAATCAATTACGGAATTAGTTGTAATACAGGGACACGCCGCCACCTCAATCCACCTGGATGTATAATCCACCAACACCAACATATATCTGGACTCAGGCTCTAAACAGTGAAACGGACCCATAATGTCCAGAGCCAATTTCGACCATACCTGCTCTGGAACCTCTACAGGATGCACAGGTTGTGGATGCAGTACCTTGCTCTTATCACTGACAGAACACGCCAGACAATCTTTCACCACCTGTTCCACATCCTTGTCCATTGACGGCCACCAGTACTCCTCTCTCAGTCTCCTTTTGGTCAAAGATCGGCCCAAATGACCTACATGTGCCAATTCCACCATTCTCCCCCTCAGACTTACCGGGGGTATCAACCTACTACCCCTAGACACACCCCAGGGACCCTCGGCTAATTCATGAAGAACCTGAACATAACCTTTCCCTTCTGCCAGTCCTTCACAGTGTGCCACCCCTTCACCAGACCTTCCCTAATCCACTTTTACTCAAGATCATCCTCAGACTCCCGATCCCACACTGACTTCTCCACAGCAGAAGTGACCAAAGCAACCTGACACTCCTGCAAATCATCCTCCTTAACTACTCCCCCATCACTGTCCTCCTCTACAACTGGCAAACGGGACAAACAATCCGCAACAACATTAAACTTCCCTGGAAAATACTGCAAGGACAAATTGTAATCCTGTAACTGTACTGACCACCTTGCAATCCTCGGGGATACTGCCATGACTCCCTTGGAAGAAAATACCTGCACCAACGGTTTAAGGTCCTTTCTGACCACATATGGTATGCCCCACACAAATGTCCTGAAATGTTTTGAAGCCCACAAGACTGCCAGCGTCTCTTTCTCAATTACAGAGTACCTGGTTTCTACGTCTCTCAAGGTCCTCGAAGCAAAAGCCACTGGGACCCACTCACCATTAATCCATTGCTCCAGCACTGCCCCTAGACCCACCTCACTCGCATCCACCATCAACGCAGTTCTATTTTTTGGGTCACATGATTTTAGACATGGAGCCTTCTCCACCTCCCTCTTAACTAACTCAAATTCTGGCGCACACTCCGCAGACCATACAAATCTTACACACTTCCTCATAAGAGCTCTCATGGCCACTGTTTTTTCAGCAAATTTAACATAGTACTCTGCAAGACCCAGAAAGGCCCTTAGCTGATCCTTATTGACCGGAGCTGGCGTATCCCTCAACACTTGTACCAACTCCCTTTTTGGGCTCACACCTCGTGAACTCAATGTGTGTCCCAAATATGTGACCTCCTCCACCCCCACCTGACACTTTGTCAATTTTACAGTCAGACCTCTCTCTTTAAGAATCTGCATGACCTTGCTTACCCTTGCATCATGTTGCTCCGTGCTGCTGCCCCAAACCAAAATGTCATCTTGAAAGTAACTGACCCCCACCACCCCTCCAAACAACTGCTGCATCAGCCTCTGAAACACAGCCGAAGCCGAAGCCAGGCCAAAAGGCATGCGACAAAATCTGTATTCCCCAAACAGAGTCACAAATGAAGCAAGGGGTCTAGATTCAACATGCAGGTCAATTTGGTGATACGCCGTTGATAGATAAAAAGCTGAAAAATATTTAGCTTCACCCAACGTCAACAACAACTCATTAATATTTGGCAAAGGATGCCGATCCACCCATATGCTAGAATGTAACTCCCGGAGATCTACACACATTCTGATGCTGCCGTCACTCTTCTTAACTAAAACCACAGGAAACAACCACTCTGAGGACTCAATAGGCTCGATTATTCCTGCTGACTGCAACTTAGTCAATTCCGCCTTAAATGCCTCCCTCACTGCAACTGGCACCCCACTCACTTTATGAACTCTAGGAACAGCACCCTTCTTCAACACAATGCGATGCGTACAAAAACCCCAAAGCTTACCAAGGGTGTCTGAAAATACCTCAGGAAACTCACTCATAAGCACTGTTGGGGTAACCCTTATGTCCTTCTCATCCGTTCCCTCCATGACACTGAGAACCGGTTCTTTTTCACCTGGATGAATTTGTATTTTTAGTGCAGCCTGCTCATCCCAACCCAACACACTTGTCCCCTTTGAAGCCACATACAATTTACCCAAGGTTTGCCTCCCTTTGAATGAGAAATTTGACCAATTATAACCAAGCAGGTCGATTGAACTCTGCCCATATGCATATGGTCTGATGTCTGGAGTCAACAAGGTAGAGATCGGTTTACCCAAAACCTCTTGATACACTTCCAGAGACACCAGGGTATAAGATGACCCAGAATCCACAAGCATATCCACAGGGTGCTGGTCCACCAATACCGACACTCTGTTTGGGACCTCCACCTGATGCCCCTTCCAGCCCCAAGGTAAACTCCTCTGTAGTTACATTTGCGACCACCTGCCCCTTATACATGAGTGCAAAATGGCCCATCCGTTTACATTTCCTGCATTACACATTGCTAGCCGGACAGGATTTCGAATCCGCAGTGTGACTCGACCAACCACAATTTTTGCACACCTCTTTACTCTTAGATGCTCTATTCCCTTGCACCACCACTTTATCCAAACCCTTCTTGCTCCTCAACACCACAGTATGCACCATCTCCCTATTTCCATCCCTTTCAGTAACAATTTGTACACTCGCCTTCGAGGCTTCAATTGCTCTAGCAATCTCCAAAACCTTATCAAGTGAAGGATCGCTCTCAATCCACAATCTCTCTCTTATTTTTTTATTTGACGTTTTCATCATAATCTGATCCCTTATATGTTCCTCACCGTTACCCGGGAACCCACATGTAGCCATGAGTGCACGTAGAGCTGTAACATATGAATCTATGCTTTCCGCGGAACCTTGTGCCCTAGAGAAAAATGTATACCGCTCTAAAACCACATTAACTCTTTTACCAAAACGTACTTGCAACTTCTTCAAAGCTGTCTAGTAGGCGCTTACAACCATTTCCCCCTCACCTCCCCCTTGAACCATAACATTCTCTCCAGGCAGGTGACGAAAAACTCTCAAGCCCTCGGTACCAATACAATTTAGCAAAGCAGCCTCTTTTTCATCATCGTTGAACTTTGCCCCACCTGCAGCCCTCAAATATACCTTAAAGGCATCTACCCACTGCTCCCAACGAGCAACCGGCTCTCCTGGGTTAGGCAGAAAAGCAGGTGGAGGCCTAGCAGCTGTATGCAACATGGCCGGATTTGCTACCTTGTTCCTATTGCCCCCAAAATAACCTACCCAACACTGTGCTTTTCTGTGCCCAATCCAATGCCCTTTGCACCCTTAAGTCAGAAAATGTCCTCTCTGTCACTTTGTGCCAGTGCACCCACAAGTATCTGCAGTACCGCCAAAAATGTATATTCTTTTATTTTTTTTTATTTTCCCGGCAGTGGGAACACACCAACCAATGTGACCGCAGACAGCTGTCTTCCACTGTAGCCTTGTGAGCGTGCACCCCCACGCATATGCAGTACAGCCAGGACCTGGCACTGGGTGAGTCACAACCACTGATGTACCAACAGATTTGCAACAATCCCAGCCCCAGCCGAACTGCCAACCTTCACTTGTCTGGGCCACACAGGGTTTGTGTGCCCCAACCTCACCAGCAACACCCCTCCTGATCCACCTTTAATATAAACTGTGGCCCTTCAAACTTGCCACGTCGCTGAAGGTGTTATTCTCTAGTCTTCACTCATCCGCCAGTAGCCGCAGTCACCTGCTATCAAAGCACACCGCGCAATGCCACCGCAGCCCCTCCTCCTTCCCTGGGGCGACCGCAGACCACGCTGAGTGGCGTAGGTGTCACCGCAGCCCCTCCTCATTCCCTGAGGAGACTGCAGATCACGCTGAACAGCATAGCGTAGACACGCTGCCGGGGTGGAGCCAGCTGCCGGGGGACTGCCAATGCAAGTGGCCGCAGCCCCTCCTCGTCCCCTGAGAAGACTGCAGATCACGCTGAACAGCGTAGCGCAGAGACGATGCCGGGGCGGGGCCAGCTGGACTTCACGCACACGAAGACTCCGCTGCCACCAGTGAAAACAATGCAGCTGGCAACACGAACGGCCGGTGGCGATCTGGCCCGCATAAACACCCCGACTGGGCACCCGAACAGTTCCTCACCTTCCCCTTCTTCACAGGACAGCCGCCCGGCGTAGGGGGGCCCACCCGTGGCCAACGCTGTCCTAATATAGGACCAGGCTTGCAGCAACAGCTCCGACGGATCAGGCGTTGATCGGCCCACATCCTCGCCGACTGCGCCAGAAGTGAGCAAGGAGCCGAAAAGCTGATCCGCGCACACGTGGGACAGGGTCTCGTCGAAATCCCCGTCGCCAATGGCACAATCACTCCGACACAGGTAAGTGCAGTTACGTATGCTTATTAACGAGACCCCGCAGCCAGATGCTCCGGCTCCCCTCACTCAACGGCCACTGTGGAATGTTGATTGCAGAACGTGCATCAACATTGCACCAGTGTGCCTATGCACGAGCCTGTGCATATCACAACAAGGACCCCACATCACCAGTCTGTTGCCCTACTGCTATTACCGTCACGTCTGTAATTTGGTTGTTCTGGAGGTGAAATTCTACTTGGTCAGATTTTTGTTCAACCATGTGGCATGTGCCGTTTAAACTAACATGGTTGACACTCTGTTTTAATTTTATTGGTCGGCTAGTCTGGGTCCAGAGGACCTTGTTCACGCAATCTATTAGGGGTGACAACCTTCTCAGGAGGTCATTCCCTAGTAAACAAAGGGTACCCTCTGGAGTCACTACTATGACCGGGTGTTTCACCTTGTGTAGCCCAATTTTAGTGTCCGAATCTGCAGTCCCCTCGACGGGAATTTCCTTCCAGTCAAAGTTCTGAAGTTGTCCAGGAAGAGAGGTGAAAGGAATACGGTAATTCTCCCCCCTTCCGGCATTTAGTTCATCAAAGGCCCTTTTGGACAGAAGGGTAGCTTGGGATCCACTGTCCACCAGTGCCAAAATTGTACCCTGCCCCTGTACTTGTACCGGGGCATAGTATCTTCCCTCCTTCTCCTCAAGGAGGCACAGATAATGCACATTTTTGGACAAATGGTGGGCTAATTTTGTGGTTTCAGACATTGCGAGAGAAAAGATTTGGGCAGAGTTCGGCAGGGAGTTTTGGGAATCTGAAAGAAAAAGTTGGCAATTGGATATTGATGCGGTTTTGGGTTCCCCTGGTTCCGGTTCTGGGCCACCCCCCCTTTTTGGAGGCAGTCACCAGGATGGGTTTGAACCATGGGTTTTCGGTATTGTTGGTTCTGGGATAGAATGGTGGGCGGCGACAGCTCAATCCCCACATCTACCCAGTCTGTATTGGAATCCCTTGGGACCCATTTTTCCTTGGGAGGAGTTCCCCCATCTCTGAAGGAGAAGATCCTTTTCCCAGGATCCTAGGAGGATCCCTCTCCCTCAAATCAGAAGACCTGTACCTCCTCCACAAAATGGGTCTGTTTGGGTCCTTTTTTTCTCCTACCTCCTCTCTGCTCCTTGGGTGGCAGACTTTCAGGGGTAGGAGATTTTGTTTCCGTTTCCTGGGTTTCCAGGGGCTGTTTACAAGTGGGGAAGGAAGCTTCCTCCAAGGCTTTAAACCCCCCTTCCCCTTGTGCCTCCTCCCTGGGAACCGGTGGGTTATCGGGGTGCTGCCCCCTCATTGTTCTGGAGCACCAGGCCCAGAGTTTGGGGCATTCTGCACTGGCATGCTCGTCTGAGGGTTCTGTTGAGCCCTCAGCATGTGACCCAGATCCCGTGCCATATTTTGGACCTGGCGCTCTAACTGGGAAACCCACTCAGGCTGATATGGGGTTCTATTTTCTCCCCTGGGCTGATCCCGGGAAGGGTAGCTATCCCTTCTCTGGTAGTACCCCGGGTTGGGAAGATTTGGGTACCCCTCCACCCTTGGCCTCCCCTCTCCCGGATTAGGTTGTCTGGGCTCAGGGAATTGGAGAAAGAAGGATGGATGATTTTGGGGCTGGAAATTGGGTGGATACCTGGGAAAAAGGTTCTGCGCAAGGTTTGGTGAATTTCTGCCCTCCTGTGGGAAGTTAGGAGGGAAGTTCCCTGGGTTGAGTGCCTGGTTTGATCCCCCCCCTTGGGTTGGAGGAGTCCGCACATACCCCAGGATGGATCGGTTTCCCTTGTAGCGGGGACTTACATAGTCAGGGGAGCGAGGGACCCCATTTGTGGGACTACCTCCTTGACTCCCTGTCTGTGACTGGCCCGAGGGCCTTCTGGGCTGAGAATTATTCGGTGCAGGCAGGTTTTTAGGCCCCCCCATCTCCAACTCTAAAATGGGGGCAACCTTTACCTCTGCCACCTTGGCAGCAGCAGGGGTGCTGGTCGGTTTGGGACTTTTCTGGGCGTTATTTTATTTTTCTATGGGCTTCTGCACCTCATAGGTACAGGTAGCCTGTTCAATGACCCAGTCTAGTGACCTTTTCTCGTGAAAATCTCTCACTAGCTGGGTCATTATGTATTTGGGTAAGGCATGGAAAAACGTATTTACAAACTCTTTGCTGTCTGTGCGCAGCCTTCTGGTAGTCTGCGCAAAGCCACGCTTCAATTCCTGCACAAATTCTTGTGGGGCCTGATCCTCCCCACATTGCAAGTTGTAGGCAGCCTTTCGAGCCTCTTGGGGATTCCGGTGAACAGAAAAATGTTTCAAGATGGCCGCCCTCTATGTGGACCATCTTGAATGGTTTTTGTCCTCCAGCCCCGCAAAGAAACTGGAGTATTCTGGGGAGAATGTCCATTTTACATACCGGATGCAGCTACTGCTGTCCTTCAAATGGAAAGTCTCCATCATTTGCTCATAAAGCACCAAGTGTTCGCAAACAGAATACTTGGCGTTCTTGTGATAAGGGGTGATGACACTCCTTATTGCCTTAATCTGTTTTAAGGGGTCCTTAAGCAAGGCCCTTTTTGCCTTATTGGCCTTTTTGGATCGGGTAACCCTGGTCTATTCATCCTCTGACTCCGAAGCACTGCTCCCAGAGGTGCCCGTCTGATCTTCCAGGTTTTCACGGATTCTGCGAGCCTGGGAATGGCTGGCAGAATGGGACCTGGTCTCATGTGTCCTGTGACGCTCAGAGGAGTCTTCATATTCCTCCTTGCTGCCAGGATTTGATGAGTACCCCCCCCCCACTGACCTAAATGGGCAGAGGTTTTCAGGATGCCCTTAGCGGGCCTACTCTCCTGGGGTTCCCCACTAAATTGCACAGTACTTAGGTGCCCATACCCGGATGCCTGCCCATCCATTCTTGGGTGGTACTGGCCTATGAGCTCCATACTTTTGGCTGGATACTAATCTGCCATCCCTGTGGCCCTGTGCTTATGTGCGCCAGGGGACATGGGGGTGGCAGAGTCCAAGGACTGGGAGAGATGAAGGCCTCTGGTACTAGGGATCCTGAGGTTATGCTCCCAGCGAACCTCATCTCTATCAGCCCCTGCTCCCTGTTGCCATGCAAGAGCCTGTGCTTTCAGTTCCTCAGTTAAGGCCTTACTAGACTCTATCAGTCTCTCCTGCATGGCTACCAGTTGCTGGAGCCTATCATTGTGCTGACAGAGAGCCTCATTTTCTCTCTGTGCCTCCTGGTTGGTCCTGGAGTACTGGGCCAGTCTTTGCTGCAGGAGGGTTACCTCCTGAGTCCCATCCCTACTGGCCTGCCCCTTTCTTGCCAGAATATCTTCCACCCTCCTGGTGTGCTCTAACAAGTTCTGATGCTCTTTTTCGAGGTCACCCAGTCCCTGAAGGGCCGAGTGATTTTCTTCAATTTTTCTTTTTAAGTAGCAGACTTCCTGGCCTAAGGTGCCCCTTTCCTGACTAAGAGCCTGCATCTGTGCTGCCATGTCGTCCCTCTGCCTTTGAAAGGCACCAGCTCTCTGGCGCTTCTGATCAAACTCTGCCTGGGTATCCAGGTCTCTCAGAATCAGTTTGTTGCTCTCTGCCTTCTCCCTATGTAGGTGGCTTTGCAGGGTGACTACCTGCTCTGCGCATGCCCTATTGAAGTCCAGTTGTTGCTCCAGCTTTTTCTTGCTTTGCAGTAGGGAGTCCAAACCTTCTTAGTACTCCTTCCGCAAGACCAGAAATCTGGTATCCTGGTCAGACTTTTCCTGTTGCAGGATACCCACATCCTCTTTTATCTTAATGATATACTGCCTACTATCATTTTCTGACTCCTGGCTCCTCTGCAGTCTCTGCTCAGAAGAGACCAGGTCAGATTGAGCCTTTTCTAATGCCATCTGTTGCCTATTTGCCAGATCTTGGCCTTCTGCACATTTGTCCTGTATGGCTCCCATATATAAATGTAAATATGCCGTTATCCTGACAATCTTGTCATGCTCATCTTTGGCCTTAGGGGCCATGTATAGTTCGCTCAGGGCCACATGTAAAGGATCCTGATCTCTCCATTTATCTGACCCAGTTACAGTGACCTGTTGCGCGATTGCCTGCAACCACACATTCTGGTCCTGATCAGTCCACTCACCTCTCACAAATAGTTTATGTAAGAGGTGCTCTCTGGCTATTTTGATATCTACCAAGGTCGTCATTCTGGAAATTGATTTCCTTCCTGACTTACAGAAGTTAGTATTTTATTTTGCAAAACAGACCGTCTCCTTAGAGCGTTCTTCTTTTGAGGGGAGCTTTTACAATGTAACACTTTTTAAATTGCACAAGTGGTAGATCTAATCCAGATGTCCCGGCTCGAGCCCCAACTCTGTTAAGTGACTTCAATTCAGCACTCCAACTAAGTCAATGCCAAGTCTGGGATGGCCAAGGGACGCCCTTATTTATATATTTATATGACAAGTTCATTGATCTGGATGATAAACCATTGTATAACGCCCCTCTCTTTGAATCCCCCAGACCTCACTGATTCAAGAAGTAGGTTTGTTTTGCAAATTAAAAGATTTATTATAAAATTAAACAATATATATATATATACATATATATATCACACGTTTATAATAAATTAATATTAGATCACACACTTTAGAATATGACAGTGATCAACAATGGATATTATTACACTAGGACACTTTTGTAATCACTTAGGAGTTGGTATAGAAAGGATAAGGTAGCTGAGAATGCTTTTATGGTTTCAAGGAAAAACAATGAGGGAAAGAATGCAGCACAGAAATAAACGGATATGGTTTCAACAAGAGAGAATATAATCACTTTTCCCCTTGTGGCAATTCACTCCCCCCCACCCCATGTGCAGCCGAAAGAGATGGAAGGAGAGCACAGTTTTCAGGATTACAATCCACATGCAATTCAAATTTCAGTTCTCCCCTAGCAAGTAAAAATACTTTAAATGTGATTTGCAAAGAAGTGAAAATATGCTAAAAATGATTTTAATTCCCTATAGGAGATTCAGGGTAGGTGAGAGCTACTTTGAATGAGTTCAGGTCAACACTAGCAATGATTCATGAGGGATTGTCAGGTTGAAAATGAATTTCAGCAATGGAAGCAAAAGCAGCTATTTTGTTACAAGTGGTGAAATGAGCTAGTTGCAATTCGTGGCACTTTTTCCGAGTGCATCGAGCGTGATTACGGAATAACTATAAGGAGTAGAGGCTTGTTGGAAAGCTTAGATTCTTAGCTTTAAAATGAAAGTTAAATCTCGTTCCTAGAACATACGGTTCCAAAGATACGGACGATTTAGTGGAGGTAGATTTTTAGAAGTAAAATTAAAGTTTCAGAATGACAGATGCGCTGTGCAAGGTTTTGGATCAACAGGATGGACACACAATTCTATGATGCAGTTCTAGATAGGTGGAAATGGTTTGAATTAGATTATTTTAAACTAAGAGATTGGTTTGCACAGTTCTCAGGATACTCACTCCTAATTTTGGAAGGAATGGGCCTCGTCACAGATCTGGTCAACAGGTTTAGCTGCGGTTCTCTCTGCTCTGCTGGTCTGGATCTCTGGTTCTGGCAAAAGTTCTTGGCACTGCACAGCGGTCTGGTCTGGGTTTCTCTGGATGCAGCACTGCTCTCTGGGTTCTGGCACAGGGTTCTGCTGAGAAGGATTCAGCTTTTGCACTAGGCCTCTCTGCTGCAAATTCTGAAGTCTGGATTCTAAGTTCTGTTTCTGGAGTCTTCTGGATATTGTCTGGTCCTGCAAAATGTTTCGCAAGAAATCAGTTTGAAGTGGAAAGTGAATGTCCCTACCTGGGTCTCAGTAACTCCTTTTATGTCTTTTGAAAGTGGGTGGGAAGGCTGACTTTCTATGCCCAACCCTCTGAGGATCCTGATAGGTTAGAGAATCTACCGTCCTCTGATTGGGGAAGAAAATGAAGTGTCATCGTGATGAGGTAGGTTTATGGGTCAGAGGATCCTCCCCTTGTCAATTTGCACACAAATCTATTTTTGATCCAAATACATATTTATCTATGTACAATCTTTCTAATATCAAATGTCCAGTTAACATATTTTCTGTAGCACCAAATCATCCGATCCCTGTTTTTGTAAGATGTCGTGTCCACTTCTGACAGAATTCTGCCCTTTTCATCAAGAACACAACCTCTAAACCTTTCCAGAATTTACACAAACGTGCGCAAGGAGTATGGGCATCAGATGATAAAGCATCAGATTTTTAACATACAGATTGGAGTAATACCCTATTTTCTGCTACTACCCCCCAGAACATACCACAGAGTCCTAACACCTCTTAAAATGTGCACAGAAAAATCACAAAAATAAATGATATTATGTATATAATTTTGACAAGTCCGTACTTTTTAAAATTATGCTCTGGCCCAGAGGGGTGTGATTTCCTAAAGCACATGGTGGAATTTCTGGTTTGTCCACTTCCTCCAAGTCCAGCTTGCTCACAGAGGCACTGCTCCTCCCAGTTTCTTCCAAGAGGAAGCCATTTAGGACCCCTTGATTAGCATTTGCCTGAGCCAAGGAAAGCTCATTGTTCTGTTTCCTGCAGTCCCAGGTGCTTCTCCCCTGATTCAATCAGAGAGGTGTGATCTCCTTTTGGTGGGGGCAGCAGAATGCAGCCAGGCCTGTGAATGCAGTTGCTGGGCAAGTTTCAACTCCTGTCGGGGGTAGTTGTCAGGCAGAATTCAATCTCTTTAAGCCAGGCTTCTCTAAATGTCACTTTTGTTCCCAGTTTTTCTTCATTCAAATCAAACTTACAATGTGTACACATGCAGCTAGAACGCTGATTCTAAGTATCACATTTAAACAGTTGCAACCTATGTGACACTCAAAAGTAGGTCACTCATTTATTTTAAACATTTCGATTTTAGTGGTTTTAAATCCAATTTCACTTAAGCTGCTGACATCCACAGCTCAGCCACTTTTGTTATGAACATTATTTTAGGCTCTTCATCTTTCCAGATTTTGTATGCACACAAGACTTCATTCTGCCAGATGTCTGCTGGTGTTCAGTAAGATTTTTGAATATCTTGAGATGTTTGAATTAGGCATTTTGAGCTTTCATTCAGAGAAACAAAGGTGATTTCAAAGCGCTTTCTGAGCTAACAGGCACTGCTGTTTTTCCTTTGGCACCACGTTTCACTCATGGCGCTTCTGGCACATCATGCTCGCAGTGGTGGGTGGCAGGTCAGGCGACCATTTTGGAGTGCGCAAAACTGCGCAGTTTTCCTGGATTCTGGCGCAAGTGTGGGCTTTTCGGCCATCTTGGATTTTCAAAGCCCACAGCACCAAATTGTAGCCTAACAATTCAAACGTGGATCAAGACACCTGACAGCATATAAGGTTTTCTCAATGGATACCTTGTTTCCATGATTTTCTGTGGTACAGACATCCTTACTGGTACTGCACATGTTGCAATTTCTGCTCCCAACATATAGGCAGCATGGGGGTGGAGTTTTTGCTGGGGTCACTTGACTCCACCTCTACAAGAACAATATGAACATTGAATATATTAAAATCCTGAAATGTCATAATTATTTTAAACTAACACATCTTTCATCTCTGTCGATATCTTCTATACATATATATATATATATATATATAAAAGGGAAATGTGTGTGTATGTTCAAAATGTTCAGCCTACTTCCCAACATGCTACAAACCTGAAATTTGACTTGTGGGTAGATGCCATGGTGTTGACAATGTAAAAAGTATGTAATACACATTTTCTATTTTTTTGCAGTCTGCAATGCTGGGTTATGTGTGTGTGTCTCTCCAAAATGTTCAGCATACTTGCCGACATGCTACACACCCAAAATCTGCCATGTGGATATGTTGCATGGTGGAGACATTGAAAAAAGTATTGAAAAAAGCATTAACATTTTCATTTTATTTTTAAAGCAGTCTTCAACGCCTACCCCTGCCATATGGCTTTTCATGCTATAGTTCTGCTGTAGTTCTACGTTCATTGTTCCTAAAGTTCAGGAGTTCATGGAAACTTCAGCAGTTCATTGTCCCTTAACTTTCCACATTATCAGTATTCTAGCTGACATTAGCGGCACTCACTTTTGAAGTCACGCGGGCGACACAAAGCTGTGCTCTTGTAGTAATGCGGCTGACAGGCAACAGTGCATGTCTCTTCAATAGTGTCTTCTTTTACGCTGTCCGTCACATCGTGGCAAATTTCTCATGATAATTGGAGGAACTTCATTTCCCAAGAGGTTGATGAGTGCATGCCACCTCAACAGTATGAAACGTGCATGCTTCAGCCATACACGTACGGGTACAGCATTTGAAGTTTACAGGCTTAAGCACTAGGATTTACTGTGTGAAACACAGGTACACCTGCTAGTTATTAATAAGCACCACTTGACTTTTGTATTATTCAGTTTAGGTTGAAAAGTTCCTTTTCTTTGTAACATTTGATTTCATTATGTTTATGATGGAACATTGGATGTTTATTGTTGACACTTTGTAAGTGGCACATGTTATTTTGTGGATGCCATGAACCTATAAATTACTTACCTTACCTATATTACCTATATCGACGTTACATTGAGCTGAATTAATCTTCCATTTTAAGAGGGTACTGACAGAAGATGACATAGTAAGCATAGAGATATTTGATTTCATACAATTTAAAGATGATGCCATGGTTCTGAAATGCACAAAATCCTATATAGCGTTGATGACAAGGTGACTTCAGTTCCGGTTTGACATACACCTTTGTATTTCTTTCGAGTTTATTAGAATAACCTTCCAAAAGGGTTTTGACTATTCAGTTTCCATTATACAGAACAGGGGCTAAATGGGGTTAGTATACATACAATTTGAATGTGATGATTATTGAAAAAAATGTTTTATTGATTCGGCTGACTTGAATTCATTCTTTCAATTTTACAAAAACATACACAGCAAGTTGATCATAAAAATATGATTGAACAATTCAATATAAACAAATTGACATGACAACATAAAAGAAAGAATGACGTTCAATGTCTCTTATAAAATCAATTCACATGATGGAGTTGGATATCAGTTAAAATATTTGATCGATAATACTTAGACAACATGAAGTAAAACCAGTAGGCAACAATTCTTAAAATGTGATTCTCTTGTAGAGCTGTAACCTTAATAATACCTAACCAGATTCTTCTCAATGAAGGTCATAGTTATGTCATAGGCTGTCTTCTAGATGCAATGCTTCCAAGAATTTTACTGCTGCAATTTTAACAGATATTTGATTAGTGTGAAAAGTGTGATGCCAAAGAGTAGTCGAATGCACAATTCTGAAATCGTTAAAGGGCCACTTCAAATAAAGGTTACGTTTTCCAATAAGCATTGTAGATTCTGTAATTAGATGTTGCAAGTTTTCTCGTTGATTCACAATTTTACAAACGAAACATATGTTGTCAGTCTTACTAATAGTACCTCATCTCGATAATATATCATAGGTTGTCCACAAATTGAATCTGAACCTGAAATATGCATTTCTAAACCACGCTGATGGACATTTTGCTAAGTAACTAGCCAACACGCAAAATTCTTTTTTGCCAAAAGGATTTGTTTTGAAGTCAATATACAGAACTCACCTTTGTGGTCTTTTAATCCAATCAAATAGTTATAGTTTTATTTTGGCACATGTTAGGTTACTCAGCAAAAGGCCTAACATTATATCAGCAGTGGTTAGAATATCTAGCTCGGCAGACTTACATGCAGCTGCAAGCTTGTGGGCAGATGTATGTAAGTACATAAATTGCTAATGTGCTTAATAGCATATTTGATTTTGTAGCTAAGAGACATTTTCTTAAGAGAGCACATAGTTTCCACGCATAGATGGTGTTAAGAGAAGATAAGCCCAATTCTAACCTGATTGTGACCACTGGAACACACACTGAGTGATTTAATATTCGTCACCAAAATCGGTCGTCAATTCTATACCAGAACACTTAATGAAAGATGTCTTTTTGTTTCAGCACCATATAATAGGACCCGCACAGCCTTTTGGTTATATAGTAAGTGCTGGCATACATGAGAACTTGCCATATTTAGTTAGTATGGCTTTTGCTTGTGATGTAGCTGTAATGAGCGCAATCTTGATGCCAGTAAAATATAAATTGTCATTATGTTGGTCATTTACATTGATGCTCAGGTAAGTATAGTGATGCACTACCTGAAGTTGTTTAGAGTGCAATGTCCTAACAGGTGTTTCACTTGAAGATTGTGTTTGCCACAGTGCATCACCTTGGTTTTTTCAAGATTAATTTCCAGTTGGTTTTCAACTGCGTAGGAACCCAACCCATTGTTTAATCTTTGCAGACCTTTGGGAGTTTTTGGTAACAGCACTAGGTCGTCTGCGTATAGTAGCCATGGTATAATTTGTGTTCCTAACGTGGGAGCGTCTGTTATAATATTAGCACATTTCTCTTTCAGATCTAATATGAAAAAATTAAAAAGTGCTGATGCCAAAATGCACCCCTGATTTAGGCCTCTGTAGGCGGGGATGGAGGTAGACAGAATAGCATCTAATGTCAGTCGCACCTGAATTTATGTAGCAGAATGTAGTAAATTGATTGGTGTGCTAATGGAAGAAAGGCATTGAGCTTCAAACAACTTAGTCAATAATATTTGCCCAGATATGGAATCAAAGGCAGAATGAAAGTCCACAAATGCCAGATAAAGTGGTTGTTTTAAGGTAAGGAAATGTGATTTTAAAGCAGTTATGGGCATGAGGTTTATGGTGGGACCCAGTCCTGCAATAAACCTTGTTTGAAATGCTGTGTTCTGATTGCCCACTCATTGAAATTTCTTAGAATAAAGCAAGCAAATATCTTGCCCGGCGCATCAAGTTGGGCGAATGGCCTGTAATTGGCAAGAGGTTGTTAATTGCCCTTCTTGAATATGGATATTATTATTGAATGTCCCCAGGATGTCGGCAAATGATTTGTTTGAATAATGTGTGAAAAGATGTTATGTAAAATCATGGCCCAAGATTCGGGGTGCTCTTCAAACATCGCATTGGTCAGCCCGCCTGGCCATGGTGCTCTGGATTGACTGGATTTCTGAAAAAAATATAGAATATGATCTTTAGAAATTTGGAGTTGAAATTCACTAGATAGTGAGTTAGAATAGTCTTTTGGTGCAGGGTGAGGAAGTGCATTTAGACCTGAAAAGTGAGCTACACACTGTAGTTCTGACACTCCCTTAATTTGAACTGTGGATTGTAACATGAAATTTGCTTCATTGAGTAGAGAACATGTCTTAGCAGAGTTTTTAGAGGCAATGGTCTTATGCATGGTTTCTCCATCTTTCTGATATAATGAGGCTTTTCGAGCACGTAGCCAATTTTTGTACCTAGTCCTTATGGATTTGAGGGCGTCAGATCTTACGTTCATAGGAAGAAGCAGCACCACTCTCTTGTCTTGATGATATTCTGTTTTTCTCTGCTTTAATATCGTGTCGTGGACGAGTACATTTTTATGGATCTTTTTCTTTGTTCTATTTGAATAGAGTCTAAAAAGATGTCAAACGGATCCATATTGTTTGTTTTCATGATTGACATATTTGTTGGAAGTGCTGTATGTTTGTACAAGAGAATTGTTCTGATTGAGCAATAATGATTCAGACAATTGCAATCGATTTTGCCCTTTGTTGAGTGTAAGAGTACTTTTAAATTAGTTTTTGCAAGACTCATCCAGGACCATTTGAGGCTCAAAATTTCATGATCACTATCTTTTTGTTTAACAATTTTGAGACTATCAGCATCTACAAATAGATTTTGATCAACATAAATATAGTCAATAATGGCCTTTTGAGAGTCTCTCCTCCAGGTACTCTGTGGAGGGATGTTACCTGGCAGCGAGCCATTGGTCATAATCATGTTTCTTTCTTCCATGAAGATTGTCCATGGTAGACCTGTTGTGCTTTGCGCTGAAATACTAGACGATATACAGTAAAGATTTAAATAACCTAAAAGAATGGTATGGGTAACTGACATGTCTGCCCGATAAGATCATAAACGGCTTCTAGATCATGGAAGAAGTTGTCTTCTGTTATTCCCATGGAGTTCCAGTAATTTTTTATTAAAGCAACTGCATAAGTCATAAATTGTATCTTGACTAATTGCATATATTGGTTAGGAGTAGCCAATGGGTAGATCGACAATCCAGAGCTGAGGTTAACTGCCACAAGGAGGCACAGACATTGGCATTCCTTTGACTGCGTGTTTAGCTGGATGTAAAATGATCTTTTGATCATCCCAGGAAGAGATTTCTGACAACCATGTCTCTTGTAGTGCTACTATGTCGTAGGTATCTAAATGGTTGTCAGGGTTTCCCAATAAGTGGGTGAAACCTCGCGTATTCCAGCTTGCTGAGGAAATTTGATATAAAACTTGCTTTATGGATTGTTATGCTTTGATTTTCTGACAGTGACAATTAGTGGCTACATTTGAGGTATTTTCATTTGTTCGCTGACTGGGAGGCCTGGAGTTCTCAAGTGTTGTTGGTTTGGGCAGGAGTGTAGGAATGCTGAGAGGCACACAATCATCTCTGTAAATTAATTACTGTACAATTTCAAAGCCTAAGGCGAAAATTTCCAATCTTGCCTTCCAAATGGTGTTTATGACAACTCCTAATAGAACCCATACCTTTGTTACTGATAAGTCAGTTCCATTGAGGAATTCAACTTGCTCTTGTTCTGAAGAGCTTATTTCTTCCAGGCTGGGAACATCTGCCAAAATTGCCAGGACACTAGGTCTTTTAAGATCATAACTGGAATACGGGGAGGAGCGAGCCTTCATGATCAGGTGGTGATGTTGTGAAGAGCGAGAGTTAATTCGCTTTCCTGATTGCATGCTGCTGTTATTAAAGA
This sequence comes from Ambystoma mexicanum, assembly GCF_040938575.1. Taxonomy (NCBI): domain Eukaryota; kingdom Metazoa; phylum Chordata; class Amphibia; order Caudata; family Ambystomatidae; genus Ambystoma; species Ambystoma mexicanum. The sequence continues at coordinate 372,089,693 of NC_090927.1, forward strand.
TGTGAATTGGAGGAGGGTTTAATGGGTTTCTCTGTAAATGTTGGAGCTACTTCTTGTGCTATTGCATATGACTGGTATTTATGTTGCAAGGGATCTCACTCTTGTGCATTTCTGGAATCATGCTTGGAGGTTTCTTTGCATCAAATGTTTTCCATCATGGGACCTTTCCATTGAAAATTTTGCATTGAAAAAATGTGCATCGAATGGATTTTTTTAATGTTTTCTTTTTTTAATAGGGGGTTTTCCTCCTAACCCCCCATTTTTTACCCTTTAAAACCACAAAGAAATGAACCCTTTACCCTTTAAAAAATGCATTTGATGCATATGTTTTCATTGCAAATCCCTCGATGCAAATGAATTTGATGGAAAGGCATTCGATGCAAAGTCCAGATACCAGGTTTGGATTCTGTACATAGAGCGGAGGCTGGTTCTGTTGTGAAGACATATTAAGATCCATAGCTTTGCAGATTTCTATTCGTCTTTGATCAATGATGAGGCGGTCAACTTTTGTCAGCAAGGATGCTGGTGTACCACTTGTGCTGGAATTTGATTCCGGAGTTGGGTTAACTGCAGCAGAATGATCATCAATCACATTCTGTTGTTCTTCAACAGTGGAGATTAACTCATCTAAGGGTGCATACGCTGTTACTAGGCCATTATTTTTAGTTGCATTATTTTTTTTGTTTCTGAAATTTTTTGTATTTTTTTATTACTGCTGATGACGCTCTAAAAGATTGCTTTTTAGGGAGTGTAATAGTTTTAATAAACTGCTTTGAGCTTGAGTTCGAGGGCAACTGTACCGAATTAATGTTTTTCGTCTTTTGTTTTTATGAAGGGCGTTTTTTGTTTTTTTAACTTTTGCTCTTCTTGTGCAACGTAAAAATAGTATATGAATGCTTTTCCGTTTCAGACATTTGCTCTAATGGACCAAGAATTATTGAGGCTTGAGGCAATGAAGAGGTCATCAAAGATGGGTTAGTGTCAGTGTCGACTCTTTCAATTGGTTGAATGACCCGGTCAAAAGATGGCAAAACACATGCCTTCATACTTGTGTCTTCTCTCAATACAATGTTCTTCTATTTTTCTGTTGTGATAGACATACAATGACATAATCTGTTCACTAAAGGTAGTGGCTGAAAGGAAGGTGTGGTAACCTTATCTGCGAACTTAGTATCATTTGTTGAATCACATTCTAGCAGCTGAGTAATGATAGCTGACTGATGGGTTAATTTTGCATCCAGAGTCTCAGAGAGTCTTGATAAAGATATTAACGCTGTTTCCATTGCACTTAGTGTGATATCCACGATTGCTAATAGAGGAGCAAGTGTTTGAGGCACCAATGATGACTGAGACAGGACTGTAATGGGGTGATGGAAATTAAATTCATGTTAGATCATGACTATGTTGTTCTGCTAAATGCTGTTGATCTGTGTGATTAGGCACTGATATTAAGGTGTGAGTTGGCGTGGCACATGCAGCTACACTTGTATGTGTAGCAGTGACCAGATGGGGGTTGTATACCAGCTTGTGTTCATGTCTATTAATAGGTGGCAAATGGTGGTGAAATGCATCTTCTATAGCTGGAGCCTCAGATGGTACACAGCTTTGAGAAGAATTGACATCAGCTGAGAGCTCGGCTGGAGTGCCGGAAAAGCCAGCTATTAACAGTGAGTCCCCCTCATCGGTACTTCCCATAGAAGGGGGCGCAGGAGACAGGAAACACGTTGGGTGAACTGCAGGAGATTTAAAAACACCCGGTCGGCAAAATTGTCTTATAACAGAAATGTGTGTTTTTTTTTCAGGACAGGTGGATTGAGTAATGGTGATTTGCTCGCCGATATGACATTAGTAGTATTCCTCTGAGGAATGTGTTTTAATTGCATGGAGATCTTTGTGACCTCGAGTGATTGAGGCATGTTTGATTTTAAAGAATAGACGCCTTTTGACACAGTTAATTTCACAAAGCCCGTTCACGGGACAATAAGGGTGTGTGTTTGCAAAGCTCTTAAATGGAGAGTGCGTAATGTAGAACTAGAACTTGCCTGGAATTAATTGTTTTAACAAAGGGGAGGTTCTGGAAGTCACTGCCTGCCTCGCAGCCAAGCGGCTAAGCAGTGATTCAGGTAATTCCACGGATGCACACGCGCTGGTGCGCATGCATGTTCTTAATATGCAAAATGGGTAAATTAGGGGCAGAGCTTAGCACTCTGGCCTTCAAACGAACAATAAAAGGCAATCTACAGAAAGAGAAATATAAAAATAAAGGTAGAATCAGTCACCACATTAGATCTTACAACTAAAAAAAGTCCTCTTGATATTGCAAATGTGGATTGAGCGTACTGCCACAAAATTGAATTATGGAGCCAGGGTATTCAGCAGCTAAGCGGTACTTCAGGGTACTTCTTTGGTAGCGCGCGCACTGGGGCGCACGCACCTTGTTAATATGGAAGATAGCTAATTTATCGGCAGAGCTTAGCGCTCTGGCCTTCAAACAAACAAAAAAATGCAATCACCACAAAATTGAACCCTGGAGTAAAGGTATCCAGAGGCTAAGCGGTACTCGGGGGTACTTCAGCTGGTTAATTTAATTTGATTATCAGGATAATAACAAATGAATCAGGAACTGACCATTACTCATTTGAAGCTTACCTGATTATTGTGGTAAACATATATTACTTTCCCATACATTTAATTTGTTTGCAAGTATGATGGAATTGTGTGCCGAGTTCTAGCTCATTTTTGATACTTGATTTCAAGGTTGGTGGTTTAGGCACAATATGATTGAATTTTAAACACATGCCGAAGTATGATTAGTATTACTATGAGTATTATTTCTTTAAAAAAGCAGAACAATATTCTTTGGGGTAGTTGACATATCTTGTCTGTTAATGTGTAGCACATTTCATGAGAAACCATTCATGTACAACGAGAAACATATCTATGTTGTGTTTTTTATGAAAATTAAGCAAGACATCATTAGATTCCATTGACAAGATTTTGATTTAATTGAAAATATATGCATATTTAATACACTACTTTGTGATTTTATGTTAATGGATTATAAAAGAATATTGATGAACCAACATGCAGCTATATATTCTTTTACATATATTGAATACATTACTTTAAATTAAAGAGAATTGGTTTTCAAGATGAGTGCAAAGGAAGTCAGATAGGGTACTTTTGTTTTTGTTAAATGGTCATTTTTTAGATGCTTTTATGATAGACAGCTTTGTTCCGTTGAGCACCTGAAATTGTTTAATGCAAAAAAGATATTTTAATTTAAATTAAGTTAAAGTAGAGGGAACATCCAACTATTAAAATGCGTGTGACTCTGGGACACACCAGGGAGGTTGGGGGCAGCTGATGCCCACCTGTCAGAGGTAGAGCTATAGGCACTGAGGGTGGACAGGAGGAGTGAAGATGGTCAACAATAGTCCAGTGTGGAAATGGAGAGCAGGAAAATCAGTACAGGAAAACATTACCTGGGTGGCAAAGGGAGACAGGAACAGTCATTGGGACTTGTGTGGGGCACTGCAGGGCAAGCAAAGGAACAGACAAGGGGTGTTAAAGATGGTGATTGGGATGTCAGGCTATTTTAGTTTTTTAATGTTTCTATTAGTTGGAGTTTATGAGGGGTGTCCAGGGTAATGGGGAAAAGGCCAGCCAAGGAGGTGACAGGGTGTGTAGGGGATGTCACAAGTAATGGTGTTCAAGGGCTATTTTGTGTGTTTGTGCGGTACCGGAGTTGTGGGTAATGATGCCGTTAAAGAGGAAGGATGGGGTTCTTTGGGATCTTAGAATGGTGCAGGGTTCAAGGGTAATGTCTTGTATTTGTACATTTCTTTTCTTAGTTTGATGATTGTCCAGGGGCTTTGGGTGCACTGTGTGTCGATTGGGGCAGGATGGTGTCCCCCTTTTCAGGGTTGATGTGATGATATCTTTAGACCATGGGCTCATAAGCGTTCAAAGCATTGAAATGGATGTGCAAAAGTGATGCTGAAATAGTAAGGGCCCAATTCATAGAAAAAGTGCAAGGTCCCTGCAAACTACTCAGTTTCATAAACAACTTTGGGGCTACTTGCGCATTTCAGAGTTTTAGGGCATTCTGTGCATTTATGGATTCAAAAGCGCAAAGTAACCGGAGACACAAGGAAAATCGAGTTGCGTCTGGAATGCCCACAACACAGCCCCACACAAACAAAAATCAGCACCAATTAAAAACCTTTGCGCCTACCTTTGCCCACCATCTAGCACCCCGGCGAAACTGCATGCCATCCCATTTAACTCAAGGCAGCACCCCAGTGAAACGGTGTACTGTCAACCCGTAACTCAAAGCAGCACCCTGGTGAAACTGCATGCCGTACCCCCTTAACTCAAGGCAGCACCCAGATGAAAATGCGGTCCGTCAACCCATAACTCAAGACAACACCCCAGCAAAACTGTGTCCAGCGCCCCGTAACTCAAGGCAGCACCCCGGCGAAACAGTGGACCTTCAACAAATAATGCACCCTGGCGGCACTGCCGATCGCTAACCCGTAACTCAAGCCAGCACCCCTGGGAATGTGCATGCCGTCCCCCCGTAACTCAAGGCAGCACCCCTGCAAAACTTTTTGACATTCTGCTGCAACTCAAGGCAGCACCCTGGTGAAAATGCAAACCATTAACCCGCAACTCAAGGCAGCAGCCCAGCAAAACTGTGTGCCGTCCCCCGTAACTCAAGGCACCACCCCAGCAAAACTGCAGACCATCAACCCATAACTCAAGACAACACTACAGCGAAACTGAGTACAATCAACCGTTAATGAAGAAAGGCAGATTAGGTTCAGAAAATGGGCAGTCTACTTTCTTTAGACTTAAATAGTTATACTGCCTGAGGATCCCCCCACCTGGGCAACCTGTAAAGGAAAAGTCAAGGTGTATTTAATATTGTCTATTCAGCCCAGTCCAAATAAGTTCAATAATGCTCTGCTTGTCTTTTTTAGGTTCCACTACCCCAACGTACCTGAGATGTCAAAGGAGAAAAGGATCCATGATGAATCTGGGACCCCTGGATGTTTCCTGAGGCTGGACGCTACTCTTTCTCATCAAAGTACCTTTGGCAAAGAGGAATATATTCTTGGATTCCCTTGACAGGACCCCTTGAGGATAAACCCCCTTTTCAAGAAGGAGCCACTGGGATGCCGAGCCCAAAATAAAGGTGGAACCAGACAGTGTTGCAAAGGCAGCACTTTCGGTCTTCACAGTGGTCTCCGTTGGTGGGTCATCACTCTGGCTGTGGATGTTCCACAAAGGTGAAACTTACTGTGAAAATGCCTGGCAGAAGAATATAAGCCCCTTGTGGACCTTGAATGCCTTCTGGTGGAAATGTTTGCACTGGCAGAAAAAGCTTTCAGGTTACAGGATTTCACCGTTCACAGACCTTTGGATCTTTGTTGCTGCAGCAGCAGCACAAACATCTGGGTGGCTTCTGGTGACCTGGACTCGACCAATGGACTGGACTATGGACCCTCACCAAGGATGGAGCCTCGGAACATCTTCTTTGGATTTTGGTGGTGGGAAACCCATCAATAGACCTTCCTCTGCACACAGCACCTGGATTCCAATTTTCTTGGGAAAAAGGGATCAGATGTCATGTCAGGGATGTCCCTTGAAGGATTTGTTGGTCAGGCAGAAGATTTGCAGTGAACTTAGGGCCCTTGGTGGGTAGCGTGTCATACAGTTGGATGGGAAGCAACTCTTTACATCATATAATCACACCAACTCAGGAAGATGGCAAAGTCCTTTTACTGTTTTATTATGAACTGTCTAAAACAAGGAGTTACAACGGACATCAACGGATGTCCCACAGCATTCTCTCAAAGCATTTAGTAAATAACAACACTTTTATAGTAAAAACTCATCTTACGTGACATCATACTACGTGGCAAATAAGAGCTATGGGGTTGTGGTTGGCTCAAGGGGAACACCTACGTATACTTTCTATAAGGGGTCGGGCTGTTATTGGGTTTCTATAATCAGGTGGACAACTCATGCAAGACATCTTCAAAAGTCATTAGAAACAGCATACATCATTCGCTCTCAAACTATAAGGCCCTTCGTTATATGGACTTCTACAATTGGTTGGCACGCTCGTGCCCTTCTTGAACATTTGGCTCAACAGCAGCACGTAACTCATACCTCGGGTGTCAGGGGGTGGACTGGACTGTACTTCCCTACCCAATTAGCCCAACATCTCTTATCACCCATGCCTTCTGCCATGGAGATTGTCTTTGAACTTGGCCTTGCAATATATTATCTTCTTTGGGAATATAAGGGAGTGTGAAAACATGCTTATCATAGTTCTGGAACTGTGTTCCCAATTCTATTTTCATCCTGGGCTCATGTTACAGGAGACCGCAATTCGGCCCATTTTTCAGCATTCAATTGTCTTGAATTACAAAACTTGGCATTCATGGTGTTCTTTCTTTGCACCTTATCAAGGGATGATTCAGCTTCTCATGTTTCCTGCCTACAAGAAGAGATACCCAGTCTCGGCTGCCTTCAGTCTTCACACCAGGCCAGACAGCCCTTCTCGATTCTTCCATGCTCCCAGCTAATTCTCTGCTGTAACACAGCTTTCAGCCCTTCTCTTTATGATTTGAATTGTGATGCCTATGTGCAGCTTCTATATAATGGCGGCTCTGCCTGCAGTCTATTCACTACGTATAGCCAGCATCTAAAATTACATGATCTGCTTGCGTTGCTGCATCTGTACAGCTATTGAATGATTTGTATTTTCTACAGTGCTCTTCATACATGCAATCTTTGTTTTGCATAAGAAAGTTTACTTGAATCTTTACTTCATCATCGGTTTCTATAAGGTCCATACATTCTATTCTTCAGCTAGTCACCTCAGTGCGTCACGCCCATTTCTTGTGACATCACCAACTTCTCTTTCTCTATTTTTCATATTCCTTCAGGGATCTCCTTCAAGAGACTGCCATCTCTTCGGGAATACATTTGATAGGGTTTTCTTAGTGGATACCTTTTCTCAAAGATTCGAAGCGTAATAGTCACAACTGCTGGTGTCAAGAATGGCACAATTTCAGGCTGCCAGCATACAGGTAGTAGGGGGATGGGACTTCCTGCAGGGGCAGTTGGCTGCTCCCATACAGCAGCTTAGGGTGTCAAGGACCCCGCTTCTGTGTGGTAGACAGCAACCTGGCTTCCAGTGGTCAAGAACACCCTTCCAGACCCTGGGTGACACAATTTGACTTCTTTGACTCAAGATGTCCAAACTCTCCTCTTCTGGACTCACAAAGACCCCTTCTTTGGACAGTAATCACACAGAAATGGCTTCCAGAGTACTTCTGAAAAAGAGTAGCAGGTGAACCAAAGTCCCTCGTAGCTCTGTAAGAGGTCTCCTGTAAAAGTCCTCTCTTGGATTTGTACTCGGAAGATCATGGCAGCTTTCAGATTTTGTTAAGAAAATGCAGCAGCAGACTTCTTTCTCCTGCTGGGCTTCCAGGGAACAGCTTCTTCATGATTCAGCTTCGATTTTAGCTTCTGAACAAATTGGTAAGTGAGAGGCCCCTGGTTATAATTGAGGACACTCAGAGCCACTGTCGAGTCAGCATGTAGCTGCCACCAGTTCACAGCCTACTCTGTGGGCAACACAAATGTGCTGAAAAACACACAGAAGGGGTGCAATTGTGTACTCTCTACACGCGGGTGTTACGCTCACCTGGTTCCCACAGGGGCGTCGATCGGACCTGGACAGCTGCGGTCTCCACCAACGTGATGCGTAGTGAAGAGATGACAGTCTGGACTGTCCCACCTAATCTTGTCTGCTGGACTCGTAAAAGTATTCTCCTGCAAGTGGAGAAAGGGATTTAGCCACCCGTGGACTTTAGTGAAGGCCCCCCCAACTGTTCTCGTTCTCCCCACTAATCACCTCCGATATCCCCTCTTGGTAACCTCACCTTATGTTTTTAAATGATGAGCTCTCCATCCTGCATGGGGTGCGTAGATACCAGTTACTTCACTGGTTTGAAGGTACTGGAGGAGTTTCGGAGGAATATTGACTCCAGTGTCTATAAAGTTCAAAGAGTTCAACATGTCCGATGTTCACTCTTGTTCCATTCCCTCGTTAGGTTGCAGCTGGGTCCAAAAGAATATTGCCTGGAGGCAGCTGATGGCGTTCAGGTAAGAGTCTGTATTACCAAACACTGTCCGGTAAAAGTTGCATGAGTTTAACTTGCTGTTTTCTCTCCCTTTATAGGTGCGGCATAGAAAGATGCAGCGAATTAAAGGATAATACCTCCGGTGGTAAAGCAGGTAAGCCTATGGTGGCAAAGAGATTGTCTTTGTTGGTTTTCTTGGCTCACCTCGTTATTCCTTCTGTTTTCACCCCAGGTGCTGGGTTTCGACAAATAAATGATGGAGGCAGCGCCGAGTTGAAAGATGCGGTGGACTGGTGAGTATAACACGACGCTGCTGCTGGCGAAGCGACGCGTGCTGAAATAATGTCCTTTCCAGGTTCGGAGATGTGCTGGGTCCGGAATCAGGTAAAGAATCAAATAATGTACGTGATCTAACCTCTTCTCCTTTCTTTTCCTTTTGTCTAGGAGCTCCGGATTCGAGGCAGGCGTGGCAGAAGACTGGATGCTGACTTGCAGACACAGTGAGAGTTACGCTGCTGGATGTAGAATAACACGAAGCATGAGCTGGTGTTCGGGCGTGGTTTAAATACTCTGCAAAGTAGTCCCAGGTAAGAAGATCCCCAGAACCACACCTGAGTAAAAAATAGTCCCTGTGATAAAATATTCCTATCCAGGCCTCATGTTGACTTGGACTCATTTGCAGCATGGTCTGCATAAGGTAAGTATAGTTTATGAGCCTGGCGCCTATTGCGCCAGGACTGATTTCTATGATGAGCATGGCGCCTAAGGTGCCAGACTGAATCCAAACAGTCCCCAGCCGGGGCTGTTGGGGTTTTAATGAGCATCTGGATGCCTGCTCCCGGGGCTGATGGACTCGATCCGGATGCCCGGGGGTAGACATCATGACAGCACTCCCCCCCAAGGCCCCTCCTAAAGTTGTTCTCCCCCTTGGCCCTGGCTTGTCTGGGAAGTCCCGATGGAATTTTTCACCAATTGAGGAGCATGAACGTGGTCACTAGGTTCCCATGACCTTTCTTGTGGTCCGTAACCCTTCCAGTCGATTAAATAAAAATGTCTTGATTTAACCATTTTAGAGTCCAGGATGTTTTTTTTACCTCAAATTCAGGTTCTCCATCTATTAGGATGGGGTCAGGTGGTTTGGTTAATCTTGTCCCGGGTTGAACTGGTTTTAGAAGTGAAACATGAACGACAGGATGAATCTGCATATAAGAGGGTAATTCTAATTTGACGGCCACCGAGTTGATAATGGCCTTAATGGTGTAAGGTCCCAAATATCTAGGATTAAAAGTCAGAGTTCCTTTCAGAGGTATATGTCTTGTAGCCAGCCAAACTTGGTCTCCGATTTGATATGGTGGGGTCTCACTTCTATGTTGATCAGCATTTTTCTTGTATTTCTCTTATGCTTGTTTCAAATGTTGTGTTGCCTCTTTAAAAGCTTGTGTAATAGTAGAATGCAGATGAGTTACTGCCAGCATTTCTAAATGCTGGTGCGAATCGAGTTCTGAGGTTCGAGGATGATGTCCATATATGGTATAAAAGGGGCTTTGTCCGGTTCCTGAATGTACAGAGTTATTGTATGCATATTCAGAAATCCATTAAATGTCCTTCCAATTACTTTCGGTTTGGTGGAGCATACAACGTAGGTATTGTTCAAAAGTCTGGTTGGTTCTCTCCGTCTGACCATCGGTTTGGGGATGGTGACTGGTTGATAACCTTACATCGATTTGTGCCAATTGACAACACTTCTGCCAAAATTGCGAAATGAACTGACTACCTCGGTCAGAGATCAATACGGAAGGAAATCCATGTATTCGAACAATATTTTCGAGAAATTCCTTGGCCAAGATTGAAGCAGAAGGTAATCCTTTTAAAGGAATAAAGAGGGCCATCTTGGAAAAAAGATCCACAATAACTAGAATGGTGTTGAATCCATTACATGGCGGTAGATCTGTAATAAAGTCTAAAGACAAAGTGTGCCATGGTGTGGGTGGAATATCTAAAGGTTGTAAAAGACCAGCTGGTTTCTTCTTTTGACTTTTGTTCTGGGCGCAGATGCCACAAGACAGTACAAATGACTTTACATCTTTTCGCCTGGTGGGCCACCAGAATTGTCTTTTAATTTTATCTTCAGTTTTTGCAATACCTGGGTGCCCTTCCATCAGAGCTTCATGGTAATTGGATATGACTTGTTCTTGTAGTTCCTTGTGTGGTAGAAATAGCCGCCCTTGATAGTAAGGTAGGTCATTGACAACTGAATAATCTGGGCCCTTTTTAACGCAGTCCTGCAGGGCTGCTGAATCGAAAAGTTGTTGGATCTTTAAATGAATATCTTCTAAGGTCTGTAGAGTAGTTATCCCAAGAATTCTTTGTTCAGGAATTATAGGCACCGGTTCCGGGTTCGAATATGCTTCTCCCATCCCAATTCGGGATAAAGCGTCTGCCTTACCATTCTTACAACCTGGTCGATAAGTAATCACGAAATCGAATTCGGCAAGGAATAAGGCCCATCGAAGTTGACGCGATGATTGGGCCTTGGCTGTTTTTAAATACTGCAAGTTCCTGTGATCGGTGATTACAGTAATGGTATGCCTGGCACCGAGAAGATAATGCTGCCAAGCCTTGAAGGCGGATTTGATGGCTAACAACTCTTTATCGGTAACCGCATAGTTTAATTCGGGGGCCGAGAATTTTCTGGACCAAAATGCTACTGGATGAAGTTGACCGGTTTCCGGATCCTTCTGGGACAGGACAGCCCCCATGGCTAACCTGGATGCATCGGTTTCAACTATGTATGGGAGCTTGGGGCGTGGATGCTTTAAGACATGTGCAGACGTGAATTTCAATTTCAGTTCTTGGAAGGCTTTTTCAGCCTCTTCGGTCCAGAAGAAGCGTTTGTTTTTTCGCAAAAGTGCTGTGATGGGGTATACAACATATGAGAAGTCAGGAATAAATCTGCGGTAGAAATTAGCAAATCCAAGCATGCTTTGCACCTCCTTTTGGAGTCAGGATAAATCCAAGGAATTCAACTTCTGTAGCATGAAAAACACATTTTTCCAATTTTTCATATAACTTGTGCTGGTGTAGTTTCTCAAGGACTGCACGAACGCACTTAACATGGTCTGATTCTGAGGAGGAGTACACTAGAATATCGTCTATGTATACGACAACACAGACGTCAATGAGTTCACAAAGGACATCGTTCATAAAATACTGGAAGGCTGCTGGTGCATTGCACAACCCGAAGGGCATCACCTGATATTCGAATAATCCATACTTGGTGCGAAAAGCGGTCTTCCATTCGTCGCCCTTCTTTACACGTACCAGATGATATGCCCCTCAGAGATCTAATTTAGTGTAGATGCAAGCATCCTTTACTTGGTCTAGTAGTTCGGGGATCAGAGACAATGGATATCGGTTCTTCACCGTGATCTGGTTTAATGCGCGGTAGTCTATGCAGTTTCTGTGGTCCCCTTCCTTTTTGGGCACGAAGAATAAAGCTGAAGATGCGAGGGACTTAGATGGACGAATGAAGCCATTAGCAAGGTATTGGTCCAAGTATTGTTGTAGGTGACGGTTTTCGGGTTCCGTAAGGGCGTAGATCCTGCTGCATGGAGGTTGTGCACCGGGTATGAGGTCGATTTGACAATCGTATGATCTATGAGGTGGTAAGGTGTTTGCCTGTTCTTTTTGGAAAACATCATGGAATTCTTGATATTCCTGAGGTAACTGCATGACTGGATTAGCGACTGTGGCCAGGCTTTTGTTTAAGGTTTTTTCCAGGGAGCCGGTGTGTGCACACTCCGGGACGGTTACTATCTTCTCTCGCCGGGGCTGTTGGGGTTTTAATGAGTATCTGGATGCCTGCTCCTGGGGCTGATGGACTCGATCCGGATGCCCGGGGGTAGGCATCATGACAGCGGGTGCCATAGGGATATCCCATGAGTGTTGTTCACCAAAAGGAAAACAAGGAAGAGTTGCACTGCCGGACGTCCAGGCTGGATCTCAGAGGAAGAAAACATATAGAAAACACACCGAGAGAAGTAGTCGGACGAGGACTCGGAGGCCCTGTCCTTGCAAAATGCTTTTCTAGCATCACATCTACCATGGATTCCTCTTCCAGGTTGGCAGTGACCGACAGGAATGGCACATCTGTGGGCTCTCCTAGTCGAGATATGTGTTCTAATCTGGGAATACGAGTGTGGTACCACCCACCAGACTTGCCCCTGTGTACGATGTCACTGTGCCGTGTGGCAAAGCATTTTTGTCCCAAACTTGTGAGGCTGGCTTTTGTGTCTGCTGCTGCACATACACTGGTGCATTATTGGGCATGAGGTCTGTATCTGCTGAGGTACAGGTGCTTAATATTAATACTGTGGCTGTTGTACCTGCTAGGGTTCTTTCACAGGCTTCGTACCATATGGAAAAGTTGGGGGAATCGTCTCATACTGCTGTTAATATGTAAATGTGGTTACCAGTCCACTAGGGTATGCTCTGGGATTATCTGCATAAACTTGTCTGCTCCTACATTGACACGCAAAATTACCCACTTTCATACATGACCAGCACGCTCCTGACCAACCTGATCTTGGCCCCATCCCACCAAATCCCCCTCATCTTTCTGCCTGCCCCCCTTGAAACCGTCCTCTTCCCGACAGATAGCCTCCTGGGTAACCTCCCTGATAAGCACCCTGGTGCTCCCTGATACCGTCCATAGTCCAGATTTCCTTGGTACCCCCTTCTGTCCACTCCATTGCCATTCTCCCTTTTACCAGAGCTTTCCTTTGTTCCAACTACTGCACGGATGACCCCGTAATCACTGCTCCTTCAATACTCAATTTTGCCAATTTCTTTTGCACTAACTTCAGTTCAGCCTTCTGTGCATCATCTGTTACTTCCTTTTCCTTCTCCTGCCACCTTTTACAATGATGCACTATATGTGCCTTAATCTCTTGCATGGATCCCTACAACCGTATCCATATCTCTAGCACTTCCTTTGGGAGTCCCTTCTTCAACATGTGGTAAAATTTTGCTATTGTCAACAGGACAACACACCAACATGACTCCGACCCTGAACCATTCAAAGCCTAACCAACCACAGTCACACTAGATAACCTGAGAATAGTTACTACCCACCCAGTCCCACACTGGAAGATTAGGTTCAGACACACCTACAAATCCATACTGTACTCAATAGGATACAGTTGGATGAGCGCAACATTACCAAAGCAAGTCGGCCCACGAGGAACCAGCAACATCCCAGTCCACAGGTATACAACTGTAACGGAACCATCAGCAGTTGAATCAGAGATTTTTTGGGATATTTTTGTGTGGCCTTTAAAATGCTGAAATATCACATGCGCCCACCACCCCTTCACAAGAAAACCCAATAACCTCCAACACACACTTCCACTGGTTGTCCTGTAAATTGGGGGCATTTACAACCCCGGACCGGTGATTTCCTCACCCACCACCCTCTTTCCATCTCAGCACACACATAATCACCAAAAAAACACACACACTTACATGTACACACACAACAGACTTACTTACTTGACTTGGAGGATAGCTAAGGGGCAAGGCGCTCGTCTTGAAAGCAAGACAACATGGTACAACACAGGTTTGATCCCTGGTCCATGCTTAGAAACCTCTGGGTATTAAGCACATTATAAATAACCAATTACATTTACTTCCATGTGCGCACTTGTGTGCAGCAGGGGCATGACACTTCGAATTAGAAAGGCCGCTCTGTGCAGTCACATAGCGGTCTTTCTAAATCAAATTTTTTTTCCCATTAAGTGAAAACTATTTTTTCACTTGATACCAAAACTTGCAGTCTGTTTGTCAAGTGCATATATCCGCTTGCCTGCTCATGCAGTGAGCAAAGGCAACGCCTTAATCAGATGTGTTCTACCCATGTGCGGCCAGGGCACATATTGTGCTGTCCCATGTCGTTTATGTATCAATTGAAACTGTTTTCCCACTTGCATCACTGGTAACTTCATCCCCCCTCACTTGCCTTGTATACCATTGCCAGAAAACCTGGTCATGGTCTTAGTCCCACAAACTCTCTACTCTTGGCGTCACTCTGGGCAGCACCTCTTCTCCATTCTCATCTGCCCCCCACTCATCCTCCTCCTCCGCTACTACTGTCTAAGCCTCTGATCCGATGGATTCGTAATCTACACTTTCTGCTTGCTGTTGCCCTCCCCTATTTCCTTCATCATTGTGACCGTCATCCCTCATTTCAACATGTACATCTCTAATTGCAGTGCTGTCAATTCTAAATAAAATATCGCCCGCTCTCCACTTGTCGGTAACAATTGGCACTCTACGCCCTTCTTCCCTCTCCTGTGGTACTCGCAGAAAGTCTGCTTCTGTCTATCGGAGTACCGTTTCTAAATATATTTGTGCCATATTTTCTGAATCTATCACTAATGGGTTGTGCACGGCACTCATTGCTAGGGGCTGCAGGACATTTTTATAAGTTGCAGGGTCTTGCTGTCACAGGGTTGCATGGGGCACATACTCAGATTTAGTATAGCCATCAGATGCTTGCATGGGGTCTCACCCCTGTGGGTGTGGAGGGGCTGTAGGGCTTGTGAGTTCTGCGGGTGTATCGGGTTGCTCACAGGACCCTGTCGTTGCACTAGTAGTGTCAGGGATGATGCAACATTTCTTTTGGAGCAGAACTACCAGAGGCACAGTGCCAAACCAAGGCCTGTGATCTCTTCTGTTGATTGTGTGCTAGGCCTTAACATCCCAAAAATGTGACACTTCTGCCAGGATAATACATTGACCTTGCTTCTACCATGATGCCTTGATGACTTCATCTTGTGCTTATTTCAATCCTTCCTGCACATCACGCTATCCTACGTCACTACAATATAACCACTAAACACCAACCTATAATGCTGCCCTACCTTTGACATCTGCAACCACCACATTAATACATGTATTGCTCTTTATGTGTTGCTATATGTGAGTCTCTAATCTGGATCAGAACTAACCTTCGAGCACAACCTTTACTCTGCTCCCACGGTGTTGCACTCTAATAGGTTTTCCTCAACCTGAACCCTTTGCCTGGCTGGGACTCTGTATGTGCATCCCAACAGGGGCTTGCCTCACACTATGAATTGGGAACAGAAACAGCTCTTGAAGCTCAAAGCTGTGCAAGGAGGAGAGTTAGTGCAGACTGATAATACAGTTGGCTTGAGGACGGGTTAGTCCAATTTACTTTTCTGTGGGTGTTTCTCTCCTTCCTCTCACCTCCACCTCAGGGGAATGACATCAGTAGACATGGGAATCTTGTTAGGAACCCTTAAAGCAGGTTTGCTTTCCTCTGATGCACTGTAGCATTTTAAGTATAAAAGAGATCTTTCTGACTCCTTCTTTGATTCACCTTTGAATATTCAAGGATATCAGTAAGAATTCATTTGGATCGTTTTGGGACAGCAGCTCCACCTCACGGTTCAGGTGACTTCTAACTGCTGTGTCCATGAACCAAGCATTGAACCACAAGGACTTTACATTTTGGCTTAACTCGAATCACTGGAGAATTTAATACTTCTCGACCCAAACCGAAAGTACTCATCATTCTGGACTATGATTTGTCATTGAACTGTTTCTGGTGATGCATGGATCTGAATTGCTACTGCACTCGAACGGCACCGAACAATGCTCGACCCCAATTAAACACTGACTTGCCACCTGGGATCAACATGACTCACAGTCTTCACACTGGGTTCCACCCACAAGCATTGCATCTCAGGGCCTAGTTTGACCCTATCAAAGTGCTTCAGAACTGAAATCAGGTACGCGTTAGAGCCCTTGTCCACTTCGTCCATTGTTGGGGGCCTAAAGACTGGTTAAACCTTTTTTGAATCTTTTTCCTAAAGAATATATAATTTTGAGTGATATTACGGAAATGCCTGTTTTTTTTTCTCTATCACTGCTAAAATATCCAGAGTGCCTACACCTTTTGCTCTGCATATTCTGTCTTCTTTTGCAGGGGTGGGTTTTCACAGGGTTTTGAATAGTTGGTTATATATTGATTTGTTTAATTAAAGTACATATATATTTTTATAGTACCTTTTCTTGACATTCTTGTAATGTTGCTGTTTGAGTTCTACTTTCTCTCATTATCACCCCTGCTTTATCCCAAAAGGCAAAGGAGGTATATCTCTTGGCTGTGCCTGTTTTACCTTTTACGATTCAGATCCCTGTTGAAGCTTAGTGGTTGAGTAGGCAGTTTAGCCACGCCTCGTCCTTGTACTCCTGCAGAGCAGGCGTCCTTTCATCACAAAAGGGTCTACTTGATTCTCTCTAAATGCACAACTCATCACCTGCATCAATAATGTAGAAAAGGTTCACTAGGTAAATCCTTGACCTAAAATCATGGGACCATATAACTCCGACACTGCTCTCGCTGCTCTGACTGCGTGTGCCGACATGCATCAGTATGAAAATCCTCTATGTTATATACAGTGCCTTCTGCGACTCTGCCCTCCCTCAGCACTAATCGAAAATAAAAGTGTTGTCCTTTCAGGCTCCTTAAGTGCACTAGCTCAGAGATTCTAATAGTGTAGGCATTTCGGGGAAAGAATCATAGCCTCAGCATACTTGGTGCATCTAGGACAACATTCTAGAAAAACCTCCCAATCACACTCAGATCCGAGGAAAACAACATGAGGTTCTAAAAAAAATGACAACATTTCTTTTAAAAAGGTTATCATCACTAGACACCTAATCACGCTGTTTACTGCAACCTGGCATTGTTCCCACATTGTTGCCCAGCCATGATCCCTCCACATTGTTGGAGTGCATTGTGGTTTGCAGCACATATGAGGCCCTCACTCGCCTGCATCTAACGGATTTTTCACCACTCTTAAACATCTTTTCCTATGGTTATTGCCTTTCCCTTGTTTATGCACCCTTGCACTTAACTTCCAAGGTCTGTTACCCTTACCTGCTAAGGGCGTGTATGTTCGTCCTGAATTCCCATAAGGAATCATTGTAGGCCCCGCCCACTACCACACTTAAGTGGCGCTCCTAATTCTATACCTCTTACTCTTGCCTTGTAGCTCTACGAAGTGACTGTACTCACAGTTGGCACTAAACAAAGCACCTATAAACAAACACAATACGTAAATGCATAAATACATGCACTATTGCCTCTAAACTTTGATTTACGGAAAGAACATATAAAACGTCATCCGTGGCCAGCGGTTTCTGAGAGAAGCGTTTCAGGGGAGGAAAAATGCTGAGCTAATTGAAATGAGAGCCTGTACTTGATAATGGTTCGGAGGTTGTTACAGTATATTAATAATGTATATGTCAATCTGCGAACGTTTCGGTTCTCTGCATTCTACTGTTCTCGAATGCAGGGAAGTGAACGTTGCAGATTACAGCGGTGAGGCCTGACGACGGCAGCTGCCGGGGACTCTTAGAATAAACTTCAAGTTAAACTACTAAGCAGTGTTAAGAAATTCAATTATACAACAAATGGCGACGAGGATTAGCGGCACGTTCGATGAGAGTCCCCGACTGGATGCGCACATCTATTTATGATTGCAGTACACCACTACGAACTCCAGGATAATATGTATAACTGAATCCTCAAGATAACAAAAGTGACGTGACAGGTATGGGAGACAAAAGAGATTTACTTGTCTCTGTGCTTTATATGAGAATCGTTTGAATACCGCAAGTGTGAATGTGCGCGCGGACTGCCAACGGCTGTATAAGCGAGTCGTGTATGAATTGCTAGAGGAAAGGACCCAACAACGTGAGTGAACGTGCCTCCATTTTGTATAATCCAGCAAAGTAACCATGGCAACTGCATGAAGAATGGATGCAGAGCCTTTGTGAAGCTAGACATGCAAGGATTGCATTGAAATGTGCTGGGACTGAAGATTTTGAATAAATATAGTTCAAGGAACATTTGCAACGACAAGCAAGGATATGTCCAGTGTTATGGCTGTATGAGTGGTGCAGCAGTGCTTATAAAAAACTAATTTGCACTATAAAAAAAAAAAAAAAAAAAAAAAAAAAAGGAGTTCCGTCTGGTTACTAGTGCATATAGCATCATTGGCCATGCAGAGTGTTGTGGCTCCAATGAAATTCTTACCTTTGCCTGGAAATCCGACGTGCCCCTGGGAACAATGGCTGGACAGCTTTCAAGTGTATCTGAGAGCAGTAGGTGGTGCGAAATACAATGATGATGTCAAGGAAGCTACTTTGCTGAACTGTATAGGTGCAGAAGCCTTAAGAATATTTAGGACTTTGCCAGAGCCCAGTTATAATGAACTAGGGGCTGGAGACTCTGCTTCCACGTCAAGGAAATATGAGATTGCGTTGTTAAAATTAAACAAACATTTTGGGAATAAAACAAACATTGTTTTGGAAAGATTTAGGTTTCTGTCCAGGAAGCAAGGTAAAAGTGAGTCGGTTGATGATTATATAGCAGCTCTCAGAGGACTCATTTCGACATGTGAATTCACTGGTGTAGCCGACGAGTATATGAGAGATCAATTAGTACTTCATGTAGCTGACAACCGTATACAACAACGTCTTTGGCAAGCTAAAAACCCATCTTTGGAACAGGCTATTGAAATAGCAAGGACGTTTGAACTTGGAGAGAAGTGCATGAAGGAGATACAGAACAAGAATGACAGTGTTGATATTAAATCTGTACATGTCAACAGTGAAGGAAAATACGATGGTAGTGAAGAAGCACTTGTTGCTGTTGTAAAAAAAGTAGTGAAGTCAGATTTCAATTCAAATTGGAGACAAAACAGAGAGACATTTCAAAGATCACAGAACAAGTGTTTTAAATGTGGGTTGTCAAAACATGTGAACATTGAGAAAGAATGCCCGGCTCATTCAGCAGAGTGCTACAAGTGTGGATACGTGGGCCATTTTGGTAAAGTTTGCCGCAATACAAGAGGAAGAGGCAGATACAATTCACGTTATAGCAACATGGGCAACAATGGTCAATGGAACAGAGGCACCATGGCATCAGTAGGGGCAGTTGAAGGAGCCTCTACATCAAACGACCTAGTTGCGATTACCAGTGGTATGGAAGACAGGGTACATATACTTACTGTTGCCACAACTGGGAGCACTATGGGCTCATGGGTGTCCATGACGATAAACGATACTATGTTGGTGGTGATGGTTGACACGGGATCACCTTACACGATGGTTGATATAAATACATTCGAGAATGTGTTGAAGATGGACATAAAGGAGCTTCATATCCCCACTGTCAAAGCTACAGGATATGGGAAGACTCCCATTGACATAATTGGATACACTTGGGTAAAGTTATGTTTCAAGGGAAGGAAGACTTATTGTAAACTTTATGTTGCTAAGGAAGGTTACTCAATAGTTGGTTGGTGGGAGCAAGCATCACTAAAAATAAGAATACATCCAGGGGAAGAAGAGCCTATAATGAGTATAATGAGCAATACATATAATTCTGCTGAAGATCTAGTGAAAAACTTTCCCAAAGTTTTCAATGATAGCATAGGAGCTTTGAAAGGCTTCAAGCATCGAATAATATTGAAGAGGGGAGCTAAGCCAGTTGTCCACAAAGTGCGAAACATCCCCATTGGCACAAGAGAAGCTCTTCAGAAGGAGTTGGATAAACTATGTTTTCATGATATTATTGAACCAATTGAAAGTTCCGAGTGGCTTTCTCCAATTGTCATTGTAAGGAAACCTGAAGGATCCATTAGGATGTGTGTAGATTTGAGAGATCTCAACAACAACATATGGATTGACCGACATCCGTTACCCAACATAGGAGAGATGTTAACAACGATGGAACCAGCAAAAATATTCTCTACCTTAGACCTGTCATCAGCATACCATCAGGTTGTATTAGATGAAGAATCTAGACACCTCACATCATTTATAACACCTTTGGGGGCGTTTCGATATAAAAGGATGCCATTTGGCCTGGCATCGGCAGCCGCGGTGTTCCAGAGATTAATGCAACATTTGTTTACTGGTCTAAAAGGCGTGCATTATTTCCAGGATGATATTTTAATATCAGCCATGAGTGAAGAAGATCATGATGCTAAATTGTTAGGGGTCCTGCAGATAATTCAACAAAAAGGTCTAACATTGAAAATAGAGAAATGCAAAATTAAAAGGAAGGAGGTTACATATTTAGGTCACTGTATCAGTGAAGAAGGTATAAGACCCAAGGAAACTCTGATTAATACCATTTTGAAGGTCCCTGATCCTGCAAATAAGGATCAGCTGAGGAGTCTGCTTGGTCTCACTGAGTATTATTCTAAATTTGTTGATCATTATGCAGAAAAAACTGTTCACATGCGAAATTTGATGACCAAAGGCACAAAATTTGATTGGTCAGCAGAATGCAAGAAGGAATTGGACAATATAAAAAATCTGATCAATAAGGCACCCACACTAAAAATGTTCAACCCTGGGGCCAGAACTGTGCTGTCAGTAGATGCAAGCAATGTTGGTTTGGGTGGAGTTTTGGAACAATTCCATGATGGGTCGTTTGTTCCGATAGCTTTTGCCTCAAGATCCCTAAAAGGAGCGGAGAGAAATTATTCCACTATTGAAAAAGAAGCACTAGGTGTTAAATGGATATTAGAACATTTCAAGGGATTAATTTGGGGAGTTCCCATTGAATTGAAAACAGATCATAAACCTCTTATTCATGTACTAAATCCCAAGAACTCCCATTTAACATCACCTCGCATTAGAAGATGGACTTTGATCATTATGCAATATAATGTGATTATAAAATATACTCCTGGCAGATCCAACAAAGTTGCTGACTGTTTCTCCCGTTTGCCTTGTAAGGATGAATACCTTGAAATGCTAAGTGACGAAAGTTTAGTTGAGGATCAAGATATGGATTCCATTATTGCACATATTCATCCAAGTTTTGATAAAGGAGAATGGATGGCAGCCACTAATTCAGACCCAGAACAAGAGATGTTGAAAAAGGCTGTAACAGATGGATGGAAAATTGTACAAGAGGGAATTAAACTGTGGGAGAAGATTAAAGATGAAATATCATATGATGATTTATATGTTTATCGTGGTGATCGTATTGTACCACCAGTGGCATTGAGGAAAAGAATTATGGACATTGCACATGAAGGACATATTGGCAGAGATTTGACAAAAAGAAGAGTCAGAGAAACATATTGGTGGCCCAGTATGTGGGGTGATATAGAGTCACTTGTTAAGGAATGTTCTGCTTGTGCAGCTAGTGATAAAAGCAAAGTAATAAGAGTCACACCCCTTCAGCCTGTAACTGTGCCTGATACAGTATGGTCTAAACTAGCCATTGATATTTCTGGCCCGTATGAAGTGTTGGAACCCATGAAAATATATTTGATAGTGTTAGTCGATTATACATCGAAATGGATTGAATGTGGAATTTTAGAAGACTCAGTTTCGACATGTAAAGTTACAAAATTCTTGGAGGAGATCTTTAGTAGAGAAGGTGATCCACAGGAATTAATTTCTGACAATGGTACTCAATTTGTGTCACAGGAAATTAAGACATTCTTAAGTGATAGAGCCATCAAACATAATACCACAGCTTTGTACCACCCAATGAGCAATGGACTTGTGGAAAGGATGAATCGATTCATAAAAGGAACTATTCAGCTGGCAATAGCAAATAATCTGCCGTGGACAGATACTTTGAAAGAAGCGTTGGATACATATAAGGTTACACCCCATTCTGTCACTGGTATAGAACCATTCACTTTAATGAGAGGTAGGATTGCAAACAACAGACTCAAACCAGCTTGGATGTCTACAAGGAAAGATTTTAACATTAACATGGATGAGGTTATGGAGAGAGTTAAGAAAAAACAAGATCAATACAAAAAGTACTATAATCAGCATAACCGTGTGAAGGAAAATAATATCAAAGCTGGTGATTGGGTTAGAGTAAAAGAACCCAAAAGAGTTCTGAAGGGAGAGTCTAAGTTCCGTGCCCCGCAAAAAGTTATTAAGCGCCTCAGAAAATCAGTAGTGTTGGAAAATGGAGACAAGTGGTCTTGTGATGATATCATCTCAGCAGAAGAAAATGAATTAAGACATTTTGACAATGATTTTGTTAGATGCAGACAAAGTGTGGATGAGAGAGGAAGAGAAAAAAGATCTGGAGAAGAACCAACTGGAGAGGACCAAAGAGTTTCCAGAAATAATGGTGGAGAGTGTTCAAGACCCAGGAGAGTTGTACCTAACTTTAAGGAAGGGTTCATTTATTATTGACTATATTCATATATCAGAGTTGTTATTAGAATTTGGAGGCTATGCTGATGAAATCAACAGTAGGGTGTATCCTTTATACTACAGTGCTTCATATATATAGTAGAGATAAGCATTCCTTTTAGTACAGTTATGTTGTAGGACTGGTTGAGATTTATTTCCATAGACATGTGTTTTGTTTATGATAATCTTCAATCTTTTATTTCTTTTCTACTTGTTTCCTTTAACCCTTTGATTCCCCTTCCTACCTTTTCAAAACGATATATATATACATTTTTCTTATATTCTGGTGTTCCTTGGTTGTGTATAAGAAAGGGAGATGTTACAGTATATTAATAATGTATATGTCAATCTGCGAACGTTTCGGTTCTCTGCATTCTACTGTTCTCGAATGCAGGGAAGTGAACGTTGCAGATTACGGCGGTGAGGCCTGACGACGGCAGCTGCCGGGGACTCTTAGAATAAACTTCAAGTTAAACTACTAAGCAGTGTTAAGAAATTCAATTATACAACAGAGGTTTGTGAATAATTGTAAACTATAGAAGTGAGCGAGCAATTCGTAGCCTACTTTGGCGAGGGTGTTGGAGGCAAGTTTCAAAGGGCGCATCAGTTACACAGCTGTGTGAGAGGCCACAGCAAGCATATGTCTCAGGGCTCTGATGTCTGTAATCTTTCCTATTGCAAAGACATTATGAAGCAGTTATTTTTTCCAGTGCAGTGCTTTCATGTATCACACTGCAGAGTTCTGAGAGTTCTAGTCAAGTAAACCTTTATTGTTCATTTTTGAATTAAACACTTCAAACCAACAATGTGTAAAAGGCAAGCACAGAACTGTAAAATGATATACTTGTGACATTGAGCCATGTGTTTTTCTTTGGATTTTTTCTATGGCAATTATCATCCAAAAAGGACAGTACAGAGTAAAAACAGGGAAATATTAATTCAGTCTGAGTCAAATTTCAAGCAAGATCACACAGCAACAGAGGTTTGAATCCCGGATCCGAGCTTAGAAACCGAACTCAGGTATGGCATTAGGTGCGTTATAAAAAACAATAAAATAAAATAATGAAGGCCAAGGTGTTCACTACAGTGTTGAAGACAATAGGTGGCCTGTAATTTACAGATATACTGTAATTAAGAGAACACAGCACATGCAAGCCACCATCAACATGACGTTCTGCACACACTGATAGCAGGCTAGCTCTCTTATTTAATACTTTTAGCTCCATCATTTAGGATGTGTATTGTTCCATCTTACCCGTACCTCAATCCAACTCTCCTTATTAAGTTGGTTAACACGTTTTTGTTTCAACAGCCTCCTTGCCTCTCTCAAACTTGAGCAGAACCACATCCGATTACGGAAGAAACTCAAGACCTTCCTTTTCGCTTCCGCTTTCTCTCTTCCTCTCCCCTGCTGGTGTCCCTGACTGCGCTGCACACTGGTCACCTGGATACCCCCTGAACTCGGGCTCAGCCTCCTGCATGTCAAGTTGCCGTTGCACTGCCTCTGGCTCCCCTTGCACTTATGGGTCTGTACCTGCAACCCTACAGTCCCTTCTCTCTGCACTTATGATCCATCCGCTGGCTGCACTTATTGAGTTACATGCACTTCACTCCTCCTCTTCACCCCCGGCACTTCTCCCCTCCCTCTTCCCCTCACTTGCGCGATCTGAATTACGCAAGGCCAAGTAAAATCATTGTTTTTTCATCCCTTTGTTTTCCCCTCCTTGTCGCGCCTAGAGACACTTGTGTACAGGCGTCTTATAAATGTTGTATCATATCATATCGTATCATATCAATTAGACCTATACACTTAGCCAAAATCTGAAAATGTTGGTGTGCTTTTTTTGGTGTTACAGAAATACGCTGACAGGTTGTGGGGCCAGCTGGTATGTGTTCACTTCCGGACAAACTTCTTCCAGCATACTCTGACCCACCCAAATGCCTGCTATTCGGTCATGCCAAACTTTCATGAACATACTTTGGGGTTTATGCAGAGTTATTGAGGCGGGTGCAGACTCATTGGGCATATGAAGGATACATAGGGCATGATGTTCACAAATATTTTTCAGTGGAAACGTCCCATTGAAAAAACGGTTTGTAAATCAGGCCCATAGTGTTTTTGATCTTGAAGGCTGAGGCTGAGGCAAGAGCTTGTTGGGTAATTGGTTTAAAATAGGTAGATAGAGAAATGTTTTACTTTGAGTTACATTCTGCTAATTAAGTGAGAGGTAGAGCATTGGACTGGGCTTTGGTTGAGGGAGAGTGAGAAAACTGGTTTAGGACTGGTTGGTTATTCATGTTTTAATCCTCTCATATGTTGGACACACGCAAGAGATTGGCATTCAGTGGCTGCAACTGAGTGCACCCACTCTTTGTGAGTACTAGGTAAGATCAGGGGTGTTGCTAGGTCTGGAAAAGATCTGTAGCTACGCTAATGTCGGGACTGTCGGGACTCAGGGCTACCTAGCCCTTTGGTTGTAGCTCATGAGCTTCTATCCGGGGATATAACTAAAAGAGCCAGGGTTATAGCCTCCTCCGCCCCCCTTTAGCAATGCCTCAGGGAAGGATAATGATGCGCATGACATTTCCCACTGCCTATCAGGTAGTAGAACATCACCGATTGGTTGGAGGCAGGAGATTTACATTCAGTTGCTTGAACTGAGCGTGCAAAACACGTGTCCGTTTTTTGTGAATATGATCATTGAGGAAGTCTGGATGGGTCTTGGCGCATCCAGTCGAGTTTGGGTATGATTCGGGAGTGATAGGAACCTCCGGAAAACTCGTGAGTCTGACAAACCCTGAATATGGCATTCAGTCCAATTTGTGAGTTCAGTGACGTAGAATGCCCTTGTTTAGTTGTGTGGTACCAGGAACATTTGAAGGGTACGTGGCATAGGATTATTCAACACAGTATCCCGAGGACTTTTCTCCAAAATGAGAGACTTTGATAAGTGAATCTACAGAATCCACATCTCCCTCTGTGTTGTGGTCCTTCTTTCAGCATTATTTTCTCTTTTCTTTGGCTCCCTTCCACAATGTATTTACATTGTTTCTGTACAATCTGACACGAGAGCGCTGCTGGGCCTTTGTTTATGGCAATATTACTGAATGTAACGCGATGGCCAAAATATTTAGATATCAAGCTTCTAATGCTTTTAATAAACTGAACATTTGACATATGTTTCTTTTACATCCATTTATTTAAAACATCAGTGTGTTGTATACACTGAAGAATACATGGGGTTGTGCAATTGGCGGAGCGTTAAATGGTATAATTGTTTAAACTTCCCAATTACCAATGCTTTCCCATGTTAAAATATTTGGCTTTTTGAACAGTTTTGGATTTTTGTGCTTTAGCTTATAAACATGCAAGAGTTAGCTTGCTTCAAACCATGTACACAAGCATAACAGGCTTTTCAAAAGAGGCCCAACCATGAGACAAGAAGGACTCTGGCAACATCTGCTTGCCCTAAAAGTATAAGAGCATCTTGATATAATGCGCAGGCGGTGTACATAATGTCAACAGTCCAATTGCAGCATGCCTACTTCCAATGCATTTGTCTTCATTTGTTTAGGATGAATAATACCATTATGGATGTCTGGTTCTTAAGATACAAGTATGAAAATAACTTGCACACACTGCAGAATGTGGCGGCATATAAATCACCAACATTAAAATAAAAAATAAAAAAATTGAGCATAGTGTAGTGTAGAACCCCTTACAGTATTATACTTCAAACTAAACATACCAAGGGGATTTATGTTCTGCAAACTATAAATATTCACATTTCTGCCAGCCAAGGTCCTTTGAGTTGTTTAAAACGTTCACGGTTTTCCTCATGGCTTCGTCTTAGGGTATTTGCAATTTATCTCTATTAACTCAAGCTGTACTTATGGATTTTTCAATTGCATTAAATATGTGGGTTTGAGTGGCAGTTCACCCTGACCCACCCGTCTAGCAAAACACATCCTGCATACACACTCATGGCATCATGAAATGTAATTAAGCATCATTAGGGGAGTTGTCAGCCTAGGTGGTTCCCTGTAATGTTGAACTTATAATACAATAATTGAGGAAAGGCTAATATAAATACCAGCCTTTCTTTGTAGTCCATTTACTGGGCTTAATTAATCACGTCTGTGTATAAACACATAAACTAAGAGAAATACGTGAGACAAGGAATAATGTGAGGTCCTGGGCATGTTTGTTTTTAAAGACTATTGGGCTCATTTTGTCTTCTAATAAAAATACAATTTTACGTAGTTTCTCATAGGGTGAGAAATTTCCTAATACTAATTGCTTCCAAAAATAGCTTATGTCATTGTTGAAATATATGCTGATACACACAAAAAAATGTGTTATGCAATTGTTCTTTCTATGACCTAATTTCTTTGCAGCTTTACATTGGCTTTTGCTAATTTGTGGCATGATTTTCTTTTCTTGTGCACAGTGTGGAATACATTAGTTCTAGGTGTGGTGATACTTTTCATGGGGTCTGGGTTGAACTGTAGACTGCAGGGCATCATGGAGGTACCAATTTTATATGATTGCGTCTATACATATATTCAGTGAAAAACCTTGGTTAAGAGAGAGAGCGAATAAGATCAGATGTAATGCAACAAATCCCTTGGAATTCAGCACTCACAGTTGAAGCAAGTCCACCATAACAATGGGCCCCATGTTGCACAGCATATGACCACAATGATAACATCACATTACTGTGCACATCACTGATGACATCACTGGTGAGATCACTAATTACATACATCACTGATAAAGCCTAGCTGTCAATCGATAGGCAGAAAATAGGGTTTTTGAATTCCAAGTTAGGAACAGTAGCTGGAGCAATCACAAGGTGCTTGTTCTAAGACTGAGAGCACCTATTCTTTGCTCCATCACACAGAACCTTGGGGTCTTGGTGACAAATCACCATGCTAGCTGCATTAGGTGGACAGAAAAGAATATACAAAGGGCTCTAAATACTGTAAAGCTCCATCAACACTTTCCATAATATGAATGTGGAAGATATTGAGAGGGTATTGGGTAATAGAATCGCGGCAAAAATGTCGCCGGTAAAATAAATCACGGCAAAAATGCTGTGGTTTGACCCGGTAAATATGTACCCCATTATACCTTTTAAGGGGAGCGGGAGTTGCAGGGGTGTCCCCTGCTCCCCTTAAATGGTATAATGGGTCTGGGGGTTGCGGGATGTCCCCTGCATCCTTTACATGATTGTGGTGGCAAAACCACAGCATTTTTGCCGCAATATTTTGTATTCATGCCAATTTTTGCAGCAATTTTAAGACATGGAACCATTGAGAGGTGGATCTTCTCATTCTCGGATGTCCACGTAACTATTAGGAAGCAGTTAAGGAGCAGAGAATCTAGACCACACCTTCATGTTGATATAGGTATCAAAGACATGAAACGTAAGCTCTGTGGGCTCTTAAGTATAGCTAAAGTCTCTATGCTCTGTCTCCAGTCTTATCTAATGGAGACCAGATGCCTTAAAGACATATATCAAAATTGGCTGCATTGGTGGTGTCACTCTACTAGAGATGCAGCATGGCAAACTATGGTGGCTGCCCTTAGGGGTGGAACCTCACGCAGCATGTGGACACTGCTGGGTGAGGCAAAAGGGTGTAGAGAAAAGAAAATCATAAATCCTATTACTGAAAATGCATGGGTGGCTTTTCTCCATAAACGCAATTCCACTAATTTCCCTAGCTCACAACCACAGATCCAGCACAAACCACCGGGTAAGACTCTCAGGAAGCAGGAAGCAGACATATTTAAAAAAATACTACACTTAAATCCTCTTGTGCCCGTGCTCCCGACGGTCTCGCCAACATGGACCGAAGAAAAACCCTACATTTTGGGCTCCCATTCTTAAGATCTTATTAGTTAGACAAAGTATTGGAAGAAGGGATTATAACTTTCTCCTGGCAGACTGTGATACTGATCCCTGTCCTCAAAAGGGGCTCCCTCGAGACATTGAGAACTACCGCCTTCTAAGGATGCTCGATTGCACAGGGAAAATATTTGCTTCCTTTCTCTTAGTAGAGCTGCAGAGGTGGGTCGAGCAGGAGGGTATACTCGACAGATATCAAAGTGGCTACCATCCTGAATACTTTACAGCCCACAATTTGCAGTTGCTAGACTATTCAGTTGAGCAATCGCAGGGGGAAAATGTACCTCCACTCTATGCCTTATCTGTCGACTTTAAATCAGCTTTCAACACTATTGACAGATCACAATTAAGGCGAAGACTGGAACATCTCGGGGATCTTGTATTATCTTAAACTATTACATAAGAACAGCACAGTTTCCAGTAGACTTGACTCGAGAGGCGCTGTAACACCATTGGTTGAACAAATGAAGGGGGTGAAACAGGGGTGTGTTACGGTCCCACTTTTGTATAATTTGTACACTTCAGCTCTACACCGGGTTCTATCATTGACCCGGGGCTGCCCACCTAAAATCGATAAGACACACTGCACAGTCCTTGCATATGCTGACGATCTTGTCCTTTTGGACCATACTTTGTCTGGTATGCAGTGTATGGCCACTTCTCTTTGGGCATATGCTGAAGCCAACGGTCTTACGATCAACAAGAACAAAACACAGCTTATGCTGTTCACTGCAAAGCAGGTCACTCACCCAAATATCATCATTTCTAATTTGGCAATTATATATACTCCTTAATATAACAATCTGGGTGTAGAATTTGATGTGAACGCGGGTTACAAAATTTGTATTGAGACCCGTATTCGGAAGGCTAACAAACTGACCTCCCTGAGTGCTCAATTTAACAAATGAAGGGGCAGCTACACGCTGATGGGGAAATGCTGTTGTATATGCAATGCCTGATTCCTGCAGTTATATATGGCCTTCAGAGTTTGGTGAATATCGAGTTAAATGGTTACAGCGTGTGAAAGGTCGATTTTGGAGGTGCATATTGGGTCTACCGCAATGTGTCCCTATGGCGATATTGTGTTTAGGTTTTGGGCCTATTGTCTCTCAAGGCCCTTGTGCTAAAGAAAAGAGCTGGCATGTTCCTTAAAATAATGACGGGCTCCGCCAACTTGTTGCTTAGGAGTCTTCATCAAGTAAAATGTAGGTTGGGTCCAAAATCCAGTTTCAATAGTGCCATGATTACTCTTTTTAGTGATATAGGTTGGACACTAGAGTGGGGAGACAATCTTGACACCCTTACCCACAAATTTGAACAGCAGCTGGGTTTACGGGACTGGAACAAAAACTTCTTGAATGTTTGAAGAGTTATTCGTATGTCCCTGACATGCTATATATTTTTAGGAAAGTTTAACCTTAGTTAAGGTTATGCCCTTCCAGTGGATTAAGGAGGTTTATACTGTTTCTGCGAATTAATCGCCTGCCTGTTTTGAGTGTATTAGGCCCCTCCCTCTGTATAAGAGAGGAAGACTGTTTCTGCCAACTATGCCATATTAAGTCAAACACCGACACAGCTAAGCATGTTATGACAGAATGGCCGTGGATGGGGGAAGACCATGTGAAACATCTGGGCAAGTATACTCACCATCTAGAATCCATTCAAGATGAATACTTCTGGATCGATGTGTTAACTCCTTAAATGGGGCGTTACACGAGTATGGAAGATTGTGGCGGGGTGGTTAAGTCTGATGTCAGATGAAGAGAGGAATGGTTGACCAGCCCTTGAGTGGGGTGGAGCGATTATTGGATATGTGTGAAAGTAACCAGTTAGTCCAACATAAAAAAATACTGTGCTAACAAAGTCTGGCACAAGTACCATCATTGTTGCTCTATGCTCTATGCCATTACCTTTTTCCCTTCCCGTACACTACCCTACTAGGCAAATATACATATATACATGACGAGGATGTTTTGAACACTCTAATCTTTATTGTATGTATGCCTTTTGAAATTGTTGTTGTACTGATCTTATGTTGTATGATGACCAAAAGAACGAATGTTTAATTTTTGCTTGCACTATCACGAGAAGTATAAGTATAATGCAATGCAATATGGTTTAATGTCATGTTTTACTTTTGTATTATATGCATTTTATATGTGTAAAGTTTATGTTAAACTGTATCAAATTAACAAAATAAATAAATCATATTTTGAAATATGACAACGCTGCTTTGTTACATACCATATATGTACAAATTTCATACACAGTACATTGCAGTCTTACCTTGATTCTTTAACTGTAGCATACAGTATACAAATATGTAGTATAAGTAACAGATTTTGTATGTACATTCAACACACTTTGAATGTGTTGATTCAATAATATCACAATGCACATGGGCACATACTTTCTATTAGTACCCGGCGAGGGTCAATCAGAATGTAAGAAGCATTCTGATTGGCCCTCACCCAGTCCATACCCAATGCGGAATCCCTCAAAGCTGAAGCTTCGTTCCCTTCACCGGCAGGGGGTGTGGCAGCCCCTCAGCCAATGAGCAGGCTCAGAACAGGGTAAAACCTGCTCCGAGCATCCGCAGGGCTGGAGGCTGTCATCCTCCCCCATTGGGGAATCAGGTGAGTGTTTGCCCTACCCCCACCCCCAACAATCCCAACAATCCGCTCCTTGCTCTCCCAACCCCACTTACCTTGTAAGTCTGCTCCTGAATCCGCCATGGACTCCGTTTTCCCTTCCCCGGCGGCCATATTTTTGTCTTTTTTGCGGCGTTTTGGAACAGAAAAAGATTGCTATTAGTATCCTGGTCTTGCGGGCTGGGGTACTAATATAAATATGCTCCTTACCACAGAGCCATTATCGAGTCAGACAATGCTCCGGGGCCTTCGTTAAGGCCCTCGCGATGGGCCCCAAGCCATTACCTGACTCAGTATTGGCCCCCCGGCTCGGGGCATATTGCTTAAGTATATGAGATTTGTTTTTGGAAAACTCGTGTTCATGTTATGTTCTTACGTTAAGGCAAATTATAAATGTAAGTGTGAACATTGACTATTTCTATAACACATACTATTAAACATGATTGTTCTTTTATCCTTTTTTTTAACTACTACATCTACATATAATAACTTTGAAATACTTGAACTAGACTGGGTTAGGTACTTTCCCTGCAATGAAGAATTCTAATTGCTTACTAGTATGAGAAATTCAAACCATTTGTATAACATTGCATATTTTATTTACTTTGTAAGTTGATAAGTACTATACATGAATGCTCCACACGTAATTATGTGATACTTATGTATGACTGTATTGCTCCATGTCAAGTTGTTACTATTAAGTGCACTATAAGAAAATATGTATCAAAAGAGGGCAAAACAAATATTCTTACTTATATAATCAGTAATGTCGCATATGATTTAATTATTGGTATCATCAATAATGTGTGTGATGCCATTAGTGACACCATCAGTGACATTATCAGTGATGTCATGTATGATGTTGTTAGTGATGTCACCAGGGATGTCAACAGTGCTGTCACCTGTGATGTCATGATTGTGGTCATACGCTGGGCAACAGTGGGTGCAAAGTTAAGGTGGACTTGCTTCAAACGCGAGTGCAGCATTTCAAGATTTCTTTTGCGTGAAAGGTGATCACCTTGACTCTCTCTTAACCAAGGTTATTTCACAGATTTCAAAGGTGTTGGTACCATGTTGTTAATCTGATCCCCTTAAGTCTCTCTTAACTAAAGTTTTTTCATGGAATTTGAAGTTTTTGTTCATACTATAGTTTCTCTGGAAATCACTAGTCATGCACTTCAGTTGTGGTCACTGTCCATGTTACACCAATATTTTTCTTTGGGGCCCACTAATCATGGCCATTGGCCATTGCCACTGTACATGTTGCTCCAATTGGTTCCTTTGGGCCCACTAGGTTTCTAACATTTCTTTTTTTCAGTTCTCTTCCGATTCCTGTGGGATCGCCCTGATGTTCCCCAGATAATGGCAATGAACTACGCATGCCCACGATATTCCTCCAGTATTTCCCCGATATTGTGAAAACACTTGAAAATCAAAAGAATCCCTTCCCTCAGAGGCACTCACCAATTGCCCCCCTCTTTCCATTATACCCAAACTCCCCTCAGCTGCTTATTCCCTCCGTGGTACCCTCCCATGACCCCCTTTCACTCTTTGGTTCATGGGATGTATTTTATTTTACAAGTGTGTCTTCCTTGGTTGTAGGTAAAAGGGTCGAAATACAAAGGATCAAATGCCTTTTTTTTCGACACCAAAAGTGCCGGAAAAAAAAGTTTTGAATGTTATTTATTTTCCTTTTATGGGTGGTTCCCCCCCAACCCCTGTTTTCTTTTTTTAAAAAATAAAAACACTTTTTTATGCATACCAAACTAAATAAATAAATAAATAAAAAGCTTTCAATTTTTTTTTCCTGGTCCTTTTGTTTTCGAAAAAAAAAGGCATTCGATCCTTTTTTTCGAAAAAATGACTGGACACCGTCTTCCATTATAACCACAGGAATCTGTCGAGATTCCCTCGGTATTCTACGGATAATCTGATCATTTTCAAACTATTGCTGGCTCCCCAGACCACCCAAACTCTCCAATTACACATGAATTCTCTTTCCCCCTACCCACCTCTAGCCTGATTCAATTTCATCCGTTTTTCTCCTCCAAATAGCTTTTTGAGCACTTTTCATTTTCGAATCCTCCAGGTATTATTGTGGTAATTGCAAAACAAAAAGAAGTGGTTGCTCTACATTAGCCTCTGTGCTGCAAAGAACCATTGGAGATATAGCTATTGTTTCGGGAGCAGGGGCATCACTTCCCTGTCAAATATTTAAAAAACTTCTGGACGGATTTACCCCACACTTGTCTGAGAAATTACGTCAACGCTTCATTGCCAAGTTGTTTCTTACTTGGTCCAAATCCACCCTGCAGTTTTTGCGCTTAGGCTTTACCAAATTTGCACTTTTTCTCTATGGTAAAATGAATAGGAGTAGGCCGAAGAAACAGTGGGCCTCATTCCGAGTATGGAGGTAGTCATGTCGCTATTTGCGCCATGGCTACCTCCCATACCGGTACCGACTCTGACCTGGTTCAATGGGGATTTACCGGTCCGTTCCGACCCTGGAGGGACCGGTAAGTCCCCATTGAAAAATCCATTCCCCATTCCCATTTGAGTCCACACAGGACTCAATGGGAATGGGGAAGTAGCTAATAACGGTACCGCAATTTGCGGTACCGTTATTAGCTCCGAAGTCCCTTAATGGGTCCCGTCCATAACGCCTTGTCAGACTAGGCGTTAAGGGAGGGACCCGCTAGGGGACCTCGGTGTCCTTACCGGTGCCGGTAATCCCTTTGCGTCCAACTCGGAATGAGGCCCAGTGTCTTTTTTTTTGCTTTCTTAATAACGTTCACATTCTTTAACAAATCTTTCCCAAAATCTCAAGTCTGGGGTGAGAAACCTTTTGTTCGGAAAATATCAGCCATATCCGTCTTGCAGGTCAAAAGTTATTAGCAATAGAATGTTCAGAGTTCCTTTTACTCAAGGCTAATACATTAACTATGGGTGGCTACCACCACCCTATTATATATATAACGACTGGTGGACCACAGCAGGTTTCATATTTTTTACATACTGAATGATTTTGGATACAAATAAAGGTGCCCATTATTCTTGTGTGCCTTTGATACATAGGTTTGTTCCTAGTAGGCACATATTATGAGACACATTTGTGGCTCTTATATAAAGCACCCCACTATAAACTAAATCACACATGCATTATTCACCTGTACCCTCAGATATGCATTTGGCTGTGCAGCAGAGCGGCCAGGTCGCAATGGATTAGCAACCAGAATTAGCATTAGTTTAACCTTCCCCCAGGCTGTTGTGTGTTGAACCCCCAACCTTTTAAGAGGTAGTAGTTATAAAATGCACATGTGAATCCTGAGTTCTTACATTTTCTGTGTTCAGTGCACTGTGTTTTAGCATTTCTGGTTGTCTTTCCTACATAAACTAATCTCAAATGGTCATTTGGTAACAAAACAAACATTTTATAATCACAAGGTGTCTTTTTGTTTTCTTCCTGTTGATGATCATATCAAAAGGAAGGAAGCAAAAGGGACCTTTGCATGTTTATCACATCAACATTGCAATAGTCATATTAAGTGATATACAATATAACATCTCTATGAAGGCAGATAGATTTCTTTAAGAACGCGTGCAACCTGTGATTCACAGAGTGACGTTTAAGCTAACTAAGGCCAATGTGGTATTTTTGTATATGGGCAAGACGAACAGGCTGTTATTTTGAAGATTGCCAGGACAATGGTTTTCACTATTAGGAAATAGACATTGTTATCAGCATCAAAGAAGCAGAGTGATCAAATGACATCTGCCCCGCAGGAATACAAGGGTGAGTAGTGGCTACAGATCTTATTCGTCCGCAGAGTGATCCCAATCATAAATGTAAAACAGGCACAGTTAAGAGATATTCTTTATTTGACTTTTGTGGTAACATGGGCAGAGGGAAGGATATACTCTCAAGAGGAGTGTGAATGTGAACCAGTCACAACCCAAACAGCAATAGTAAAACAATCCAAAATAAAGGGAATGTCCAATCATGGTTCTATAAAAAATAGATATACTTTAATGAAACACGCCATCTGCAAAAATAAAAAAAATTGGAAAACAGTATACAGAACCCACCCCTGACAAAAGAACACAGGATAAGTACAGACAGAAAATGTAGTACTCTTGTTCATAATTTAGGGGTCCAAGGTTATTGAAAACCACCATGTTTGTAAAAAGATATGTTCAGGTGCAAAAAGGGATTACATGTGACCTAACCAATCTCTAGTGCCCAAATATGGACCAATGGGGCAGTTAGCAGTCAATAATACCTTTTGCGGTACTTGACGGTTTGACTGCATCAAACCAGGCTTTTCGGAACTGCTTGCAGAATTGCAGATTGTGGGGGCCACCAGGGTGTTTTGATCCCTGATTCAATGACTAAAAGGCTGAAGACCGAGAGCCTGATTTACAGAAGAATTTCAAATGGGAAAATTGCATTGAAAAATGCCTTGTATATCAGGTCCTGGATGATTTGAGCAGTTTCATTCAGTGATTGAGCATTTCGGATCGATGGTCCATCAGGGTAGGTTTGACTGGTGATGAATGGTGATGAATGCTTCAAAGTTGTAGTGCGAGCTGAGGGAATGCCACACTCAACTATCATGGTGTTATGTTATGTTATGTTATGTTACTTGTCATTTATATAGCGCCTTATATATCATTGGTATGACCTCAAAGCGCCGGTAGGTTGAACGCCCTCATGAACTGTAGTTCAAGTCATTAGAGAGAGATAGTGTTGTATGGTTTGTTTGTTTGTTTGTTTATTTATAATACACACCATACCCCAAGGCATCAGGGTGCAGGAGATACGAATATGTTCAACTTAGTTACAGGGTGCATAGGCATACAACTGTACATGACACTTAAACAAGAACTTTGCATAGTACAGAGGTACAGAATACATATCATAACAGTGCTTCCTTGCAAGGCAGAGTTACATAATCCAGTTGTAAAAAGGAATCTAATGCATCCAACGACAGTTCACAGCAGAGTACACATAAGGTCCTGCGATACAGGGGACAAGTAGGGGGAAGTCGATAGCAAAAGGTTGTGGTCAGAGTGATTAGGAATTGTTCTCTTTTAGCCAATTGGTTAGATGCAGTCTGAATTTAGAGAAGGGTTGAGGTTCTCTAATGCCTGGTGGAAGGGAGTTCCATAGTTGCACAGCCTTGACTGGGAAGCTGTGACCTCGTATGGTAGAGAGTCTAAATCGTGGAACTTGGAGGCAGTTCAGGTTGGCTATTCTTGTAGGTCTAGGCAAGGTTTTTTTACGAATTGTATCCATGAGGTATGGTGGTCCATATTGTTAAGGCACTTATGTGTGATAGAGGCAGTTTTCAGTTGACCTTTGTCAAAAGTGGATAGCCATTTGTGTTCTCTTGTTAGCGAGGATATGTGCTCATTTCTGTTAATTTTGAGAGCTGCTCTTAGGGCGTTGTTCTGGAGAACCTGTATTTTACGGATAATATTTTTATTAGCTCCAATGTAGAGTGTGTTACAGTTATCCAGTTTACTGAGTATGTAGGGCTCTGGCTAGCATGAGGCAGCTATCTGTGGAGAGGAATTGTTTACTAGCTCTTGATGAGTTTGCATGTGTATGAAGTGGCAGAGGCTAGGGAGTTGACTTGTTTAGAGAAGTTCAAGGTAGCATCTAAGTAGAAGCCTAAGGTCTTCACTTCCTTGGCTACTTTTATATTATTGCCATCGATGGTGAAGTTAGCGTAGTCAGGGCTCAGTTTGGAGATGAGGGTTGGGGTACACAAAATAATGAGCTTGGTTTTGTTGTCATTAAGGCATAGCCCATGAGTGGTCATCCATGCCTGAACGATACTGAAGATTCTATTCACTAAGGCCAAATCCATGGCGTAATCTCCTGAAAACAGGAGGAGGATCTGGGTATCATCTGCATAGTTAGTGTAGGTGATACCCAGATGGTCCATTTCGTCGAAGAGGGGATTAGTGAATACATTATGTGGGATGTTTTTACCTATGCATCCAAGCCCTACAATAAAACTGTGCAGTACTGGCATGGAAAACATCATGATGGCCAGAACTCCCCAGAGAGTGCACAGGGAAAACATGAAGAATAGGCTGTCACCCATTTTTGCCTATGTTGTGAGCACAGGAGGGCACTGCCTAACCACCATTGGGCTACACACACAGTAGCCTGAAACCATTGGGAATGGCAATTCTGATTGCCAAAAGCAACCCAGAACTGTGGGGAATTCATTTTCTTAATCCCAAAAATGGTTGCATTACCAGTACTCACCACTATCAGAAAGCCGGCGTTTTAAAACCACCAGACTTTTGTGTAAAACTGAACAAATGAAAAAAAACAGACCAAGGAAAGACTTGCTAAGAGGTGGATACAATGTAAAACTATATTCTGAAATGACTTGAAGGGAGTAATTATTTAATGTATAGGTAAAAATTGTCAGTTTGATTTGAATGTAGAAAACTGGGAACAAAAAGTGACATTTAGCTGAAACCTGGCTTAATGAAACTGAATTCTGCCTGACAACTACCCCCGACAGGAGTTGAAACTGGATCAACAGCCACTCTGCCCCTGGCCAAAAGGAGTTAACACCTCTCTGATTAGATTAGGGGTGGAGCAGCTGGGGACTACAGGGAGTTGAACAAAGGCCTGTCCTGGACTCAGGCAAATGTTATATTGGGGGCGTCGTAAAATAGCTTCCTCTTGGGAGAAACTGGGGGCCAGCTGTGCCTCTGTGAACAAGCTGGCTTGGGGGAAGTGGATAAACCAGTTATTCCACCCTGTGATGGGGGACGCCACACCCCTTTTTGACCAGGGCATAATTTTAAAAAGATAGATAACTCATAGTGCGGACTTGTCAGAATTATATAAGTGATATCATTATTATTGTGATTTTCTGTGAACATTTTGAGAGGAGTTAGGACCCTGTGGTGTATTCTGGGGGTTTGCTAGCAGAAAAAAGGTTGTCACTCCAAATGTATGCATTTTAAAAATCTGAAAATTTATCATCTGTAACCCATATCCCTGGTGCACATTTGTGTAAAATCTGGAAAGGTTTAGAGGTCGTTATCTGGATGAAAAGGGGAGAATTCTGTCATCAGTGGACACGACATCGTACAAAGACAGGGATCGGATGGTTTGGTGCTACAGAAAATATGTTAACTCGACCTATAAAATTAGAAAAATGGTACATAGAGAAAGATGTATTTGAATCAAATATAGATTTGTGGGCAAACTGACCAGGGGAGGATCCTCTGACCCATAAACAGACCTCATCATGATGACAATCCATTTCCTTCCCCCAATCATGGGAGAGGGGAGAATTGGGCCAATGACGAGTAGAGATGGGCAGGCTTAGCTAGGCCCAGGCACACACCCATTTTCAAAACACATAAAAAGAGACTGCTGGGACAGGTAGAGGTATTCAATTCCATTTGCTGCAGAGCATGCTGACCGACGACTTCACATCCAGAGATCCAGACTTCAAATCCATCAATCTCCAGAACCTGTATCAGAAATTAACTCCAGAATTTGTAGCAGAGAGGCCTGAATCCACCAGCTGAATCCTCTTCAGCAGGCCTCAAAACTAACCAAACTATTCAACAGCCGGGCGAGCTGTTTGAAGTTTTGCCGAGAATTTTTGCAAGAACCTGTAGCAGTAACCAGAAAGCAGTGTTACATCCAGAATCCAGAGAGGCTAGACCAGCAGAGCAGAGCTGACCCAGATCGCTGTGAGCAGAACCGGTGCCTGATTGACCCGCCGAGCAGGCAGAACCGCAGCCGGACGTGTTGACCAGATCCGTGACGAGGCCTAGTTCAAATTTATATTGTGAGTACCTAGCAGAACTGTGCAGAACCAATCTCTTAGTTCAAATAATCTAATCCAAACTATTTTAACCTAAGTAGAACTGCCTCCTAGAAATCGTGTCATCTGTCATTTTTAAAGCTGCACAACTGTCACCTGTCAATTCTGCAGCTGCAAGCTGTCACCTGTCATTTTGAGTTTACTTTAAATCCGAAAAACTTCCTTTATTTAATCGTCCGTATCTCTGGAACCGTTTGGGCTAGGAACGAGATTTAACTTTCCTCTGGAAGCTTAGAATCTAAGCTTTCCAACAAGCCCAGAACCGACTTATCCTTATACTTTTTCCGCAATCACGATTTACACACTCGCGAAATTTACTGCGATTTGCGATTTTGGCTCAATTTCTCCACTTGTCAAAATAGCAGCTCCATTCTTTCTTTTGTTAAAATCTGTTTGCAACTTGGTATTAACTCATAGAGCATTGCTAAAGTGAGCCTGAACTAATACCAACACGCATCTCCCACTCACCCTGAATCTCTAGAGGGAATTAAAATCAGTTGGCACATTTTCCCATCCATTGCCATCACATTTAAAAAGCATTTTGGGCCTGTGTTTCAAACTCCTACCTGTTTCCTCTAAGCTTGCTGGGGGGGAACTGAATTTCATATTGTATTTGATTGCATTCCTGAGAACTGTGTGCTCCTCTTTCCATCTCCTTCCATTTCTTACATTGCATAGGGGAGGGGGTGAATTGCCAGAGAAAAAGTGGTTATCTTATCTTTTGCTAAAATCATATCAAGTATTTCTGTACTGCATTTATTCCTCAATGCTTTTCCCTTGAAACCCTAAAAGTATTTTTTCTACTTTATCCATCCTATACTAACTCATCATTGATTGTAAAGAAGTGTGCTAGTGCCAGATTACCCATTGTTGATCAACATCACATGTCTAAGTGTACTATCAGATATTAATTTATTATAAAAGTGTAATTGATATATATATATATATATATATATATTGTTTAATTTTTCAAATAAACCTTTTAATTTGCAAAACAAACCTACTTCTTGGCTCAGTGGCTCAGTGGGGTCAGGGGTATTCTAAGAGGAGGGTGTTATACAAGGGTTGTCATCCAGAGTACTGAACTGAATATAAAAATAAATCAATAAGGGTTTTCCTCAGCATCCCAGACTAGGCATTGACTTAGCTGTAGTGTTGATTGAATATCGCTTACAAAAGTGGGGGCTCGGAGCCGGGATATTCTGGGTTAGAATTACCACTTGTGCAGATTAATACAGTGTGCCAACTGACCAGATACACACATCCGATTAGATCACCACGCTGTTTTACACTGTGAAAGCATCCCTCAAAGGAACGCTCTAAGGAAACGGTCTGTTTTGCAAAATAAAATACAAACTTCTGTAAGTCAAGAAGGAACTCAAATTCCAGAATGACGACCTTGGTAGATATGAAAATAGCCAGAGAGCACTTCTTACATAAGTTATTTGTGAGGGGTGAGTGGACTCATCAGGACCAAACGGTCTGGTTGCAGGCAATCGCGCAACAGGTCACTGAAACAGGGTCAGATACATGGGGAGATCAGGGTCCCCTACATGTGGCCCTGAGTCAACTATATATGGCCCCTAAAGCCAAAGATGAACATAATAAGATTGCCAGGATAGCGGCATATTTGTATCTATATATGGGAGCCATGCAGGACAAATGTGCTGAAGGCCAAGATCTGGCAAATAGGCAAAAGATGGCGTTAGAGAAGGCACAATCTGATCTGGACTCTTCTGAGCAGAGGCTGCTCAGGAGCCAGGAGTCAGAAAAGGACAGCACACAGTACATCACTAAAATAAAGGAGGATATGGATGTACTGCAACAGGAAAAGGCGGACCAGGATACCAGATTTCTGGCCTTGCAAAAGGAGTACCAAGAAGGTTTGGACTCCCCACTGCAGAGCCAGAAAAAGCTGGAGCAACAGTGCTACTTCAATAAGGCATGTGCTGAGCAGGTAGTCACCCTGCAAAGCCACCTAGATAGGGAGAAGGCAGAGAGCAATAAACTGATTTTGAAAGACCTGGATACCCAGGCAGAGTTTGACTAGGAGCGCCAGAAAGCTGGTGCCTTCCAAAGGCAAAGGGATGACCTGGCGGCACAGATGCAGGCTCTTAGTCAGGAAAGGGATACCTTAGGCCAGGAATTCTGCCACTTAAAAAGGAAAATGGAAGAAAATCACCTTGCCCTCCAGGAACTGGGTGACCTCCAGAAAGAACACCAGAAGTTGTTAGAGCACACCAGGAGGGTGGAGGATGCTCTGGCAAGAAAGGAGCAGGCCGATAGGGACACAGCTCAGGA
This sequence comes from Ambystoma mexicanum, assembly GCF_040938575.1. Lineage (NCBI taxonomy): Eukaryota > Metazoa > Chordata > Amphibia > Caudata > Ambystomatidae > Ambystoma > Ambystoma mexicanum. Next base: position 372,130,870 of record NC_090927.1, read on the forward strand.
GGTAACCCTCCTGCAGCAAAGACTGGCCCAGTACTCCAGGACCAATCAGGAGGCACAGAGAGAGAATGAGGCTCTCTGCCGGCACAATGATAGGCTCCAGCAACAGGTAGCGATGCAGGAGAGACTGATAGAGTCTAGTAAGGCCTTAACTGAGGAACTGAAAGCGCAGGCTCTTGCATTGCAACAGGGAACAGGGGCGGATAGAGATGAGGTTCGCTGGGAAAGAGAAACTCCTGAGCATAACCTCAGGAGCCCTAGTACCAGAGGCCTTCATCTCTCCCTGTCCCTGGACTCTGCCACCCCCATGTCCCCTCGCGCACATGAGCCCAGGGCCACGGGGATGGCAGATTACTATTCAGGTAGACGTATGGGGCTCATAGGCCAGTACCTCCCAGGAATGGATGGGCGGGCACCCGGGTATGGGCATCCAAGCACAGTGCAATTTAGTGGGGAACCCCAGGAGAGTATGCCCATTAAGGGCATCCTGAAAACCTCTGCCCAGTTAGGTCAGTGGGGGGATACCCATCAAATCCTGTCAGCAAAGAGGGGTCTGAAGACTCCTCTGAGCATTACAGGACACAGGAGACCAGGTCCCCACATTCTGCCAGCCATTCCCAGGCTCGCAGCATCTGGGAAAACCTGGAAGATCAGACGGGCACCTCTGGGAGCAGCGCTTCTGAGTCGGAGGATGAATGGACCAGGGTTACCCGAAACAAAAAGGCCAATAAGGCAAAAAGGGCCTTGCTTAAGGACCCATTGAAACAAATAAAGGCAATAAGGAGTGTCATCGCGCCTTATCATAAGAACGCCAAGTATTCTGTTTGGGAACACTTGGAGCTCTATGAGGAAATGATGGAGACATTCCATTTGAAGGACAGCCAAAGCTGTATTCAATATGTAAAGTGGACCTTCTCACCAGAATACTCCAGTTTATTTGCGGGGCTGGAGGATCAAAACCATTCAAGGTGGTCCACATACAGGGCGGCCATCTTGAAACATTTTTCTGTGCACAGAAATCCTCAAGAGGCTCGCAAGGCAGCCTACAATTTGCAATGTGGGGAGGATCAGGCCCCACAAGAGTTTGTGCAAGAATTAAAGTGTGCTTTTGCGCAGACCACCAGAAGGGTGCGCACGGATAGCAGAGAATTTATCAATACGTTTTTCCATGCCTTACCCAAATACATAATGACCCAGCTCGTGAGAGATTTTCATGAGAAAAGATCTTTAGATTGGGTCATTGATAAGGCTACCCGGATCTATGAGGTGCAGAAGCCCATCGAAAATAAAAATAATGTGCTGAAAAACCCCAAAACCAACAGCACCCCTGCTGCTGCCAAGGTGGCAGAGGTAAAGGTTGCCCCCGTTTTAGATTTTGAGATTGGGGGCCCTAAAAACCTGCCTGCACCAAAGTAATTCACAGCCCAGAAGGCCCTCGGGCCAGTCACAGACAGGGAGTCGAGGAGGTAGTCCCACAAATGGGGTCCCCCGCTCCCCTGACTATGTAAGTCCCCGCTACAAGGGAAACCGACCAATCCTGGGTTATGTGTGGACTCCTCCAGCCCAAGGGGGGGGATCCAGCCAAGCACCTAACCCAGGGAACTTCCCTCCCAACTTCCCACAGGAGGGCAGAAATTCTCCAAATCCTGGGCAGAACCTTTTCCCCAGGTATCCACCCAATTTCCAGCCCCAAAATCATCCATCCTCCTTTCCCCAATTCCCTGAGCCCAGACAACCTAATCCGGGAGAGGGGAGGCCAAGGGTGGAGGGGTACCCAAATCTTCCCAATCCGGGGTATTACCAGAGAAGGGATAGCTACCCTTCCCGGGATCAGCCCAGGGGAGAAAATAGAGCCCCGTATCAGGCTGAGCGGGTTTCACAACTTGAGCGCCAAGTCCAAAATATGGCACGGGATCTGGGTCATATACTGAGGGCTCACCAGAACCCTCAGATGAGCATGCCACTGCAGAATGCCCCAAACTCTGGACCTGGTGCTCCAGAACAATGACGGGGCAGCACCCCGATAACCCACCGGTTCCCAGGGAGGAGGCACAAGAGGAAGCTTCCTTCCCAACTTGTAAACAGCCCCTGGAAAACCAGGAACCAAAAACAAAATCTCCTGCCCCTGAAAGCCTGCCTCCCAAGGAGCAGAGGGGGGGTAGGAGAAACAAAGGTCCCAAACAGACCCACTTTGTGGAGGAAGTACAGGTCTTCCAATTTGAGGGAGAGGGATCCTCAGAAGATCCTGGGAAAAGGATCTTCTCCTTCAGAGATGGGGGAACTCCTCCCAAAGAAAAATGGGTCCCAAGGGATGCCAATTCAGACTGGGGAGATGTGGAGACTGAGCTACCGCCGCCCATCATCTCATCCCAGAACCGACAAAACCAAAATCCTGTGGGTCAAACCCATCCTGAAGACTGCCTCCAAAAAGGGGGGGGGTGGTCCAGAACCCGAAACCATTTCCAGTTGCCAACTTTTTCTTTCAGATTCCCCAGGCTCTCCACAGAATTCTGCCCAAATCTCTTCACTAGCAATGTCCAAAACCAGAAAATTAGCCCACCAGTTGTCCAAAAATGTGCATTATCTGTGCCCCCTTGAGGAGAAGGAGGGAAGATACTATGCCCCGGCACAAGTACAGGGGCAGGGTACAATTTTGGCACTGGTGGACACTGGATCCCAAGCTACCCTTCTGTCCAAAAGGGCCTTTGAGGAACTAAATGTAGGAAGGGGGGAGAATTACCGAATTCCTCTCACCTCTCTTCCTGGACAACTGCAGAACTTTGACAGGAAGGAAATTCCCGTTGAGGGGACTGCAGACTTGGACATTAAAATTGGGTGACACAAGGTGAAACACCCGGTCATAGTAGTGACTCCAGAGGGCACCCCTTGTTTACTAGGGAATGACCTCCTGCGAAGGTTGTCACCCCTAATAGATTGTGTAAACAAGGTCCTCTGGACCCAGACTAGCCGACCAATAAAATTAAACCAGAGTGTCAACCATGTTAGTTTAAACGGCACCTGCCACATGGTTGAACAAAAATCTGACCAAGTAGAATTTCACTTCCAGAACAACCTAACTCCAGACGTGACAGTAATAGCAGTAGGACAACAGACTGGTGATGGGGGGTCCTCTCTATTTCTGAAAATCAACCTTCCTTCCACTTTAAGGTGGTATTCCACACTGGAAGGAAACACTCTGAAATTCTTTACTAATCCACAATCAGAAACTCCCACTCCTATAGTCCAGAAAGATGTGAAATCAGCTCAGAGCCTGGCTGATATTCAGCAAATTGGAGATCAGTTGTTCATCCCTGTTCAGTTAAATGATGGGAAGGACTCTGTTCTCGCTCGAGTGTGTGTGAACAACGGTAAGAGCTTCATCAGCGAAGCTATGTTCCGCCAACTCCCAATAGATACAGCCATTCCCACATTCAAACTGATAGACAAAAGGGAAATGGACCTGGAAGCACCTAATTCCAAACATCTCCTGCCAAGCAGGTGTATGCTCAAAATCTCCATTGGCAACAAGAGCATAGTCCATAATTGTTGGGTCGTGCGAGACGTCACTGCCGCCTTTTACTTAGGCAGTGACATTCTCAATCGCTTTGCCATTAGTTTAGACCTAATAAACTTCAAAGCTTGGTCCCGATTAGCGGATAATCCCATGGGCTTTGATGATCCAGAAAAAGCATTTAGGTCAGCTCAATTGCTACCTTATGCAGTTGAAATTCAGATCAAAGAGGAAGTGACCATCCCAGAAAGGACCCGACAATTCTCCCTGGAAGTGAAAGTTAAAAGAGGACAAAAATTGAAAAACCCTGATGCTTATATTCATCTAAATGCTTCTCTCCAACAGCAAGGGTTAGGGGTAAACCCAACACCATTAGTCCACATAGAACATGACACCATTCCAATAGAGGTGGATAACAGCGACTTAAAGAGTATTACTCTAGCCGCAGGCACCATTATTGGAATGGCGATTGATGACCGACATTTCTCCATTGATTTAGGAAATGAACTGTTAGGACCAATCCCCAAGGACTGTTTTGACAGTGACAGTGAGGACAATACAACACCAGACAGGATTTTCACCCGGCATGGGGGGAACTTCCTGGTGTACACTTCTTGCCCTTATGGTAAGGAAGATGTGACTTGTGACTTCAGGAGGGATGAGGTGATTTTCCAGGTCCATGAGGGCTGCCTTTCCCACCTGAAGCCTCCAGTCCAAATCAGCACTCTGACCAGGGACTTCTCCACCCAGCTGGAGGAGGCCGCTGAGATAGCCAAACCAGAAGTCTTTCCAGGCTTCAGGCAGATGGTGGAAGAGAGAGTCAATCTAGCTGATGCCTGTGTGACTCTGGAACAGAAGCAAAAGTTGAAACAAGTTTTCTTGGATTTCCAAGATCTCTTTGCGGTAGACTCATATGACTGTGGTCGCACCGACGTCCACACCACAACAATTCCCACGGACCCTGGAATGACTCCAGTGTTTGTGAAGCAATATCGCTTGCAACTCGCATCCATGGAGTCCCTTACTGAAATAATTAAGAACCTTGAGTCCCAGGGAATAATCCGTCCGGTCCACAGCACTTTCAATAATCCGGTGCTGGGAATATTGAAGCCAAACGGCCAGTAGAGACTCTGCGCCGACCTTAGGGAGCTCAACAAACGGGTCCATACTTCCCGATGGCCTCTGCCCTACATTGACCAAGGGCTGGCCCAGATTCAAGGGTCACAGGTATTCACAGCAATAGACCTGACCAATGGATACTGGACCGTGCCTGTCAGTAGGGAGGACCAATACAAACTGGGTTTTACCTATGGGGGCCAGCAGTACACATGGACCCGGACTCCCTTCGGATACCTCAACTCCGGCAATGAATTCAACATTTTCTTACATAAGGCCATGCCCGACCTGGGTGCGAGGGGTAACCTGGCTTATGTAGATGACGTCCTCATCAAAAGTTAATCTGTGGAGGAACACATAGTGGAGATCCGTTATGTTCTGACGCAGTTGAGGGCCGCCGGAGCAAAACTTTCCTTTCAGAAAGCACAGTGGTGTAGAACCCGTGTTAATTTCTTGGGGCATGAGATTACTCCTCAGGGTCTTTGTCCCCAGGAGAAGAAAGTGGAAGCACTCCAGAAGCTGAAAGACCCCACAACTCTGTGGGAACTAAGGAACCTCCTTTGACTGACTAATTACAGCAGAAATTTCATTGAAGGCTACGCAGAGATCACTAGACTCCTGATTCATCTCTTGAAGGGGGGGTCAAGTGGGAATGGGGTCCAGAACAATCCGAGGCAGTAAGACAACTCAAAAGAAGCCTCTCACAAGCGCCTTGCCTAGCTTACCCTGTCAGAAACAAGGAGTTCTTCCTGGAGACAGGGTTCTCTAATACGTGCTTGACGGCAGTATTATACCAAAAGCATGACAAGGTCAATAAAGTAATCTCCTATGTGAGCAAAACTTTATCCTCTGTGGAGGAAAAATTCAACTATTGTGAGAAGGCACTCCTGGCAACGGTGTGGGCATTGAAGAATTACCGCCCGTTTATCCAGGAGGAACACATCATAGTGGAGACTCCACACCAGCCTCTGCAATATCTCCAAAGTGACAGAATCCGGGCCGGAAATGTGAGTAATTCCCGAATTACTTCCTGGATTCTGCCAATGCAAGGCTTTCCTGTAGAGGTCAGATATGGCCAAAACAAGAAGAGTCCCCTCGCGCAAGGTCTGGCTGACTTGCATGATTGTGCCAGAGAAAACTGTCTCGAGGACGAAAGTCTAAAAATCAAGGACAACATGGAGGCATACCTTAATTCCCCACACAAAGTCTTTGAAGAAGACAACTGTGAGGGAATGCCCACTGTCTATGTGGATGGATGCTCTTACCATGTTGACAACAACGGGGAGAAAGAACTGGTGGCCGGCGTAGGGAACGCATGGGTGAATGAGTCACCAGAACCCTCCGCTGGCTACAAAATTGGTCCCCGAAGTAGTCAGGTGGCAGAATTGATGGCTGTGCACCAGGCCATCCTCGCTGCTGTCCAACATCAACTCCACGAACTGGTCATAATCACAGATTCGGATTATGTACGGAACGGTTTCGTGGAGCACCTGGTTAATTGGAAAACCAGAGGCATGTTATGTGCTAATAACAAACCCTTGAAACATGGGAAGTTAATCCAAAACATTGATGATCTGGTCACATCAAATGGGATGACCATCTACTGGAAAAAGATCAAGGGTCATTCCAAAGTAGAGGCACCAGACAAAACTGGAAATGACTTAGCTGATCAGCTGGCCAAAACCGGGCCATCCAATGGGATCTAATAGAAATAGAGTCCCTGTTGGGGGAAATCCAGGTCACTGCTATCACTAGGTCCCAGACAAATGCTCACAATGATCTTTCAACTGCACAATGGAGTAAGGAGACTCCTGATTCTGATTTAATTACAGCTCAGAAGGGGGAGCCAATTATTGGTAAGTTTTACCAACACCTTGAGGACCCTGAGCACGTTCCCCTGACAGATACCGATTACATTGGGAAAGAGGACCTAAGAGTGTTGATGAAATGTCCAAAAGTGTTCCGAATCCAAGACGGTTTGCTGGTAAGGAAATCCAAAGTTGGCCACGATCAGTGGGTGGTTCCTACCTCATTCCGAAGCCTGATGTTAAGTCACGCCCATGATGCGGCCACCGCTGGTCATAGGGGGTTTCACACAACACTGGAAATCTTAAGAGAGGTTGCATACTGGCCACACATGGGGCAGGACCTCAACCAATACTTGAAGGGGTGTCTTGTGTGTGCACAATTTCAGCCATCATCCCTCACACACTGTACGCCTCTCCAAAAGAGGGGGATGACACTGCCATGGTCAGATTTGCAAATCGACTTTGTAGGCCCCGTAATCCACTCGTCCAGAGGAAACAAGTACATGTTGACCGTTATATGCTTGTTTACCAAGTGGGTGGAATGTCTCCCAGCCCCAAACTGCAAGCAGATATAGCAGCTGCCCCAATGATTAACCACATCTTTTCCCGTTTTGGTCTACCTCAAAGGATTGAGTCAGACAGGGGTAGCCACTTCACCAGTGAAGTAATGACAAAGATGTGGGAGATACTGGGGGTCAAAAGGAAGTTACATATTGCTTACAGGCCAGCTTCTTCTGGAGCAGTAGAGAGATATAACCGAACCATTGTGAGCATCTTAAAAAAGTTTGTGGCAGATTCTGGGCCAAGTTGGGATATCCGATTACCTCTGGTCCTAATGGCCATCAGATCTACCCCTTCATCTGCAACCAAAATGTCACCATTTGAGTTGATGACTGGACGCAAGATGGTGCTTCCCCAGCATTTGCTCTACAGGACTCAAGAGCAAACGTTCATAAATGCCTCCACAACTCATGAGTATGTGGAGAATTTAAGGAAATACCTTCAGCATGCTTTTGCCTATGCTCAGCGGAATCTAGAAAGATCAGCCGAGAGCATGAAGACCCACTATGATTTAAAAACTACCCGAAAGGAATATAAGGTGGGTGATCGGGTCTACCAATACAATTTCCAAAGGAACCAGGCCAAACAGCGAAAATTCTTGCCTACATGGAAGGGACCGTTTGAAATTATAGACAAGATCTCCCCTGTTGCCTATAAGATCTGCATCCCCAAAGGCAGTCTGGTGGAAGGGGAAGACAAGTGGGTACATATAAATCAGCTAAAGTGTTGCCATCCCAGGCACACTCTGCAACAACTGGAGGAATCCACTGGAATCCCAGAGGGGGCCGCTCCAGAGTAATTCAGTTCCAACCCTAAAATATTCCACATACAGCATATACAATTCTGTGATCCTTGTATATATATATGTTCTTGTCTCCTAATTTAAAGAAGAAAATGTATATGTCATATCTTCTGATTCATAAAATGTATATGTTCGCCACACCATTTATAGTTGTGAAGAAATGTCTACGAATAGGTATTGCCGCTTTGCTTTATCATCCTAGGAGAGATGAAACCATGGAGACTGACCAAGGAGGATGACCGGTGACCGGGAGCAGAGACCCGAGGGGCACGGGGTACGACCCAATCCTCCCATCAGGACCAGCAAGGAGAACTGATTGATCGACTGGAGGGAGGAAAAGATGCTGAACTGTGCCATCCATGGAATTGGAAGAAGAGGAGGTGAACATGCCAGATCTTGCGAGTTCCATCAGTGAAAGGACAGAATGGCCATCACAAGAGGGGGGGCTTGTGGGATGCTTTTACCCATGCATCCAAGCCCTACAATAAAACTGTGCAGTACTGGCATGGAAAACATCATGATGGCCAGAACTCCCCAGAGAGTGCACAGGGAAAACATGAAGAATAGGCTGCCACCCATTTTTGCCTATGTTGTGAGCACAGGAGGGCACTGCCTAACCACCATTGGGCTACACACACAGTAGCCTGAAACCATTGGGAATGGCAATGCTGATTGCCAAAAGCAACCCAGAACTGTGGGGAATTCATTTTCTTAATCCCAAAAATGGTTGCATTACCAGTACTCACCACTATCAGAAAGCCGGCGTTTTAAAACCACCAGACTTTTGTGTAAAACTGAACAAATGAAAAAAAACAGACCAAGGAAAGACTTGCTAAGAGGTGGATACAATGTAAAACTATATTCTGAATGACTTGAAGGGAGTAATTATTTAATGTATAGGTAAAAATTGTCAGTTTGATTTGAATGTAGAAAACTGGGAACAAAAAGTGACATTTAGCTGAAACCTGGCTTAATGAAACTGAATTCTGCCTGACAACTACCCCCGACAGGAGTTGAAACTGGATCAACAGCCACTCTGCCCCTGGCCAAAAGGAGTTAACACCTCTCTGATTAGATTAGGGGTGGAGCAGCTGGGGACTACAGGGAGTTGAACAAAGGCCTGTCCTGGACTCAGGCAAATGTTATATTGGGGGCGTCGTAAAATAGCTTCCTCTTGGGAGAAACTGGGGGGCAGCTGTGCCTCTGTGAACAAGCTGGCTTGGGGGAAGTGGATAAACCAGTTATTCCACCCTGTGATTGGGGAAGCCACACCCCTTTTTGACCAGGGCATAATTTTAAAAAGATAGATAACTCATAGTGCGGACTTGTCAGAATTATATAAGTAATATCATTATTTTTGTGATTTTTCTGTGAACATTTTGAGAGGAGTTAGGACCCTGTGGTGTATTCTGGGGGGTTGCTAGCGGAAAAAAGGTTGTCACTCCAAATGTATGCATGTTAAAATCTGACACTTTATCATCTGTAACCCATATCCCTGGTGCACATTTGTGTAAAATCTGAAAAGGTTTAGAGGTCGTTATCTGGATGAAAAGGGGAGAATTCTGTCATCAGTGGACACGACATCGTACAAAGACAGGGATCGGATGGTTTGGTGCTACAGAAAATATGTTAACTGGACCTATAATATTAGAAAAATGGTACATAGAGAAAGATGTATTTGAATCAAATATAGATTTGTGGGCAAACTGATCAGGGGAGGATCCTCTGACCCATAAACAGACCTCATCATAATGACAACAATCCATTTCCTTCCCCCAATCATGGGAGAGGGGAGAATTGGGCCAATGACGAGTAGAGAGGGGCAGGCTTAGCTAGGCCCAGGCACACACCCATTTTCAAAACACATAAAAAGAGACTGCTGGGACAGGTAGAGGCATTCAATTCCATTTGCTGCGGAGCATGCTGACCGACGACTTCACATCCAGAGATCCAGATTCAAATCCATCAATCTCCAGAACCTGTAGCAGAAATTAACTCCAGAATTTGTAGCAGAGAGGCCTGAATCCACCAGCGGAATCCTCTTCAGCAGGCCTCATAACTAACCAAACTATTCAACAGCCGGGCGAGATGTTTGAAGTTTTTCCGAGAAGGAGGCGTGGCATCCCTATTGCCTATAGCAGCCATCTTAAAAGAGATCAAGGATTGAAAAGGACGGGACAGTCTGTCAGAAGGCCTAATAGAAGCAACATTTGGCTTGCTCCTATTTGCGAAGAGTGAGCATCCCAGGGGGGTTAGAACGCGTTTCTCAAAATCATTTAAGTTAGTTCCATCAAAATTCCCTGAGATGCTATTGTTCCATAGGCCAAAGAATAGTGCTCTTAGATAAGCATAACAAGCAGTTGTCAAAGGTAAAGGATGAATATACCAACCCCGCCACTTATCCCGTGTTGCAGTAAATGTGAACAAACCCAACAGTTGGACCTATTAAAAATGGCATGTGTAGTATTCATAATGAGTAGCAGAGTGTTGTTCTGGTAACTCTGTCTGTGGTGAGAGTTTCTAGGAGATAGAGTGTGCAGATGCACGAATGGAGTAGAAACAGTGGGTACATTTTCAGTGGGTAACACATTTTCAAGGGGATGTACTTCCAGATACCAAAATCCTAAAGCAATGACTATTGTAAAACCAGTTAACATTATCACTAAACAACAATACGTTTTTGGGGCCCACACATTCGATCGTTCCTTTCCGTGGCTGGATACACTGTTTCTTATTGATTCCGTACGAACGGGAGCGGTTGCAGGCATTGTATTCTTCAAAGATTTGCACCAAAGTTAATTTGCTGGCGACCACCAGGCCGAGCGTCTTCTTAGTCCTTTCACAAACCCTAGCCAACAGAATCCCCTTATATACAAATGATCGGGCCAAAAAGGCAAGCCCTTTGCTGATTTTCTCGGTGGCACAGCCGAACCGTGCAGTAAGTCTATTTCCTCAGACGCAGATCGTACCTTGTGACTCCTGGTACTGAGTGATCTGTGAACAACGTGTCGTCGCTTCCTGTTGGAAGCGACAAATCCAAAACAGGATCTGATGCAAGATCCGGAACAAATTCAAAATATGGAACTTTTGGAGAGTGTGGAGGTGAAATGGCTGTTTCCCCAGGCCCCACGGGCTCAGGGAGAGTCTCTGACGCACTCTCAATGCTGTTTACTGCTTTGTGATCATTGATTGCAGTACTGGTAAGGGGTTCTGTATCTTCTGTATCAATGGTACGGGGCACAGAATACTCATGATGTAGGACGCGTGGATCCAATTCTTCTTGCCTGCTACCCACACCACCCTCTGTGTGACCAGGAGGACCTGGTGGGGGCCCCTCCAACGAGGTACGAGGCAGGAAGATCGTTCAAATGCTTTTGTGAGGACCCAGTCTCCCGGCTGTATGATGTGACTGGGGCCCTTGTATCTAACAGGTAAAGCCTCTCGCACCTGGTGATAAATCAAATACAGATTTTTAGTTAACTGGCCACAGTAGTCAGAAAGAAGTACATTTTCGACATCTCATAAAGAACTGGGCTTTGGGAGATTCCAAATGTTAGCTGGCCTACCCATGACCACTTCAAAGGGAGAGAGCCCAGTCTTAGTTTGAGGGGTCATCCTCATGGACAATAATACGATAGGTAAGGCATTCAGCCATTTCAGTTTGATGCTGGCACACGTCTTAGCGAGTTTGTTCTTAATGATGCTGTTGTGTCTCTATACCAGTCCAGCACTCTGTGCATGTCTGGCCAAATGGAACCGTTAATCGATCTGTAATCCCTCACATATCTGCAGAATTACAACAGCGATAAAATGTGGACCATTGTCTGACCAGATGACTCTTGGCAGACCAAATCTTGAAAAATATTCCTTCAGCATGGTCTTTGCCGTGGTGATAGTGGTGACATCTTTGACGGAAAAAGCTTCAACCCATTTGCTAAAGGCACACATGACGACCAATACATATTTAAAATTATGACAATGTTCCATTTCAATAAAGTCAAAATGAATCACTTCAAAGGGGACAGAAGGTGGACCAAAACTACCCCTAGGAGTTGATGTGCCCTTTCCCACATTGTGCTGTAAACAAATCATACACCTCCGAAAGAAGAATTCAGCTACTTTAGGGATTTTGTCATTTACCCACACTTTTTGCAACATTTTGGTGACCTTACGAGCACAAATATGGGGGGACCGTGAGCCATAACAACCATCATCATAATATACGCGTCGGGCAATAACCATTTCCCTTCAACTTTGTCCACCCAACACCCGTCATCATCCAATTTCGCCAAACCCTCAGCCCACTTCTTAGATTCCTCTAACGTGGCATCGGCTTGAATGTTCTTTATGGATTTGATACCCTCATCCAAAGTACAGGCATTTGTGGCTTCCCTTGAAGTATAGATTTCTGAAGAGAGATCAGTGGCAGTCTGTTTGGCTATCTGGTCAGTGAAAGTGTTCCCCTTTCCTACATTATCTACAATCCTCTGATGTGCTGCACATTTTATAATCGCTAGCTGAGTAGGGAGTGCAAGCGCTGAAAGTAACCGTACTATCAAGGAGGCGTGTTGAATTTTTGTGCCATGTGAGTTCAAGAAACCTCTTGTAAGTGTTTTCAACCCAGCACTCCACCTAAGTCAATGCCTAGTGTGTGATGCCCAGCTGGAACCTTTATTTACATATTTGTATGTCTAAAGTTCTTTTATTTCTGAATGATGTACCCTTATATCACGCCCCTCTCTTTGAATACCCCCTGGTATCACTGAATCAAGAAGTAGGTTGTTTTGCAAAGTTAAAAGATTTATTTGATGGATTTGAACTATATATATATATATATATATATATATATATATATATATATATATATATATATATATATATATATATCACACTTTTATGAATTATGAACAATATCTGGATATAACACTATTAAAATGTATACATTGATCAGCGTTGAGTGATATTACATAAATCAACAATCTCTTTAATCAATAGGAGTATGGATGAAAAGAATAATGTATCATAGAATAAACCTTGTGTAGTTTCAATGAAATGCAATGATATGAGATTAATGCAGCACAGAAATAATACTGTTAGGTGTTCAATCAAATGCAAAGTAATCACTCTTTCCCCCTAGTACTACTCAATCCCCCCTAGTATGCAATATAGAGATGGAAGGAGAAAAAACAGGTTTTAGGAATAAACACTCTACAAATGCAGTTTCAATCCAAATTCCTCCAGAAAGCTTAGAGAGAAACAGGACTGATTTTAAACAGGTCAGATGCTTTTGAATGTGGCTTGAAATGAATGGGAAAAATACTGAAAAATGACTTTTATTCCCTAAATTGGATTCTGAACTAGTGAGAGCCGCTTTGGATAGCTTCAGGTAAACACTAGCACTGATGATTGAATGACTAGCAGGTTGGAAATTGAATTCAGAGGTTAAATGCAAAGAATAGCTATTTTATAGGTGGTGAAATTGAGCCAAATGCAAGTTCGCGGCAACTTTTTCTACTTGCGTAAAGCGTGATTGCGGCAAAACTAATATTTGAAAGCTGAGGATGTTAGCTTCAATTTGACACTTCAATATTGTTTCTAGCATGTACGGTTCAGAAGTTAAAAAGGTTTTAGTGAAGGTTGATTTTTCTCAAAAAGAGTCAAGATTTCAAATAAGATATGTGCTTTTGAAGATTACCACAAGGATTTCTTAACACTAAGGGAGGCTATGAAGATGCGAGATACCAACGGAACAGCCACCAGTCAAGAGGCGCCTCTGTATGATATTTGCCCCCTGTGACACTTGCCTTTCTTTAGCAAAATATATTAGCGCAAAGATGATTTATCACTAAAATTATCACAGGATTATATGGATGAAAGAAGGATTCAGGACAAACAAAAGAGGTTCTACAATGCAGTCTGGATATGATAGAATGAGTTGGATAGGATTACTTAAAGATAAGAGATTGGCTATGGACAATTCTATGCTAAATACTCACAACTATGGTTTTGGAATAGGCCCGTCAAAGATCTGGTCAAGGGTTTTGGACTGGAATCTGCTTGCCACTGCACAGGATTCAGGGCACCTAGTTCTGCTCTCAACATGGCACTCTGTCTCTGCACGGCCTCTTGGACTGGATCTGATGGGTTGGTTCTGGGTTACAGCTCTGCTCTACTGGTTTGGATCTCTGGGTTCTAGCAAGAGTTCTTGGCAAGAAGCAGAAAAACAGCACAGCCCAGCTGTTGAATTGGTTGTGCCCCTTGTAAGTTTGGGGTTAAAATCAGGTTACAATATTTTAAAGGCCAGCTGAGAAGGGTTCAGCTTCGGATTGGGCCTTCTGCTTTCATAGTTCTGGAGTCTTGATCTGGGTTCTGGAGTCTTGATCTGTGTTCTTCCTGCAGAGCGCTTCACCAGTAAATAAGTTGATGGGTGAATGTGTGTGTTACTAGGTCCTCAACAGTCCCTATTTATGTATTTCCCAAGGGGGTGGGTAGGCTGATTATACTAAGCTCAACCCTCTAAGAAGCCTATTGGGTAAAGTCTTCCCTCTCTCCTAATTTGAGAAGGAAACAGTGTGTCATAATGTGTCATAGTGATACTGCAATTTACAATCCAGGGAAAAACCTCCCCTTTGTTCCTACACAGAAAATCTATTTTTCATATAAAACATATTTCCAATATCATCAACTTGCTAATAATACATATTCACATGACAGATTAAATGAGGCACATATCTGTCCAAGTCCCATCTTCCTAAGAGTTTCGGTTCACAAATGACAGTTTTTCGTGCTTTTGGTTGGTTACCCAGTGTCAGATCTGTGCAAATGTTTCCAGATACATGATACATGCACATAACATCTGGGCATACTCCTGTAAATTTTCATATTTTTATCATTATCACAACTGCTACAAAGTCAACATTTTTGTGGTTCAGTCTCTGAACATCGCACAAATTCCAGTGTGGTTTTAAAACGTGAGCAAAAATGTCATTTTAACAACACTATATTTACAGATTTTTACCAATTTTGTTCAGTTTTCTATGAGTCTTTTTCAAAAAGATATTTTCTGTGCTCTCTGAATAAACAAAAATGGCTGTCCCCGCCCCCAAGGTTTTGGCTGGGCCAGAGCAGTCTCAGGCTTCTTCCTACCAGCAGTTGTTTTATGTCACACCCGAATTTGCATTTCCTTTCATTTTAGGGAGTCTTTTGTTAATTGTCAGAGCAACAGGCCAAAGTCCCCCCCCATTTCCTTTCACACCTCCCTGCCAGTTCGTCAGCAGAGGGCAGGGGGAAAGTTCCTTTGTTTGGGAGAAAATGTGCAATGTCTTTGAAGCTCAGTGTGGCTGGCTTTAACTTACTTTTAAAACAATCTTTAAAATAGTCTTTCTCTAAAATACAATTTACATTTTTACACATATAGCCACAAATCTCTTAATTCCAGCCTTTTTAAAACATAGAGATTGACTAGTCACCTTATATTGCTTTTGATGGGAAGTCTCTTCTTTTCCATACTTTGATTTTAAGGCACAAGTTTAAATGACAGTACAATGAAATGCTAGTTCCTGACACAGGCGAGCGGCGGTACTGCGCCCATTTTTAACATATTTTCTCAAGCAAGCATCTTTGAATGTGGATTTTCTTCTGACAAAATATGTTTCTCCTGACATTGTGCTTAGGTGACTTCTTTAAATAAAGTGATGTTTAACACTCAACAAGGATGTTGGATCTTTTGTGATATTTGGGAACAATGATTTTTGCACTTTCCACAGCCAAGAAAAAACAGATTTTTAAGCAGTTCTGGGTTTTCCTTTGCAATGCAGCACTGCTTTTTCAAGTAGTTTCATTTTCCTCTGTGGGCAGCCAAATTATAGGTTTTGGCAGTGGTCTCCGGTGTTACCACTGACATAGGCTAAATGGATTGGCGGCCTATTTTTCAGGTTTAACTGCGCACTTTCAGTGATTTTTAGCGCATATAAGGCTTTTCAGCGGCCATTCTGATGTTTCTGATGCAGGCAGCGCACAGTAATGTTGCAGGGCACAGACCAGTGGGTTAGAACATCCCACACTCTTTCTGCCCAACGTCTGCCAAAGTTGAGAACCACCCCAAGGGCATACTGACTGTCCGTATATATGTTTACGATAAGCCCTTCGGAAAGTTCACAAGCTCGGCTCAATGCTATAATCTCTGCGACCTGCGCGGAGTTATGCGTGATTCTTTTGGTCTCCACGACCGTGCTCAATGTGGTGATTGCATAAGCAGCTGTGGATGCACCATCCAGGAGTTTGAAACAGGAACCATCACAAAACAGCTCCCCTTGTGGTTTGTTCAAAGGAATGTCTCTTAGATCGATTCTGCCTTTGGTCATTTGTTCTGTAGTGTAAAGGCAGCCATGTGACTCTTCATCACTGCAAGCAGTACATTGCGAGAAAGGTAAAAGTTCAGCCGGATTAAGAACACAATACCTCTTGTTTTGGCTGTGCGGTGCAAACAAGATTAATTCGTATCTCGTTAATGGTGCGGAGGTAAGGTGTTGCCTTTGTGTTCTGTTTAATAGAACATCTACAGAGTGAGGTACCATCGAGGTTAAAGCATGGCCTAGGACCATTCCCTCGCTCTGTTTTACAGATGCAGCGGCAGCAGCGACAGCTCTCAAACATCTTGGCAAAGCGCATGCAACAGGATCAAGGGCGGAAGAAAAGTAGCCGCACCGCCTATTCTTCCCTCCATGTTCCTGCGTTAATACAGCCAAAGCACATCCATCACATTCATGCACATACAACACGAAAGCCTTTTCATAGTTTGGTGTGCCCAAAACTGGTGCCGAGCACAATGCAGTCTTGAGCAGATGAAATGATTGCTGGTGTTCCAAGTTCCACGGTAATGGCGAAGAAATGCCCTTCTTCATCAGAGCCAACATTGGTTTAATCACTGAGGAGAAATAAGCAATCCACTGCCTACAGTAAGAAGCCAATCCTATAAAGGCTCTAACTTCCTTCTGTGTATTTGGGACAGAGATGCTAGAAATGATTTGTATCCGTTCATGCATCAACCTTCTTCCCTCCTTTGACAGGAGATAGCCTAAATGGGCGACCTCCTGCCGACAATATTGACATTTTTTAAGCAAAGCTTTATGTCCATGATGTGCTAAGTGAATAAGCAACAACTCAGTTCCCTCCTTACAAGCGCTCTCTGAGTCAGCAGCTAAGAGAAGATCGTCTACATACTGAAGCAATGTACAAGTAGAGGGCAACTCAAGTGTGTCGAGCTGCTCTTTCAAAGACCTACTATAGATGCTAGGACTTTCCGTGTAACCTTGCGGTGCACGGGTAAAGGTAAACGAGCATCCCCCTAAGGTGAACGCGAACAAGTATCTACTATCCTTATGTATAGGGATACTAAAGAAAGCGTTCTTTAGATCCACAACACTAAAGTGAGTAGCTGAAGCCGGAATCATGGTCAATATTTTTGTCACATCAGGCACAATGGGAAATTGTGGAGCAACAATCTTATTAATGGCACGTAGATCAATAATAAAATGGAAGGGAATCGCATTATCGCCTTTTCTATACACGGGCAAAATCAGACTATTGCAAAAACTGCCTGCAATTTCCTCAATCACCCCTCGATGCACAAAATCAGAGAGGATGCATTTCAAAGCTTGCTCACCATCGACCGAGATCTTATACTGGGGAATACGTGGCAACTTTACTCCATGTTTCAGAATAATCTTAACGGGCTCAATTTCTAAAACACTGACATCAATGTCATCGATTGGCCGCAAACATTCCGGAACATTAATAAATTCCGCCGGCAAAGGACTGGATAAGAATTGGGATACAGAAAGTTGCTGTGGTGAAATCGTCAAACGCACTCCATCAGAAGAACAATGAATTACTGCATTTAATTCTTTCAACAGATTCAACCCCAACAAATTCTCTCCACAATTCGTGGTCAAAAGGAACGGACAGTGGTCCGTGAATTGACCCAAAGTAATAGGAACCGGCAAAGAAACTGGACAGACAACTGGTGTGCCAGAAAACCCTACAGAAACATTGGTTTGCCCTGACAGTGAAATGTTTGCAACCCATGACACATTCTCCTTCCACTGGAACTGGAAGGATGCTATACCTAGCATTAGTCCTCTGTATCATGGCTACAGTCACACAGGTTGTCCCTAGCAGTCAAGATCACATCGATCAGTCACCAACACCTACCTCAAACCCTTGCCAACTCACTACTAACGCTATGCAACCTAATCTCTCCACATTCTGTAAGGCCCAAGAAACAATACTCTATGCCTCCCTACCTTGCGCCACACCCAAAAGAAACAACAGACTCCGCGCAAGACTAGCTAAACTACACGAACCACTGAGAAGATCCCTTCCGGCCTCCAACCTCAAAACCAACTACAAACCTAGCCCACGATTGCCCAGCCAATCTAAATGGCCTACTCAAACATCTACCTTGAATGTAAACACCCTCCAGCTTAATAACCTCCAACCTAAAGCTTGCCCCACTGTAGACAAACCCATCCGAGCTAACAAAACTCTTGAAGCCCCCCCTCTCAAGGGAGCGCTCCTTAATGCTAGATCACTAGTCGCTGACGCTAAGGATATTGCCGACTTAATTACGGAAGGGAACCTGGATTATCTTGCAATTACGGAAACTTGGCTCCATAATGCAGCAGGACCTGCCCTCATGCTAGCTGTCCCTGATGGCTACACCATAATCAGACAAGACCGTGATAATGCACGACGTGGCAGCATTGCTATTATTTCTAAAACGGCTCTTGGTCTCAGGCTAGACCCTACCCAGCCTCTACAATCATGTGAAACCCTTACTGCCAAAATTCAGATAAACAATTTGCAATCTATTACCATACATCTTATTTACAGACCACCCGGCCCTCTTGGTACCTTTGAGGAAGACTGGCATAATATAATTATGAACAACCTGAAACCTACCACGCAACTACTTATATTAGGTGACTTCAACTTAGGATTTAAACGGACAAAAATGCCACAGAAATAGCTAACACGATCAAAGCACTAGGCCTTACCCAAAAAGTCACCACACCCACCCACCTTAAAGGGAGAATATTGGACTGGGTAGCGGAGCTTAACTGCTCTGCCACTATCACCTCCATCCTGCCTTTAGCATGGACAGACCATTCTCTGATCTCCATTCACTTATCTACTATCAGACCCACTCCACTGGCTCGACCACGAGCGCTACCATGCCCAACCAGTAGCAATAAAAGTATTAAGGGAGAAAAAATTATCCCCGCCATACTGCCTACTCTCAACGCACTGCCTGATAATCTCGACCCCAGCAGCCTAGTCAGGAATTTAACAATATCATGCTCACCACATTGGATAAAATTGCTCCTATCCAACTCAGACCGAGCAAACCCATAGCCCACCTAAACAAATGGTTCACCCCACAACTCAAAGACCTTTGCACCTTAAAGAACAAAAGTGAAACAAATTGGAGACTATGCCCCTCTAGTGAGAATAAAGCTAATTTAACTGCACTTTCCTCACATTACAAAAAATAAATCTGCCAAGCAAAACGCGACTCCTACGACGAAAGTATTGCTAACTCAAACTCAAGCATGAAAGAACTTTTCTGCATACTCAAAGAACTAGAGTCTCCTATTGCTATCCCGGACGTCTGCACCAAGGACAAATCCTGGTGTACAGATATACAACAGGCCTTAGCGCATAAAATTGACACACTTCAGAATAAAATTCAACTAAAAAAGAAGGCTCAAAACTTACTGCATTCGCCTAACACTCTCCTGCCCAACGAGCCTCCACCGGCACATAATACCACATTCCACTTCTCTAAAATGTCCATCCTAGAGGTAGAAAAAATTATCCTATCTTTCAAGCCCTCAAACTGCAAAGGCGATATCTGCCCTGCACAGCTAATAAAAGATGCTGCTAGAGAACTCTCCCCATTTATAACCAAACTGATAAATGCCTCATTTGCTACAGGTACTATACCTGCCAAACTCAAGCAATCCTGGGTGCTACCACTCCTCAAGAAACAGACACTTGATCCCCTCATTCCTACAAACTACCGGCCTATTACCGCGGTACCATTTTTATTAAAAATATTGGATAAGGCCGCCTACACTCAAATCCAGAAGCACTTAGAATTGCACAAACTCCTGGGCAACAGACAATCTGGCTTCCGTCCACTGCACAGAACTGAGACTGCCCTAATCGACCTCAAGTCCCAAATAGACGAGTTGAGAGACAAAGGAAGGACAGTACTCCTGCTCCTACTCGACCTCTCCGCTGCATTCGACCTGGTCAACCACGAGGTCTTATGTCGGCACCTTGACTCTGCAGCTCACTTCTCCACGGACGCTATCAAGTGGATCGAGTCCTTCCTGAGTGAGAGGACCATGAGAGTCTTCTCCCCCTCAGCATCAGCCGATCCTACACCTATCCTATGTGGTGTTCCCCAAGGATCCTATGTCTCGCCTACCCTCTACAACATCTTCACTAAGCCACTGTTCCACGATCTGGACCAGCTGGGTATCACCTACACTAACTATGCAGATGATACTTAGATTCTCTTACCACTTTCTGGGGATTACGGTACGGACATGGGCCTAGTGAACAAGGTTTACCTTATCATCCAAGCATGGATGGCCACTCACGGTCTATGCTTGAATGATGATAAGACTGAACTAATAATATTGGGTTCGCAGGCCAATATCAAAAAATGAGGTCAAGAATATTCATCCTTCAATATTGACGGCAATACTATTAAAGTCTCCAAGGAAGTAAAAACCTTGGGATTTTACTTGGACTCCAAACTATCATTTGACAGGCAGGTCAAATCCCTTACCTCGGCTACAGCTTACACATGCAAACTTCTTAGAGCTGGTAAACCGTTCCTCTCCGACAATAGTTGTCTGATCCTGGCTAGAGCTCTTATACTCTCTAGAATCGACTATTGCAATGCCCTCTACATTGGGGCTAACAAATCTACTATTCAAAAACTCCAAACGCTACAGAATAACGCCTTAAGAGCAGCCCTTGGCATAAACAAGAAAACCCACATTTCTGCCTTGAGACGTCAACACAAATGGCTCTCCACATCCAATAAAATACTTCTAAAAACACTCTCTATGACACACAAAGCCTTGAACAATGCGGCCCCGTAGCTACCTTATAGACAAACTCCAGAGAAGAACTTCTCTCAGACCAACTAGAACTGGGAACACCAATTGCCTAAATATCCCCAAATACAAACTTACTACCATCGGGGGTAATGGCTTCACTGTTAAGGCTGCCAAAAGCTGGAATTCACTGCCCCAGGAGTTGAGAGCTGACCAACCATATCCACTCTTCAGGAAAAACTTAATAAAACACATCACTGCCACCAATCCTTAGCCTCCCATTACCCTCTCCCCTGAGGACACCAGCCTGCAATTAAGAAAACTGTATATCTTGCTATATTCTTTCTTTATGTATATATTGTAGCCTGTGTATATGTAACCATATAAATTTTATATCCTTAGTGCATGTACCTTTGCTTCAGTCCTTTTGTTCATATTGTATATATCCTGTAGTCATGCAAAAATTGTTCATCTTGCTATATGTAAATTCTGTAACCTGTGTATAAGTAACTGTGTAAGCCTTGCATTTCCTTGTCGTTGCGCCCTTTTACTTACGAGTCTGGTGCGCTTAACAAATGAATAAACAAACAAACAAACAAACAAACAAACATGAATGATCAATGGAACACTTCTGTGCCCCTGTATCTATCAAGAATAGATGTTTCCCACTATCATTTCAACGTAGGGACCTTTCTGATTAACGGGAATAGGCGTTGGTTCCAAACCTTGCTTCGGGCAATCCTAGCAAAACAGAATGTCATTGAAAGGAAGTTCTTCAGAGAGGTAAGCGGCAGAAGGATGATCAAAAATGTTTCTATTGTCCACACTTGGTGCGTGATTGTCCTGCGAAAAAGGTTGCTGTGAATCCTGTGAAAACTGACTTCTACCAGGACCCCCTGACCCTGGGCGACCTCTGGATCGTCTACCCATATTCCCAAATGCGTTATTCGACCCCTGCTGGAGGATCGGGCATTGTGCACGCCAATGACCCTCTTGCCTGCAATAAGCACATTTGTTTATGTTTACAGGACCCAATGGCGTATTTCCATGTGGAATGTACTGACCTCTAAATTGCAAAGTACCCACTCTAGGGCCTCTTACAATTTGTTGCAATAGTACTTTTGTCTTTAAGTCACCTTTTCTCTTTTTGACTCTTTCTTTTTCATTATTGACACAATTCTCATAGTACTGAGCCATGTGTAGTACTTCTTACTGAGACTTTGCTTGCCAAGCGCTCTCGGAAGACATAATTTGTGACTGTATATCAGGCAGCAATCCACGCACAAATGTATCCACGAATAATCATTTCCCAGACTCTGTGCTTAAGTATTTCCCACTGTAATCTGAAGATACTTGTTCGAACCAGTTAAAGAGCTCAGTAACACCCTCAGATTTTCGGTGGACACAGGCTGTAAACTTGTCCCAAATAATCCTTCTTTCAGGAATTATAGTTTTCAACTTTGTAACTGTTCTATCAGGCAAAGTTAGTAATACCTGTGGAGGTCTCTCACCAGGTGGCCTTTCTCTATCGAGTCTAGCCATAGTATCCCATGAATCTCCTAACGCTGGTACATCATCTATAGTCCTAATCTGCTTCCATAAGTCAACAGGCAGGAGTACAGGAAATAACAAATCAATATCGCTTAAGGTGAATACTGATGACAGCAAGACAGACTCTATTTCTTTATAGAACCCTGTCGGATTCTTCCTAATATCAGGAATAGATTGTTTAATGGTGTTCACTTCCTGTCTCGAGAACGGGACGTGAACGAACTGTGACACATAATGTGCAGGAATTTCTGGAGCAGCAGTACTTGCTGCAGGATTAGCAGGAATCTCTTCTTTTGGGAAACATGTGAGAGGAACCTCTCTCATTGGCAACTGAGAAATAGGCAACTCCGAACGCTTACTAAGCAACATAGCTAAATCGATCACTAAAGCAGCCGAAGAAGTGTCAAACGAAAAAGCCCTCTTATAAATACCCAATAACTCTGTGGGACAACAAATCTTTCTTTTTACGCACTCATCCTGCAGGTACTCTACCATCACCTGTATCACTTTCCTCTGCATTTCTGGTGTATACTGACTATACGTGTCATATACTTCAACGGGAGTTATCGACATATCTGAGATCCACCTAATCGCATCTTTTGTACAAATTTGTGTTTCCTCGTTTATCGATTTTTGACAAAGAAAGAACTGTTTCTGCACCAACATAACGTCTGAACTATCACCATCTTAATTTTCATTCTTCAGATTTCCAACACCTTTCTATACTCAAAAACCCTCTTTACATGCTCTTGTACTTTCTCCGCAGTATCTCTAGAGAATGCTAAACTATTCAGATCCCTTAACCCTTGTGGGAGATCTATATCATTTAGCCTATTCCACATTACACATAAATGAATTCCTAATCCTTCAATGAAAATGTTTTTCTCAGGAAAATTGCCCAAATTACAGAGTGTGGCAAGAGCATCATTTTGTTCGTCCCTCTCCATGCACTTTTTAGCCCACACAGTTAATTCATGCTTTTTATCTGAAGACACAGTATTATGAGTTACAACCCTCAATCCTGCTCCCCGATCTACTACAAACGGTGTAGAACCACTTGGAAGAGGGAGAGTAGGCAATTTTTAAACATCTGGAAACAAAGGAACTATCACTGGCGTGGCAGGCGAGCCCACCAGACCCGTAACAGCAGGCAAAGTTGGAGGAGCAGCAGGGGCTACGGGAGGAGGAATAACAGCAGGAAGAGGAACATATGGAGGTGGCGCTGTCGCACCAGGCCTTCCTTCATTTAGAAGTTTGTCAATAAGTTCATCAGATACATGAAAGTCTTTGGAAGGATACATTTTCTGGATACCAAGCGAGAAAGCCCTATCCATATTCCTAACTGACTCAGATTGTTTATTGTGGTCATATAACAATGCTTTTTCAGTGTTTGTCATATGACGGCGCGCATGCTTTTCTCTACTCTTAAACTGCTGCATAGCTTCTTTCTTCCAATTCTGTAATATATCGAATGCTGCAGGTCTAGCCTTTTTCTTCAATAATATGGATTCTAAGTATTCAATATGAGGAATTTCAAAACTACCATTGATTGGCCACTGAAGTTCAGGAGCATGTCTAGTTTGTCTGTGCCAAATATCATTAAATACTATACTACCAATGTCGTGCTTACAGTACATAGTACATGCCGGTGACCCCTCCATTGGCGCCGGTCGGCCAAATTCCAAAGATTGTCTGTTACTGCGCAATAACGCCCTGAAGCAGGCAGACAATTTCCCAGGCATATCAGAATAGTGGTGTTACCTGGTCAATAATTGTACTCGCGAGTGCAATACACCAAAACAAATTATCAGGATACTTAAGAATCGGGTCACGACTCACCTGATCAAATCCTAAGGAGGTCCGATCGGATTGCAAAAAGTTCTAACCAAGGTTCCACGTGGTTGGTGATTTTGGCAAATCTGCCCGCCTCGATATATGGACCCTCGTCAAGATGCCGACTCGGACTGCATGCTCACCGTCCGGGGATCGGGTTGTGCAGCGCCGCTGAGGTGTCACTTCTCATCCAAGAAAGGGGCCCCCTTTTACACCATCCGATCCTGGTCCGATAGCCGCGTCAACCTTCAACGAGCTGGCTTCAATCTTGAGGTTCCCTATTCGGGTGCCATCTGTAAAAGCAAAAGAAAATATTGAGGCTGAGTACCCCAAACGGAAATACACCAAACACAGGCTTATAAAGATTCTCAGATCTTTATTCAAACAACTCTGCAGTTTACAAAGAAAGAAAGTATCAGATAGCTATCTGGCCCTCAGTACATCACAGCGAATACCAGCCCTTTCGGTGTGAGAAGTGAGAGGTACTGGACGTCTAAACGTTTGCATCTTTTATACAGTTTCCAATTGTAATGTCCAACCCCTCTGCAGGTTAATAATTTTCAGTCTAGGGTTTGTGCCGAGTTCACCTCTAATTTATCCAACTATATGCATGTGGATTATGTCCAGTTTGTACAACAACAAATCACAATGGCAACAGTGTATCTTTGAATTTAACATTTAAGCCTCAGCACACGTCCTATACAATGAAGTTCAACAAGTATTCACGTTTAGTATCTAAACAACATTGTTTTTGATGTAGGTCCACGGATCGGGCTTGTTGCCATAGGTAATCCTCGATCTACAGGTCAAACGTAGGACAAGGTCTCATTACACAGTCCTAACATTTGGCCTATGGGCAGTTTGGACATTAACTCTGCACGAAGGTCAGGACGGCTAGGTTGCAAGCGGGAAAACACTGTCCACCATTTTAGAACACAGAGTGACTTTGAAACAGGAATCAAAATGGTGGGTGTACCCAAAATGGCGGCTAGGTCGATCTAAGGTCGGAACCTTGCAACGTGGGTTTCTTCGCAGAGCGGCTGGGCTTAGGCCAATATATACAATAAAGGAGGTACAATATGATATCCCGTTTAACAACCTGGGACATGAGTGGAAAGGCCCCAAGAGTGAAAGGGGGCAGACGTGGCCAGGGTCAGGGACGAGCTGTTGAAGCAGCTGCCCTAGACCCAAGTGGTCAGGGACGTGCTGTGGAAGCAGCTGCCCCAGCCCAAAGGGGCCAGGGATGTGCTGTGGAAGCAACTGCCCCAGCCCCAAGGGGTCAGGGACATGCTGGGGAAGGAGCTGCCTAAGCTCCAAGGACATATGCCATACCTCAGGCCACTTGTGGTCCGGCATCTGGATCCCAAAGTGGTCCCACCACACAGGTCTTGCATCAACACCTTGAGGCAACCATGGCAACAAGGCAAAGCCTGCACAGCAGGAACAGGCTCAACCCCATGACATGGCACTGGACACTGGCACGTTGAGGCAGAAGAACTTCCATGATGAAGAACTCCAGATCGTCATGGCCTACGTGGCCAGTCACCACTCTGTGATATGTGCCACCATCCGAGGAGCACCTATAAAACTGCTCATTATATGGTGCATTGGCAGCATGTCACGGACGAGATCAACACCTTAGGGTTTGAGAAGCGCAATGCTGCACAGGTAGTGAAGCGCTGGAAGTATCTCACCCGACATACCATGTCCAAGCTGGGTGCCAACCTGGCCTCTGCTTTGACAACTGGAGGGGGATCACCAGAGGAGGAGGAGCTGACCCAACATGAAGTGCCTATGAGCCAATTCATACTTCTGGAGCAGGTGCAAGGCATGGTAGGCCTGGAAAATTACGAGGACACATCCGGTGAGAGACCAATATTGTTCATGCTGAGTATGTGAAGTAATCCATCACCAAGATGTATAATTGTTGTGTGATCTGGCTGCATTGGAATGACTGCCCTGGGTGTACCATGCCATGTGGTGGACTGACTCGTGTCCAGTGGACACAATAGTGGATACCAACCATGTGTTGTACATCAGTGGAATATGTCCGTGTCACACTACTCATCCCCAACAAGCATCCCCCAGCATCTGCAACATGATACCACAACATGAACAGTTGTTTGCTGCATCCTTGATCTGAGTGCCTCTGCTCTACTAGACATGTGCATGTGTCAGAAATCCTAGCTACACTTCATGCCATGCAGTTATTGAATCTCTTTTCACACATGCATGTATGTGCTGCCATGCCACATAGACCATCCAAGCTGACACACAACAAGCCTTATATTGTGCCCTGAGTGAGTGTGCATATGTTCATACTGTACAAATCCCTGCTCCCCAATGGCAATAACTCCAGAGGCAAATCACTAGGACGCCTGCTCACTGTTGCCCTTCCACACTCAGCCCACACTCCATGTGCCCACACCTCTCTCCCTCTTGCGGGTCACTGTACCTTGTTCCTATTTACAACTTCATAAACTTACTCTCTCTACTTCACAGGCCTTGCTTAGGTGGTCCTCTTACAGCCATACATCACCTGGGTCTATTTGCTGTTTCCCAAACTTACGGCATGTTCCCATTGTCTCCAGACAACACTGGTGTGGCACGTGATGGATGCAGCCTTGTACGTGGATATGTGTGGCTGCCTGTTTCCATGTAATGTAATTGCACACCACAGAGACACATTACCATGCCAATTTCACTGGTATTAGTCAACAATGTGCGGTAACATGACCCCTAACGTGCTTCTTAATGACCCTGTTGGTTGACAATGTGTCCACTGGCAGCATGGCCCTGAGCAGGGAATTTGGTGGTCAGTCTGCATATGCCATGCTCACATTGTTTGTTGGCCATAGTGTGTGGATGCTCTATTTCTTCTGACTTCATGCCTGCATTTTGTTTCATGACAGCAATGTGATTCACATGTTTACTGAAGACACGTTGCACATGACTCCACCTGTCTTTTTATGTCCTCGTACAGGTGAGGAGGCACCAGATGCAGAGGAGGAGGAGGAAGATAAAGAAGAGTTTGTGGTGCTTTAGACCACCAGTGGGGTATGTGTCGAGGCAAGCCGTGAGAACACACTAGTGCTTCAGACCAATTTCAGCTGTGCTGCGGACTCTTCTAAATCTTTGGACTCAACTGGCTCTGATGCTTCATCGGATGTGCAGTCCTTCATGTTGTTCGGAGGTGAGTGCACCAACGGGTGGAGCAGTTGGGGCCCATGAGTCTACAATGGGTCAGGAGCCCTCACAAGGCCAGTCAGTGGTGCCCCCCATCTGCAGTGGTTATGGCTGCAAGACAACCCTCCCATGTATTGTTTTCTGGTCCTGGGACAGATATCCAAGGGAGGGTTGCAGACCTGCAGCCAAGGACAGGGGTATCACAGCAAGGGTCATGCTTCCTTGCATCGGTCAGGTGTGGACATTGCACACGTCATGGAGCCCGCACACGTGGAGGACATGAGCAGGCTGGGCAGACAGAGTGGGAGGAGCAGATGTTGTGTTTTGAACACCGACAGGGTGATACCTTTCAGAGTTTAGTTGAGGGCATGCATAGGGTGGCCACTTCCATGACACCCACAGCAACACAAGTGGTGCAACAGCTGTAGGTCATGCAGTCCACATGCCACTCCCACAGACTGTGCATGGAGGCCAACATCAGGGGCCGGCGGGCAGATCTGCAGTGTCTTCAGGCATCCCTGCTTGCAGAGAGTCGGGCACAGAGGGATGGCCTGAGGCGTGAGATGTTGGCCCACAGGACTGCAGTCCATGAGGAACATGCAGCCACCTGAAGAATGTTCCACCAGGAGGTGTTAGCATTGAGGCAGACAATCTCAGAGGATCTCTGTGCCACACGTGAGGTTGTGCATAGTGACTTCCCAGCCTTCAGTCTGCTGGCACATGCACAGACATGCCTCCTGGTACACCATTGCTGTGAGGTCCATGAGCCCATGGAGTTTTTGTTTTTTCAATTTTTTTATTGAACGTCCATCCATGTGGATGATGACATGCACCCTACCACTTCCTCCTCCTGTGTGAACCCCCCTGTCCATGATGGATATTTTGTTTTTGTTTTCTTTGTCCCTTTGGTAGATCCCAGGCCCGGATGTTGGCATGTTATTTTTGAGTTGCCCTTTCCTGGTTTCTTTTTTTGGGGGTGGATTTAATTTTTTACTTCAGTTGTGTAGTTGCCTTCTCAAGGCCATGACGTATTCTGTGGTGGACATGCACTCATGCAGAGTGAGGCCAACTTGCATATTTGCATGGTGGTGCTCAGGATGTCATGTGCAGGTAACTATGGGTTCAGTGTATCCTACACACGTGTTCTGTGTGAATGGTACTGTGCTATGCCTGTTGTAATGGCTTGTCCCATGTTGTTTCAGTAATTCATAATGAGGCAGTGACTACTGTCCCGGGGAGACACTCTGCACCTTTGACGTTCGTGCTCTCCATGCCCTCCACCTGGCACTGGCACTCTTGTCACTCATTTGGAGGCACGGTACCCCATAAAGGTGATGTGGGATTCACATCATGCCGGCTCAGTCAGAAGGTAAGCATGAGCACTGTCTTGCATGTTGGGCATGCATCATTTTTCCACGTGTTTGCTGAATGTGTTAGTTTCCTTATATGTGTTTTGCATGCTACCATGCCAGGATGGTTTTTAAAGTGGTATTCATGTTGCTGTCTTCCCGCCTCTGTCAACTCAGCTGCGCCTGCACCTACTGTGGTGTACTGCATGTCCTTGGCCATCTACAATCCAGTCAGTGTACTCCTTGATGTGCTTTTCACTTGGCCTTCCCTCTAACAGTCACTCTCTCTCTCTCTGTTTTGCTAAACTGCACTCATGGCCAGACCACATTCTATGTCCTGTCACCCTCTTGCACCCTGTGGTCCTTCTGCAGTGGGTGGTCTCTGCATATTTTGGTCATCCATTCATGTGTTGTCATGGATGTGCAGTTTCTTTCTGTTGTTACTATGCATGTCTTTACATATAGGCGATGTGTCTCCTGGTGGGTTGCCTCGTATGCAAGGTAGGTGGGTACCCTTTGTAGGTAAGTGAAAGGAATTTGCAAACACTTGAGTGGTGTTTGGCTGGGATTCCTGGACCATGTATTATCACTTTAGAGTGCCTTGTCTTGTGGGGCACCGGTACTACTTCATAGGTGCATGTGTCACATGGCGTGGTTCTGGTCATATGTCTGACCATGATGTGGTTTCTATGGATTAATGGGGCCGCAGGTTGAAGATTCCAAATTGTGGGAGTTTCAGCTGTGTGGGCCTTTCTTGGGTAGTTGGGAATGGGTGACAGGGCCAGCTGTTTGTGGCCTTTGACAGGTGTCAATGGTTGTGCTGGTGTGTGTTTCATTGCACTTTGCACAAGTGTACTGAGTGACAATTCACAACCCATGCAAGGCTTGTGGGGTAATGGTTTTATGGCACATTTAGCCTCTTGTGCTCAGGGTTCCCCATTGATGATGTGCAGCCGCAGTTACGATCCACAAACATGGAAACATTAATGCACATTTTCGGGATGATATGTTGTGAACAGGCACACTACGTTGTGCAGTGTTGGTGTTTTCACATGCCTGTCCCACGCATGCTGCACCATGGTGTTTGCAGCTTCAAGCTGACTGCAGCTGGGTGCATGGTGCTGATGCATTCAATTGAATGCACAATTGAACCAATTGTATGCTGTCACAATGAAGTCTGCTTTGACCTTGCACTTTTCTCTTGCATCCTACCTTTTGCGTTCTTTGATACTTGTTTGCAGTTTCACATTGCTTTGTCATTTCTGCTTATGTCTTCCATGGCAGTTGCCTCGGTGGCCAGCCTTCTAGACTGACATCTGCCTGTGTGAAATGCTGCCTCCAACATGGTCATGCATGGAGTGCAAGAGGTGAGCATTTGTGTAGTGGCCTTCTTATGCTCTGCATCATGGGCTCCCATGACTGTGTTCACTGCACTGTCCCACTGCTACACTGGTGATGGCATGCCTTTTCATGTCATTGCTTGTCTTCCGGGGGCACACTGCTTTTTGGGGCGCTCAATTATCTGCATTTCTGATATCTTCTCATTTCCATCCAGCATGTTGACTGATGCATGTGTTGTGTATGTGCCATTGGCTTGTAAATGGGGATATGTGCCATGCACATTTTCTGCATGTCATTCAGGGAGCCAGGCAGTGTGGGGGTTGTGGTTGTATGTCAGTGTGTGTGTTTTGTGTGTTTGAATTGTATGCAGTGTGCAGGTGTTGCTGCATGTGTGCTGGGACACATGTTGATGGTTGTCTTGTGAGTTGTTTGTATTTGTTGCATGTCACTGATTAATTGGTTAATTGACCAAGTCCTTTCTCTGGTTAAGTCTTTTTTCACATTCTGTACACTGGTATGGTCTCACCCCGGTATGAGCACGTTTGTCTCTAGTTTTTGGGCACATGGATGTGTTGGCTTCACTCAGTTTGATTTTTTTCCGATTGTCTGCAGATCCTTCCATCAGTGAATGATGGGAATTTCATGGGATGATTTTTGGCTGTTAACTGCATGCCCAGGCGACAGGTAAGATGTGCATTAATCATGATCCATATGGAATGGTTACATTAGTTGGATTACAACACATCAAACAACATCAGAGAGGTGGCAACAGAGAATTGACCCTACGGCAGCAGGAAGCAAGAATGATCTGCAAACTACGCTGCTTATCGCTTGGTTTGAACCAAGATTCCGAACTTAATGTGTTCATTTAAACTATTAGTCGGTCTGGTGGTACAGTGACCTAACTCTGTAGATTTCTTTGGATTACAGGTATGACCTGCATTACTTGCGCATTTCTTTAATGTTGTGAACTTTCAGATCCAGAGGTTCACCACTCCTGTTTTTTGACTTTGAAGCCTTTGAGAATGACAATATACTTCCTAACAGGATCACACTTGCATTAACAATACTAAAATTGACTTTGCTTAATCAAATTAGTACTATAAGACATACGTGTCATGACATCCCTACCATTATTTTATTCACTGGCTTCCCAGTCCAAGGCACACACTATTACTAATTTGTCTGCTGACCTCTCACCTGCGACAGCCAACATTTATCTGTTGAACTAATATTTCCAGACCCCTAAAAATATTATCTCTTTGCAGCTGGCAACTGAATATCCTACAGCCTTATAAAAACTCCCAACGACAGATGCTCTCAGGCAATAACCGTTCTTGATGATACTAATTTGACATCAATTTGCATTTCGTTTAAGTTAATTTTGGCTTCCAGCACATACATCTCTTTACCACCTGAGTGCTTATTGGGTGCAACAGTCTATGTAACATGCACCTTGCTGTTAAAACCAATACAAAACCATTTTAAAGCTGATTCTGCATTTGCAGACGTTTCTAAATAT
The DNA here is from genome assembly GCF_040938575.1 of Ambystoma mexicanum. Classification (NCBI taxonomy): domain Eukaryota; kingdom Metazoa; phylum Chordata; class Amphibia; order Caudata; family Ambystomatidae; genus Ambystoma; species Ambystoma mexicanum. The sequence continues at coordinate 372,162,583 of NC_090927.1, forward strand.
GCAATATATTTGACTTAATATTTCAATCAATACTTGCTTATTAACTAACCATGGGTTTCCCCTAGCGGTAACAAATGTAAGTCCATCTGTCCCACCAGACGGTTCAGTCACAACTTTTTAGCATTTTACGAATGGACCAGCATTTCCCTGCCTTCCGGCTTGGGTTAAGTGTCCTAGCAACTAGGTCAGGTGATTCAGTCACCTGACCGACCCGGGCGAGGTTACTATAGTAACCCGTCAGAACTGCGACTGTCTTCAGTGAGAAACAGCCTGCCATTGAGCGCGTCAAATCACCAAGCCGGTAAGCACTCCCCCTTTTTGCATTGGGCATATTACACTGTCTTTATCTAATTCCATTTCACACAAACACGCTGTGACATTAATTTCACAGATTACGGCCAGATATCCGGTTAAAGCACATCAAACACGTACTTTTGCATTGCATTATTGCCACAGCTACGGTACCTCTGCCAAGTTAAACACATCACAACTCGTCCTGAGTTAAGGTAATATTTGCCTCTTGTTTACTTTACTTGATACCAAAAATTGTAAATTACATTTTCAATATTTAAGCGAGCACTCGTCAACAGACTAAATACGCTCTATTTGCTTTTTATTTTTTACAGCATACAGAAATTATCAGTAACATGCTTTGGGAATCTTCCGTTGCCACATTTTTCCTCTAGTTTGACTATGAGTCTTCTGAGAAACATTACAATACGGTATGCTTTATCTTTCGCAGCCTACATACTTACCTCTAGTGTTTTGGTGTGCACATAGTAATCTAATATAATGCTATTTTCTTTCTTTTTTTCTCTCCCATTTCCGATTGCTCCTTGCTCTGACACCCTTCTCCCAACCCTGACAGACTTCTAGATTGAACACAGTTAAAGTTTTAGCATCAGCATTATAATTCAATGCATTATATGTACCCATATGCCCTGATGACGACCTCATAGGTTGAAACACGTGTTGGCATTTTTTGTGACATTTTCTGTATTTCTTGGCATTTGTTTGGTATCTTCTACATTTCTTGGTATTGGTTGGCATTTTTTGTATATTTTGGCATTTTTTGCATGTACTTCGTCTTAGGCACTGCCTGGCATTTATCTGTTTTCAGTACCAAGGACCTCACATGAAATATGTATCCATGTGTACCAAGAATGTTCTATTTGTTTTTCTGAAACATTAAATCAGCATGCACTATTATTTACGTGAATGATAAAAAAGCTGTGCTTTTTGCACTATAAATTTATTGAACCACAAAACAGTTGTGCCTTTTTGTGAATACTCCTCATCCATCCCGCTTAAACTTATCACATTCAGTGAGTATACACCAGGTTACAAGCGCAGCCTGTGTAGATGGTTACCCCTTTCTATTTATTTCAGTCTAGGTGATAGTGGGAGATCACCTTACCATCCACACGACAGCAGCTTAACCAATACCTGTTCTAATCACAACGAGACTTCCAGGTGTGCGCTCTCCTGCCTAGGGCCCCACCCCCACAACTCTTTTGTTTTTGGTTACATTAGTTGACTCACGTCTGGATGTGGCCATTCTGGTGTGTTGGTGTCTTTTTCACAATGATCAATTACCTCTTGTTCAGTGGTTAATTTGTGATGGGGTGCTTTGTGGTCATGTGGCCAGAATCTATGTCACATGTTGATCCTTATTGAACTGCTTTTCCACACACCAGAATAGGGACATGTTTGTGTGCATCATGCACATTCTGGAAGATGTGTACAGCAAAATGCCATTGTCCTTGTATTTTGTGGACCGGTGAATTTTGGAGGAAATGTATGGCTGGCAGCTCAAATATGATGGTTGCCTCATCGAGCTTTGGTGTTCTGCTGAAGTCTGCTGAAGTCCTGCAGTTCTACGTGGCCTGCTTCAGTTTGATTGACATTTGCCCGCCCCCAGTGGCTACGGATTGTCCTGTTTTTCTGGCTTTACCATTGGATTGTCTATTTGAATTGAAACACACGCGCATCGCGCGCGCGCATCTCGGGCAAGTACTCGAGATAAGTACCGCTTTGCTGCGGCTCTCTCTGTTGCCGCATCGAGCGTTGGTGTTCTGCTGAAGTCTGATGAAGTCCTGCTGTTCTACGTGGCCTGCTTCAGGTGACTGAGTGTTCCTATTGGCTCTGACTTTCCTGACTACTTACTAAGCAACGCTCGAACATTTTTGCTCGGACATTTTGGCTGATTGCAATTTTATTTATTTTTTTCCAGTTTGATTGACATTTGCCCGCCCCCAGTGGCTACGGATTGGCCTGTTTTTCTGGCTTTACCATTGGATTGTCTATTTGAATTGAAACACACGCACATCGCGCGCGCGCATCTCGGGCAAGTACTCGAGATAAGTACCGCTTTGCTGCTTAGCCGCGTAGTCACAGAGTCGCGGCTAAGCTAAGGCCAATCTTGGGATTATTTTTATTCTTTTTGTGAATTTTGTTTATTTTATATTTTTCCTCTCCCTCTCATTTTTCAAGTTTCCCTTTACAAGTCCACAAACGCCTGGGTGAAGCGCTCTTCTGATATCCAGATTAGTCCTTTCGATTTATTACTGCGGATCTGTGTCTTTTTCTTATCGCCTCTTTCCTTCCCACTTTCTTGATGTCCCCGTCCCCGGCATAAGCGACATCACCGCTTCCCACTTTCTTTCTTTCTTTCCTTGCTGATTCCTTTTTTGGTCGTCAGCCTGCTTTAATTCTTCTGTGCTGTGCCATAACCTTGTAATCTCAAGATCCTTTATAATGACTTCCTATACTTCCTATGAATTAACAACTTGTATGCCGCCCATTCTACCACTAACAATTGCTTCCCAACCCAAATTGTCATCATAAGGTCCCCCTGATTCTGCCCTGTGTCCTCAAACATGCGATATGCAAACAAAATGTCATTTTCATTTTCCAAACTCTAGATCAGACATCCCCTTACCTGTGTCTGCAGTCTTGTGTTCAGCAAGTGAGAGTCACACTCCTTCCCCCTTGACCATTGGCAAAGTCAATGAAGTACAAGGCACTCCTCACAGGCCCATTAACACGCAGCCTATATCAGATCTTACCATGATGGAATCCACTAAGAATTGCCAAGAGGGCCACAACCCGAGGCTGTCTTTTTCCCCAATAGTTTTTCCTCAACTTTTATCTGGCTCCATGGCACTCTCAATTCATGCAAGCCCGCATGTGTCCAATAATTCTACTGGGGGGATCCAATCTATATCTAGTGCCACCTCTGCGTCCTCTGATGCACCGCATGCGAATGCTTTACCAATACTCAAGTCCTTTGCACTACCAACTCCACGTCCCAACTCAGCATACCCTATTGATAACAGTGCACAATCTCTGCTATTGATACAACCTGCTCTTGCAGCAATTAATACAGCCGTGTTTAGTTTGTGCAAACTTTTTGAATCTCTAGATTCTAAAGTCATGCGACAAACCTTACAATTTGAGGATTAAATGAGATGGTTGTCTGCGCAACAGCTGACCAAAGCTTCCCCAAGTAGGGAAGACTCTGATGAGTCTGTCATAATGAACCCCAGGCATGTGGACATAGGATCTTTAAATCCTACTACCGTGCACCCCCCGGTAACAACAGTGCCGGTGGTGGCTCTGGCAGATTTGGCCCCCTGCCCTCTTCCACCAATTTCTGGTATCATTGGTCTTGACACACCTCTCAAGGAGGAAATTGTTTTGCCTGTTACTCATGCAACTGCAAGTGCCAAAGTGCCTCCCAAGACACCTCATGAGGAGGAAATTGGTTTGCCTGTTTCGAATTCTATTGCAAGTGTCAAAGTGTCTTTTGGTCAAGCAGAGATCCCCAAAGCGCAATCCGCTTGCCCGGATGGTCAAAGTCATTTATAACAATTGAAATCCAAAAATCCTAAATATAAAAGCATCAAAAAAAATCAACCATCCCAATCAAGAAACCCAAAACATGATTGGAACAAAAAATTCTAAAAGTACTTTGAATTCTTTTTTTAAAGCACTTGGTGAATCATCTGCTGTCTCTAAGGTGCATCACCCTTCTGTTCCACCTCCAAACATCCCTGACCAACCGAAAGCAGCCAAAGTTACCACCCAGGCAATACCTCCAACTTCAGATAACAGTGCCAAAAGCACTTCTAATCTTCTTTTTAAACCATTGAGTACTGCTATTACTTTGGCTGAAGGACATTGTCCTTCTGAGTCTGGTCTAAACACTATTAATCGAGCCAAAACGGCTGAGGCAACTAATCTGGGCCCTTGTCCAAGTATAAATACTAATGCCAACATAAGATCAGCAGTAATACATTCTCCATTAACACAGTTGATTCATGCCCTTCGTGATGCCCAGAAAGTGCCCTCTATCTCCATATGCGATAAGCCAATTTCAACGTCTAATGGCTGATTGGAAGTGGTTTCTGAATCATTGGGTCCACTTGTGCCCTCACAGTTGGACGCGGCCCCCCAACGTCCACACAAAACAGTATTGTTTGCACCATTACCGCAACAAACATGTTTGCCAGATTCCACTCTATCTCAGCAACTAACTGATCAACTGAAAAAAAGTGTGGATGAATATTTATCCAGTAACATTGAGATGGCAGTCGCGCAAGTAGCTGCCTATTCTTCCTGTTCAAAATCGGTAATCCAAGGAAAAACTATCAGGCTGGTTCTTCTAATCAAGTCAATTTAGGCGAACTAAGACCAACTCAGAGGCAAAGGAATGATTGGCAAAATAAAACAGCTGTTAAAGTGGCGCCCTCAAAATGGACGCCTAACAGAAATGACATTCAATTGCCCTCACGGCACCTACATACACAGTGTGCTAAGTTTCACACGCTGATCTTAAAATGTAGAGAGGGCAACTTCCCAGTTTATGATCTCAATCGTCAAAGTGTACTCAATATATTCGGCGAAATTGATGATTTGTCCAACATATCTACATTTGACATAGACCAGATTGAATTCCTAACTGACACTCCGCTCTCTGTGGTGAGACTCTGGATTCCATCAGGAGTTGTTTGGAACTCAATTTGGCGTAATAAAATGCTTTTGTTCAACATGAGTTTTTTACTAGCAGAGGACCCCCACAATGCTCTAACTAAAACCAAAACAAACATCATCACACCTAACATTTATCAAGGATCTAGGCGTGAATCCAGTGAAAATTGGGCAACTGAAAGGTCTGAACAATAACCATTACCACCTGCATCTCCACAATGTATGTCGTTTGACAATGTGAGCATTGTTAGCTGGAATTCCAGAGGGCATAATCATCTATCTAGTGCATTCAGAGAGATGCCTGAAACGTTTCACATTATAGCATTGCAGGAGACATGGCTCATTAAATCTCCAGTGTGGGACAATTATGAACTGTCACTTATTCCTGCAATTTCGACTGGAGGCCGACCTTCATCCGGCCTCCTTATCGCAGTAAATATCAATGCAGGTTTCTCAATTGTTCCTTGGGCCTCTGTGGGAACACATCTACAGCTAGTTAAAATCTTCCATGGCCGACAAGTACTTGCATTAATCAATATTTACAGAAACATTGCTAGCATGGCAGATGATACATTCTTTGCTGGTCTAGACAAATTGTTTCATCTTATCTCATTGGATAGTACAATCAATCACACAATCATATTGGGTGACTTAAATCTAAATTGTTGGAAAGACGGTTCCCAGAATCAAGCAGTGTCCAAGTGGAAGTCACTCATGCATGATCGAAATTACCATATGGTAAATTACACAGTGCAGGGTGATACGCCGCCCCATCATACATGGCACCGCGGTCCCTTCACCACTACAATCGATTACATATACGTTGACACTGCTTTGTTTCAAAGGATTGAAACCTTAATCATCAAAGAACACCCTATGAGTGACCACAGTTTACTGATCCTTACGCTAAAATTGCTGCAAATGTTGAAACGAAATGGGGATTACTATCATGTATCTTTAGGCGTGAACACCTCCCTTACACGCCTGAGGTGGAATTATGGCACTTTGAATCAGTTTGAACATCTAGTTATGGACAATCTTAATGTACAAAATAGAAATCAGTATACTGAATTGCTACATCCATTTGTTCAAACAATAACATTTCCGAAAGGCAATCTCATTAGATATCCACATGCCTTTGACTCTATTATTGCAAAAAAAAGAGCTGAATTCAGGTTGCTCAGAAGACAGATACTTACTTCTTTGTCAGCCTCCAAGTGGCAAGAGCTGAAAACTGCGAAATGCAAATATAAAAATTGGCTTTGTGGTAGAAATCGATTATATTCCAACAAGACAGTGACGCCATGGCCCACGCAATGCATAATAAAAACTCCTCTGGCATGTGGTTCTTGTTAAACAATCACACCTGCCATCTCCAAGCGGATGCCCAATTAAACGGTGTATCTGAGCAAGTATGGACAAATCATTTTGCTAACTTATATGCTGACTCTCAATATGGCAGTTACCCCTATAGACCAATCTCTATATCACCTTGGCAGGTTGACGTAGAACATGAAACAATACACAATATTATACAGAAAATCAGCTCTTCACGAGCGGAAGGCCCTGACGGGCTATCCAACCAGATGTTCAAAACACACCCGCAAATCTGGACAAATATATTGTTCACAATTTTCACAGACATACTCCAAACACGTATTATACCTGCCTCATAGAAATCCTCTATTATCATTCCCATCTTCAAAAAAGGTGATCAAACTGCTCCAGCTAACTATCGCCCTATAGCGTTGTTAGATACTCCAGGCAAGATATTTACTAGGCTAGTACTCCGTAAATTTAACAGCTGGACACGGATCAGTGATCATCGTGACCCTAACCAGACAGGGTTTATTGCGGGCATGGGAACGAACATCAATCTCCTAACCCTCAATGCCATTAAAGCTCATTGCCAGGAAAGCAAGCAGCAGGTCTTTTTTGGGTTTATAGATTTAAATGCTGTATTTGATTCTGTTAGTCGACGTCTCTTATTGGGAAAGCTACTTAGAGACAGTTGTCCCTCCACCCTACATGACATTATCTTTGCACTACACCATGAGACCTCAGTTCATATTAGAATTAGCGTGGATGGACTGCTAACAGAAAAAATACCCACTTATCGAGGTCTGAAGCAAGGGTGCTCCTTGGCCTCTGCAGTCTTTAACTACTATATTCACGATGTGAAAGACTTCCTAGGAAAAATCATTTCAGACTCCCCCAAAATAAACAATGTTCAAATTCAAGCGTTAGTGTACACTGACGATCTGGTTCTTATCTCAAGAACACAAGTTGGCCTACAAAGCTTACTTAATGCTTTTCAAGAGTATGTAAAGGTAAATGAATGATCAATTAATTCTTCCAAAACACAAATTGTACAATACCCACTGAGAAAACAAGGGCCTCTCCCTTTTGTTTGCATTCCAATTCAAGTGGTACCAAGCTACTGCTATCTGGGAATGGTTTTTGATTGCAAGTGGAAAGGGCAAGGACAGCTGGAATGGATAGAGACCAAGCTAACCTCAGCCATATCTCATGCACACATCATCATGCATAAATTTGGCAAATTTTCGATCTTGCCAGCTTGGCACTTTTGGACTTTTGGACCAAAAAAAACATCCCGATATTGTTATACGGGCTTGAGTCATTGCAAACTAAGTCCTCGTTTAAATGTAACCAATGGGAAGCTAAATTCTGGCGTTCTGTGCTCCATCTGCCCCAAAGTACACCTATTGCTTGGCTGAGATATGAGCTCGGGTTACTTTCTCTCCAAGCCCATTACAGCTGGCGCCTGTGTGCCCTATTCAGGTAATGTTTGCTATCATCAAAGGAGAAGGTACTACTGAAAAAACTTTCACTACATCTCTTCTCTGCTAAACATGTTTTTGTAAGCAATTGGTTAGATACAACCTATCACATCTTGGCCAAAGCTGACATAACGATTGACCTGTTATTGAAAAATCCGGACAAAGCAAAATTTAAGATACATCAACTGGATTGGATCAACACCTGTGAACAGTGTTTGACCTTCCGTGATGGTGACTCGATGCGTTTTCCACCAAAAAGGGCAGGCTTCTTACCCCCTTATCTGATACGGTGTCCCACTCCAAAATATCGTAGTGGCATTTTACGTCTCCGTCTCAACTTGTGGATCACAAACGACATAAAAACAAGACAACGCATTGTGAGTCCAGACCAAAATTTTTGTCGTTTTTGTAAAATCACCACCATCCCCGAAACACTCACTCATCTGATTACGGAGTGGACAATGCTTAGGTCTAAACGGGAAACTGCCTTTTCAAGACATTGTGAATATTTGGGGAATTTATCACAAATTGAATGCTGGGCGGTAGTGTTGAGCAGCCATAACATGGCTATACAGATTGCAGCAGTTAATTGTTTGCACAGCCTAAATCAGGAGGCAGATGAAACTGAAACTGAAAACAGGGAAAGTGAAACTGAAAAAAAACGATTAGCGTCCTAGTGTCTGCTAATAATTGTTTTCTGTTTCCTGTTATTCTTTCTCTACCTGCTTATTATCGTTTTGAATTATTTTATTTTTTTAATGGTATATTTGGTTGGTATTGTACAAGATATGAGTGATACTTCTTTGCCTAGTTTAACAACAAATTTTGAGAAATCTATTATACCTTGTGCAATTGATTAATCACTGCAAGATCATTCTGTAAGTTTGATAATAACGAATGAATGATTCAATTGGAGTAAATTTGTTGTAATCAAAACTTTTAACATAAGCCTGTAATTGTTCTATGAATGTTTTTTTATTTGTATTTCGACTTGTTGTAAATGAAATTTTGAAAGGTTGATTAAATTCAGCCATATCAAATTAAAAAAATTAAAAAAATGATGGTTGGTGAGTTTATGGAATTATCAGTTGTAATACATTTGATGAATATGTTTGTTAGTCATATGGGATGTTTTTAGTGCCTTGGGGTGATTTTATTCAGTGGTTGCCATGGTGGTAGTGGTGTACTCCCTCTTCAATGTGTTTCTTTTGGAAACTCTGAATGCCTGTCTTTTTAGTTCTAATGGATGCACACAAATTTGCACTTCAAAGGGCACTTTCTCAGTGTGCTTTTGTGGGCACAGTGGATTTGCCGCATGCCACAGGGAAATAATTTTAGGTGAAAAAAGATTGCACAAGCTGGGTCCATGCAGCCTCTACACATGCTCGTTGCCCAGTCATACGCAAGTGGTGTGCCTGTGGGTGTGGATTGGGAGCCACCAGCATGTGCACCGAGACATGACACCGTGTTGCAACATTGTGAAGGGCACATGATGCGACAACGATACTGCAGACTACTTGGTGGTGCATATATCAACACACCACCAGAGTGGTCAAGCCAGCGGAAATGTGACTTGAGCACTCTAAATGAGCCCTCCGCTATGCCCTGAGTAACAGTATGGGCAGTGTTGTACCTTACCTCAGCAGGTGTGTCGTTGTTGCGTATTGGCATCATCATGTATGTGCACAGATGGTAGGCACTGTCCCCTGTAGAGGTGAGAATGGTTGTCATTGGCATTTGTTGACAGAGTCTCTTGGTCTGTGTGCAACATGCATGCATGTGCATGGCCATTCATACTCACCAATGAGACATGTGTTTTCATGCTTGCCAGCTTCCAAGGACCGGTGTAGCAGGGACATCCTGAAGATGTAACTATCATGTGCGCTACCAGGATAGTTGAAATACACTTCAGTAATGATGCCATTGGCATCACACACAACCTAAATATTGATGCCAATGTTTCCGGTTGCGGTAGTTGTGCCCCGTTGCTCTAAGTGGATGTAGAGCAACATGGGTGCAATCAATAGTTCCTAGCACTTTTGGAAAGTGTGCCACCCCATAAAAATCATTGACCACTGCTTGCCCTTCTGCAGGTGTTCTGGGCATATAGATATGATGGCGAACAGAAGCTTGTGCAGTTATGAATACCAACACCTGGTGTAGACAGCGATCCTGCGTGGCCTGGGAGATGCCACCTACTATGGCGGCGGTCCGCTGGAATGACCTAGTGCCCAAATAATGCAGATCAGTGAGAACCTATTGCAATGGTCTCAGTGATTGGGAGCACATAGTGGGTGATGTGAGTCCCTCTGCCCGACATTAGTCCTGGTTACGAGCGACTTACCTAATGTCTGGCAGAGGGACTCCCCTTGTATTTTGCAAATTTAAGTAAATTCGGGTCTCACCTAAGTTACTAGGGGAATCCAGACGAGGACCCCTTGCTCTCTATTCTTAGAGAGGCACAGCTCCACCCTACGCACCCTACTCCACCCTACTGATGAGGTCCAACCAGACTGAAACACGTGTCTGGGGTTACTGTTGGTACTCTTGTTCAGAGGAGACTTGCCTAGCATTTCGGTGCTGGACTGCCCTACGGCAGGACAAAGACTGATATGTTTTAGATATTTGTCCTCTGTGAAAAATAGTGAGCTAAAGACTCTGGGTAAGCCTCTCGTAACTAGGACTAATGACCAGCAGAGGCAATCCCAGGACCTGCCTTGTTTTTTGCAGAGCATTCAGAGTGACAGAGTATGAACTAAGTTCACATTTTAGCATGAATTTGTTTGAAGAGATTACATTACATTCAATGTCCCAAACCACCACTTCTCTCCATTCCCTAAAACTTTACAGTTGATAGGCTCCTGGTCCCTGTCCATTGCATGTTGACTAACATTAATCCTGCCCTGTTGAAGTTCCTCATAGCATCTTGTATTCAACTATTGTTTGAAGAACCCACTACTTCAAATAACTAGTTCCTTTAATGCGCAGCTTTGTTGGCGCAGCTGGTCCCCTATCTCAAAAGGGTATATAAACAAAGCTGCACAGATTGCAATTACAATTACTTTGGTAATCCGCCCCAGTAGGGTATCATTCCGCATTCAATCATCACCACAACAGTATTAATTGTATACCATTGCCTCTACTTGCCGATTTTGGACTCCAATCTTCATAAGGACTGCATATTTAAAAGATATGCGTTGTCAAGTCACTACACAGAATATTTAAGAATGATAATACCACTGGTAGCCGATAACTCTCACTGCAAACGCATATTGATACATTGCAAGTTTCTTCCTTTGTAAAATCAAGTAAAAACAATGTGGTTTAGATAATGGCATCCATTCTTCTTACACAAGTCCTCTTCATGAGCAGGGATATTGTACACGAGTGTTACAATGGCGTGGCAACAAAGGACATGGCAAGCGGCCTACAATAAATTAAATTAACAACATTGACTGAAGCATGAAATGTTTTTACATTCTTCTAAATTATTTGAAATGAGATGATCGGAACTAAAGTGTGTATTGCGATTGCTTTCAAAATACAGGCAATTGAGCTAATCCATGAAGATGTAATGTTAGCCTTCCTTCATTCCCCTACGCATAATGCAATCATAATCTCAAATAGCATGTCAGTCGATCAAAGCATTGACAAATTGGATCTCTCGATACAGAGACAACCATTGAAGGAACATATATTTTTATCTTTTCATGAAGAAAGACATGTTACCAATGGAACACACCACAGCAAATGTGTAATTTTCTTTGCAATGATACGTTTCTCTAAATGTATTATTTATGTCATTATTTTGTATGTTTTTTCTAGGTGATAAGAAGTGATAGAAAGTGGAATAGTTATGCTGTTTCATGGGATGTTACATTGTGGTCCTGTAGCCTGTGTTGCCAAATGCACAAAGTATTCTCTGCTTAAGTGTGCTTACAATTTCTGAAACATACAAGGCGAGAAACTCACAGGGCCCGATTCATGGAAATGTTTGCACGGTGTAAGGTCACTTTGAACCGTGAAAAAAAATACCATGAATCGGGCCCACATTCTGCAAAGTGGTGAATACTGAGTGTAAATCTAGAAGAATGCCCCTTAATATAGGATTACTGAATCGAAGAATGCAGAAACCATATTAGACTAAGCAATTGTCACCAAACGACTATAGGCTCAGATTGCAGCAATTATGTCCATACCAACATAACCAAATACCCACAGTCAGATGTGACCATGCCATTTAAGCAAATTTAAAACTACATTAAAAAAACGTGGCGAACGCTTAATACCCCTCCCACACTTAGTACAAGCCCATTACCCAAACCCAATCTTGCCGAAAGCTAGCTTACCAAATTAAGATCCATAGAAACACAAGAGAAGACGAAGACAAAACTCACTCAATTAACTCTCCCAGGCATAACATAACAGCACAAATACTTTATTACAAAAGTACTTGTATTCCAAAACCAATGTGGCACTACAAGGAAATTCAGCGACATATATATATTTTTTTAATTTATTGTATTTGGTTTATTTAAACCTTTCCAAAACAGAACATCAATAAAATCTTTAAACAAACAGAATAAAATAAAACATCACATTAGCATTTCTAATTCTGACCTTGCACAATTCCAGTAAAACAATACCTAGCATAAAATTCGAAGCAAAAACTGCACTCACATAGTCAGATTAGGCCTAATTTAGTGTATCTTAAAGACAATCATTAAAAAATCAACCACTTTACACTTCAGGGCAATGTTGGTACAATACATCATTTTCTACATCAGATTACAAATCAATCATAAATCTCTCATTAACACCTTCCCTTAAGATATTATATAATGAGTTGGAGCCTGCCAGCATACATTTTCTATACAACATGACTCTTTTACATTCCACTATACTTTCAAGCGAAACCAGTCCGAATTCATACCTTATCATTTCTACAGCAATACATTTCGGTATGAAATACAGTACTTTTTTCCACATAATAGCTTCTAGCCTTTTCAGGTACGGAGTAAATTACTGGGTTAAATTCTAAACCATAAGTTAACCTTGGAATGACCTTAAGCAGGTAAAAGTCTCTGCAACCGTACATGGTGAATTTCCCAAATTTTCTTTCAATTGCCTCCAACTGATTGCTCGCCACTTTTGCTTTCGATTCCAAACATTTTTTGGAAAAATTTAATGTCATGTTACTAGCAAAGGAATACCCTAGATATTTCAAAACCTTCTGGATCCTTATCTTAGACCTCTCAACCACCCATATAGGATTTCTGTTTGCTTTGTTATTTTGACCCAAATTAATGATAACTGTTTTTGCGGGATTTATTTTTAATTTCAGTTCATTAATAAAATCTGCAAATGCCACGATTAGTCTTTGTAGGCCTATCTTTGTGCGATCTAACAGTAAAAAATCATCGGCGTAAGCAACCCAATTGACCGGAAAAGCACCAATTTTTGGACTTAATAAACCTGCGTACGCAATTTTAGCATTTGTGCCGGATACATAAAGGTTAAATAAGATGGCCGCCAAGGCGCAGCCTTGCTTCAGGCCATTCATCGCCTTAATTTGTCTGGACATCAGCCCTGAGTTGTTAAGCCTTACCTTTAACTTTGTATTCGAATACATATGAATAATCATCGCCAGCAACCCTCTGTCAATTTTCAATGTATCAAGCCTTTGCCATAATATAGGTCGATCAACCTTATCAAAAGCTGCAAATAAGTCCATAGAGGCCGCGTAAAAAGGTCCATAGTTAGATTTCTTAGCTTAGCAAAATAGATACAAAAAGACCACCCGCATCGGTCCCTATGCCTTTTCGAAACCCGAATTGTCTCACATCAAGAATTTCATTCTCCTCCATCCATAACAACACGTTTTCCAAAATAATTGAGGCAAACATTTTAGCCTCTATATTAATTATTGATATAGGTCTATAGTTGTTGGGACATAGACGGTTTCCTTTTTTAAATATAAAGTATCACATAGGAAACTTTCCAGGAATCAGGCATTGTTTGAGACAAGAGTACATAGCTGAAGATTAGATGCAATATCCCGGCCCATAGCTCAGGACTCTGTTTCAGTATGGCGCATGTAAGGTTATTGGGACCCGGAGTGTCAGAGGGTTTTAGCTTCTGGATCATTGCTCTTATTTTGACCACTGAGATGTCAAGACACCATTTATATTCTTTATATTCAACTGCTGGCATGACATTGGGTGACAAGGCATATAAGTTCTCAAAGAGGTTGCACCATATAGATTCCCCAATCGGATTAGTAAGTAACTGCTCTTGAGATGCTTCGGTGCTATTGATAAGAGACCAGTAATTACTAGAATTGGTCTCCTTCATAGCACCAAGCATAGCTTCTGCATCCTTATGTTCAAGATTTGCGCGATGCTGAATACTCCAATTTTTATAGGCCTGGCGACAAATTCTCACCGCTTTTTTATACTCATCTGTTGATAGATCAAGTTTCTTTACGGCACGTAATTGCTTGTACAACAAAGCTCTATGTTCTTTAACTTCTAGATCAAAGACATGTTTATGTGTCCTTTTTTGCATTACAATATTGCTGATATTCTGAAAAGGGACCAACCGGCCAGCTAGCAAATCATCAAAGGCAGCTATCGAGTATGATACTTTTTTTTGTTCTAATGATTTCTTTTCATAGTCATGCCACATCGTGTTGTTAAATTTAATAAACTTTAGAGTATTCCATTTGACCCTAGTTCCCTTCGTATTCACAATTATAGGTCCCCAATTTACATTATCATTGTGGACCTTCTTCTCTAAAGCCAAATCAATTGATAACATAGCATGATCACTTGCGACAATAGGTTGGACACAAATCACTTCAGAATCTTTAACCAGCCCATTGCTTACAAATATGTAGTCTATTATTGTCTCTCCACCTCTAGCGGACCATGTATATTTATCATTAAACAACATCTCCATACCCCTTGCGCGAATAAAATTACGCCAGAGGGCACCTCTATGCAATTTGTTTCCCTTTTTTGAACCATTGACACCCTTGTCCAGTAAACACCGTTCAATCTCTGAGTTAGATAAGTTACAGTCAGCGTTCAGATCCCCAGCTATTATTATATGCCCGCCAGCAGAGAAGGCCAACCATTCATCCATCAGAACATCTAATTCATCTAACAAAATCATCAGTTTTTGGTCGTCATACATCGCATTATTCCAATAAACATTGATGACCATTAAACCCACTCTACCTTTTTGTGTAATCAAAAAAAGGTAACAATTTGGCATGAGGTGTACAGATGTTTTTCGGCTAATTTTTCAATTGCAATAGAATTACGAAAGGCCAAAGCCAGGCCACCCTTGGGATGTCCTCTAGATCCACAAGTCCCAGGAAGGCATAGCACCACATAACCATCCCAAAACAGCTGTCCACAGGCCCAGGATTCCTGTACTAAAACAAAGTCAATGTTTTCAAGATCCCTACATAGTTTTTTATCCAGGGCCAAATGGGTTTGCCCCCTAGAATTCCATGAAATCAAGCTAAAATAGCCCCTTACACTAAAGGGGCCTACCCAAGTTTTTAAGTTGCTCTATGGAGTCTTTGAGAGAAGTCGCCAACGTACGCCATTCTTTCATATCAGAGATAAGTATGGCATCCTGAAGCTGATGAGCACTCTAAACATTATTAGCACCTGGAGCAACATTTTGTAAAATTGTCTCACTATTTTTCAGATAATCAGCAGATGTATGCTCTAAATAGTTGTATACGTCAAAGCCCCTCTTTCGCAATGAACCGGCTTCCTTCAAGATCAAAGCACGTACCAAAGGTGACTGAATCACCAGTCACACAAAATCAAACCTTTGTGGATGAATATAATCCACTAGCTGTATATCAGCAGAGGCTATTAATGACAATTCTGGAATATCACCAAACAAACTCAGTATATAAGGTCTATTCAGGGTTGGGGAGTATCAATCTTCAAATACATAGTGCAGTATGAGACTTGGACTCTCGGAATAATGAGGTTTGTGCAGTATACACTTGGAATCCCTCAAGGATTCGTTATATAGAGGGTTTGGCATAAACTTTTCGTTAACACTCCCATTTGAATTCCCTGATTTAGGGTACCACCTCATCTCTTCGACTTTGTCATGCATACTCTCCCAGCCAGATCTATTAGTGTCCCTCTGAAGGCCCCTTTCTGTCCCACTTTTATTAACCAGAACTGACCTGACTGGTGATGCTCTATTTGAACCGTATTAATTATCCGTGATTTTGTTATTGAGAAGATCTTTTATTATCCTTCGTACACAGTCCTCTGTTACAAGGCTATCTGATGGAACGTGTACGATTTTTGAATCACACTTTGTTTCGGTGCTATTCAAATCAGTAACTATTACACCTTTGATCCTTTCATCATCAAGGGGCATCTCTTTATTGGTCTTATCAGTCCCCTGAGAAACTTTTAACGTACTGACCATATTGCTATTACTAACGCCTTTATTACAGATAGAGACACCTTCCCTTACTTGATTCAGGCCTATAAGCAATGTGTGTGAGCTATCGGAGGGACAGGACCTTTCTCTCGATAGGGAGCCACTGGATAATCCAGGCTCCACCCTTGCAGGGATTTTTATGCGCAGGGGGGCATCCAGATTCTTAAAAAGGTCAAATATATCTAACATCCCCATTTCCAGATTTTTTAAATTGACATCGATTCTTTCCGCGACTCTTTTGTTCTTTAAGGCTCCAGAGAGATTTGACTCAGCGTCACTGTACTCCGCTGGCATAACAGCATCGGTAGTACTCACTTTATCATCGCTCACGAGAGCCTGATCAAGATGATTGTTTAGATGCTTTTTTTTTGGAGATTCCCTAACTAAGGTTACATCTTCAACCTCAATGGGCTCACTTTCTATAGTACGTAGACTAGGCTCCCTCAGAAACTTTCTTGATGAAACATTCAGGGCCTTCTGTGCCTAAACTTGCTTCTTCCCTATTTTTTTCATTCGGCGACATATTGAGAGAACAATGCACATGTCTAGTGAACAGATGGAAAGGGGAGAACACAGAGAAGAAACATTAAAAAACTGAAAAGCATGAGAGAGGTGAAACAAAAACATTGATCTTGTCCTTTTCCTTTTCCCTCAAACAAAATGGAGAACACAATACAGTGCATTGGGAATCCCCCCGAAGGTGCACGGGAGAAAGAAACTCAAAAATTAACAATGTCAATCACAAACTAATATCCACCTGCCAAACCCACCCGAAGAAGCATTGGCAAATCCAATATGGCTGCCTTTTTTATATAGGTGTTAGAGTTTGTTTATTGTTGAGCAGAAGGTTGAATGGATGAGTTTGATATTGCAGCTGGAGGATGGATGTTTTGATATGTGTGATTGTTTATATGGATGTTGGGTGTCTTTCTGTGAATGGATGTGGGTGTGGTTGAACAACGATGAATTGTTATGGTTGTTTGAAATTATGGCTGGATTTGATTGATTAATGGGAGAAATTGGTGTTATGTTTGGGTATACATTGATGTATGAGTGTGACTGGTTGACTGATTAAATAGATGGAGGAATGTGATTTAATGTGTGTGATTAGGTGGATAGATTTCCTGGTGCACATAGCTGTATGTGTATGATTCTGTGGTGGGTATCAGTATATATGTGCAAAAAAATAACTCAAATTAGTCAGTGCAACTTTAGATGTCTGCTGCTAAAACCAACAGCTAAGACAAAGTTGTAACTTCAAAGCCCTCCTTCCGGGCATGGGTGGAGAGAAAGCACCACAATGCTTCTGCACAGAAGAGAAGATAAAGTAACATAGACTGTCACGATATCCAAATCCAAGGCGCAGGAGCGACGTTATACCCACCACCCCCACTATGGTCGCAGAACCCGCAAGTTAAGGCTTACACGGGTTTCCTTGACTAGAGCAGGGAAGGAGGGTTAGGGTCTCGATGGTTGGATAGGTAGGGGGAAGTTAGGTAAACTGGGTTGAGGGTAAGGTAGAAGTTATGGACAGGACATGGGGAATATAGGGTAAGGTTGATTGCTGCACACTTTTGTTCAGGTGTCCTCAGCCCTTACTAGGAATTATTTACATAAGCAACAAATTGTACATAAGCTCGCCCCTCAGCTATCTAGCCCTACGTCAACAGACCAGTACACAGTTTTTAAGACAATACAATTTGCATGCAGACTTAGCTCTAGTCTTTAGAGTCTTGTCCATGAAGGGCGGTCGAGTTCTTGGGCACGTCGGTGAAACATTCTCTCCAATGGTCCAAGCTAAATGAAATGACAAGCATTAAAATGTGCCCTCTGAGTATGGCAGCATTCACACCATGCTTCACTCACACACACACAGTGTTGTCTTCCCAAGACATGGATTGCGCAAGATAAATGCACCAAAATAAGTGATGTACACCAGGGTGTATGACAAGTAGCAAGCGGTCTTCCTACAGACCCTTGCGGGCGTGGCTGTGGCCTTCACTGGATTGGTACGAGCGGTCTTTCTGCAGACCCTCGTAAACGTTTGTGCGTTTAAAACTTAGTTAGATGACTCTGGTGTTTTTGCCTCGTGTGCCTTTCTTGGTCTCCAGGAGGTGGAAACACGCCAACAAGAATGCGGACCCCTGTACGGGTTAATTCCCCCAAAACATGGTGCCCGCGCACTACGGCGCCAAAGTTATGGCCACTTATCTTTACGTAAAGGTGTATGAGCTCTGGATGGGCAAACGATGGCCCCCTGCACTTTCCCCTCGATTCCCCTCAGGTTTAGGCATGAAGAGGTACTTATCTTGCAGTGGCGAGGGGCTGGGCTGCTGCTCGGGTGGGGCTGGGCCCCTCGCGTATGATTTTGCTGAAGCTCCGGTCAGCATGTCCTCTCTCCGTGGTGTCTCAAGCGCAAGCCCCGTGCCTGGGGCTCTGCGCATGCGCGTTGGGGGTGCCACGCCTATCATGGCTCTTGATTGGCCTGGGTTCGCCCAAAGCATGCTGGGAGTTGTAGTCACTCGGTGCCGGCTGCTGGGCAATGTAGTTTTTAGCGATGCTTTCCTGCACATAGGGCAAAGCAGCCTTTTATATGGGTGCAACTTCCCAAGCATGGCCTGTGCTGCTTATCCTGCCACAATAGTCCCCACAACACCCCCATGAGTGGCCTGTCTGTGTCTTCACCTGCCTGTGTCCCTGACAGCACTCCGCCTCCCACAGAAGGCAGTTATCCCAGGTTTTTTAGGGTAGTTCCTGTGAAAAGCGCGCAACAATCTAGGGGCATGAATATGCTGTGAGGGTTCCCATGTGCACTCTTCAGGGCCGTACCCCACCCAGTCCACAATATAAAATACCTGGCCCTTTTTGTCCTGTTTGGAATTCAATATTGCTTGAACTTCGTACTCAGGTTCCCCCTGAACTAACACGAGAGGTGGTTTCTTAGTGGCTATTTCATGTGGGGCAGGTTTCAGGAGGGAAGTGTGGAAAGTGGGGTGAATCTTCATTTGGGAAGGTAGAGTCAATTGAACGGCAACTGGGTTAATAACCCTTGCTATTGGAAATGGGCCCAAATAACGGGGTTGTAATTTTCTTGGCCCGTCTAGGCGAAGATTACGGGTGGATAGCCACATCTTGTCCCCCACACTTTAGAGTGGGCTAGCTCGGCGACGCTTATCAGCATAGCATTTGTATATGTCTTTGGCTTTTCTGAGATTGCCTTGCACCTCCTTCCAGACTTGCTCTATGCCAATCCATTGTCCAGCCAACGCAGGAAGTTCTGGTTCTGTAGATTGAATAGCGATAGGGAGAATTTGCGGGTGTCGTCCATGAAGGCAATAAAAAGGAGTCTTTTTGGTGGAAGCATGCGTGGCATTATTATATGCCAATTCTGCCAACCAGGCATGTTGGACCCAAGTTGCCTCACTGCTTGTGGCAAAACAATGTAAGTACTGCTCAAGGCATTGATTGACGTATTCTGTTTGCCCGTGAGTTTCGGGATGGTACCCGGATGACAAGCGGACTTCCATTCCCATGATCTTGCAGAATTCGCACCAAAAGCGGGAGGTGAACTGTGGGCCTCATCTGTAAACACACAATAGTGGAGGCCATGAAGGCAAACTACATTCTGCAGAATTAATTCTGCGATTGCGCCAGCAGACGGGACTCCCTTGCAGGGGATGAAGTGACCATTTCGAAAAGGTATCCACTACCACTAGGAAGATCCACAATAAGGTCCATGGTGATGGTGTGCCACGGTACCGTGGGAGTTGGTAAGGGCCGCAGGAGCCCAGCAGGTTTTTGTTGGCTAGCCTTGTTTCACGCACAGACCTCACATTTTGAGACATATAGTAAGGTGTCTTGTCGCCACTTAGGCCACCAAAAGTGCCTAGCTACCAGCTCCTGGGTTTTTGACTTTCCCGGGTGTCCCGCCAACGATGAATCGTGGCACCATGATATGGCCTTTTCCTGTAATTTTTTTGTGGGCAGATATAAGGCTGATCCATGGTAGGGGAGTCCTTCAACGAGTGTATTTCGAGTATCTTGTTTGCACCATTGTTGTATTTCTTGCATGGTAAAACCTTTTATAGTGGTTACAAAGAAATCTGAAGAGGCACCAATAACGCGGGTTGAAGGAATGATAGGTTGGGGTGAAATTCAAGCTTCCCGCCCTGCTGACTCACGGTATCGTGACAATATTTCAGCCTTTCGGTTATTGGCTCCAGGTCTATACGTGATTACAAAGTCAAACTCAGCGAAGTATTGAGCCCATCGCAACTGGCGTGGGCTTAGGGTTTTGGCAGTTTTTATGAACTGGAGGTTACAGGGATCTGTTATTACTGTGATGGTATGACGTGCCCCCATCAGATAATTCCGCCACTCACCTAGAGCCGCCTTTATCGCCAACAATTCCCGATCAGCAATGATGTCATTTTGTTCGGCTGGGAGTAGTTTCCTAGAGTAATAGGCCACCGGATGTAATAGGCCTGTTTGGGGGTCTCGTTGGGACAGGATGGTGCCCAGAGCGTAGCTTGACACGTATATCTCTACTACAAACGGTCTGGACAAATCCGGATGTTTCAGTACCGGGGCATCAGTGAAGGCTTTTTTGAGCTGCTGAAACCCATGTTCGGCCGATGTGTCCCACACAAATGGGCAGCCTTTACGAAGAAGCTTCGTGATTGGGGTAACCAATGCTGAGAAATTTTTAGCGAAGCCTCTATAAAAGTTTGCAAACCCCAGAAAAGACTGTGGGGGTAATTCATAGAATTCAGCGCACAAGTGGCGCATGCGGCTGGCGCACAGTGTGCACGTGCGACTTTCTGTGCCATCCGCGAGCACTAAAATCCATTTCCGTGCACAGCGTATTCATGGATTTTAACATCCAAAACCAGCCATGGCCCAGAGTGGTGCAGCGACCCTGCAGCAGCACCAGTTACGCCCCAACCTCTCCCCGTGCACCATGTACAGCCCACAAATCCCGTAAATGGCGCACAGGCGCACAACCACGAAAATGCCTGTAAAACTCCCTGTGCACCCCTCCGAATACACGTACCCCGCTGCGTGGGTAGTGTCACACGCTATTGGGCCTGTGTGAGTGGGGTACATGTATTACTGGGGTTCTCTGGAAGTTTTTACACGTGATTGGCCCTGTGCGAGCGGGGTACGTGTATTACTGGGGTTCGCAGGAAGTTTCACATGCGATTGGCCCTGTGCGAGCGGGGTACGTGTATTACTGGGGTTCGTGGGAAGTTTCACACGCGATTGGTCCTGTGCGAGTGTGGTACGTGGATGACTGGGGTTCGCGGGAAGTTTCACACGCGATTGGCCCTGTGTGAGCGGGGTACATGTAGTACTAGGGTTCGCGGGAAGTTTCACACGCGGTTGGCCATGTGCGAGCGGGGTACGTATATTGATGGGGTTCGTGGGAAGTTTCACACGCGATTGGCCCTGTGTGAGAGGGGTATGTGTATTACTGGGGTTTGCGGGAAGTGTCACACGCGATTGGCCCTGTGCGAGCGGGGTACGTGTATTTCGGGGGTGCGCGTGGAGTTTCACACGCAAATTTGCTGTCAGAGAGGGGTACGTGTATTTCGGGGGTGCATGTGAAGTTTCACACGCGATTTTGCTGTCAGATCGGGGTACGTGTATCCAGTGTGGTGTGCAGGGAGTCCTACACGTGAATTGGCAGTGTGGGTCCTCCCCGGTGTCCCCTCTACCCCCTCCATGGCCCCTGCAGGCAGCCCACACCACAGGGGACTACCCTGCACCCCTGGTCATGGCCAGCAGGCAGCCCATATACCATGGAAATGCCCCCCAGCCAAGCCACATGTCAGGTTGCAATATGATCACCAACTCATGTCCCCCAGCACCCCCACCCCCAGCAGTGAGGGGCACCTGCCAGCAGGCCCCCACTCATGTCCCACTCATGTCCCCCTGCACCCCCACCCCCCAGCAGTCCGGGGCACCTGCCAGCAGGCCTCCACTCATGTCCCACTCATGTCCCCCAGCACCGCCACACCCCAGCAGTGAGGGTGACCTTCCAGCAGGCCCCCACTCATGTCCACCAGCACCCCCACCCCCAGCAGAGAGGGTCACCTGCCAGCAGGCCCCCACTCATGTCCCACTTATGTCCCCCTGCACCCCCACCCCCAGCAGTGAGGGGCACCTGCCAGCAGGCCCCCACTCATGTCCCACTCATGTCCCCCTGCTCCCCCACCCCCCAGCAGTGAGGGGCACCTGCCAGCAGGCCTCCACTCATGTCCCCCAGCACCCCTACCCGCAGCAGTGAGGGGCACCTGCCAGCAGGCCCTGACTCATGTCCCCCTGCACCCCCATCCTCAGCAGTGGGGGCACCTGCCAGCAGCCCCCCACTCATGTCCCACTCATGTTTCCCTGCACCCCCACACCCCAGCAGTAAGGGGCACCTGCCAGCAGGCCCCCACTCATGTCCCACTCATGTCTCCCTGCACCCCCACCCCCCAGCAGTGAGGGACACCTGCCAGCAGGCCCCCACTCATGTCCCCCAGCACCCCCACCCCCCAGCAGTGAGGGGCACCTGCCAGCAGGCCTCCACTCATGTCCCCCAGCACCCCCACCCCCAGCAGTGAGGGGCACCTGCCAGCAGGCCCCCACTCATGTCCCACTCATGTCCCCCTGCACCCCCACTCCCCAGCAGTGCGGGACACCTGCCAGCAGGCCCCCACTCATGTCCCACTCATGTCCACCTGCACCCCCACCCCCCAGCAGTGAGGGGCACCAGCCAGCATGCCTTGACTCATGTCCTGCACGACCACCCCCCAGCAGTGAAGGGCACCTGCCAGCAGGCCCCCACTCATGTCCCACTCATGTCCCCCTGCACTCCCAGCCCCCAGCAGTGAGGGTCACCTACCAGCAGGCCCCCACTCATGTCAACCAGCACCCCCACCCCCCAGCAGTGAGGGTCACCTGCTAGCAGGCCCCCACTCATGTCCCACTCATGTCCCCCTGCACCCCCACCCTCCAGCAGTGACGGGCACCTGCCAGCAGGCCCACACTCATGTCCCCCAACATCCCCACCCCCCAGCAGTGAGGGTCACCTGCCAGCAAGCCCTAACTCATGTCTCACTCATGTCCCCCTGCACCCCCACCCCACAGCAGTGAGGGGCACCTGCCAGCAGGCCCCCACTCATGTCCCACTCATGTCCACCAGCACCCCCACCCCCCAGCAGAGAGGGTCACCTGCCAGCAGGCCGCCACTCATGTCCCACTCATGTCCCCCTGCACCTCCACCCTCCAGCAGTGAGGGGCACCTACCAGCAGGCCCCCACTCATGTCAACCAGCACCCCCACCCCCAACAGTGAGGGTCACCTGCCAGCAGGCCCCCACTCATGTCCCACTCATGTCCCCCTGCACCCCCACCCTCCAGCAGTGAGGGGCACCTGCCAGCAGGCCCCCACTCATGTCCCCCAACATCCCCACCCCCCAGCAGTGAGGGTCACCTGCCAGCAGGCCCTAACTCATGTCCCACTCATGTCCCCCTGCACCCCCACCCCCCAGCAGTGAGGGCCACCTGCCAACAGGCCCCCACTCATGTCCCACTCATGTCCACCAGCACCCCCACCCCCCAGCAGAGAGGGTCATCTGCCAGCAGGCCCCCACTCATGTCCCACTTATGTCCCCCTGCACCCCCACCCCGGGCAGTGAGGGGCACCTGCCAGCAGGCCCCCACTCATGTCCCACTCATCTCCCCCAGCACCCCCACCCCCCAGCAGTGAGGGGCACCTGCATGAAGGCCCTGACTCATGTCCCCCTGCACCCCCACCCCGAGCAGTGAGGGGCACCTGCCAGCAGGCCCCCACTCATGTCCAACTCATGTCCCCCTGCACCCACACCCCCCAGCAGTGAGGGGCACCTGCCAGCAGGCCCCCACTCATGTCCCACTCATGTCCCCCTGCACCTCCACCCCCCAGCATTGAGGGGAACCTGCCAGTAGGCCCCCACTCATGTCCCCCAGCACCGCCACCCCCCAGCAGTGAGGGTGACCTTCCAGCAGGCCCCCACTCATGTCCATCAGCACCCCCACCCCCAGCAGAGAGGGTCACCTGCATGAAGGCCCTGACTCATGTCCCCCTGCACCCCCACCCCCAGCAGTGAGGGGCACCTGCCAGCAGGCCCCCACTCATGTCCCACTCATGTCCCCCTGCACCCACACCCCCCAGCAGTGAGGGGCACCTGCCAGCAGGCCCCCACTCATGTCCCACTCATGTCCCCCTGCACCTCCACCCCCCAGCAGTGAGGGGAACCTGCCAGTAGGCCCCCATTCATGTCCCCCTGCACCCCCACCCCCCAGCAGTGAGGATCACCTGCCAGCATGCCTTGACTCATGTCCCCCTGCACCACCACCCAGCAGTGAGGGGCACCTGCCTGCAGGCCTCCACTCATGTCCCACTCATGTCCCCCAGCACCGCCACCCCCCAGCAGTGAGGGTGACCTTCCAACAGGCCCCCACTCATGTCCACCAGAAACCCCACCCCCAGCAGAGAGTGTCACCTGCCAGCAGGCCCCCACTCATGTCCCACTTATGTCCCCCTGCACCCCCACCCCCAGCAGTGAGGGGCACCTGCCAGCAGGCCCCCACTCATGTCCCACTCATGTCCCCCTGCTCCCCCACCCCCAGCAGTGAGGGGCACCTGCCAGCAGGCCTCCACTCATGTCCCCCAGCACCCCTACCCCCAGCAGTGAGGGGCACCTTCCAGCAGGCCCTGACTCATGTCCCCCTGCACCCCCATCCTCAGCAGTGAGGGGCACCTGCCAGCAGCCCCCCACTCATGTCCCACTCATGTTTCCGTGCACCCCCACACCCCGGCAGTAAGGGGCACCTGCCAGCAGGCCCCCACTCATGTCCCACTCATGTCTCCCACCACCCCCACCCCCCAGCAGTGAGGGACACCTGCCAGCAGGCCCCCACTCATGTCCCCCAGCACCCCCACCCCTCAGCAGTGAGGTGCACCTGCCAGCAGGCCTCCACTCATGTCCCACAGCACCCCCACCCCCCAGCAGTGAGAGTCACCTGCCAGCAGGCCCCCACTCATGTCCCCCTGCACCCCACCCCCAGCAGTGAGGGGCACCTGCCAGCAGGACCCCACTCATGTCCCACTCATTTCCCCCTGCACCTCCACCCCCCAGCAGGGAGGGGCACCTGCCAGCAGGCCCCCACTCATGTTCCCCTGCACCCCTGTTAGGCGGAAACCTGTGCAGTTCCCTCTGGGACCACTGCAAAAGATTTAGGACTACAGGCGTTGGCGGTGAACCCACTTGGTAGCAGTCTGCACCACACAGATTCAAGTGGTAGCTGTGGCTGAGCAGTCAGACTTCTCTCAAGAAAAGTTGAGCCGTATGTGGAGTATACAAAATAGGGCAATTCTTCACAGCAAGACAAGCAAACACGCAACGAGGCTTAGTGTAAAGATATTAAGGTATTTATTTATAACAAAATGTCTATGAAAAACACTAAGGCAAATCACGGCAAACAAATCAAACACAATTACTCTACGGAGTAGACGATCAATCCCCATAGCAATATCGACAACTCTAGGTTCTACTGGTACCACTTATTTTCATAGATCGTAAAGTTCAGAGGCCAGGCCCACTCAGAGAGAGGCAAGGTGCGATGTCCCAAAAAGTTTCTAGTGGAGATGCATTCAAGTCTGTATTGCAAATTGTTATCGGTGGATTGAACCAGTTCAGAACAACGAATGAAAAAAGCTTGGAGGCGACCCAACGGAACGGAGAGGATTAAGACACCTCACTCAAACCGATCGAAAGGGAAGCCAGGCGGACATGGTACCTTGTTGTGGAGGGCAGCTCCGACGGGGGCAGATGTTCCTGGTGGTGGATGCACGTTGGTTCTTTGCCAAGAGTAGAGATGATCTCGTCGTTGAAGAAAATGAAGTCCAGTGCACCACCAGGGAAGAGACCAGCCGCGGAGTGCTCCGTCACAAGGCACCACCTTTTGGTCGCGGTTCAGGGGTAGTGGCTATCTGGTTGCCGAGGTGCTTCTGCACGGGCAATTCGACCACCGCGTCCTGAGGCGAATAAAAAGCAAAGGGGACTGGTTGTTCCCACCAGTCAGGGGAAGAGACTCTCCGGCAGGGAGATCTCCTCTGTCGTCGGGAAGTGGTGAGTCGGTTCCGCAGGGCTCCACCGGAGGTGTCATCGTGCAGGTCGGCTCAGCGTTACCCTCGTCGGATTCTTAGGTCCTGTGGCGACTTCTGAAGATCCAGTCCCAAAAGCCCTGCTTTTATGCAGAAAACCCCCATTCATTCAGCCTAGCTGTCAATCAACACATGCTAAGTGGTGAGCGGGAAGGCTCACCACCTGGGCCAATCACTCCAGAGTGCGACCGGAGTTGGCAAGGCAACTCGGTCCAGGGTGCCTAAACCCCCTCCCGCACCCCTGTGGTAACCCAGACAGAATGGCACCACTTTGGAGGGTCTCTGTACAGAGCCCGCCAAAAGTGGAGAAAGGGCTCGACCTTTGGTTTAGGAGTCACAGAGACGAACACAGATGCCATTTTACAAACCGAGTTCTGGCAGAAAATACCACTCGATAAACCTATTTAAGATAAGTAGATCGGTGGTACGTCAGAGATTACTGAGAAAAAGTATCAATCTCCAACAATAGGACGAGTCCCATAGGGTTATGTTCGGGGACGAACATAACAAGTAGTTTCCACTGCCACCAGCCAAAACTCGACGAGGGGGGACGGGACAGTGCCCCCTCGAGTAACAGATCTAGGAGTAATCGAATTACCCCTACTAGTACGTCCACAATAAGGTGGGTTGTACTAGTCGTGTTAGTAAATTTAGGTCTAGTAAAGCCAATGGTGACTTTACATGCCCGGGGAGACAGTAGTCAGTCCCCGGGTATGGAGTCTATGGTGGGGGACCCACTAGGGCGCCCCCGTTTTACGGCACGTAGGGTGCGGTGTAACACACATAGAAAAACATATGAGACCCTATGGAGTAAAAGTCCCCCTAGCCCATCGAACACATTGACATTTCAAAAGGAATTACACACATACATGTCCAAGAGTGGGAGAAAAGAGTCTCACTCTTGGCAGGATGGAAAAAAAAACAAACTCCAGAAATCCAGCAAAGCTGCTGGGGGACTCACTAGGTTTGGAAATTCAGCCTAAACAGAGAATTCTCCCTAACACTCGCCCCCCCCAGACTAAGGGACAGGAGGATTTAATCCACTCCTGGATGAATCTCATACCTCTAGTCGATGACATACATCCTAGAGAGACCATCAGCATTTTGGTGGTGACACCCTGACCTGTGCTCAATGGTGAAATCAAACCCTTGCAGGCAGATCGACCATCTCAGTAGTTTTGGGTTTTCCCCTTTCATTTGCATTAACCATCTCAAGGGTTGGTGGTCAGTCTGAATGACGAAAGTAGAACCATACAAGTACGGCCTAAACTTCTTCAGTGCCCACACGATAGCAAAGCACTCTCTTTCGATTGTTGCCCACCTTGTTTCAGGATCCTTCAGCTTGCGGCTGATGAAGCAAACGGGGTGCTCCCTACCTTTCCCATCCAGTTGACTGAGTACGGCACCTATTCCTATATGTGAAGCATCTGTCTGCACAATGAAGTGTTGGCGGTAATCAGGAGCTCTGAGTACTGGGGCTTGGCAAAGAGCCTTTTTCAGGTTTTCAAAAGCCTGAGTGCACTCCTCGTTCCATTTAACCTTTTTAGGAAATTTGGGCGAGGAGATGACATTCAGTGGAGAAGCTATGGTCCCATAGTTCTCTATGAAATTCCTGTAATACCCAGTGAGGCCTAGGAAGGCTCTCATCTGGGTTTGAGTAGTCGGTGTTGTCCAATTTTGCACAGCTTCAATCTTACTGAGCAAAGGCCTTATTTCTCCACCGCCTACCTCATGCCCAAGATAGACTACCTTACTCTGTCCAATTTGGCATTTGCTTGCCTTTATGGTAAGATTGGCTCGTCCAAGAGCCTACAAAACATCTCTCAGGTGGGTTACATGTTCTTCCCAGGAATTGCTGAACACTGCAATGTCATCCAAGTATGCCATGCAGAAGTCCTCCATCCCATTTAGAACCTGGTTTACCATCCGTTGAAACGTAGCAGGTGCATTCTTCAGTCCGAAAGGCATTACCTTAAACTGGTATAAGCCAACGGGGGTAGAAAATGCAGTTTTCTCCTTGGCATGGTCTGTCAGGGCTATTTGCCAATAGCCTGACGTCAAGTCAAATGTGCTGAGGAACTTGGCGGCGCCAAGTTTATCCACCAAGTCATCTGTTCTTGGCAAAGGGTGGGCATCAGTTTTGGTGACTGCATTAAGAGCTCTATAGTCCACGCAGAATCTAAGCTCTTTAGATCCGGCCTTTGGTACTAACACAACTGGGCTAGACCATGGACTAGTAGAGGGCTCTATTACCCCGAGATCGAGCATCTTGCTGACCTCACCTTTGATGTGGGTTCGTACGTTTTCTGACATGCGGTATCCTCTGCTTTTGACTGGCAGACAGTCACCAGTGAGTATGTCGTGCTGGCCCCAAGGGGTCAAGCCTGGTGAAAGCGAGAACAGGGAGGCAAACTGATTCAACATAGATTTGCACTCTTCTTGTTGCTCGGGTGTCAGATTGGAGGAGAGATTCACTCCTTCAATTTTTTCATCTAAAGGTAAGCCTCTGAGGAGATCCGGAAGAGCTTCACTCTCTTCTTCTTCCTCGGATGACGCTAGAAGCAACCCTCATACATCAGGTCGCGAGACATACGCTTTAAGTCGAATGGTGTGAAAGACTGTCGGAGCCTCCTTGGGATTGCCCAAGTCCACCAGATAGTTAACCTCTCCGAGTTTACCCACTACTCGGAAGGGTCCCATCCAATCATCCTGAAAGGCCCTCTGCCTTGTTGGGATCATAACGAGAACGAGCTTGTCTTGAGCGAACTCAACCATGTTAGCCTTTTGATTGTGCCAGTGCTTGACCAATGCTTGTCCAGCTTTCAAGTTATCGCTTGCTTCCGTCATCATCTGCGACATTCTCCTCCAGAGACCTATCACGTAGTCAGTCACTCTAACTGGCTTGGGGGAAGGAGCACTCTCCAACCCCTCCTTAATCAGGGCCAATGGACCTCTGACGGGATGACCATAGAGTAGTTCGAAGGGAGAGTAACCTACTCCCTCCTGAGGGACTTCTCTATAAGCAAAGAGAAGGCATGGCAGTAGAAGGTCCCATTTACGCTTAAGGGGTTCCTCTAAAGCACCTATCATGCTCTTCATGGTTCGGTTGAACCGTTCTACCAACCCATTGGTTTGTGCGTGGTAAGCTGTTGAGAACTTGTAAGTAACCCCACAGGTTTTCCACATGGCTTTCATGTAGTGGGACATAAAGTTTGACCCCCTGTCAGAGATTACTTCCTTAGGAAACCCGACCCTAGTAAAAATACCAAGGAGGGCCTTAGCCACAGCCGGAGCTGTAACAGTCCTCATAGGAATTGCCTCAGGATACCTAGTAGCATGGTCTACTACAACAAGTATAAACCTGTTGCCTGAGGAGGTTGGAGGATCAAGGGGACCAACGATGTCAATCCCTACTCTCTCAAATGGGACTCCCACAACTGGGAGAGGCACTAACGGTGCCACATTCTTGGATCCAACCTTACCAGAGATCTGCCAGGTGTGGCAGCTCCTGCAGTGGTTTTCTACTTCGGCCCCCATCTTTGGCCAATAGAAGTAGAGCGAGAGCCTTTCCTTAGTCTTCTTGAAACTCAAGTGACCAGCCAAAGGAATCTCGTGGGCTAACTGCAAGAACTGTGGTCTGTTCTCTTGGGGTACTACAAGTCGTTTGTAGTCTCCAGGTGCAGACTCGGTCGGTTCACTGTAGAAGAGGCCATCTTCCCAGTGCAACCTGTATTTCCCAGGCTCTTGCCCTTCAGCCTGAGCTTCTGCCTGGTGGCAAAGACCTTCCAGAGTTGGACATTCTCTCTGTCCCTTACTGAAGTCTGCCCTGTTGGGTCCACCTTCTGCCAGTAAAGACTGCAGCTCAGGATGGTCAACAGGATCCAGATCTCCAATGAGTTCCTGGCCTTCCATTAGCTCTTCCTCAGAGTCTAATTCTACCACACAGGGTTGTACCTCCCTCTCAGCCTCGGCTGCAGGTGGAGTTACGGGTGTAACTTTGGACAACCAAGGGGAAGTCCGTGTTGGCTGCACTGGAATGCTGGCTGCGGGTTTCGGGATAGAAGTCTTAGGTTTCCCTTTCGCTTCTGATTTCTTGGAGACAGCGGCCGACAATTCCAGTGGAGCAGGAGTGATATCTTTCTTCATCATCTCCTGGAGAGTTCCGTGCATGGTCCTCTCTCTTGCGGGTCTGGTTAGCTCCTGTAACCGTTTACTGGGAGGTCTGGGAGTATGCGATACAACTCCGAGAGTTTTCAAATCGTTACCCAACAGTACGCGTCCTGGTACCTCACTCTGTATGCTGACAGGTATCTTCACAGTCATGTTGTTAACCTGGATGAGAACTTGTAATTGGGGAAACATCTGCACAGGCCCTCCAGCTAACTTGGTGAGGCGTTTGGGTGCCTTAGCAACATCCTCGGCCTGAAAAAACGATTTATCCACCACAGTTATGCTGGCCCCAGTGTCCCTAATGGCAGGAGTCTCCTGACCATTCACCTGGACACTGTCCTTATAATACTCTTTAGTATTATCGGGGATAGAATTATAGACATCTAAATTCTGTTGTTCCCACAACCCCAGAGATACTAAAGAAACGCTGGCTGAGACTCCAATGGGTTCGTCAGCTAGCAGTAGAAAGTTTCCACTTGCCATTTGGACTTCCTCCTCTGGAGCGAAGGCTAAGGAGACAAGCTGGACCCCTGAAGGTTTACCCTTACATCTGGGATCTCCTTTCACGTGATCAGTCGAGCCACAAACAAAGCATTTACCGAATGCTTTCTGGAATGATGGCTTGTTCTGACCTCCTTCCGGTTTGGCACCAGAAGACACACTATTCTGCTGTGGTTTTCCCGGTGGCTTACCCTTCTGGTTTTGTTTGGGGCCATCTTTGGAATGTGAGTTATTCGAATTCTCTTTTGAGTCTTTTTTAGGCTGTTTTCCCTCATCCTTTTTCTGAGTTGCCCCAGAATCCTTATGAGTAGCCCTGTTGGCAACCCACAAGTCAGCAGCCTTAGCTAGCTCCTTGGAATCCAATTCCTTCGAATCAGCCAAGTGCTGTCTGAGCTCAGGAGAACAGGCATCATAAATAGACTCCAACATAAAAAGATTTCTCATACCCTCATAAGTGTTCACTTTGTAACCCTTAATCCATCCCTCTAAGTTTTTCAACCCTTCACTCACCCAGGTAGCCCAAGGGGTACCATCATGCTTTTTGAGGGTTCTAAACCTCTTAAGATACTGGGAAGGGGTCTTCCCAAATCTAGCTATTAAAGCTAGTTTCACACTTTCGTAATCCGTATTATCCGCCTCCCCCAACTCCATTACCACATCAGTCGCAACAGGAGGGAGCCTAGAGAACAACCAGGGGAACAACGCATTCCCTGTGATGTCCTGGAGCCCATGATTGTATTCAAACAGTTTCAACCAATCCAACACATCCAATCTCGGTTCATACATACCCACTTATTCCTTCGGCATCCGGGGTCTTTTGGGACTGGAGCTCCTAGAGGAACCAGCGGAGAGAGAAGCATTTTCCATAGACAACTGTTTCATCTCTAACTCGTGATTAAGTTCTATTTCTCTGAGTCTTAACTCAGCTTGCTTCTGCTCAGCCTGGGCATTCATCCGTCTGAACTCGAGCTCTTGGTTTCGTTCAGATTGAGCCAAGAACCGTTTATATTCTAGTTCGAGCATCATTTTTTCAAGTTCAAAATAAGCAGGGTTACTTGTGGGACGTGGTATGGGCCCCGTATGCACAGCTGGTAAGGCAGGTAGAGGAGCAGGGGAGACAGTTTCGTTAGCCTCTCCGTCCTCGTCAGCCTCTTCATCGCTATCATCAGAATCACGATTCAGATCAACACCATTACTGTTTTCTACAGTTGCTGGAGAGATTGGTTCCTCTGAACCAGTACCCAGACTTTGGTTCGCCAGCAATCTCTCGATTAGTTCTAACTTCTTGCCTCTTACAGGAAGATTCTCTTGCCTACAGAGAGCTTGCAGACTCTCAGTATTTTCACTTGACAAAGACTCTTGACTATAAGTTTCCATTGTAGACATGTTTTTTGAAAGTTGCTTTTTGTGCAAAGTTTTGTGGTTAGTTATCCTACAGTGTCGAAAAGCACTCTAAACTGTATACTCGATACAAATCCCACCGCTGTACACCAGTGTTAGGCGGAAACCTGTGCAGTTCCCTCTGGGACCACTGCAAAAGATTTAGGACTACAGGCGTTGGCGGGGAACCCACTTGGTAGCAATCTGCACCACACAGATTCACGTGGTAGCTGTGGCTGAGCAGTCAGAGTTCTCCCAAGAAAAGTTGAGCCGTATGTGGATTATACAAAATAGGGCAATTCTTCACAGCAAGACAAGCAAACACGCAACGAGGCTTAGTGTAAATATATTAAGGTATTTATTTATAACAAAATGTCTATGAAAAACACTAAGGCAAATCACGGCAAACAAATCAAAAACAATTACTCTACGGAGTAGACGATCAATCCCCCTAGCAATCTCGACAACTCTAGGTTCTACTGGTACTCCTTATTTTCGGACAGAGGTCAACCCAGATGACACTCAAATATTAGTACTTCTAATACCTCAACCCAGATGACACTCGAATATTAGTTAGGACGGGAGAGAAAAAGATAGGCAGGTTACGAAATCAACACAGTTCGATCCTATTGGATAAAATGCAAGGCAGGAAGGCTAGAATCACAATAGATCATAAAGTTCAGAGGCCAGGCCCACTCGGAGAGAGGCAAGGTGCGATGTCCCAAAAAGTCTCTAGTGGAGATGCATTCAAGTCTGTATTGCAAATTGTTATCGGTGGATTGAACCAGTTCAGAACAACGAATGAGAAAAGCTTGGAGGCGACCCAACGGAATGGAGAGGATTAAGACACCTCACTCGAACCGATCGAAAGGGAAGCCAGGCTGACACGGTACCTTGTTGTGGAGGGCAGCTCCGGCGGGGGCAGTTGTTCCTGGTGGTGGATGCACGTTGGTTTTTTGCCAAGAGTAGAGATGATCTCGTCATCGAAGAAAATGAAGTCCGGTGCACCACCAGGGAAGAGACCAGCCGCGGAGTGCTCCGTCACAAGGCACCACCTTTTGGTCGCGGTTCAGGGGTAGTGGCTATCCGGTTGCCGAGGTGCTTCTGCACGGGCAATTCGACCACCGCGTCCTGAGGCGAATAAAAAGCAAAGGGGACTGGTTGTTCCCACCAGTCAGGGGAAGAGACTCTCCGGCAGGGAGATCTCCTCTGTCGTCAGGAAGTGGTGAGTCGGTTCCGCAGGGCTCCACCGGAGGTGTCGTCGTGCAGGTCGGCTCAGCGTTACCCTCATCAGATTCTTATGTCCTGTGGCGACTTCTGAAGATCCAGTCCCAAAAGCCCTGCTTTTATTCAGAAAACCTCCATTCATTCAGCCTAGCTGTCAATCAACACATGCTAAGTGGTGAGCGGGAAGGCTCACCACCTGGGCCAATCACTCCAGAGTGCGACCGGAGTTGGCAAGGCAACTCGGTCCAGGGTGCCTAAACCCCCTCCCACACCCCTGTGGTAACCCAGACAGAATGGCACCACTTTGGAGGGTCTCTGTACAGAGCCCGCCAAAAGTGGAACAAAGGGCTCGACCTTTGGTTTAGGAGTCACAGAGACGAACACAGATGCCATTTTACAAACCAAGTTCTGGCATAAAATACCACTCGATAAACCTATTTAAGATAAGTAGATCGGTGGTACGTCAGAGATTAATGAGAAAAAGTATCAATCTCCAACAATAGGACGAGTCCCATAGGGTTATGTTCGGGGACGAACATAACAAGTAGTTTCCACTGCCACCAGCCAAAACTCGACGAGGGGGGAAGGGACAGTACCCCCTCGAGTAACAGATCTAGGAGTAATTGAATTACCCCTACTAGTACGTCCACAATAAGGTGGTTTGTACTAGTCCTGTTAGTAAATTTAGGTCTAGTAAAGCCAATGGTGACTTTACATGCCCGGGGAGACAGTAGTCAGTCCCCGGGTATGGAGTCTATGGTGGGGGACCCGCTAGGGCGCCTCCGTGTTACGGCACGTAGGGTGCGGTGTAACACACATAGAAAAACATATGGGACCCTATGGAGTAAAAGACCCCATAGCCCATCGAACACATTGACATTTCAAAAGGAATTACACACATACATGTCCAAGAGTGGGAGAAAAGAGTCTCACTCTTGGCAGGATGGAAAAAAAAACTCCAGAAATCCAGCAAAGCTACTGGGGGAATCACTAGGTTAGGAAATTCACCCTAAACAGAGAATTCTCCCTAACAACCCCCACCCTCCAGCAGTGAGGGGCACCTGCCAGCAGGCCCCCACTCATGTTCCACTCATGTCCCCCTGCACCTCCACCCCCCAGCAGTGAGGGGAACCTGCCAGCCGGCCCCCACTCATGTCCCACTCATGTCCCCCAGCACCCCCACCCCCAGCAGTGAGGGTCAACTGCCAGCAGGCCCCCACTCATGTCCCCCTGCACCCCCACCCCCAGCAGTGAGGGGCACCTGTCAGCAGGCCCCCACTCATGTCCCACTCATGTTCACCTGTACCCCCACCCTCCAGCAGTGAGGGGCGTCTATCAGCAGGCCCCCACTCATGTCCCCAATTACCCCCACCCCCCGGCAGTGAGGGGCACCTACCAGCATGCCCTGACTCATGTCCCCCTGCACCCCCACCCCCCAGCAGTGAGGGACACCTGCCAGCAGGCCCCCAATCATGCCCCACTCATGTCCCCCTGCAACCCACCCCCCAGCAGTGAGGGGCACCTGCCAGCAGGCCCCCACTCATGTCCCACTCATGTCCCCCTGCACCCCCACCCCCCAGCAGTGAGGGGCACCTGCCAGCAGGCCCCCACTCATGCACCGCAGCACCCCCACCCACCGGCAGTGAGGGGCTCCTGCCATCAGGCCCCCACTCATGTCCCCCAGCACCCCCACCCCCCAGCAGTGAGGGTCAAGTGCCAGCAGGCCCCCACTCATGTCCCACTCATGTCCCCCTGCACCCCCACCCCCCAGCAGTGAGGTGCACCTGCCAGCAGGCCCCCACTCATGCCCCCCAGCACCCCATCCCCCAGCAGTGAGGGGCACCTGCCAGCAGGCCCCCACTCATGTCCC
This sequence comes from Ambystoma mexicanum, assembly GCF_040938575.1. Lineage (NCBI taxonomy): Eukaryota > Metazoa > Chordata > Amphibia > Caudata > Ambystomatidae > Ambystoma > Ambystoma mexicanum. The sequence goes on from NC_090927.1 coordinate 372,198,205, forward strand.
CCAGCACCCCCACCCCCCAATAGTGAGGGTCAAGTGCCAGCAGGCCCCCACTCATGTCCCACTCATGTCCCCCTGCACCCTCACCCCCCAGCAGTGAGGGGCATGTGCCAGCAGGCCCCCGCTCATGTCCCATTCATGTCCCCCTGCTCCCCCACCCCCCAGCAGTGAGGGGCACCTGCCAGCATGCCTCCACTTATCTCCCCCAGCACCCCCATCCCCAGCAGTGAGGGGCACCTACCAGAAGGCCCTGACTCATGTCCTGCTGCACCCCCACCCCCAGCAGTGAGGGGCACCTGCCAGCAGACCACCACACATGTCCCACTCATGTCCCCAAGCACCCCCACCCCCCAGCAGTAAGGGGCACCTGCTAGCAGGCACCCACCCATGTCCCACTCATGTCCCCTTCACCCCCACCCCCCAGCAGTGAGGGGCACCTGCCAGCAGGCCCCCACTCATGTCCCCCTGCACCCCCACCTCCTAGCAGTGAGGGGCACCTGCCAGCAGGACCCCGCTCATGTCCCACTCATATACCCCTGCACCTCCACCCCCCAGCAGTGAGGGGCACCTGCCAGCAGGCCCCCACTCATGTCCCCCTGCACCCCCAGCAGTGAGGGGTACCTGCCAGCAGGCCCCCACTCATGTCCCACTCATGTCCCCCTGCACCCCCACCACCCAGCAGTGAGGGGCACCTGCCAGCAGGCCCCCACTCATGTCCCACTCATGTCCACCAGCACCCCCACCCCCAGCAGAGAGGGTCACCTGCCAGCAGGCCCCCACTCATGTCCCACTCATGTGCCCCTGCTCTCCCACCACCAAGCAGTGAGGGGCACCTGCCAGAAGGCCTCCACGCATGTCCCCCAGCACCCCCACCCCCCAGCAGTGAGAGGCACCTGCCAGCAGGCCCTGACTCATGTCCCCCTGCACCCCCACCCCCTGCAGTGGAGGCACCTGCCAGCAGGCCCCCACTCATGACCCACTCATATCCCCCTGCACCCCACCCCCCAGCAGTAAGGGGCAACTGCCAGCAGGCCCCCACTCATGTCAACCTGCGCCATCACCCCCAGCAGTGAAGGGCACCTGCCAGCAGGCCCCCACTCATGTCCCACTCATGTCCCCCTGCACCCCTAGCCCCTAGCAGTGAGGGGCACCTACCAGCAGGCCCCCACGCATGTCAACCAGCACCCCTACCCCCAGCAGTCAGGGGCACCTGCCATCAGGCCCCCACTCATGTCTCCCAGCAATGCCAACCCCGAGCAGTGAGGGGCATCTGCCAGCAGGCCCCCACTCATGTCCCCCAGCACCCCCATCCCCCAGCAGTGAGGGTCACCTGCCAGCAGGCCCCCACTCATGTCCCACTCATGTCCCCCTGCACCCCCACCCCCCAGCAGTGAGGGGCACCTGCCAGCAGGCCCCCACTCATGCCCCCCAGCACCCCCACCTCCCAGCAGTGAGGATCACCTGCCAGCATGCCTTGACTCATGTCCCCCTGCAAGACCACCCTCCAGCAGTGAGGGGCACCTGCCAGCAGGCCCCCACTCATGTCCCCCAACATCCCCACCCCCCAGAAGTGAGGGTGACCTGCCAGCATGCCCTAACTAATGCCCCACTCATGTCTCCCTGCACCGCCACCCCCCAGCAGTGAGGGGCACCTGCCAGCAGACCCCCACTCATGTCCCACTCATGTCCACCAGCACCCCCACCCCCCAGCAGAGAGGGTCACCTGCCAGCAGGCCCCCACTCAGGTCCCACATATGTCCCCCTGGACCCCCACCCCGGGCAGTGATGGGCACCTACCAGCAGGCCCCCACTCATGTCCCACTCATGTCCCCCTGCTCCCCACCCCCCAGCAGTGAGGGGCACCTGCCAGCAGGCCTCCACTCATGTCCCCCAGCACCCCCACCCCCCAGCAGTGAGGGGCACCTGCCAGAAGGCCCTGACTCATGTCCCCCTGCACCCCCACCTCCAGCAGTGAGGGGCACCTGCCAGCAGGCCACCACTCATATCCCACTCATGTCCCCCTGCACCCCCACTCCCCAGCAGTGAGGGGCACCTGCCAGCAGGCCCCCACTCATGTCCCACTCATGTCCCCCTGCACCCCCACCCCCCAGCAGTGAGGGGCACCTGCCAGCAGGCCCCCACTCATGTCCCACTTATGTCCCCCTGCACCCCCACCCCCAGCAGTGAGGGGCACCTGCCAGCAGGCCCCCACTCATGTCCCCCTGCTCCCCCACCCCCCAGCAGTGAGGGGCACCTGCCAGCAGGCCTCCACTCATGTCCCCCAGCACCCCCACCCCCAGCAGTGAGGGGCACATGCCAGCAGGCCCTGACTCATGTCCCCATGCACCCCCATCCCCAGCAGTAAGGGGCACCTGCCAGCAACCTCCCACTCATGTCCCACTCATGTCCCCCTGCACCCCACCCCCCAGCAGTAAGGGGCACCTGCCAGCAGGCCCCCACTCATGTCCCACTCATGTCCCCCTGCACCCCCACCCCCCAGCAGTGAGGGATACCTGCCAGCAGGCCCCCACTCATGTCCCCCAGCACCTCCACCCCCCAGCAGTGAGGGGCACCTGCCAGCAGGCCTCTACTCATGTCCCCCAGCACCCCCACCCCCCAGCAGTGAGAATCACCTGCCAGCAGGCCCCCACTCATGTCCCCCTGCACCCCCACACCCCCCAGCAGTGTGGGTCACCTGCCAGCAGGACCCCACTCATGTCCCACTCATTTCCCCCTGCACCTCCACCCCCCAGCAGTGAGGGGCACCTGCCAGCAGGCCCCCACTCATGTCCCCCTGCACCCCCACCCCCCAGCAGTGAGGGGCACCTGCCAGCAGACCTCCACTCATGTCCCCCAGCATCCCCACCCCCAGCAGTGAGGGGCACCTGCCAGCAGGCCCCCACTCATGTCCCACTCATGTCCCCCTGCACCCCCACCCCCCAGCAGTGAGGGGCACCTGCCAGCAGGCCCCCACTCATGTCCCCCTGCACCCCCACCCCCCAGCAGTGAGGGGCACCTGCCAGCAGGACCCCACTCATGTCCCACTCATGTCCCCCTGTACCTCCACCCCCCAGCAGTGAGGGGAACCTGCCAGTAGGCCCCTACTCATGTCCCCCTGCACCCCCACCCCCCATCAGTGAGGGGCACCTGCCAGCAGGCCCCCACTCATGTCCCACTCATGTCCCCCTGCACCCCCACCCCCCAGCATTGAGATGCACATGCCAGCAGGCCCCCACTTATGTCCCACTCATGTCCCCCAGCACCCCCACCCTCCAGCCGTGAGGGTGACCTGCCAGCAGGCCCCCACTCATGTCCACCAGCACCCCCACCCCCAGCAGAGAGGGTCACCTGCCAGCAGGCCCCCACTCATGTCCCACTTATGTCCCCCTGCACCCCCACCCCCAGCAGTGAGGGGCACCTGCCAGCAGGCCCCCACTCATGTCCCACTCATGTCCCCCTGCTCCCCCACCCCCCAGCAGTGAGGGGCACCTGCCAGCAGGCCTCCACTCATGTCCCCCAGCACCCCCACCCCCAGCAGTGAGGGGCACCTGCCAGAAGGTCCTGACTCATGTCCCCCTGCACCCCCATCCCCAGGAGTGAGGGGCACCTGCCAGCAGCCCCCCACTCATGTCCCACTCATGGCCCCCTGCACCCCTACCCCCAGCAGTAAGGGGCACCTGCCAGCAGGCCCCCACTCATGTCCCACTCATGTCCCCCTGCACCCCCACCCCCCCAGCAGTGAGGGACACCTGCCAGCAGGCCCCCACTCATGTCCCCCAGCACCCCCACCCCCCAGCAGTGAGGGGCACCTGCCAGCAGGCCTCCACTCATGTCCCCCAGCACCCCCACCCCCCAGCAGTGAGAGTCACCTGCCAGCAGGACCCCACTCATTTCCCCCTGCACCTCCACCCCCCATCAGTGAGGGGCACCTGCCAGCAGGCCCCCACTCATGTCCCCCTACACCCCCACCCCCCAGCAGTGAGGGGCACCTGCCAGCAGGCCTCCACTCATGTCCCCCAGCACCCCCACCCCCAGCAGTGAGGGACACCTGCCAGCAGGCCCCCACTCATGTCCCACTCATGTCCCCCTGCACCCCCACCCCCCAGCAGTGAGGGGCACCTGCCAGCAGGCCCCCACTCATGTCCCCCTGCACCCCCACCCCCGAGCAGTGAGGGGCACCTGCCAGCAGGCCCCCACTCATGTCCCCCTGCACTCCCACCTCCTAGCAGTGAGGGGCACCTGCCAGCAGGACCCCACTCATGTCCCACTCATGTCCCCCTGCACCCCCACCCCCCAGCAGTGAGGGGCACCTGCCAGCAGGCCCCCACTCATGTCCCCCTGTACCTCCACCCCCCAGCAGTGAGGGGCACCTGGCAGCAGGCCCCCACTCATGTCCCACTCATGTCCCCCTGCACCCAAACCCCCCAGCAGTGAGGGGCACCTGCCAGCAGGCCCCCACTCATGTCCCACTCATGTCCCCCAGCACCCACACCCCCCAGCAGTGAGGGTCACCTGCCAGCAGGCCCCCACTCATGTCCCACTCATGTCCACCAGCAACCCACACCCAGCAGAGAGGGTCACCTGCCAGCAGGCCCCCACTCATGTCCCACTCATGTCCCCCTGCTCCCCCACCACCAAGCAGTGAGGGGCACCTGCCAGAAGGCCTCCACTCATGTCCCCCAGCACCCCCACCCCCCAGCAGTGAGAGGCACCTGCCAGCAGGCCCTGACTCATGTCCCCCTACACTCCCACCCCCAGCAGTGGAGGCACCTGCCAGCAGGCCCCCACTCATGTCCCACGCATATCCCCCTGCACCCCCACCCCCCAGCAATAAGGGGCAACTGCCAGCAGGCCCCCACTCATGTCAACCTGCACCCTCACCTCCCAGCAGTGCGGTGCACCTGCCAGCAGTCCCCCACTCATGTCCCACTCATGTCCCCCTGCACCCTCACCCCCCAGCAGTAAGGGGCACCTGCCAGCATGCCTTGACTCATGTCCCCCTGCACCACCACCCCCCAGCAGTGAAGGGCACCTGCCAGCAGGCCCACACACATGTCCCACTCATATCCCCCTGCACCCCCACCCCCAGCAATAAGGGGCAACTGTCAGCAGGCCCCCACTCATGTCAACCTGCACCCTCACCTCCCAGCAGTGCGGTGCACCTGCCAGCAGGCCCCCACTCATGTCCCACTCATGTCCCCCTGCACCCTCACCCCCCAGCAGTGAGGGGCACCTGCCAGCATGCCTTGACTCATGTCCCCCTGCACCACCAGCCCCCAGCAGTGAGGGGCACCTACCAGCAGGCCCCCACTCATGCCAACCAGCACCCCTCCCCCCAGCAGTCAGGGGCACCTGCCACCAGGCCCCCACTCATGTCTCCCTGCAATGCCAACCCCCAGCAGTGAGGGGCACCTGCCAGCAGGCCCCCACTCATGTCCCCCTGCACCCCACCCCCAGCAGTGAGGGGCACCTGCCAGCAGGCCCCCACACATGCCCCCCAGCACCCCCACCCCCCAGCAGTGAGGGGCACCTGCCAGCAGGCCCCCACTCATGTCCCCCAGCACCCCCACCCCCAGCAGTGAGGGTCAAGTGCCAGCAGGCCCCCACTCATGTCCCACTCATGTCCCCCTGCACCCCCACCCCCCAGCAGTGAGGGGCACCTGCCAGCAGGCTCCCACTCATGCCCCCCAACACGCCCACCCCCCAGCAGTGAGGGGCACCTGCCAGCAGGCACACACTCATGTTCCCAGCACCCCCCCAACAGTGAGGGTCAAGTGCCAGCAGCCCCCCACTCATGTCCCCCAGCACCCCCACCCCCCAGTAGTGAGGGGCACCTGCCAGAAGGCCCTGACTCATGTCCCCCTGCACCCCCACCCCCAGCAATGAGGGGCACCTGCCAGCAGGCCCCCACTAATGTCCCACTCATGTCCCCCTGCACCCCCACCCCCAGTAGTGAGGGGCCATGCCAGCAGGCCCCCACTCATGTCCCACTCATGTCCCCCTGCACCCCCACCCACCAGCAGTGAGGGGCACCTGCCAGCAGGCCCCCACTCATGTCCCCCTGCACTGCCACCACCCCAGCAGTGAGGGCCACCTGCCAGCAGGACCCCACTCATGTCTCACTCATGTCCCCCTGCACCTCCACCGCCCAGCAGTGAGGGGCACCTGCCAGCAGGCCCCCACTCATGTCCCACTCAAGCCCCCCTGCACCCCCACCCCCAGCAGTGAGATGCACCTGCCAGCAGGCCCCCACTCATGTCCCACTCATGTCCCCCAGCACCCCCACCCCCAGCAGTGAGGGGCACCTGCCAGCAGGCCTCCACTCATGTCCCCCAGCGCCCCCACCCCCGGCAGTGAGGGGCACCTGCCAGCAGGCCCTGACTCATGTCCCCCTGCACTCCCATCCCCAGCAGTGAAGGGCACCTGCCAGCAGCCCCCCACTCATGTCCCACTCATGTCCCCCTGCACCCCCACCCTCCAGCAGTAAGGGGCACCTGCCAGCAGGCCCCCACTCATGTCCCACTGATGTCCCCCTGCACCCCCACCCCCCAGCAGTGAGGGACACCTGCCAGCAGGCCCCCACTCATGTCCCCCAGCACCCCCACCCCCCAGCAGTGAGGGGCACCTGCCTGCAGTTCTCCACTCATGTCCCCCAGCACCCCTACCCCCCAGCAGTGAGGGTCAATTGCCAGCAGGCCCCCACTCATGTCCCACTCATGTCCCCCTGCACCCCCACCCCCCAGCAGTGAGGGGCTCCTGCCAGCAGGCCCCCACTCATGCCCCCAGCACCCCCACCCCCCAGCAGTGAGGGGCACCTGCCAGCAGGCCCCCACTCATGTTCCCCAGCACCCCCACCCCCCAACAGTGAGGGTCAAGTGCCAGCACCCCCCCACTCTTGCACCACTCATGTCAACCAGCACCCCCACCCCCAGCAGTGAGAGGCAGCTGCAAGCAGGACCCCACTTATGTCTCCCAGCACCGCCAAACCCCAGCAGTGAGGGGCACCTGCCAGCAGGCCACCACTCATGTCCCACTCATGTCCCCCAGCACCCCCACCCCCCAGCAGTGAGGGTCACCTGCCAGCAGGCCCCCACTCATGTCCCACTCATGTCCCCTGCACCCTCACCCCCGAGCAGTGAGGGGCACCTGCCAGCAGGCCCCCACTCATGTCCCCCTGCACCCCCACCTCCTAGCAGTGAGGGGCACCTGCCAGCAGGACCCCACTCATGTCCCACTCATGTCCCCCTGCACCTCCATCCCCCAGCAGTGAGGGGCACCTGCCAGCAGGCCCCCACTCATGTCCCCCTGCACCTCCACCCCCCAGCAGTGAGGGGCACCTGGCAGCAGGCCCCCACTCATGTCCCACTCATGTCCCCCTGCACCCAAACCCCCCAGCAGTGAGGGGCACCTGCCAGCCGGCCCCTACTCATGTCCCACTCATGTCCCCCAGCACCCACACCCCCCAGCAGTGAGGGTCACCTGCCAGCAGGCCCCCACTCATGTCCCACTCATGTCCACCAGCACCCCCACCCCCAGCAGAGAGGGTCACCTGCCAGCAGGCCCCCACTCATGTCCCACTCATGTCCCCCTGCTCCCCCACCACCAAGCAGTGAGGGGCACCTGCCAGAAGGCCTCCACTCATGTCCCCCAGCACCCCCACCCCCCAGCAGAGAGAGGCACCTGCCAGCAGGCCCTGACTCATGTCCCCCTACACTCCCACCCCCAGCAGTGGAGGCACCTGCCAGCAGGCCCCCACTCATGTCCCACTCATATCCCCCTGCACCCCCACCCCCCAGCAATAAGGGGCAACTGCCAGCAGGCCCCCACTCATGTCAACCTGCACCCTCACCTCCCAGCAGTGCGGTGCACCTGCCAGCAGGCCCCCACTCATGTCCCACTCATGTCCCCCTGCACCCTCACCCCCCAGCAGTGAGGGGCACCTGCCAGCATGCCTTGACTCATGTCCCCCTGCACCACCACCCCCCAGCAGTGAAGGGCACCTGCCAGCAGGCCCCCACTCATGTCCCCCTGCGCCCCCAGCCCCCAGCAGTGAGGGGCACCTACCAGCAGGCCCCCACTCATGCCAACCAGCACCCCTCCCCCCAGCAGTCAGGGGCACCTGCCACCAGGCCCCCACTCATGTCTCCCAGCAATGCCAACCCCCAGCAGTGAGGGGCACCTGCCAGCAGGCCCCCACTCATGTCCCCCTGCACCCCCACCCCCAGCAGTGAGGGGCACCTGCCAGCAGGCCCCCACTCATGCCCCCCAGCACCCCCACCCCCCAGCAGTGAGGGGCACCTGCCAGCAAGCCCCCACTCATGTCCCCCAGCACCCCCACCCCCAGCAGTGAGGGTCAAGTGTCAGCAGGCCCCCACTCATGTCCCACTCATGTCCCCCTGCACCCCCACCCCCCAGCAGTGAGGGGCACCTGCCAGCAGGCCCCCACTCATGCCCCCCAACACGCCCACACCCCAGCAGTGAGGGGCACCTGCCAGCAGGCACACACTCATGTCCCCAGCACCCCCACGCCCCAACAGTGAGGGTCAAGTGCCAGCAGCCCCCCACTCATGTCCCACTCATGTCCCCCAGCACCCCCACCCCCCAGCAGTGAGGGGCACCTGCCAGCAGGCCCCCACTAATGGCCCACTCATGTCCCCCTGCACCCCCACCCACCAGTAGTGAGGGGCACCTGCCAGCAGGCCCCCACTCATGTCCCACTCATGTCCCCCTGCACCCCCACCCACCAGCAGTGAGGGGCACCTGCCAGTAGGCCCCCACTCATGTCCCCCTGCACCGCCACCACCCAGTAGTGAGGGGCACCTGCCAGCAGGCCCCCACTCATGTCCCACTCATGTCCCCCTGCACCCCCACCCACCAGCAGTGAGGGGCACCTGCCAGCAGGCCCCCACTCATGTCCCCCTGAACCGCCACCACCCCAGCAGTGAGGGGCACCTGCCAGCAGGACCCCACTCATGTCTCACTCATGTCCCCCTGCACCTCCACCGCCCAGCAGTGAGGGGCACCTGCCAGCAGGCCCCCACTCATGTCCCACTCAAGTCCCCCTGCACCCCCACCCCCAGCATTGAGATGCACCTGCCAGCAGGCCCCCACTCATGTCCCACTCATGTCCCCCAGCACCCCCACCCCAGCAGTGAGGGGCACCTGCCAGCAGGCCTCCACTCATGTCCCCCAGCACCCCCACCCCCGGCAGTGAGGGGCACCTGCCAGCAGGCCCTGACTCATGTCCCCCTGCACTCCCATCCCCAGCAGTGAAGGGCACCTGCCAGCAGCCCCCCACTCATGTCCCACTCATGTCCCCCTGCACCCCCACCCTCCTGCAGTAAGGGGCACCTGCCAGCAGGCCCCCACACATGTCCCACTGATGTCCCCCTGCACCCCCACCCCCCAGCAGTGAGGGACACCTGCCAGCAGGCCCCCACTTATGTCCCCCAGCACCCCCACCCCCCAGCCGTGAGGGGCACCTGCCTGCAGTTCTCCACTCATGTCCCCCAGCACCCCTAGCCCCCAGCAGTGAGGGTCAATTGCCAGCAGGCCCCCACTCATGTCCCACTCATGTCCCCCTGCATCTCCACCCCCCAGCAGTGAGGGGCACCTGCCAGCAGTCCCCCACTCATGCCCCCTGCACCCCCACCCCCCAGCAGTGAGGGGCACCTGCCAGCAGGCCCCCACTCATGTCCCCCAGCACCCCCACCCCCCAGCAATGAGGGCCAAGTGCAAGCTGGCCCCCACTCATGTCCCACTCATGTCCCCCTGCACCCCCACCCCCCAGCAGTGAGGGGCTCCTGCAGGCAGGCCCCCACTCATGCCCCCAGCACCCCCACCCTCCAGCAGTGAGGGGCACCTGCCAGCAGGCCCCCACTCATGTTCCCAAGCACCCCCACCCCCCAACAGTGAGGGTCAAGTGCCAGCACCCCCCCACTCTTGTACCACTCATGTCAACCAGCACCCCCACCCCCAGCAGTGAGAGGCAGCTGCAAGCAGGACCCCACTCATGTCTCCCAGCACCGCCAACCCCCAGCAGTGAGGGGAACCTGCCAGCAGGCCACCACTCATGTCCCACTCATGTCCCCCAGCACCCCCACCCCCCAGCAGTGAGGGGCACCTGGCAGCAGGACCCCACTCATGTCCCACTCATGTCCCCCTGCACCTCCACCCCCCAGCAGTGAGGGGCACCTGCCAGGAGGCCCCCACTCATGTCCCCTGCACCTCCACCCCCCAGCAGTGAGGGGCACCTGGCAGCAGGCCCCCACTCATGTCCCACTCAGGTCCCCCTGCACCCAAACCCCCCAGCAGTGAGGAGCACCTGCCAGCAGGCCCCCACTCATGTCCCACTCATGTCCCCCAGCACCCACACCCCCCAGCAGTGAGGGTCACCTGCCAGCAGGCCCCCACTCATGTCCCACTCATGTCCACCAGCACCCCCACCCCCAGCAGAGAGGGTCACCTGCCAGCAGGCCCCCACTCATGTCCCACTCATGTCCCCCTGCTCCCCCACCACCAAGCAGTGAGGGGCACCTGCCAGAAGGCCTCCACTCATGTCCCCCAGCACCCCCACCCCCCAGCAGTGAGAGGCACCTGCCAGCAGACCCTGACTCATGTCCCCCTACACTCCCACCCCCAGCAGTGGAGGCACCTGCCAGCAGGCCCCCACTCATGTCCCACTCATATCCCCCTGCATCCCCACCCCCCAGCAATAAGGGGCAACTGCCAGCAGGCCCCCACTCATGTCAACCTGCACCCTCACCTCCCAGCAGTGCGGTGCACCTGCCAGCAGGCCCCCACTCATGTCCCACTCATGTCCCCCTGCACCCTCACCCCCCAGCAGTGAGGGGCACCTGCCAGCATGCCTTGACTCATGTCCCCCTGCACCACCACCCCCCAGCAGTGAAGGGCACCTGCCAGCAGGCCCCCACTCATGTCCCCCTGCGCCCCCAGCCCCCAGCAGTGAGGGGCACCTACCAGCAGGCCCCCACTCATGCCAACCAGCACCCCTCCCCCCAGCAGTCAGGGGTACCTGCCACCAGGCCCCCACTCATGTCTCCCAGCAATGCCAACCCCCAGCAGTGAGGGGCACCTGCCAGCAGGCCCCCACTCATGTCCCCCTGCACCCCCACCCCCAGCAGTGAGGGGCACCTGCCAGCAGGCCCCCACTCATGCCCCCCAGCACCCCCACCCCCCAGCAGTGAGGGGCACCTGTCAGCAGGCCCCCACTCATGTCCCCCAGCACCCCCACCCCCAGCAGTGAGGGTCAAGTGTCAGCAGGGCCCCACTCATGTCCCACTCATGTCCCCCTGCACCCCCACCCCCAGCAGTGAGGGGCACCTGCCAGCAGGCCCCCACTCATGCCCCCCAACACGCCCACCCCCCAGCAGTGAGGGGCACCTGCGCAGGCACACACTCATGTCCCCAGCACCCCCACCCCCCAACAGTGAGGGTCATGTGCCAGCAGCCCCCCACTCATGTCCCACTCATGTCCCCCAGCACCCCCACCCCCCAGCAGTGAGGGGCACCTGCCAGAAGGCCCTGACTCATGTCCCCCTGCACCCCCACCCCCAGCAATGAGGGGCACCTGCCAGCAGGCCCCCACTAATGGCCCACTCATGTCCCCCTGCACCCCCACCCCCCAGTAGTGAGGGGCACCTGCCAGCAGGCCCCCACTCATGTCCCACTCATGTCCCCCTGCACCCCCACCCACCAGCAGTGAGGGGCACCTGCCAGCAGGCCCCCACTCATGTCCCCCTGCACCGCCACCACCCCAGCAGTGAGGGGCACCTGCCAGCAGGACCCCACTCATGTCTCACTCATGTCCCCCTGCACCTCCACCGCCCAGCAGTGAGGGGCACCTGCCAGCAGGCCCCCACTCATGTCCCACTCAAGTCCCCCTGCACCCCCACCCCCAGCAGTGAGATGCACCTGCCAGCAGGCCCCCACTCATGTCCCACTCATGTCCCCCAGCACCCCCACCCCCAGCAGTGAGGGGCACCTGCCAGCAGGCCTACACTCATGTCCCCCAGCACCCCCACCCCCGGCAGTGAGGGGCACCTGCCAGCAGGCCCTGACTCATGTCCCCCTGCACCCCCATCCACAGCAGTGAAGGGCACCTGCCAGCAGCCCCCCACTCATGTCCCACTCATGTCCCCCTGCACCCCCACCCCCCAGCAGTAAGGGGCACCTGCCAGCAGGCCCCCACTCATGTCCCACTGATGTCCCCCTGCACCCCCACCCCCCAGCAGTGAGGGACACCTGCCAGCAGGCCCCCACTCATGTCCCCCAGCACCCCCACCCCCCAGCAGTGAGGGGCACCTGCCTGCAGTTCTCCACTCATGTCCCCCAGCACCCCTACCCCCCAGCAGTGAGGGTCAATTGCCAGCAGGCCCCCACTCATGTCCCACTCATGCCCCCCTGCATCTCCACCCCCCAGCAGTGAGGGGCACCTGCCAGCAGGCCCCCACTCATGCCCCCTGCACCCCCACCCCCAGCAGTGAGGGGCACCTGCCAGCAGGCCCCCACTCATGTCCCCCAGCACCCCCACCCCCCAGCAATGACGGACAAGTGCCAGCAGGCCCCCACTCATGTCCCACTCATGTCCCCCTGCACCCCCACCCCCCAGCAGTGAGGGGCACCTGCCAGCAGGCCCGCACTCCTGCCCCAGCACCCCCACCCCCCAGCAGTGAGGGGCACCTGCCAGCAGGCCCCCACTCATGTTCCCCAGCACCCCCACCCCCAGCAGTGAGGGGCACCTGCCAGCAGGCCCCCACTCATGTCCCCCAGCACCCCCACCCCCCAGCAATGAGGGTCAAGTGCCAGCAGGCCCCCACTCATGTCCCACTCATGTCCCCCTGAACCCCCACCCCCAGCAGTGAGAGGCAGCTGCAAGCAGGACCCCACTCATGTCTCCCAGCACCGCCAACCCCCAGCAGTGAGGGGCACCTGCCAGCAGGCCACCACTCATGTCCCACTCATGTCCCCCAGCACCCCCACCCCCCAGCAGTGAGGGTCACCTGCCAGCAGGCCCCCACTCATGTCCCACTCATGTCCCCTGCTCCCTCACCCCCCAGCAGTGGAGGGCACCTGCCATCAGGCCCCCACTCATGTCCCCAGCACCCCACCACCAGCAGTGAGGGTTAAGTGCCAGCAGGCCCCCACTCATGTCCCACTCATGTCCCCCAGCACCCCCACCCCCAGCAGTGAGGGGCACCTGCCAGCAGGCCTACACTCATGTCCCCCAGCACCCCCACCCCCGGCAGTGAGGGGCACCTGCCAGCAGGCCCTGACTCATGTCCCCCTGCACCCCCATCCACAGCAGTGAAGGGCACCTGCCAGCAGCCCCCCACTCATGTCCCACTCATGTCCCCCTGCACCCCCACCCCCCAGCAGTAAGGGGCACCTGCCAGCAGGCCCCCACTCATGTCCCACTGATGTCCCCCTGCACCCCCACCCCCCAGCAGTGAGGGACACCTGCCAGCAGGCCCCCACTCATGTCCCCCAGCACCCCCACCCCCCAGCAGTGAGGGGCACCTGCCTGCAGTTCTCCACTCATGTCCCCCAGCACCCCTACCCCCCAGCAGTGAGGGTCAATTGCCAGCAGGCCCCCACTCATGTCCCACTCATGCCCCCCTGCATCTCCACCCCCCAGCAGTGAGGGGCACCTGCCAGCAGGCCCCCACTCATGCCCCCTGCACCCCCACCCCCAGCAGTGAGGGGCACCTGCCAGCAGGCCCCCACTCATGTCCCCCAGCACCCCCACCCCCCAGCAATGACGGACAAGTGCCAGCAGGCCCCCACTCATGTCCCACTCATGTCCCCCTGCACCCCCACCCCCCAGCAGTGAGGGGCACCTGCCAGCAGGCCCGCACTCCTGCCCCAGCACCCCCACCCCCCAGCAGTGAGGGGCACCTGCCAGCAGGCCCCCACTCATGTTCCCCAGCACCCCCACCCCCAGCAGTGAGGGGCACCTGCCAGCAGGCCCCCACTCATGTCCCCCAGCACCCCCACCCCCCAGCAATGAGGGTCAAGTGCCAGCAGGCCCCCACTCATGTCCCACTCATGTCCCCCTGAACCCCCACCCCCAGCAGTGAGAGGCAGCTGCAAGCAGGACCCCACTCATGTCTCCCAGCACCGCCAACCCCCAGCAGTGAGGGGCACCTGCCAGCAGGCCACCACTCATGTCCCACTCATGTCCCCCAGCACCCCCACCCCCCAGCAGTGAGGGTCACCTGCCAGCAGGCCCCCACTCATGTCCCACTCATGTCCCCTGCTCCCTCACCCCCCAGCAGTGGAGGGCACCTGCCATCAGGCCCCCACTCATGTCCCCAGCACCCCACCACCAGCAGTGAGGGTTAAGTGCCAGCAGGCCCCCACTCATGTCCCACTCATGTCCCCCTGCACACCCACCCCCCAGCAGTGAGGGGCACCTACCAGCAGGCCCCCACTCATGTCCCCAGCACCCCCACCCCCCAGCAGTGAGGATCACCTGCCAGCATGCCCTGGCTCATGTCCCCCCTGCACCACCACCTAGCAGTGAGGGGCACCTGCCAGCAGGCCCCCACTCATGTCCCACTCATGTCCCCCTGCACCCCCAGCCCCCAGCAGTTAGGGGCACCTACCAGCAGGCCCCCACTCATGTCAACCAGCACCCCCACCCCCCAGCAGTGAGGGTCACCTGCCAGCAGGCCCCCACTCATGCCCCACTCATGTCCCCCTGCACCCAAGCCCCCAGCAGTGAGGGGCACCTACCAGCAGGCCCCCACTCATGTCAACCAGCACCCCCACCCCAGGCAGTGAGGGTCACCTGCCAGCAGGCCCCCACTCATGTCCCCCTGCACCCCCACCCTCCAGCAGTGAGGGGCACCTGCCAACTGGCCCCCACTCATGTCCCCAAACATCCACACCGCCCAGCAGTGAGGGTACCTGCCAGCAGGCCCTAACTCATGTCCCACTCATGTCCCCCTGCACCCCCACCCCCAAGCAGTGAGGGGCACCTGCCAGCAGGCCCCCACTCATGTCCCACTCATGTCTCCCAGCACCCCACCCCCCAGCAATGAGGGTCACCTGCCAGCAGTCTCCCACTCATGTCCCACTCATGTCCCCCTGCACCCCCACCCTCCAGCAGTGAGGGGCACCTGCCAGCTGGCCCCCACTCATATCCCCCAACATCCCCACCCCCCAGCAGTGAAGGTCACCTGCCAGCAGGCCCTAACTCATGTCCCACTCATGTCCCCCTGCACCCCCACTCCCCAGCAGTGAGGGGCACCTGCCAGCAGGCCCCCACTCATGTCCCACTCATGTCCCCCTGCACCCCCACCCCGGGCAGTGATGGGCATCTGCCAGCAGGCCCCCACTCATGTCCCACTCATGTCCCCCTGCTCCTCACACCCCAGCAGTGAGGGGCACCTGCCAGCAGGCCTCCACTCATGTCCCCCAGCACCCCCACCCCCCAGCAGTGAGGGGCACCTGCCAGAAGGCCCTGACTCATGTCCCCCTGCACACACACCCCCAGCAGTGAGGGGCACCTGCCAGCAGGCCCCCATTCATGTCCCACTCATGTCCCCCTGCACCCCCACTCCCCAGCAGTGAGGGACACCTGCCAGCAGGCCCCCACTCATGTCCCCCAGCACCCCCACCCCCCAGCAGTGAGGGGCACCTGACAGCAGGCCTCCACTCATATGCCCCAGCACCCCCACGCCCCAGCAGTGAGAGTCACCTGCCAGCAGGCCCCCACTCATGTCCCCCTGCACCCCCACCCCCCAGCAGTGAGGGGAACCTGCCAGCAGGAACCCACTCATGTCCCACTCATTGCCCCTTGCACCTCCACCCCCCAGCAGTGAGGGGCACCTGCCAGCAGGCCCCCACTCATGTCCCCCTGCACCCCCAACCCCCAGCAGTGAGGGGCACCTGCCAGAAGGCCCCCACTCATGTTCCACTCATGTCTCCCAGCACCCCCACCCCCCAGCAATGAGGGTCGCCTGCCAGCAGGCCCCCACTCATGTCCCCCTGCACCCCCACCCCCAGCAGTGAGGGGCACCTGTCAGCAGACCCCCACTCATGTCCCACTCATGTTCACCTGCACCCCCACCCCCCAGCAGTGAGGGGCGCCTCCCAGCAGGCCCCCACTCATGTCCCCAATTACCCCCACCCCCGGCAGTGAGGGACACCTACCAACATGCCCTTACTCATGTTCCCCTGCGCCCCCACTCCCCGGCAGTGAGGGTCACCTGCCAGCAGGACCCCACTCATGCCCCACTCATGTCCCCCTGTACCCCCACCCCCCAGCAGTGAGGGTCACCTTCCAGCAGGCCCCCACTCATGTCCCACTCATGTCCCCCTGCACCCCCACCCCCCAGCAGTGAGGGACACTTGCCAGCAGGCCCCCACTCATGCCCCACTCATGTCCCCCTGCACCCCCACTCCCCAGCAGTGAGGGGCACCTGCCAGCAGGCCCCCACTCATGTCCCCCAGCACCCCCACCCCCCAGCAATGAGGGTCAAGTGCCAGCAGGCCCCCACTCATGTCCCACTCATGTCCCCCTGCACCCCACCCCCCAGCAATAAGGGGCAACTGCCAGCAGGCCCCCACTCATGTCAACCTGCACCCTCACCTCCCAGCAGTGCGGTGCACCTGCCAGCAGGCCCCCACTCATGTCCCACTCATGTCCCCCTGCACCCCCACCCCCCAGCAGTGAGGGGCACCTGCCAGCATGCCTTGACTCATGTCCCCCTGCACCACCACCCCCAGCAGTGAAGGGCACCTGCCAGCAGGCCCCCACTCATGTCCCACTCATGTCCCCCTGCATCTCCACCCCCCAGCAGTGAGGGGCACCTGCCAGCAGGCCCCCACTCATGCCCCCTGCACCCCCACCCCCCAGCAGTGAGGGGCACCTGCCAGCAGGCCCCCACTCATGTCCCCCAGCACCCCCACCCCCCAGCAATGAGGGTCAAGTGCCAGCAGGCCCCCACTCATGTCCCCCTGCATCCCCACCCCCCAGCAGTGAGGGGCTCCTGCCAGCAGGCCCCCACTCATGCCCCCCAGCACCCCCACCCCCCAGCAGTGAGGGGCACCTGCCAGCAGGCCCACACTCATGTCCCCCAGCACCCCCACCCCCCAATAGTGAGGGTCAAGTGCCAGCACCCCCCCACTCTTGTCCCACTCATGTCCACCAGCACCCCCACCCCCAGCAGTGAGGGGCACCTGCCAGCAGGACCCCACTCATGCCTCCCAGCACCGCCAACCCCCAGCAGTGAGGTGCACCTGCCAGCAGGCCCCCACTCATGTCCCACTCATGTCCCCCAGCACCCCCACCCCCCAGCAGTGAGGGTCACCTGCCAGCAGGCCCCCACTCATGTCCCACTCATGTCCCCCAGCACCCCCACCCCCCAGCAGTGAGGGTCACCTGCCAGCAGGCCCCCACTCATGTCCCACTCATGCCCCCCTGCACCCTCACCCCCCAGCAGTGAGGGGCATGTGCCAGCAGGTCCCAACTCATGTCCCATTCATGTCCCCATGCACCTCCACCCCCCAGAAGTAAGGACCACCTGCCAGCAGGCCCCCACTCATGTCCCCCAGCACCCCCACACCCCAGCAGTGAGGGGCACCTGCCAGCAGTCCCCCACTCATGTCCCACTCATGTCCCCCTGCACACCCACCCCCCGGCAGTGAGGGGCACCTGCCAGCAGGCCCCCACTCATGTCCCCAGCACCCCCACCCCCCAGCAGTGAGGATCACCTGCCAGCATGCCCTGACTCATGTCCCCCCTGCACCACCACCCAGCAGTGAGGGGCACCTGCCAGCAGGCCCCCACTCATGTCCCACTCATGTCCCCCTGCACCCCCAGCCCAAAGCAGTGAGGGGCACCTACCAGCAGGCCCCCACTCATGTCAACCAGCACCCCCACCCCCCAGCAGTGAGGGTCACCTGCCAGCAGGCCCCCGCTCATGTCCCCCTGCACCCCCACCCTCCAGCAGTGAGGGGCACCTGCCAGCTGGCCCCCACTCATGTCCCCCAACATCCACACCGCCCAGCAGTGAGGGTCACCTGCCAGCAGGCCCTAACTCATGTCCCACTCATGTCCCCCTGCACCCCCACCCCCCAGCAGTGAGGGGCACCTGCCAGCAGGCCCCCACTCATGTCCCACTCATGTCCCCCTGTACCCCCTCCCTCCAGCAGTGAGGGGCTCCTGCCAGCTGGCCCCCACTCATGTCCCCCAACATCCCCACCCCCCAGCAGTGAGGGTCACCTGCCAGCAGGCCCTAACTCATGTCCCACTCATGTCCCCCTGCACCCCCACCCCCCAGCAGTGAGGGGCACCTGCCAGCAGGCCCCCACTCATGTCCCACTCATGTCCCCCTGCACCCCCACCCCAGGGCAGTGATGGGCATCTGCCAGCAGGCCCCCACTCATGTCCCACTCATGTCCCCCTGCTCCTCACACCCCAGCAGTGAGAGTCACCTGCCAGCAGGCCCCCACTCATGTCCCCCTGCACCCCCACCCCCCAGCAGTGAGGGGAACCTGCCAACAGGACCCCACTCATGTCCCACTCATTGCCCCTTGCACCTCCACCCCCCAGCAGTGAGAGTCACCTGCCAGCAGGCCCCCACTCATGTCCCCCTGCACCCCCACCCCCCAGCAGTGAGGGGCACCTGCCAGCAGGCCCCCACTCATGTCCCCCTGCACCCCCACCCCCCAGCAGTGAGGGGCACCTGCCAGAAGGCCCCCACTCATGTTCCACTCATGTCCCCCTGCACCCCCACCCCCCCAGCAGTGAGGGGAACCTGCCAGCAGGCCCCCACTCATGTCCCACTCATGTCTCCCAGCACCCCCACCCCCCAGCAATGAGGGTCGCCTGCCAGCAGGCCCCCACTCATGTCCCCCTGCAACCCACCCCCAGCAGTGAGGGGCACCTGTCAGCAGACCCCCACTCATGTCCCACTCATGTTCACCTCCACCCCCACCCCCCAGCAGTGAGGGGCGCCTCCCAGCAGGCCCCCACTCAAGTCCCCAATTACCCCCACCCTCCGGCAGTGAGGGACACCTACCAACATGCCCTTACTCATGTTCCCCTGCGCCTCCACCCCCCGGCAGTGAGGGTCACCTGCCAGCAGGACCCCACTCATGCCCCACTCATGTCCCCCTGTAACCCCAACCCCCAGCAGTGAGGGTCACCTGCGAGCAGGCCCCACTCATGTCCCACTCATGTCCCCCTGCACCCCCACCCACGAGCAGTAAGGGACACCTGCCAGCAGGCCCCCACTCATGCCCCACTCATGTCCCCCTGCACCCCCACTCCCCAGCAGTGAGGGGCACCTGCCAGCAGGCCCCCAATCATGCCCTCCAGCACACCCACCCCCGAGCAGTGAGGGGCTCCTGCCAGCAGGCCCCCACACATGTCCCCCGGCACCCCCACCCCCCAGCAGTGAGGGTCAAGTGCCAGCAAGCCCCCACTCATGCCCCCCAGCAGTGAGGGGCACCTGCCAGCAGGCCCCCACTCATGTCCCCCAGCACCCCCTCCCCCCAGCAATGAGGGTCAAGTGCCAGCAGGCCCCCACTCATGTCCCACTCATGTCCCCCTGCACCCCACCCCCCAGCAATAAGGGGCAACTGCCAGCAGGCCCCCACTCATGTCAACCTGCACCCTCAACTCCCAGCAGTGCGGTGCACCTGCCAGCAGGCCCCCACTCATGTCCCACTCATGTCCCCCTGCACCCCCAGCCCCCAGCAGTGAGGGGCACCTACCAGCAGGCCCCCACTCATGCCAACCAGCACCCCTACCCCCAGCAGTCAGGGGCACCTGCCACCAGGCCCCCACTCATGTCTCCCAGCAATGCAAACCCCCAGCAGTGAGGGGCACCTGCCAGCAGGCCCCCACTCATGTCCCCCTGCACCCCCACCCCCCAGCAGTGAGGGGCACCTGCCAGCAGGCTCCCACTCATGTTCCACTCATGTCCCCCTGCACCCCCACCCCCCAGCAGTGAGGGGAACCTGCCAGCAGGCCCGCACTCATGTCCCACTCATGTCCCCCAGCACCCCCACCCCCCAGCAGTGAGGGTCACCTGTCAGCAGGCCCCCACTCATGTCCCCCTGCACCCCTACCCCCAGCAGTGAGGGGCACCTGTCAGCAGGCCCCCACTCATGTCCCACTCATGTTCACCTGCACCCCCACCGTCCAGCAGTGAGGGGTGCCTACCAGCAGGCCCCCACTCATGTCCCCAATTACCCCCACCCCCCGGCAGTGAGGGGCACCTACCAGCATGCCCTGACTCATGTCCCCCTGCGCCCCCACCCCCAGCAGTGAGGGGCACCTGCCAGCAGGCTCCCACTCATGTCCCACTCATGTCCCCCTGCACCCCACCCCCCAGCAGTGAGGGGCACCTGCCAGCAGGCCCCCACTCATGCCCCCCAGCACCCCCAGCCCCCAGCAGTGAGGGGCACCTGCTAGCAGGCCCCCACTCATGTCCCCCAGCACCCCCACCCCCCAGCAGTGAGGGTCAAGTGCCAGCAGGCCCCCATTCATGTCCCACTCATGTCCACCTGCACCCCCACCCTCCAGCAGTGAGGGGCACCTGCCAGCAGGCCCCCACTCATGCCCCCCAGCACCCCCACCCCCAGCAGTGAGGGGCACCTGTCAGCAGGCCCCCACTCATGTCCCCCAGCACCCCCACCCCCCAACAGTGAGGGTCAAGGGCCAGCAGCCCCCCACTCATGTCCCACTCATGTCCCCCTGCACCCTCACCCCCCAGCAGTGAGGGGCATTTGCCAGCAGGCCCCCACCCATGTCCCACTCATGTCCCCCAGCACCCCCACCCCCAGCAATGAGGGGCACCTGCCAGCAGGCCCCCACTAATGTCCCACTCATGTCCCCCTGCACCCCACCCCCCAGTAGTGAGGGGCACCTGCCAGCAGGCCCCCACTAATGTCCCCCTGCACCCCCACCCACAAGCAGTGAGGGGCACCTGCTAGCAGGCCCCCACTCATGTCCCCCTGCACCGCCACCCCCCCAGCATTGAGGTTCACCTGCCAGCAGGACCCCACTCATGTCTCACTCATGTCCCCCTGCACCTCCACCGCCCAGCAGTGAGGGGCACCTGCCAGCAGGCCCCCACTCATGTCCCACTCAAGTCCCCCTGCACCCCCACCCCCAGCAGTGAGATGCACCTGCCAGCAGGCCCCCACTCATGTCCCACTCATGTCCCCCAGCATCCCCACCCCCCAGCAGTGAGGGTGACCTGCCAGCAGGCCCCCACTTATGTCCACCAGCACCCCCACCCCCAGCAGAGAGGGTCACCTGCCAGCAGGCCCCCACTCATGTCCCACTTATGTCCCCCTGCACCCCCACCCCCAGCAGTGAGGGGCACCTGCCAGCAGGCCCCCACTCATGTCCCACTCATGTCCCCCTGCACCCCCACCTAGGCAGTGATGGTCATCTGCCAGCAGTCCCCCACTCATGTCCCACTCATGTCCCCCTGCTCTTCACACCCCAGCAGTAAGAGTCACCTTCCAGCAGGCCCCCACTCATGTCCCCCTGCACCCCCACCCCCCAGCAGTGAGGGGAACCTGCCAGCAGGACCCCACTCATGTCCCACTCATTGCCCCTTGCACCTCCACCCCCCAGCAGTGACGGGCACCTGCCAGCAGGCCCCCACTCATGTCCCCCTGCACCCCCACCCCCCAGCAGTGAGGGGCACCTGCCAGAAGGCCCCCACTCATGTTCCACTCATGTCCCCCCTGCACCCCCACCCCCCCCAGCAGTGAGGGGAACCTGCCAGCAGGCCCCCACTCATGTCCCACTCATGTCTCCCAGCACCCCCACCCCCCAGCAATGAGGGTCGCCTGCCAGCAGGCCCCCACTCATGTCCCCAAATACCCCCACCCCCCGGCAGTGAGGGACACCTACCAACATGCCCTTACTCATGTTCCCCTGCGCCTCCACCCCCCGGCAGTGAGGGTCACCTGCCAGCAGGACCCCACTCATGCCCCACTCATGTCCCCCTGTACCCCCACCCCCCAGCAGTGAGGGTCACCTGCCAGCAGGCCCCCACTCATGTCCCACTCATGTCCCCCTGCACGCCCACCCCCCAGCAGTGAGGGACACCTGCCAGCAGGCCCCCACTCATGCCCCACTCATGTCCCCCTGCACCCCCACTCCTCAGCAGTGAGGGGCACCTGCCAGCAGGCCCCCACTCATGCCCTCCAGCACACCCACCCCCGAGCAGTGAGGGGCTCCTGCCAGCAGGCCCCCACACATGTCCCCCAGCACCCCCACCCCCCAGCAGTGAGGGTCAAGTGCCAGCAAGCCCCCACTCATGTCCCACTCATGTCCCCCGGCATCCCCACCCCCCAGCAGTGAGGGGCACCTGCCAGCAGGCCCCAACTCATGCCCCCCAGCAGTGAGGGGCACCTGCCAGCAGGCCCCCACTCATGTCCCCCAGCACCCCCACCCGCCAGCAATGAGGGTCAAGTGCCAGCAGGCCCCCACTCATGTCCCACTCATGTCCCCCTGCACCCCACCCCCCAGCAATAAGGGGCAACTGCCAGCAGGCCCCCACTCATGTCAACCTGCACCCTCACCTCCCAGCAGTGCGGTGCACCTGCCAGCAGGCCCCCACTCATGTCCCACTCATGTCCCCCTGCACCCCCACCCCCCAGCAGTGAGGGGCACCTGCCAGCATGCCTTGACTCATGTCCCCCTGCACCACCACCCCCCAGCAGTGAAGGGCACCTGCCAGCAGGCCCCCACTCATGTCCCACTCATGTCCCCCTGCACCCCCAGCCACCAGCAGTGAGGGGCATCTACCAGCAGGCCCCCACTCATGCCAACCAGCACCCCTACCCCCAGCAGTCAGGGGCACCTGCCACCAGGCCCCCACTCATGTCTCCCAGCAATGCAAACCCCCAGCAGTGAGGGGCACCTGCCAGCAGGCCCCCACTCATGTCCCCCTGCACCCCCACCCCCCAGCAGTGAGGGGCACCTGCCAGCAGGCTCCCACTCATGTTCCACTCATGTCCCCCTGCACCCCCACCCCCCAGCAGTGAGGGGAACCTGCCAGCAGGCCCCCACTCATGTCCCACTCATGTCCCCCTGCACCGCCACCCCCCCAGCATTGAGGGGCACCTGCCAGCAGGACCCCACTCATGTCTCACTCATGTCCCCCTGCACCTCCACCGCCCAGCAGTGAGGGTCACCTGTCAGCAGGCCCCCACTCATGTCCCCCTGCACCCCTACCCCCAGCAGTGAGGGGCACATGTCAGCAGGCCCCCACTCATGTCCCACTCATGTTCACCTGCACCCCCACCCCCCAGCAGTGAGGGGTGCCTACCAGCAGGCCCCCACTCATGTCCCCAATTACCCCCACCCCCCGGCAGTGAGGGGCACCTACCAGCATGCCCTGACTCATGTCCCCCTGCGCCCCCACCCCCAGCAGTGAGGGGCACCTGCCAGCAGGCTCCCACTCATGTCCCACTCATGTCCCCCTGCACCACACCCCCCAGCAGTGAGGGGCACCTGCCAGCAGGCCCCCACTCATGCCCCCCAGCACCTCCAGCAGTGAGGGGCACCTGCTAGCAGGCCCCCACTCATGTCCCCCAGCACCCCCACCCCCCAGCAGTGAGGGTCAAGTGCCAGCAGGCCCCCATTCATGTCCCACTCATGTCCCCCTGCACCCCCACCCCCCAGCAGTGAGGGGCACCTGCCAGCAGGCCCCCACTCATGCCCCCCAGCACCCCCACCCCCAGCAGTGAGGGGCACCTGCCAGCAGGCCCCCACTCATGTCCCCCAGCACCCCCACCCCCCAACAGTGAGGGTCAAGGGCCAGCAGCCCCCCACTCATGTCCCACTCATGTCCCCCTGCACCCTCACCCCCCAGCAGTGAGGGGCATTTGCCAGCAGGCCCCCACCCATGTCCCACTCATGTCCCCCAGCACCTCCACCCCCAGCAATGAGGGGCACCTGCCAGCAGGCCCCCACTAATGTCCCACTCATGTCCCCCTGCACCCCACCCCCCAGTAGTGAGGGGCACCTGCCAGCAGGCCCCCCCACTAATGTCCCCCTGCACCCCCACCCACCAGCAGTGAGGGGCACCTGCTAGCAGGCCCCCACTCATGTCCCCCTGCACCGCCACCCCCCCAGCATTGAGGGGCACCTGCCAGCAGGACCCCACTCATGTCTCACTCATGTCCCCCTGCACCTCCACCGCCCAGCAGTGAGGGGAACCTGCCAGCAGGCCCCCACTCATGTCCCACTCAAGTCCCCCTGCACCCCCACCCCCAGCAGTGATATGCACCTGCCAGCAGGCCCCCACTCATGTCCCACTCATGTCCCCCAGCACCCCGACCCCCCAGCAGTGAGGGTGACCTGCCAGCAGGCCCCCACTTATGTCCACCAGCACCCCCACCCCCAGCAGAGATGGTCACCTGCCAGCAGGCCCCCACTCATGTCCCACTTATGTCCCCCTGCACCCCCACCCCCAGCAGTGAGGGGCACCTGCCAGCAGGCCCCCACTCATGTCCCACTCATGTACCCCTGCTCCCCCACCCCCCAGCAGTGAGGGGCACCTGCCAGCAGGCCTCCACTCATGTCCCCCAGTACCCCCACCCCCGGCAGTGAGGGGCACCTGCCAGCAGGCCCTGACTAATGTCCCCCTGCACCCCCACCCTCCAGCAGTGAGGGACACCTGCCAGCAGGCCCCCACTCATGTCCCCCAGCACCCCCACCCCCCAGCAGTGAGGGGCACCTGCCTGTAGGCCTCCACTCATGTCCCCCAGCACCCCCACCCCCCAGCAGTGAGGGGCACCTGCCAGCAGGCCCCCACTCATGTCCCCCAGCACCCCCACCCCCCAGCAATGAGGGTCAAGTGCCAGCAGGCCCCCACTCATGTCCCACTCATGTCCCCCTGCATCTCCACCCCCCAGCAGTGAGGGGCACCTGCCAGCAGGCCCCCACTCATGCCCCCTGCACCCCCACCCCCCAGCAGTGAGGGGCACCTGCCAGCAGGCCCACACTCATGTCCCCCAGCACCCCCACCCCCCAGCAATGAGGGTCAAGTGCCAGCAGGCCCCCACTCATGTCCCACTCATGTCCCCCTGCATCCCCACCCCCCAGCAGTGAGGGGCTCCTGCCAGCAGGCCCCCACTCATGCCCCCCAGCACCCCCACCCCCCAGCAGTGAGGGGCACCTGCCAGCAGGCCCACACTCATGTCCCCCAGCACCCCCACCCCCCAATAGTGAGGGTCAAGTGCCAGCACCCCCCCACTCTTGTCCCACTCATGTCAACCAGCACCCCCACCCCCAGCAGTGAGGGGCACCTGCCAGCAGGACCCCACTCATGCCTCCCAGCACCGCCAACCCCCAGCAGTGAGGTGCACCTGCCAGCAGGCCCCCACTCATGTCCCCCAGCACCCCCACCCCCCAGCAGTGAGGGTCACCTGCCAGCAGGCCCCCACTCATGTCCCACTCATGTCCCCCAGCACCCCCACCCCCCAGCAGTGAGGGTCACCTGCCAGCAGGCCCCCACTCATGTCCCACTCATGCCCCCCTGCACCCTCACCCCCCAGCAGTGAGGGGCATGTGCCAGCAGGTCCCAACTCATGTCCCATTCATGTCCCCATGCACCTCCACCCCCCAGAAGTAAGGACCACCTGCCAGCAGGCCCCCACTCATGTCCCCCAGCACCCCCACACCCCAGCAGTGAGGGGCACCTGCCAGCAGTCCCCCACTCATGTCCCACTCATGTCCCCCTGCACACCCACCCCCCGGCAGTGAGGGGCACCTGCCAGCAGGCCCCCACTCATGTCCCCAGCACCCCCACCCCCCAGCAGTGAGGATCACCTGCCAGCATGCCCTGACTCATGTCCCCCCTGCACCACCACCCAGCAGTGAGGGGCACCTGCCAGCAGGCCCCCACTCATGTCCCACTCATGTCCCCCTGCACCCCCAGCCCAAAGCAGTGAGGGGCACCTACCAGCAGGCCCCCACTCATGTCAACCAGCACCCCCACCCCCCAGCAGTGAGGGTCACCAGCCAGCAGGCCCCCACTCATGTCCCCCTGCACCCCCACCCTCCAGCAGTGAGGGGCACCTGCCAGCTGGCCCCCACTCATGTCCCCCAACATCCACACCGCCCAGCAGTGAGGGTCACCTGCCAGCAGGCCCTAACTCATGTCCCACTCATGTCCCCCTGCACCCCCACCCCCCAGCAGTGAGGGGCACCTGCCAGCAGGCCCCCACTCATGTCCCACTCATGTCCCCCTGTACCCCCTCCCTCCAGCAGTGAGGGGCTCCTGCCAGCTGGCCCCCACTCATGTCCCCCAACATTCCCACCCCCCAGCAGTGAGGGTCACCTGCCAGCAGGCCCTAACTCATGTCCCACTCATGTCCCCCTGCACCCCCACCCCCCAGCAGTGAGAGTCACCTGCCAGCAGGCCCCCACTCATGTCCCCCTGCACCCCCACCCCCCAGCAGTGAGGGGAACCTGCCAACAGGACCCCACTCATGTCCCACTCATTGCCCCTTGCACCTCCACCCCCCAGCAGTGAGGGGCACCTGCCAGCAGGCCCCCACTCATGTCCCCCTGCACCCCCACCCCCCAGCAGTGAGGGGCACCTGCCAGAAGGCCCCCACTCATGTTCCACTCATGTCCCCCTGCACCCCCACCCCCCCAGCAGTGAGGGGAACCTGCCAGCAGGCCCCCACTCATGTCCCACTCATGTCTCCCAGCACCCCCACCCCCCAGCAATGAGGGTCGCCTGCCAGCAGGCCACCACTCATGTCCCCCTGCAACCCACCCCCAGCAGTGAGGGGCACCTGTCAGCAGACCCCCACTCATGTCCCACTCATGTTCACCTGCACCCCCATCCCCCAGCAGTGAGGGGCGCCTCCCAGCAGGCCCCCACTCATGTCCCCAATTACCCCCACCCCCCGGCAGTGAGGGACACCTACCAACATGCCCTTACTCATGTTCCCCTGCGCCTCCACCCCCCGGCAGTGAGGGTCACCTGCCAGCAGGACCCCACTCATGCCCCACTCATGTCCCCCTGTAACCCCACCCCCCAGCAGTGAGGGTCACCTGCCAGCAGGCCCCACTCATGTCCCACTCATGTCCCCCTGCACCCCCACCCCCCAGCAGTAAGGGACACCTGCCAGCAGGCCCCCACTCATGCCCCACTCATGTCCCCCTGCACCCCCACTCCTCAGCAGTGAGGGGCACCTGCCAGCAGGCCCCCACTCATGCCCTCCAGCACACCCACCCCGAGCAGTGAGGGGCTCCTGCCAGCAGGCCCCCACACATGTCCCCCGGCACCCCCACCCCCCAGCAGTGAGGGTCAAGTGCCAGCAAGCCCCCACTCATGCCCCCCAGCAGTGAGGGGCACCTGCCAGCAGGCCCCCACTCATGTCCCCCAGCACCCCCTCCCCCCAGCAATGAGGGTCAAGTGCCAGCAGGCCCCCACTCATGTCCCACTCATGTCCCCCTGCACCCCACCCCCCAGCAATAAGGGGCAACTGCCAGCAGGCCCCCACTCATGTCAACCTGCACCCTCAACTCCCAGCAGTGCGGTGCACCTGCCAGCAGGCCCCCACTCATGTCCCACTCATGTCCCCCTGCACCCCCACCCCCAAGCAGTGAGGGGCACCTGCCAGCATGCCTTGACTCATGTCCCCCTGCACCACCACCCCCCAGCAGTGAAGGGCACCTGCCAGCAGGCCCCCACTCATGTCCCACTCATGTCCCCCTGCACCCCCAGCCCCCAGCAGTCAGGGGCACCTACCAGCAGGCCCCCACTCATGCCAACCAGCACCCCTACCCCCAGCAGTCAGGGGCACCTGCCACCAGGCCCCCACTCATGTCTCCCAGCAATGCAAACCCCCAGCAGTGAGGGGCACCTGCCAGCAGGCCCCCACTCATGTCCCCCTGCACCCCCACCCCCCAGCAGTGAGGGGCACCTGCCAGCAGGCTCCCACTCATGTTCCACTCATGTCCCCCTGCACCCCCACCCCCCAGCAGTGAGGGGAACCTGCCAGCAGGCCCCCACTCATGTCCCCAGGCACCCCCACCCCCCAGCAGTGAGGGTCACCTGTCAGCAGGCCCCCACTCATGTCCCCCTGCACCCCTACCCCCAGCAGTGAGGGGCACCTGTCAGCAGGCCCCCACTCATGTCCCACTCATGTTCACCTGCACCCCCACCCACCAGCAGTGAGGGGTGCCTACCAGCAGGCCCCCACTCATGTCCCCAATTACCCCCACCCCCCGGCAGTGAGGGGCACCTACCAGCATGCCCTGACTCATGTCCCCCTGCGCCCCCACCCCCAGCAGTGAGGGGCACCTGCCAGCAGGCTCCCACTCATGTCCCACTCATGTCCCCCTGCACCCCACCCCCTAGCAGTGAGGGGCACCTTCCAGCAGGCCCCCACTCATGCCCCCCAGCACCCCCACCCCCCAGCAGTGAGGGGCACCTGCTAGCAGGCCCCCACTCATGTCCCCCAGCACCCCCACCCCCCAGCAGTGAGGGTCAAGTGCCAGCAGGCCCCCATTCATGTCCCACTCATGTCCCCCTGCACCCCCACCCCCCAGCAGTGAGGGGCACCTACCAGCAGGCCCCCACTCATGCCCCCAGCACCCCCCCCCTCAGCAGTGAGGGGCACCTGCCAGCAGGCCCCACTCATGTCCCCCAGCACCCCCACCCCCAGCAATGAGGGGCACCTGCCAGCAGGCCCCCACTCATGTCTCACTCATGTCCCCCTGCACCTCCACCGCCCAGCAGTGAGGGGCACCTGCCAGCAGGCCCCCACTCATGTCCCACTCAAGTCCCCCTGCACCCCCACCCCCAGCAGTGAGATGCACCTGCCAGCAGGCCCCCACTCATGTCCCACTCATGTCCCCCAGCACCCCCACCCCCCAGCAGTGAGGGTGACCTGCCAGCAGGCCCCCACTTATGTCCACCAGCACCCCCACCCCCAGCAGAGAGGGTCACCTGCCAGCAGGCCCCCACTCATGTCCCACTTATGTTCCCCTCCACCCCCACCCCCAGCAGTGAGGGGCACCTGCCAGCAGGCCCCCACTCATGTCCCACTCATGTCCCCCTGCTCCCCCACCCCCCAGCAGTGAGGGGCACCTGCCAGCAGGCCTCCACTCATGTCCCCCAGCACCCCCACCCCCGGCAGTGAGGGGCACCTGCCAGCAGGCCCTGACTAATGTCCCCCTGCACCCCCATCCCCAGCAGTGAGGGGCACCTGCCAGCAGCCCCCCACTCATGTCCCACTCATGTCCCCCTGCACCCCCACCCCCCAGCAGTGAGGGACACCTGCCAGTAGGCCCCCACTCATGTCCCCCAGCACCCCCACCCCCCAGCAGTGAGGGGCACCTGCCTGTAGGCCTCCACTCATGTCCCCCAGCACCCCCACCCCCCAGCAGTGAGGGGCACCTGCCAGCAGGCCCCCACTCATGTCCCCCAGCACCCCCACCCCCCAGCAATGAGGGTCAAGTGCCAGCAGGCCCCCACTCATGTCCCACTCATGTCCCCCTGCATCTCCACCCCCCAGCAGTGAGGGGCACATGCCAGCAGGCCCCCACTCATTCCCCCTGCACCCCCACCCCCAGCAGTGAGGGGCACCTGCCAGCAGGCCCCCACTCATGTCCCCCAGCACCCCCACCCCCCAGCAATGAGGGTCAAGTGCCAGCAGGCCCCCACTCATGTCCCACTCATGTCCCCCTGCATCCCCACCCCCCAGCAGTGAGGGGCTCCTGCCAGCAGGCCCCCACTCATGCCCCCAGCACCCCCACCCCCCAGCAGTGAGGGGCACCTGCCAGCAGGCCCACACTCATGTCCCCCAGCACCCCCACCCCCCAACAGTGAGGGTCAAGTGCCAGCACCCCCCCACTCTTGTCCCACTCATGTCAACCAGCACCCCCACCCCCAGCAGTGAGGGACACCTGCCAGCAAGACCCCACTCATGCCTCCCAGCACCGCCAACCCCCAGCAGTGATGTGCACCTGCCAGCAGGCCCCCACTCATGTCCCCCAGCACCCCCACCCCCCAGCAGTGAGGGTCACCTGCCAGCAGGCCCCCACTCATGTCCCACTCATGTCCCCCAGCACCCCCACCCCCCAGCAGTGAGGGTCACCTGCCAGCAGGCCCCCACTCATGTCCCACTCATGCCCCCCTGCACCCTCACACCCCAGCAGTGAGGGGCACTTGCCATCAGGCCCCCACTCATGTCCCCCAGCACCCCCACCACCAGCAGTGAGGGTCAAGTGCCAGCAGGCCCCCACTCATGTCCCACTCATGTCCTCCTGCACCCTCACCCCCCAGCAGTGAGGGGCATGTGCCAGCAGGCCCCAACTCATGTCCCATTCATGTCCCCATGCACCTCCACCCCCCAGAAGTAAGGATCACCTGCCAGCAGGCCCCCACTCATGTCCCCCAGCACCCCCACGCCCCAGCAGTGAGGGGCACCTGCCAGCAGTCCCCCACTCATGTCCCACTCATGTCCCCCTGCACACCCACCCCCGAGCAGTGAGGGGCACCTGCAAGCAGGCCCCCACTCATGTCCCCAGCACCCCCACCCCCCAGCAGTGAGGATCACCTGCCAGCATGCCCTGACTCATGTCCCCCCTGCACCACCACCCAGCAGTGAGGGGCACCTGCCAGCAGGCCCCCACTCATGTCCCACTCATGTCCCCCTGCACCCCCAGCCCCCAGCAGTGAGGGGCACCTACCAGCAGGCCCCCACTCATGTCAACCAGCACCCCCACCCCCCAGCAGTGAGGGTCACCTGTCAGCAGGCCCCCACTCATGTCCCCCTGCACCCCCACCCTCCAGCAGTGAGGGGCACCTGCCAGCTGGCCCCCACTCATGTCCCCCAACATCCACACCGCCCAGCAGTGAGGGTCACCTGCCAGCAGGCCCTAACTCATGTCCCACTCATGTCCACCTGTACCCCCACCCCCCAGCAGTGAGGGGCACCTGCCAGCAGGCCCCCACTCATGTCCCACTCATGTCTCCCAGCACCCCCACCCCTCAGCAATGAGGGTCACCTGCCAGCAGGCCCCCACTCATGTCCCCCTGCACCCCCACCCTCCAGCAGTGAGGGGCACCTGCCAGCTGGCCCCCACTCATGTCCCCCAACATCCCCACCGCCCAGCAGTGAGGGTCACCTGCCAGCATTCCCTCGCTCATGTCCCACTCATGTCCCCCTGCACCCCCACCCCCCAGCAGTGAGGGGCACCTGCCAGCAGGCCCCCACTCATGTCCCACTCATGTCCCCCTGCACCCCCACCCCGGGCAGTGATGGGCATCTGCCAGCAGGCCCCCACTCATGTCCCACTCATGTCCCCCTGCTCCTCACACCCCAGCAGTGAGGGGCACCTGCCAGCAGGCCTCCACTCATGTCCCCCAGCACCCCCACTCCCCAGCAGTGAGGGGCACCTGCCAGAAGGCCCTGACTCATGTCCCCCTGCACGCACACCCCCAGCAGTGAGGGGCACCTGCCAGCAGGCCCCTATTCATGTCCCACTCATGTCCCCCTGCACCCCCACTCCCCAGCAGTGAGGGACACCTGCCAGCAGGCCCCCACTAATGTCCCACTCATGTCCCCCTGCACCCCCACCCCCCAGTAGTGAGGGGCACCTGCCAGCAGGCCCCCACTCATGTCCCACTCATGTCCCCCTGCACCCCCACCCACCAGCAGTGAGGGGCACCTGCCAGCAAGCCCCCACTCATGTCCCCCTGCACCGCCACCCCCCCAGCAGTGACGGGCACCTGCCAACAGGACCCCACTCATGTCTCACTCATGCCCCCCTGCACCTCCACCGCCCAGCAGTGAGGGGCACCTGCCAGCAGGCCCCCACTCATGTCCCACTCAAGTCCCCCTGCACCCCCACCCCCAGCAGTGAGATGCACCTTCCAGCAGGCTCCCACTCATGTCCCACTCATGTCCCCCAGCCCCCCACCCCCCAGCAGTGAGGGTGACCTGCCAGCAGGCCCCCACTTATGTCCACCAGCACCCCCACCCCCAGCAGAGAGGGTCACCTGCCAGCAGGCCCCCACTCATGTCCCACTTATGTCTCCCTGCACCCCCACCCCCAGCAGTGAGGGGCACCTGCCAGCAGGCCCCCACTCATGTCCCACTCATGTCCCCCTGCTCCCCCACCCCCCAGCAGTGAGGGGCACCTGCCAGCAGGCCTCCACTCATGTCCCCCAGCACCCCCATCCCCGGCAGTGAGGGGCACCTGCCAGCAGGCCCTGACTCATGTCCCCCTGCACCCCCATCCCCAGCAGTGAGGGGCACCTGCCAGCAGCCCCCCACTCATGTCCCACTCATGTCCCCTGCACCCCCACCCCCCAGCAGTAAGGGGCACCTGCCAGCAGGCCCCCACACATGTCCCACTCATGTCCCCCTGCACCCCCACCCCCAGCAGTGAGGGACACCTGCCAGCAGGCCCCCACTCATGTCCCCCAGCACCCCCACCCCCCAGCAGTGAGGGTCAATTGCCTGCAGGCCCCCACTCATGTCCCACTCATGTCCCCCTGCATCTCCACCCCCCAGCAGTGAGGGGCACCTGCCAGCAGGCCCCCACTCATGCCCCCTGCACCTCCACCCCCCAGCAGTGAGGGGCACCTGCCAGCAGGCCCCCACTCATGTCCCCCAGCACCCCCACCCCCCAGCAATGAGGGTCAAGTGCCAGCAGGCCCCCACTCATGTCCCACTCATGTCCCCCTGCACCCCCACCCGTGAGGGGCTCCTGCCAGCAGGCACCCACTCATGCCCCCCAGCACCCCCACCCACCAGCAGTGAGGGGCACCTGCCAGCAGGCCCCCATTCATGTCCCCCAGCACCCCCACCCCCCAACAGTGACGGTCAAGTGCCAGCACCCCCCCACTCTTGTCCCACTCATGTCAACCAGCACCCCCACCCCCAGCAGTGAGGGGCACCTGCCAGCAGGACCCCACTCATGTCTCCCAGCACCGCCAACCGCCAGCAGTGAGGGGCACCTGCCAGCAGGCCCCCACTCATGTCCCACTCATGTCCCCCAGCACCCCCACCTCCCAGCAGTGAGGGTCACCTGCCAGCAGGCCCCCACTCATCTCCCACTCATGTCCCCCTGCACCCTCACCCCCCAGCAGTGAGGGGCACCTGCCATCAGGCCCCCACTCATGTCCCCCAGCACCCCACCACCAGCAGTGAGGGTCAAGTGCCAGCAGGCCCCCACTCATGTCCCACTCATGTCCTCCTGCACCCTCACCCCCCAGCAGTGAGGGGCATGTGCCAGCAGGCCCCAACTCATGTCCCATTCATGTCCCCATGCACCTCCACCCCCCAGAAGTAAGGACCACCTGCCAGCAGGCCCCCACTCATGTCCCACTCATGTCACCCTGCACACCCACCCCCCGGCAGTGAGGGGCACCTGCCAGCAGGCCCCCACTCATGTCCCCAGCACCCCCACCCCCCAGCAGTGAGGATCACCTGCCAGCATGCCCTGACTCATGTCCCCCCTGCACCACCACCCAGCAGTGAGGGGCACCTGGCAGCAGGCCCCCACTCATGTCCCACTCATGTCCCCCTGCACCCCCTGCCCCCAGCAGTGAGGGGCACCTACCAGCAGGCCCCCACTCATGTCAACCAGCACCCCCACCCCCAGCAGTGAGGGTCACCTGCCAGCAGGCCCCCACTCATGTCCCCCTGCACCCCCACCCTCCAGCAGTGAGGGGCACCTGCCAGCTGGCCCCCACTCATGTCCCCCTGCACCCCCACCGCCCAGCAGTGAGGGTCACCTGCCAGCAGGCCCTAACCCATGTCCCACTCATGTCCCCCTGCACCCCCACCCCCCAGCAGTGAGGGGCACCTGCCAGCAGGCCCCCACTCATGTCCCCCTGTACCCCCACCCTCCAGCAGTGAGGGGCTCCTGCCAGCTGGCTCCCACTCATGCCCCACTCATGTCCCCCTGCATCCCCACCCCCCAGCAGTGAGGGGCTCCTGCCAGCAGGCCCCCACTCATGCCCCCCAGCACCCCCACCCCCCAGCAGTGAGGGGCACCTGCCAGCAGGCCCACACTCATGTCCCCCAGCACCCCCACCCCCCAACAGTGAGGGTCAAGTGCCAGCACCCCCCACTCTTGTCCCACTCATGTCAACCAGAACCCCCACCCCCAGCAGTGAGGGGCACCTGCCAGCAGGTCCCCACTCATGTCTCCCAGCACCGCCAACCCCCAGCAGTGAGGTGCACCTGCCAGCAGGCCCCCACTCATGTCCCGCTCATGTCCCCCAGCACCCCCACCCCCCAGCAGTGAGGGTCACCTGCCAGCAGGCCCCCACTCATGTCCCACTCATGCCCCCCTGCACCCTCACCCCCCAGCAGTGAGGGGCACTTGCCATCAGGCCCCCACTCATGTCCCCCAGCACCCCACCACCAGCAGTGAGGGTCAAGTGCCAGCAGGCCCCCACTCATGTCCCACTCATGTCCTCCTGCACCCTCAACCCCCAGCAGTGAGGGGCATGTGCCAGCAGGCCCCAACTCATGTCCCATTCATGTCCCCATGCACCTCCACCCCCCAGCAGTGAGGGGCACCTGCCATCAGGCCCCCACTCATGTCCCCCAGCACCCCACCACCAGCAGTGAGGGTCAAGTGCCAGCAGGCCCCCACTCATGTCCCACTCATGTCCTCCTGCACCCTCACCCCCCAGCAGTGAGGGGCATGTGCCAGCAGGCCCCAACTCATGTCCCATTCATGTCCCCATGCACCTCCACCCCCCAGAAGTAAGGACCACCTGCCAGCAGGCCCCCACTCATGTCCCACTCATGTCACCCTGCACACCCACCCCCCGGCAGTGAGGGGCACCTGCCAGCAGGCCCCCACTCATGTCCCCAGCACCCCCACCCCCCAGCAGTGAGGATCACCTGCCAGCATGCCCTGACTCATGTCCCCCCTGCACCACCACCCAGCAGTGAGGGGCACCTGGCAGCAGGCCCCCACTCATGTCCCACTCATGTCCCCCTGCACCCCCAGCCCCCAGCAGTGAGGGGCACCTACCAGCAGGCCCCCACTCATGTCAACCAGCACCCCCACCCCCAGCAGTGAGGGTCACCTGCCAGCAGGCCCCCACTCATGTCCCCCTGCACCCCCACCCTCCAGCAGTGAGGGGCACCTGCCAGCTGGCCCCCACTCATGTCCCCCTGCACCCCCACCGCCCAGCAGTGAGGGTCACCTGCCAGCAGGCCCTAACCCATGTCCCACTCATGTCCCCCTGCACCCCCACCCCCCAGCAGTGAGGGGCACCTGCCAGCAGGCCCCCACTCATGTCCCCCTGTACCCCCACCCTCCAGCAGTGAGGGGCTCCTGCCAGCTGGCTCCCACTCATGCCCCACTCATGTCCCCCTGCATCCCCACCCCCCAGCAGTGAGGGGCTCCTGCCAGCAGGCCCCCACTCATGCCCCCCAGCACCCCCACCCCCCAGCAGTGAGGGGCACCTGCCAGCAGGCCCACACTCATGTCCCCCAGCACCCCCACCCCCCAACAGTGAGGGTCAAGTGCCAGCACCCCCCACTCTTGTCCCACTCATGTCAACCAGAACCCCCACCCCCAGCAGTGAGGGGCACCTGCCAGCAGGTCCCCACTCATGTCTCCCAGCACCGCCAACCCCCAGCAGTGAGGTGCACCTGCCAGCAGGCCCCCACTCATGTCCCGCTCATGTCCCCCAGCACCCTCAACCCCCAGCAGTGAGGGTCACCTGCCAGCAGGCCCCCACTCATGTCCCACTCATGCCCCCCTGCACCCTCACCCCCCAGCAGTGAGGGGCACTTGCCATCAGGCCCCCACTCATGTCCCCCAGCACCCCACCACCAGCAGTGAGGGTCAAGTGCCAGCAGGCCCCCACTCATGTCCCACTCATGTCCTCCTGCACCCTCAACCCCCAGCAGTGAGGGGCATGTGCCAGCAGGCCCCAACTCATGTCCCATTCATGTCCCCATGCACCTCCACCCCCCAGAAGTAAGGATCACCTGCCAGCAGGCCCCCACTCATGTCCCCCAGCACCCCCATGCCCCAGCAGTGAGGGGCACCTGCCAGCAGTCCCCCACTCATGTCCCACTCATGTCCCCCTGCACACCCACCCCCCAGCAATGAGGGGCACCTGCCAGCAGGACCCCACTCATGTCTCCCAGCACCGCCAACCCCCATCAGTGAGGGGCACCTGCCAGCAGGCCCCCACTCATGTCCCACTCATGTCCCCCAGCACCCCCACCCCCCAGCAGTGAGGGTCAATTGCCTGCAGGCCCCCACTCATGTCCCACTCATGTCCCCCTGCATCTCCACCCCCCAGCAGTGAGGGGCACCTGCCAGCAGGCCCCCACTCATGCCCCCTGCACCTCCACCCCCCAGCAGTGAGGGGCACCTGCCAGCAGGCCCCCACTCATGTCCCCCAGCACCCCCACCCCCCAGCAATGAGGGTCAAGTGCCAGCAGGCCCCCACTCATGTCCCACTCATGTCCCCCTGCACCCCCACCCGTGAGGGGCTCCTGCCAGCAGGCACCCACTCATGCCCCCCAGCACCCCCACCCACCAGCAGTGAGGGGCACCTGCCAGCAGGCCCCCATTCATGTCCCCCAGCACCCCCACCCCCCAACAGTGAGGGTCAAGTGCCAGCACCCCCCCACTCTTGTCCCACTCATGTCAACCAGCACCCCCACCCCCAGCAGTGAGGGGCACCTGCCAGCAGGACCCCACTCATGTCTCCCAGCACCGCCAACCCCCAGCAGTGAGGGGCACCTGCCAGCAGGCCCCCACTCATGTCCCACTCATGTCCCCCAGCACCCCCACCTCCCTGCAGTGAGGGTCACCTGCCAGCAGGCCCCCACTCATGTCCCACTCATGTCCCCCTGCACCCTCACCCCCCAGCAGTGAGGGGCACCTGCCATCAGGCCCCCACTCATGTCCCCCAGCACCCCACCACCAGCAGTGAGGGTCAAGTGCCAGCAGGCCCCCACTCATGTCCCACTCATGTCCTCCTGCACCCTCACCCCCCAGCAGTGAGGGGCATGTGCCAGCAGGCCCCAATTCATGTCCCATTCATGTCCCCATGCACCTCCACCCCCCAGAAGTAAGGACCACCTGCCAGCAGGCCCCCACTCATGTCCCCCAGCACCCCCACGCCCCAGCAGTGAGGGGCACCTGCCAGCAGTCCCCCACTCATGTCCCACTCATGTCCCCCTGCACACCCACCCCCCGGCAGTGAGGGGCACCTGCCAGCATGCCCTGACAGCAGGCAGGTGCACCTGGCAGCAGGCCCCCACTCATGTCCCACTCATGTCCCCCTGCACCCCCAGCCCCCAGCAGTGAGGGGCACCTACCAGCAGGCCCCCACTCATATCAACCAGCACCCCCACCCCCAGCAGTGAGGGTCACCTGCCAGCAGGCCCCCACTCATGTCCCCCTGCACCCCCACCCTCCAGCAGTGAGGGGCACCTGCCAGCTGGCCCCCACTCATGTCCCCCTGCACCCCCACCGCCCAGCAGTGAGGGTCACCTGCCAGCAGGCCCTAACCCATGTCCCACTCATGTCCCCCTGCACCCCCACCCCCCAGCAGTGAGGGGCACCTGCCAGCAGGCCCCCACTCATGTCCCACTCATGTCCCCCTGTACCCCCACCCTCCAGCAGTGAGGGGCTCCTGCCAGCTGGCCCCCACTCATGTCCCACTCATGTCCCCCTGCATCCCCACCCCCCAGCAGTGAGGGGCTCCTGCCAGCAGGCCCCCACTCATGCCCCCCAGCACCCCCACCCCCCAGCAGTGAGGGGCACCTGCCAGCAGGCCCACACTCATGTCCCCCAGCACCCCCACCCCCCAACAGTGAGGGTCAAGTGCCAGCACCCCCCCACTCTTGTCCCACTCATGTCAACCAGAACCCCCACCCCCAGCAGTGAGGGGCACCTGCCAGCAGGTCCCCACTCATGTCTCCCAGCACCGCCAACCCCCAGCAGTGAGGTGCACCTGCCAGCAGGCCCCCACTCATGTCCCGCTCATGTCCCCCAGCACCCCCACCCCCCAGTAGTGAGGGTCACCTGCCAGCAGGCCCCCACTCATGTCCCACTCATGCCCCCCTGCACCCTCACCCCCCAGCAGTGAGTGGCACTTGCCATCAGGCCCCCACTCATGTCCCCCAGCACCCCACCACCAGCAGTGAGGGTCAAGTGCCAGCAGGCCCCCACTCATGTCCCACTCATGTCCTCCTGCACCCTCACCCCCCAGCAGTGAGGGGCATGTGCCAGCAGGCCCCAACTCATGTCCCATTCATGTCCCCATGCACCTCCACCCCCCAGAAGTAAGGATCACCTGCCAGCAGGCCCCCACTCATGTCCCCCAGCACCCCCACGCCCCAGCAGTGAGGGGCACCTGCCAGCAGTCCCCCACTCATGTCCCACTCATGTCCCCCTGCACACCCACCCCCCAGCAGTGAGGGGCACCTGCCAGCAGGACCCCACTCATGTCTCCCAGCACCGCCAACCCCCAGCAGTGAGGGGCACCTGCCAGCAGGCCCCCACTCATGTCCCACTCATGTCCCCCAGCACCCCCACCTCCCAGCAGTGAGGGTCACCTGCCAGCAGGCCCCCACTCATGTCCCACTCATGTCCCCCTGCACCCTCACCCCCCAGCAGTGAGGGGCACCTGCCATCGGGCCCCCACTCATGTCCCCCAGCACCCCACCACCAGCAGTGAGGGTCAAGTGCCAGCAGGCCCCCACTCATGTCCCACTCATGTCCTCCTGCACCCTCACCCCCAGCAGTGAGGGGCATGTGCCAGCAGGCCCCAACTCATGTCCCATTCATGTCCCCATGCACCTCCACCCCCAGAAGTAAGGACCACCTGCCAGCAGGCCCCCACTCATGTCCCCCAGCACCCCCACGCCCCAGCAGTGAGGGGCACCTGCCAGCAGTCCCCCACTCATGTCCCACTCATGTCCCCCTGCACACCCACCCCCCGGCAGCGAGGGGCACCTGCCAGCAGGCCCCCACTCATGTCCCCAGCACCCCCACCCCCCAGCAGTGAGGATCACCTGCCAGCATGCCCTGACTCATGTCCCCCCTGCACCACCACCCAGCAGTGAGGGGCACCTGCCAGCAGGCCCCCACTCATGTCCCACTCATGTCCCCCTGCACCCCCAGCCCCCAGCAGTGAGGGGCACCTACCAGCAGGCCCCCACTCATGTCAACCAGCACCCCCACCCCCCAGCAGTGAGGGTCACCTGCCAGCAGGCCCCCACTCATGTCCCCCTGCACCCCCACCCTCCAGCAGTGAGGGGCACCTGCCAGTTGGCCCCCACTCATGTCCCCCAACATCCACACCGCCCAGCAGTGAGGTTCACCTGCCAGCAGGCCCCCACTCATGTCCCCCTGCACCCCCACCCTCCAGCAGTGAGGGGCACCTGCCAGCTGACCCCACTCATGTCCCCAACATCCACACCGCCCAGCAGTGAGGGTCACCTGCCAGCAGGCCCTAACTCATGTCCCACTCATGTCCCCCTGCACCCCCACCCCCCAGCAGTGAGGGGCACCTGCCAGCAGGCCCCCACTCATGTCCCACTCATGTCCCCCTGTACCCCCACCCTCCAGCAGTGAGGGGCTCCTGCCAGCTGGCCCCCACTCATGTCCCCCAACATCCCCACCCCCCAGCAGTGAGGGTCACCTGCCAGCAGGCCCTAACTCATGTCCCACTCATGTCCCCCTGCACCCCCACCCCCCAGCAGTGAGGGGCACCTGCTAGCAGGCCCCCACTCATGTCCCACTCATGTCCCCCTGCACCCCCACCCTGGGCAGTGATGGGCATCTGCCAGCAGGCCCCCACTCATGTCCCACTCATGTCCCCCTGCTCCTCACACCCCAGCAGTGAGGGGCACCTGCCAGCAGGCCTCCACTCATGTCCCCTAGCACCCCCACCCCCCAGCAGTGAGGGGCACCTGCCAGAAGGCCCTGACTCATGTCCCCCTGCACACACACGCCCAGCAGTGAGGGGCACCTGCCAGCAGGCCCCCATTCATGTCCCACTCATGTCCCCCTGCACCCCCACTCCCCAGCAGTGAGGGACACCTGCCAGCAGGCCCCCACTCATGTCCCCCAGCACCCCCACCCCCCAGCAGTGAGGGGCACTTGACAGCAGGCCTCCACTCATATCCCCCAGCACCCCCACGCCCCAGCAGTGAGAGTCACCTGCCAGCAGGCCCCCACTCATGTCCCCCTGCACCCCCACCCCCCAGCAGTGAGGGGCACCTGCCAGCAGGACCCCACTCATGTCCCACTCATTGCCCCTTGCACCTCCACCCCCCAGCATTGAGGGACACCTGCCAGCAGGCCCCCACTCATGTCCGCCTGCACCCCCACCCCCCAGCAGTGAGGGGCACCTGCCAGAAGGCCCCCACTCATGTTCCACTCATGTCCCCCTGCACCCCCACCCCCCCAGCAGTGAGGGGAACCTGCCAGCAGGCCCCCACTCATGTCCCCCTGAACCCCCACCCCCAGCAGTGAGGGGCACCTGTCAGCAGACCCCCACTCATGTCCCACTCATGTTCACCTGCACCCCACCCCCCAGCAGTGAGGGGCGCCTCCCAGCAGGCCCCCACTCATATCCCCAATTACCCCCACCCCCCGGCAGTGAGGGACACCTACCAACATGCCCTTACTCATGTTCCCCTGCGCCCCCACCCCCCGGCAGTGAGGGTCACCTGCCAGCAGGCCCCCACTCATGCCCCACTCATGTCCCCCTGCACCCCCAACCCCCCGCAGTGAGGGTCACCTGCCAGCAGGCCCCCACTCATTTCCCACTCATGTCCCCCTGCACCCACACCCCCCAGCAGTGAGGGACACCTGCCAGCAGGCCCCCACTCATGCCCCACTCATGTCCCCCTGCACCCCCACCCCCCAGCAGTGAGGGGCACCTGCCAGCAGGCCCCCACTCATGCCCTCCAGCACCCCCACCCCCGAGCAGTGAAGGGCTCCTGCCAGCAGGCCCCCACACATGTCCCCCAGCACCCCCACCCCCCAGCAGTGAGGGTCAAGTGCCAGCAAGCCCCCACTCATGTCCCACTCATGTCCCCCTGCATCCCCACCCCCCAGCAGTGAGGGGCACCTGCCAGCAGGCCCCCACTCATGTCCCCCAGCACGCCCACCCCCCAGCAATGAGGGTCAAGAGCCAGCAGGCCCCCACTCATGTCCCACTCATGTCCCCCTGCACCCCCTCCCCCCAGCAGTGAGGGGCACCTGCCAGCAGGCCCCCACACATGCCCCCAGCACCCCCACCCCTAGCAGTGAGGGGAACCTGCCAGCAGGCCCCCACTCATGTCCCACTCATGTCTCCCAGCACCCCCACCCCCCAGCAATGAGGGTCGCCTGCCAGCAGGCCCCCACTCATGTCCCCCTGAACCCCCACCCCCAGCAGTGAGGGGCACCTGTCAGCAGATCCCCACTCATGTCCCACTCATGTTCACCTGCACCCCCACCCCCCAGCAGTGAGGGGCGCCTCCCAGCAGGCCCCCACTCATATCCCCAATTACCCCCTCCCCCCGGCAGTGAGGGACACCTACCAACATGCCCTTACTCATGTTCCCCTGCGCCCCACCCCCCGGCAGTGAGGGTCACCCCCCGGCAGTGAGGGTCACCTGCCAGCAGGCCCTAACTCATGCCCCACACATGTCCCCCTCCACCCCCACCCCCCAGCAGTGAGGGTCACCTGCCAGCAGGCCCCCACTCATGTCCCACTCATGTCCCCCTGCACCCCCACCCCCCAGCAGCGAGGGACACCTGCCGGCAGGCCCCCACTCATGCCCCACTCATGTCCCCCTGCACCGCCACCCCCCAGCAGTGAGGGGCACCTGCCAGCAGGCCCCCACTCATGCCCTCCAGCACCCCCACCCCCGAGCAGTGAGGGTCAAGTGCCAGCAAGCCCCCACTCATGTCCCACTCATGTCCCCCTGCATCCCCACCCCCCAGCAGTGAGGGGCACCTGCCAGCAGGCCCCCACTCATGTCCCCCAGCACCCCCACCCCCCAGCAAGGAGGGTCAAGAGCCAGCAGGCCCCCACTCATGTCCCACTCATGTCCCCCTGCACCCCCTCCCCCAGCAGTGAGGGGCACCTGCTAGCAGGCCCCCACTCATGTCCCCCAGCACCCCCCCAACAGTGAGGGTCAAGTGCCAGCACCCCCCCACTCTTGTCCCACTCATGTCAACCAGCACCCCCACCCCCAGCAGTGAGGGGCACCTGCCATCAGGCCCCCACTCATGTCTCCCAGCACCGCCAACCCCCAGCAGTGAGGGGCACCTGCCAGCAGGCCCCCACTCATGTCCCACTCATGTCCACCAGCCCCCCACCGCCACCAGAGAGGGTCACCTGCCAGCAGGCCCCCACTCATGTCCCACTTATGTCCCCCTGCACCCCCACCCCGGGCAGTGATGGGCACCTGCCAGCAGGCCCCCACTCATGTCCTCCTGTACCCCCACCTCCCAGCAGTGAGGGGCACCTGCCAGCAGTCCTCCACTCATGTCCCCCAGCACCCCCACCCCCCAGCAGTGAGGGGCACCTGCCAGAAGGCCCTGACTCATGTCCCCCTGCACCCCCACCCCCAGCAGTGAGGGGCACCTGCCAGCAGGTCCCCACTCATGTCCCCCTGTACCCCCACCCCCTAGTAGTGAGGGGCACCTGCCAGCAGGCCCCCACTCATGTCCCACTCATATCCCCCAGCACCCCCACCCCCCAGCAGTGAGAGTCACCTGCCAGCAGGCCCCCACTCATGTCCCCCTGCACCCCCACCCCCCAGCAGTGAGGGGCACCTGCCAGCAGGACCCCACTCATGTCCCACTCATTTCCCCTTTCACCTCCACCCCCCAGCAGTGAGGGGCACCTGCCAGCAGGCCCCCACTCATGTCCCCCTGCACCCCCACCCCCCAGCAGTGAGGGGCACCTGCCAGAAGGCCCCCACTCATGTTCCACTCATGTCTCCCAGCACCCCCACCCCCCAGCAATGAGGGTCGCCTGCCAGCAGGCCCCCACTCATGTACCCCTGCACCCCCACCCCCAGCAGTGAGGGGCACCTGTCAGCAGACCCCCACTCATGTCCCACTCATGTTCACCTGCACCCCCACCCCCCAGCAGTGAGGGGCACCTCCCAGCAGGCCCCCACTCATGTCCCCAATTACCCCCACCCCCCGGCAGTGAGGGACACCTACCAACATGCCCTTACTCATGTTCCCCTGCACCCCTCCCTCCGGCAGTGA
This sequence comes from Ambystoma mexicanum, assembly GCF_040938575.1. Classification (NCBI taxonomy): domain Eukaryota; kingdom Metazoa; phylum Chordata; class Amphibia; order Caudata; family Ambystomatidae; genus Ambystoma; species Ambystoma mexicanum. Next base: position 372,241,457 of record NC_090927.1, read on the forward strand.
GGGTCACCTGCCAGCAGGCCCCCACTCATGCCCCACTCATGTCCCCCTGCACCCCCACCCCCCAGCAGTGAGGGTCACCTGCCAGCAGGCCCCAACTCATGACCTCCAGCACCCCCACCCCCGAGCAGTGAGGGGCTCCTGCCAGCAGGCCCCCACACATGTCCCCCAGCACCCCCACCCCCCAGCAGTGAGGGTCAAGTGCCAGCAAGCCCCCACTCATGTCCCACTCATGTCCCCCTGCATCCCGACCCCCCCAGCAGTGAGGGGCAGCTGCCAGCAGGCCCCCACACATGCCCCCCAGCACCCCCACCCCCTAGCAGTCAGGGGCACCTGCCAGCAGGCCCCCACTCATGCCCCCCAGCAGTGAGGGGCTCCTGCCAGCAGGCCCCCACTCATGTCCCTCAGCACCCCCACCCCCCAGCAATGAGGGTCAAGTGCCAGCAGGCCCCCACTCATGTCCCACTCATGTCCACCTGCACCACCACCCCCCCAGCAGTGAGGGGCAGCTGCCAGCAGGCCCCCACACATGCCCCCCAGCACCCCCACCCCCTAGCAGTGAGGGGCACCTGCTAGCAGGCCCCCACTCATGTCCCCCAGCACCCCCACCCCCAACAGTGAGGGTCAAGTGCCAGCACCCCCCCACTCTTGTCCCACTCATGTCAACCAGCACCCCCACCCCCAGCAGTGAGGGGCACCTGCCATCAGGCCCCCACTCATGTCTCCCAGCACCGTCAACCCCCAGCAGTGAGGGGCACCTGCCAACAGGCCCCCACTCATGTCCCACTTATGTCCCCCTGCACCCCCACCCCGGGCAGTGATGGGCACCTGCCAGCAGGCCCCCACTCATATCCCCCTGTTCCCCCACCCCCCAGCAGTGAGGGGCACCTGCCAGCAGGCCTCCACTCATGTCCCCCAGTACCCCCACCCCCCAGCAGTGAGGGGCACCTGCCAGAAGGCCCTGACTCCTGTCCCCCTGCACCGCCACCCCACCAGCAGTGAGGGGCACCTGCCAGCAGGACCCCACTCATGTCCCACTCATGTCCCCCTGCACCTCCACCGCACAGCAGTGAGGGGCACCTGCCAGCAGGCCCCCACTCATGTCCCACTCATGTCCCCCTGCACCCCCACCTCCAGCAGTGAGATACACCTGCCAGCAGGCCCCCACTCATGTCCCACTTATGTCCCACTGCACCCCCACCCCCAGCAGTGAGGGGCACCTGCCAGCAGGCCCCCACTCATGTCCCACTCATGTCCCCCTGCTCCCCCACCCCCCAGCAGTGAGGGGCACCTGCCAGCAGGCCTCCACTCATGTCTCCCAGCACCCCCACCCCCGGCAGTGAGGGGCACCTGCCAGCAGGCCCTGACTCATGTCCCCCTGCACCCCCATCCCCAGCAGTGAGGGGCACCTGCCAGCAGGCCTCCATTCATGTCCCCCAGCACCCCCACCCCCAGCAGTGAGGGTCAAGTGCCAGCAGGCCCCCACTCATGTCCCACTCATGTCCCCCTGCATCCCCACCCCCCAGCAGTGAGGGGCACCTGCCAGCAGGCCCCCACTCATGCCCCCCAGCACCCCCACCCCCAGCAGTGAGGGGCACCTGCCAGCAGGCCCCCACTCATGTCCCCCAGCACCCCCACCCCCAGCAATGAGGGTCAAGTGCCAGCAGGCCCCTACTCATGTCCCACTCATGTCCCCCTGCACTCCCACCCCCAGCAGTGAGGGGCACCTGCCAGCAGGCCCCCACTCATGTCCCCCTGCACCTCCACCGCACAGCAGTGAGGGGCACCTGCCAGCAGGCCCCCACTCATGTCCCACTCATGTCCCCCTGCACCCCCACCCCCAGCAGTGAGATGCACCTGCCAGCAGGCCCCCACTCATGTCCCCCTGCACCCCCACCCCCCAGCAGTGAGGGGCACCTGCCAGAAGGCCCCCACTCATGTCCCACTCATGTCCCCACCACCCCCACCCCCAGCAGTGAGGGTGACCTGCCAGCAGGCCCCCACTTATGTCCACCAGCACCCCCACCCCCAGCAGAGAGGGTCACCTGCCAGCAGGCCCCCACTCATGTCCCACTTATGTCCCACTGCACCGCCAACCCCAGCAGTGAGGGGCACCTGCCATCAGGCCCCCACTCATGTCTCCCAGCACCGCCAACCCCCAGCAGTGAGGGGCACCTGCAAGCAGGCCCCCACTCATGTCCCACTTATGTCCCCCTGCACCCCCACCCCGGGCAGTGATGGGCACCTGCCAGCAGGCCCCCACTCATGTCCCCCTGTACCCCCACCTCCCAGCAGTGAGGGGCACCTGCCAGCAGTCCTCCACTCATGTCCCCCAGCACCCCCACCCCCCAGCAGTGAGGGGCACCTGCCAGAAGGCCCTGACTCATGTCCCCCTGCACCCCCACCCCCAGCAGTGAGGGGCACCTGCCAGCAGGTCCCCACTCATGTCCCCCTGTACCCCCACCCCCTAGTAGTGAGGGGCACCTGCCAGCAGGCCCCCACTCATGTCCCACTCATATCCCCCAGCACCCCCACCCCCCAGCAGTGAGAGTCACCTGCCAGCAGGCCCCCACTCATGTCCCCCTGCACCCCCACCCCCCAGCAGTGAGGGGCACCTGCCAGCAGGACCCCACTCATGTCCCACTCATTTCCCCTTTCGCCTCCACCCCCCAGCAGTGAGGGGCACCTGCCAGCAGGCCCCCACTCATGTCCCCCTGCACCCCCACCCCCCAGCAGTGAGGGGCACCTGCCAGAAGGCCCCCACTCATGTTCCACTCATGTCTCCCAGCACCCCCACCCCCCAGCAATGAGGGTCGCCTGCCAGCAGGCCCCCACTCATGTACCCCTGCACCCCCACCCCCAGCAGTGAGGGGCACCTGTCAGCAGACCCCCACTCATGTCCCACTCATGTTCACCTGCACCCCCACCCCCCAGCAGTGAGGGGCACCTCCCAGCAGGCCCCCACTCATGTCCCCAATTACCCCCACCCCCTGGCAGTGAGGGACACCTACCAACATGCCCTTACTCATGTTCCCCTGCGCCCCTCCCTCCGGCAGTGAGGGTCACCTGCCAGCAGGCCCCCACTCATGCCCCACTCATGTCCCCCTGCACCCCCACCCCCCAGCAGTGAGGGTCACCTGCCAGCAGGCCCCAACTCATGTCACACTCATGTCCCCCTGCACCCCCACCCGCCAGCAGTGAGGGGCACCTGCCAGCAAGCCCCCACTCATGACCTCCAGCACCCCCACCCCCGAGCAGTGAGGGGCTCCTGCCAGCAGGCCCCCACACATGTCCCCCAGCACCCCCACCCCCCAGCAGTGAGGGTCAAGTGCCAGCAAGCCCCCACTCATGTCCCACTCATGTACCCCTGCATCCCGACCCCCCCAGCAGTGAGGGGCAGCTGCCAGCAGGCCCCCACACATGCCCACCAGCACCCCCACCGCCTAGCAGTCAGGGGCACCTGCCAGCAGGCCCCCACTCATGCCCCCCAGCAGTGAGGGGCTCCTGCCAGCAGGCCCCCACTCATGTCCCTCAGCACCCCCACCCCCCAGCAATGAGGGTCAAGTGCCAGCAGGCCCCCACACATGCCCCCCAGCACCCCCACCCCCTAGCAGTGAGGGGCACCTGCTAGCAGGCCCCCACTCATGTCCCCCAGCACCCCCACCCCCAACAGTGAGGGTCAAGTGCCAGCACCCCCCCACTCTTGTCCCACTCATGTCAACCAGCACCCCCACCCCCAGCAGTGAGGGGCACCTGCCATCAGGCCCCCACTCATGTCTCCCAGCACCGTCAACCCCCTGCAGTGAGGGGCACCTGCCAACAGGCCCCCACTCATGTCCCACTTATGTCCCCCTGCACCCCCACCCCGGGCAGTGATGGGCACCTGCCAGCAGGCCCCCACTCATGTCCCCCTGTTCCCCCACCCCCCAGCAGTGAGGGGCACCTGCCAGCAGGCCTCCACTCATGTCCCCCAGTACCCCCACCCCCCAGCAGTGAGGGGCATCTGCCAGAAGGCCCTGACTCCTGTCCCCCTGCACCGCCACCCCACCAGCAGTGAGGGGCACCTGCCAGCAGGACCCCACTCATGTCCCACTCATGTCCCCCTGCACCTCCACCGCACAGCAGTGAGGGGCACCTGCCAGCAGGCCCCCACTCATGTCCCACTCATGTCCCCCTGCACCCCCACACCCAGCAGTGAGATACACCTGCCAGCAGGCCCCCACTCATGTCCCACTTATGTCCCACTGCACCCCCACCCCCAGCAGTGAGGGGCACCTGCCAGCAGGCCCCCACTCATGTCCCACTCATGTCCCCCTGCTCCCCCACCCCCCAGCAGTGAGGGGCACCTGCCAGCAGGCCTCCACTCATGTCTCCCAGCACCCCCACCCCCGGCAGTGAGGGGCACCTGCCAGCAGGCCCTGACTCATGTCCCCCTGCACCCCCATCCCCAGCAGTGAGGGGCACCTGCCAGCAGGCCTCCATTCATGTCCCCCAGCACCCCCACCCCCCAGCAGTGAGGGTCAAGTGCCAGCAGGCCCCCACTCATGTCCCACTCATGTCCCCCTGCATCCCCACCCCCCAGCAGTGAGGGGCACCTGCCAGCAGGCCTCCACTCATGCCCCCCAGCACCCCCACCCCCAGCAGTGAGGGGCACCTGCCAGCAGGCCCCCACTCATGTCCCCCAGCACCCCCACCCCCAGCAATGAGGGTCAAGTGCCAGCAGGCCCCTACTCATGTCCCACTCATGTCCCCCTGCACTCCCACCCCCAGCAGTGAGGGGCACCTGCCAGCAGGCCCCCACTCATGTCCCCCTGCACCTCCACCGCACAGCAGTGAGGGGCACCTGCCAGCAGGCCCCCACTCATGTCCCACTCATGTCCCCCTGCACCCCCACCCCCAGCAGTGAGATGCACCTGCCAGCAGGCCCCCACTCATGTCCCCCTGCACCCCCACCCCCCAGCAGTGAGGGGCACCTGCCAGAAGGCCCCCACTCATGTCCCACTCATGTCTCCACCACCCCCACCCCCAGCAGTGAGGGTGACCTTCCAGCAGGCCCCCACTTATGTCCACCAGCACCCCCACCCCCAGCAGAGAGGGTCACCTGCCAGCAGGCCCCCACTCATGTCCCACTTATGTCCCACTGCACCCCCACCCCCAGCAGTGAGGGGCACCTGCCATCAGGCCCCCACTCATGTCTCCCAGCACCGCCAACCCCCAGCAGTGAGGGGCACCTGCAAGCAGGCCCCCACTCATGTCCCACTCATGTCCACCAGCACCCCCACCCCCAGCAGAGAGGGTCACCTGCCAGCAGGCCCCCACTCATGTCCCACTTATGTCCCCCTGCACCCCCACCCCGGGCAGTGATGGGCACCTGCCAGCAGGCCCCCACTCATGTCCCCCTGTTCCCCCACCCCCCAGCAGTGAGGGGCACCTGCCAGCAGGCCTCCACTCATGTCCCCCAGTACCCCCACCCCCCAGCAGTGAGGGGCACCTGCCAGAAGGCCCTGACTCCTGTCCCCCTGCACCGCCACCCCACCAGCAGTGAGGGGCACCTGCCAGCAGGACCCCACTCATGTCCCACTCATGTCCCCCTGCACCTCCATCGCACAGCTGTGAGGGGCACCTGCCAGCAGGCCCCCACTCATGTCCCACTCATGTCCCCCTGCACCCCCACACCCAGCAGTGAGATACACCTGCCAGCAGGCCCCCACTCATGTCCCACTTATGTCCCACTGCACCCCCACCCCCAGCAGTGAGGGTGACCTGCCAGCAGGCCCCCACTTATGTCCACCAGCACCCCCACCCCCAGCAGAGAGGGTCACCTGCCAGCAGGCCCCCACACATGTCCCACTTATGTCCCACTGCACCCCCACCCCCAGCAGTGAGGGGCACCTGCCAGCAGGCCCCCACTAATGTCCCACTCATGTCCCCCTGCTACCACACCCCGCAGCAGTGAGGGGCACCTGCCAGCAGGCCTCCACTCATGTCCCCCAGCACCCCACCCCCGGCAGTGAGGGGTACCTGCCAGCAGGCCCTGACTCATGTCCCCCTGCACCCCCATACCCAGCAGTGAGGGACACCTGCCAGCAGCCCCCACTCATGTCCCACTCATGTCCCCCTGCACCCCCACCCCCCAGCCGTGAGGGGCACCTGCCATCAGGCCCCTACTCATGTCTCCCAGCACCGCCAACCCCCAGCAGTGAGGGGCACCTGCCAGCAGGCCCCCACTCATGTCCCACTCATGTCCACCAGCACCCCCACCCCCCAGCAGAGAGGGTCACCTGCCAGCAGGCCCCCACTCATGTCCCACTTATGTCCCCCTGCACCCCCACCCCGGGCAGTGATGGGCACCTGCCAGCAGGCCCCCACTCATCTCCCCCTGTTACCCCACCCCCGGCAGTGAGGGGCACCTGCCAGCAGGCCCTGACTCATGTCCCCCTGCACCCCCATCCCCAGCAGTGAGGGGACCTGCCAGCAGCCCCCCACTCATGTCCCACTCATGTCCCCCTGCACCCCCACCCCCCAGCAGTAAGGGGCACCTGCCAGCAGGCCCCCACTCATGTCCCACTCATGTCCCCCTGCACCCCCACCCCCCAGCAGTGAGGGACACCTGCCAGCAGGCCCCCACTCATGTCCCCCAGCACCCCCACCCCCCAGCAGTGAGGGGCACCTGCCAGCAGGCCTCCACTCATGTCCCCCAGCACCCCCACCCCCCAGCAGTGAGGGTCAAGTGCCAGCAGGCCCCCACTCATGTTCCACTCATGTCCCCCTGCATCCCCACCCCCCAGCAGTGAGGGGCACCTGCCAGCAGGCCCCCACTCATGCCCCACAGCACCCCCACCCCCCAGCAGTGAGGGGCACCTGCCAGCAGGCCCCCACTCATGTCCCCCAGCACCCCCACCGCCCAGCAATGAGGGTCAAGTGCCAGCAGGCCCCCACTCATGTCCCACTCATGTCCCCCTGCACTCCCACCCCCAGCAGTGAGGGGCACCTGCCAGTAGGCCCCCACTCATGCCCCCAGCACCCCCACCCCCCAGCAGTGAGGGGCACCTGCCAGCCGGCCCCACTCATGTCCCCCAGTACCCCCACCCCCCAACAGTGAGGGTCAAGTGCCAGCACCCCCCCACTCTTGTCCCACTCATGTCAACCAGCACCCCCACCCCCAGCAGTGAAGGGCACCTGCCAGCAGGACCCCACTCATGTCTCCCTGCACTGCCAACCCCCAGCAGTGAGGGGCACCTGCCAGCAGGCCCCCACTCATGTCCCACTCATGTCCCCCAGCACCCCCACACCGCAGCAGTGAGGGTCACCTGCCAGAAGGCCCCCACTCATGTCCCCCAACATCCCCACCGCTCAGCAGTGAGGGTCACCTGCCAGCAGGCCTTAACTCATGTCCCACTCATGTCCCCCTGCACCCCCACCCACCAGCAGTGAGGGCCACCTGCCAGCAGGCCCCCACTCATGTCCCACTCATGTCCACCAGCACACCCACCCACCAGCAGAGAGGGTCACCTGCCAGCAGACCCCACTCATGTCCCCCTGCACCCCCACCCCCCAGCAGTGAGGGGCACCTGCCAGCAGGCCCCCACGCATGCCCCCCAGCACCCCCACCCCCTAGCAGTGAGGGGCACCTGCTAGCAGGCCCCCACTCATGTCCCCCAGCACCCCCACCCCCCAAAAGTGAGGGTCAAGTGCCAGCACCCCCCCCACTCTTGTCCCACTCATGTCAACCAGCACCCCCACCCCCAGCAGTGAGGGGCACCTTCCATCAGGCCCCCACTCATGTCCCACTCATGTCCCCAGCACCCCCTTCCCCCAGCAGTGACGGTCACCTGCCAGCAGGCCCCCACTCATGTCCCACTCATGTCCCCCTGCACCCCCACCCTCCAGCAGTGAGGGGCACCTGCCAGCGGCCCCCACTCATGACCCCCAACATCCCCACCCCCCAGCAGTGAGGGTCACCTGCCAGAAGGCCCTAACTCATGTCCCACTCATGTCCCCCTGCACCCCCACCCCCCAGCAGTGAGGGGCTCCTGCCAGCAGGCCCCCACTCATGTCCCACCCATGTCCACCAGAACCCCCACCCCCCAGCAGAGAGGGTCACCTGCCAGCAGGTCCCCACTCATGTCCCACTTATGTCCCCCTGCACCCCCACCCCGCGCAGTGATGGGTACCTGCCAGCAGGCCCCCACTCATGTCCCCCTGTTCCCCCACCCCCCAGCAGTGAGGGGCACCTGCCAGCAGGCCTCCACTCATGTCCCCCAGCACCCCCACCCCTGGCAGTGAGGGGCACCTGCCAGCAGGCCCTGACTCATGTCCCCCTGCACCCCCACCCCCAGCAGTGAGGGGCACCTGCCAGCAGGCCCCCACTCATGTCTCCCTGCACCCCCACCCCCCAGTAGTGAGGGGCACCTGCCAGCAGGCCCCCACTCATGTCCCACTCATGTCCCCCTGTACCCTCACCCCCCAACAGTGAGGGGCTCCTGCCAGCAGGCCCCCACTCATGTCACCCTGCACCGCCACCCCCCAGCAGTGAGGGTCAAGTGCCAGCAGGCCCCCACTCATGTCCCACTCATGCCCACCCCCCAGCAGTGAGGGGCACCTGCCAGCAGGCCCCCACTCATGTCCCCCAGCACCCCCACCCCCAGCAGTGAGGGGCACCTGCCAGCAGGCCCCCACTCATGTCCCCCAGCACCCCCACCCCCAGCAATGAGGGTCAAGTGCCAGCAGGCCCCCACTCATGTCCCACTCATGTCCCCCTGCACCCCCACCCCCAGCAGTGAGGGGCACCTGCCAGCACGGCCCCACTCATGTCCCCCAGCACCCCCACCCCCAACAGTGAGGGTCAAGTGCCAGCACCCCCCCACTCTTGTCCCACTGATGTCAACCAGCACCCCCACCCCCAGCAGTGAGTGGCACCTCCCAGCAGGACCCCACTCACGTCTCCCAGCACCGCCAACCCCCAGCAGTGAAGGGCACCTGCCAGCAGCCCCCCACTCATGTCCCACTCATGTCCCCCAGCACCCCCACACCCCAGCAGTGAGGGTCACCTGCCAGAAGGCCCCCACTCATGTCCCACTCATGTCCCCCTGCACCCGCACCCTCCAGCAGTGAGGGGCACCTGCCAGCGGCCCCCACTCATGTCCCCCAACATCCCCACCCTCCAGCAGTGAGGGTCACCTGCCAGCAGGCCCTAACTCATGTCCCACTCATGTCCCCCTGCACCCCCACCCCCCAGCAGTGAGGGCCACCTGCCAGCAGGCCCCCACTCATGTCCCCCAGCACCCCCACCCCCCAACAGTGAGGGTCAAGTGCCAGCACCCCCCCACTCTTGTCCCACTCATTTCAACCAGCACCCCCACCCCCAGCCCAGCAGTGAGGGGAACCTGCCATCAGGCCCCCACTCATGTCTCCCAGCACCACCAACCCCCAGCAGTGAGGGGCACCTGCCAGCAGGCCCCCACTCATGTCCCACTCATGTCCCCAGCACCCCCCCTCCAGCAGTGAGGGGCACCTGCCAGCGGCCCCCACTCATGTCCCCCAACATCCCCACCCCCCAGCAGTGAGGGTCACCTGCCAGAAGGTCCTAACTCATGTCCCACTCATGTCCCCCTGCACCCCCAGCCCCCAGCAGTGAGGGGCACCTGCCAGCAGGCCCCCACTCATGTCCCACCCATGTCCACCAGAACCCCCACCCCCCAGCAGAGAGGGTCATCTGCCAGCAGGCCCCCACTCATGTCCCCCTGTTCCCCCACCCCCCAGCAGTGAGGGGCACCTGCCAGCAGGCCTCCATTCATGTCCCCCAGCACCCCCACCCCCCCAGCAGTGAGGGGCACCTGCCAGAAGGCCCTGACTCATGTCCCCCTGCACCCCCACCCCCAGCAGTGAGGGGCATCTGCCAGCAGGCCCCCACTCATGTCCCACTCATGTCCCCCTGCACCCCCACACCCCAGTAGTGAGGGGCACCTGCCAGCAGGCCCACACTCATGTCCCACTCACGTCCCCCTGCACCCCCACCCCCCAGCAGTGAGGGGCACCTGCCAGCAGGCCCCACTCATGTCCCCCTGCACCGCCACCCCCCCAGCAGTGAGGGTCACCTGCCAGCAGGACCCCACTCATGTCCCACTCATGTCCCCCTGCACCTCCACCGCCCAGCAGTGAGGGGCACCTGCCAGCAGGCCCCCACTCATGTCCCATTCATGTCCCCCTGCACCACCACCCCCAGCAGTGAGATGCACCTGCCAGCAGGCCCCCACTTATGTCCCACTCATGTCCCCCACCACCCCCACCCCCCAGCAGTGAGGGTGACCTGCCAGCAGGCCCCCACTTATGTCCACCAGCACCCCCACCCCGAGCAGAGAGGGTCAGCTGCCAGCAGGCCCCCACTTATGCCCCACTTATGTCCCACTGCACCCACACCCCCAGCAGTGAGGGGAACCTGCCAGCAGGCCCCCACTCATGTCCCACTCATGTCCCCCTGCTCCCCCACCCCCCAGCAGTGAGGGTGACCTGCCAGCAGGCCCCCACTTATGTCCACCAGCACCCCCACCCCGAGCAGAGAGGGTCAGCTGCCAGCAGGCCCCCACTTATGCCCCACTTATGTCCCACTGCACCCACACCCCCAGCAGTGAGGGGCACCTGCCAGCAGGCCTCCACGCATGTCCCCCAGCACCCCCACCCCCGGCAGTGAGGGGCACCTGCCAGCAGGCCCTGACTCATGTCCCCCTGCACCCCCATCCCCAGCAGTGAGGGGCACCTGCCAGCAGCCCCCCACTCATGTCCCACTCATGTCCCCCTGCACCCCCACCCCCCAGCAGTGAGGGACACCTGCCAGCAGGCCCCCACTCATGTCCCCCAGCACCCCCACCCCCCAGCAGTGAGGGGCACCTGCCAGCACGCCTCCACTCATGTCCCCCAGCACCCCCACCCCCCAGCAGTGAGGGTCAAGTGCCAGCAGGCCCCCACTCATGTCCCACTCATGTCCCCCTGCATCCCCACCCCCCAGCAGGGAGGGGCACCTGCCAGCAGGCCCCCACTCATGCCCCCCAGGACCCCCAACCCCCAGCAGTGAGGGGCACCTGCCAGCAGGCCCCCACTCATGTCCCCCAGCACCCCCACCCCCCAGCAATGAGGTTCAAGTGCCAGCAGGCCCCCACTCATGTCCCACTCATGTCCCCCTGCACCCCCACCCCCAGCAGTGAGGGGCACCTGCCAGCAGGCCCCCACTCATGCCCCCCAGCACCCCCACCCCCCAGCAGTGAGGGGCACCTGCCAGCAGGCCCCCACTCATGTCCCCCAGGACCCTCACCCCCAACAGTGAGGGTCAAGTGCCAGCACCCCCCCACTCTTGTCCCACTCATGTCAACCAGCACCCCCACCCCCAGCAGTGAGGGGCACCTGCCAGCAGGACCCCACTCATTACTCCCAGCACCGCCAACCCCCAGCAGTGAGGGGCACCTGCCAGCAGGCCCCCACTCATGTCCCACTCATGTCCCCCAGCACCCCCACCCCCCAGCAGTGAGGGTCACCTGCCAGCAGGCCCCCACTCATGTCCCACTCATGTCCCCCTGCACCCCCACCCTCCAGCAGTGAGGGGCACCTGCCACCGGCCCCCACTCATGTCCCCCAACATCCCCACCCCCCAGCAGTGAGGGTCACCTGCCAGCAGGCCCTAACTCATGTCCCACTCATGTCCCCCTGCACCCCCACCCCCCAGCAGTGAGAGCCACCTGCCAGCAGGCCCCCACTCATGTCCCACTCATGTCCACCAGCACAGCCACCCCCCAGCAGAGAGGGTCACCTGCCAGCAGACCCCACTCATGTCCTACTTATGTCCCCCTGCACCCCCAGCCCGTGCAGTGATGGTCACCTGCCAGCAGGCCCCCACTCATGTCCCACTCATGTCCCCCTGCTCCCCCACCCTCCAGCAGTGAGGGGCACCTGCCAGCAGGCCTCCACTCATGTCCCCCAGCACCCCCACCTCCCAGCAGTGATGGGCACCTGCCAGAAGGCCCTGACTCATGTCCCCCTGCACCCCCACCCCACAGCAGTGAGGGGCACCTGCCAGCAGGCCCCCACACATGTCCCACTCATGTCCACCAGCACCCCCACCCCCCAGCAGAGAGGGTCACCTGCCAGCAGGCCCCCACTCATGTCCCACTTATATCCCCCTGCACCCCCACCCCGGGCAGTGATAGGCACCTGCCAGCAGGCCCCCACTTATGTCCCCCCTGTTCCCCCACCCCCCAGCAGTGAGGGGAACCTGCCAGCAGGCCTCCACTCATGTCCCCCAGCACCCTCACCCCCCAGCAGTGAGGGGCACCTGCCAGAAGGCCCTGACCCATGTCCCCCTGCACCCCCACCCCCAGCAGTGAGGGGCACCTGCCAGCAGGCCCCCACTCATGTCCCACTCATGTCCCCCTGCACCCCACCCCCCAGTAGTGAGGGGCACCTGCCAGCAGGCCCCCACTCATGTCCCACTCATGTTCCCCTGCACCCCCACCCCCCAGCAGTGAGGGGCACCTGCCAGAAGGCCCCCACTCATGTCCCACTCATGTCCCCCTGCACCCCAACCCCCCAGCAGTGAGGGGCACCTGCCAGCAGGCCCCTACTCATGTCCCCTGCACCCCCACCCCCCAGCAGTGAGGGGCACCTGCCAGCAGGCCCCCACTCATGTCCCACTCATGTCCCCCTGGACCCCCACCCCCCAGCAGTGAGGGGCACCTGCCAGCAGGCCCCTACTCATGTCCCCCTGCACCCTCACCCCCAGCAGTGAGGGGCACCTGCCAGCAGGCCCCCACTCATGTCCCACACATGTCCCCAAGCACCGCCACACCCCTGCAGTGAGGGGCACCTGCCAGCAGGCCCCCACTCATGTCCCAGTCATGTTCCCCTGCACCCCCACCCCCCAGCAGTGAGGGGCACCTGACAGCAGGCCCCCACTCATGTCCCCCAGCACCCACACCCCCCAGCAGTGAGGGGCACCTGCCAGCAGGCCCCCACTCATGTCCCCCCTGAACATGTCAACATGACCCACAATCATGGCCCTCATGGCCACCAAAATCCCATGGCACGCCACCTCTGCCCAAATAACCAACCAAGCATAACATATACCCCACATTGAAATGCCCATTACATGAAACAACCCAAATGGCATGTATGTACATCAACACATGTCCGTCACACACACACAATGGGTGCCAGTGAATGTGAAAACCCACATCGTGACATGCATGAAACCAATGATAGAATACCACACATTGAAGTACGGAAACAAATGTATTGAACAAAAAATGTGGTGAAAGAAATCCAAAGACCAAACAATGTACATAAGGAAAACAATGCAGAATGTCACATAATGATAAAAAAAGAAATCAGAATCCATAATATATGAAATCAAAAATGTCTCCAAAGTCTCCTTCCAACCAAGCAAATCCAAACAGAAATGAACAAGTAAAATCCATTGCTCCATGGAAAAATCAAAAAAGAAAATGCCGACAAATCCACACTCCAACTATTTACAAGGATGAAATCCTGGGTCCATGAGCCCAACTGTCCAAATGAAACCTACAAAAATACACTAACTAATGAAGAACTATATACAAAAATGTGGGGTATTGTCCAAGCTCCCCAAACAAAAATGAAAACCAAAATGAAACCTAACACTAACTAACTAACTAACTATTTACAATGGCAGCGGGCTAGTCCGACGGCTCACTTTTTGATGTCCCCGGCCAGGGCATCATCGAACTCCCACTCAATGTCCTGGAGGCGGTCCTCTTCCATGGCCCGAGGGTTTGCAGGGATGATGACATGTTGACCTCCAACTCCCTGCGAATTGCCTCGAGGCACTCAGCCCGCCTCAGTGCCCTCCGCATGGAGTTCTCCGCCCTGACCATTGTGAGCCGTGCCTCTTCCGCCCGCTGCCGCTCCGCATCTATGGCGTGGCCCAGCCGCTGCCACACGGAATACACTTGCAATCCTGAGTCCTCCTGCCCTCTGGCCGACGCCTGCCCCTCCGATGTTGAAGGCCCCGAGCCATCATTGCTCCCACCATGTTGCTGCTGCTGCTGTGCCTGTGCCTGCGCACTGGCTCTTGCTGCCTGCACGTCCTCCTCTGGCTGGTGTGCAGTTGTCGTGGTGGCCACCCCTTCTGGACGTCTGACTCCCGACTGTGGCAGGGATGTGTCCTCCACCAGCCTGGCCGCTGGGTCAAAGGCAGCTCCACAGGGTACCCGGGTGATACATGGGTAGGAAGATGGCATGGAGGACGACTGGTGCGTAGGGGGTTCAGGTGAGGAGGGGGTCGCAAGAAGGTCCAGCACACAGAGGAATCCAGCACTGGTGACCCATCCCAGTAGGTCACCGCGGTCAAAGAGGCATCCGAGATGACGTTCAATGTCTTCACGAAAACACTGCAGGTCACCTTGCATGCCCCGTTGATGAAACGCTATCCCAGCCAGGACAGGCTCAACCCGGTCCCAGATAGCCACATCCGCAGGGAGAGGAAGGCCAGTTGTTGTGCGCCCATCCCCTCCCTGAAAATGGGTCTGGACGTAGGCATCCCTGCTGGTGCCGGATGATGCAGTCACAGGATCAGGGACAGGATTACACACAGGCACCTCCACGGTGGCCTGTGCTGCCTCCTGTCCCTGCCCCTGCACTGCACTACTGGCACAAGTGGAATTCCCACCTCCAGACCCCGTGTGTGACCCTTCCATGGCCTCCTTTTCCTCCAAACCGCCCACCAACCTGGATGACTCCATGCCATCTTCCTCTGTTGAACCCTGTGGGGTCTCAGCTGCCCCTTCTGCTGCCGAGGAGTCCATCTCCAACCTCCGCCTCTTGGACCTACCCTCGGCAGCTGCGGCCTGGGATGCAGCACCAGACTCCTCACTCCCCGAAGAGATGACAATCTGGGAGGGGAGCCAGGCCTTGCGTCCCCCGCTGGTGGTGCGATTCCTGCCGCTTTGCTCCACAGCACCCTCTCTGCCCTCTTCATCAGTTGACGCTGCAGACAGGGAGAGATAGAACACAGGCATCAGGGCACTGTACAATGGACTGATACACACATGACAGTTGTACATGAGTGGCAGTGTCAAACTTCAGACATGGCATCACACTCCCTAACACACATGTCATTTCTACTCACACACATCAGCAATTCCACAGCAATATTGCACCAGGCAGCACCATCCATACACATACAACAGCATCAGCATCCGAAGGTGAGCCTGACGTCACATGAAACACGGGGAGTACACAACACATGCACACACACCAACACACTTACATGCATGTGTACATGTCCACCAACTGTCAGAGTGATGAGATCGTCTTCCATGTCACATCTGGCATTCAGCCTTCTACATATCAGTGTCACATGCATCCATGTTGCATCACAGTTGCACACTTGTCAAATACACACACATGCACATGTACACAGTGCGGATACATGCAGCTGGAACCAACATCCATGTGTGACACCACAACCATGCCAACGTACATACACAGTAATTCAAACATGTGTGCTCCCACATCTGCATTTGGCCTTGCTGCTTATCCACACATACACCATCCATGTGTCTCACACATGAGAGGACTCGCATGTGTCAGCCTCACACCCCTGTACATACACATCCATACATGGCCCTACAGAAACACATGTGCAACCTGCACTCTACTTGCACACCACGACACGCACAACGTCCAACCAGTATGCATGTACACCTACCGCTCGACTCCCGACGGGTCTGCCTCTCAAGGACCTGGACATGGAGCGCTGGGCTTATGCATTCCAGGACCCTCATTTGGTGGTCGGACAGGTGGCCCCGGCCTTGTCGAGGGTCCTGGACCTTAAGTCCTCCCAGCGCTTCTTGACATGTTTGATGTTGCAGACTGCCACCCCCTCCTCGTTGATGGCAGTCACAATGTCCATCCAGATCCTGGTCCGTCCTTCATAGTCGGCGCGAGAACTTCCAAAGAGGGTATCATACTGCCCCAGGACTTGCTCCACCAGGACACCAACTTCCCTGGCACTGAAGCTGGTGGCCCTCTGCCTCTCTGGCTGGGGGTTGCCAGCGGTGCCAGATGGTGTTGTGCCTGACATGGCAACCCCAGAGGCAGGTGTGGGTGGGCAACTGGTTCCTGGGTCTGCCCTGCGGAGCGATGGTATCCCCGTCGGGAGTCTTCAGTTCCAGCAGGGTGGTCACAGCAACTTCACCCCTGGATGGCGTGCAGGCAGCAAATAGCAGGGCACATGGGCAGCAGGCAGGCAGGCAGCAGCAGATGGCAGGTGGGAGCGTGCTCGGGGTTCTTGGGGGGAGTAATTCGGCCTTCTGAGCAAGAGCGTGGTCTTCCGTATGTTGTCGCGTGGCCAGCTTGATACGGAGTGATTTGGCACGTGAAAAAATTACACGTCAGCGTCTAATTCGAGGAAAGGGCATTAGCCTGTAAGCGCGTCTGTGACTTTACGCGCACGGGCGTTTCCTTCGTGACGTGGGCATAGTGGTCAGGGCGCGTGAAAAAACTGCACGTCTGCTTGTGAATACGTGTAATCCAAGGAAAGGGCCCCTCAACACGGGTGCATGTTCATCGTACACGTCCAAAAAAACTGCACGTCCGAGTGTCAGCTCGTGTAATTGGAGGAAATGGCCTTAGCGCGTACACGCGTAAGTGACGTTGTACGTGTGGGCCGGTTTAAAAGGTACGTGTAGAACCCCATTTCATTTTACATGCTTTTCGTGGAGAGCGAGTGGGTGAATTCTGTACTTCTTGTCGGTTCACACGCGATTACTTCACTGCGTTTCAAGTTCGTACTCCCTGTTACCTCTGACAGCATTCATTTTTTTTGTTGGGCCTGTTTCCTCAAACAGCGTTCACTTCGTCTTTTGTCCTGTCTCCTTAGACAGCGTACAATTCTTCTTTTGGCAGGGGTGTTGCCATCGTGCACACGCGCGTCTTTTTCACGTCCTTTTTCCAGGCAGACAGTGAGTCGTGCACGTATTTACCAACTGTGCTTGTCCCGTGTGTCACGTGCCCCTTCAGAGGTCATTGTAGGCTGCGTGTAACACGCGTACGTGTTTCTGGGTGCCACAGCGTAGTGCGGGTTCATTTTTCCATGCATGTGGTCTACGAGGGGTTGCGTGCACATTATTTTTTGTTTTCGGGGTACCTGTGTGTAGCATGACACGTCATCTTCCCCCAGGGGTCACAGACAGCCTTGCTAGAGCACTAGGGTATGAATTACATCTAGTACCCTACCCCTTTCACCCCCAATTGCCCAGGACAATCGTTTACTGCTACTCCCATACGCACAACAACATCAGTGTCATGGTTGGGAGGCGACCAAGGGGTAAAGGAGGCAAAGGTTGCCGACCTCCAAAAGTTGGGCGTGGTGGGCATGGTAGGGGACGTGGCCATGATTTGCAGGGTGCCCCTAGACCCCCATGTGTGGAGGAGCAATCAGGGACACCCATGTCCACCCCCATGGTTGTCGAAAACATTGGTAACACCATCCCAGCTCAGCCCTTGTTGGACCAGCCCATTGTGGCACCTGAACCGGCACAGGATGACTCCCAGGCTGACTTCCAGGTCAGCCAGTCTACGCCATGTGTGGCGGTGCAAGTTGGTGTCACCAGGCCACGTGGATCTGGGGCAGCTATGTCATCTGCTGCCCCAAGTAGGCAGGGGGGGGAGGCTGCAGGGGCAGCTGCAGCTCAATCCACCCCAGCTCTGAGTCTCCCAGCCGGGACAGTGTCGTCCCTCGTCTATCAAACCGACGTTGCCCCTGCCAACATCAAACTGCAGCCAATGCCTGAACCAAGACCTATAGTCATTGTGAATTCGCCTAGTACCCAGTCCACCGGCGCTTCTGCCCCTACTGACCAGAGAGGTGTGAGCCACTCAGGATCCGCACCACCTTTGAAAAAGAGGAAGACGGGTGCTCTGGCACTACAGGCTGAGACCCCAGACACGGCTACACACTCCGGCACGTCAAGGAAGCCTAGCTTTAATGACGCCAAACTTGATGCACTAGTGGCCTATGTGTCGGCACATAGCCGCAAAATGGTGGTGACTACAGGGTGCAAGACCACACCTGGTCAACGTAAGGCACACTGGCAGACCATCACGGACATCATTAGTGTCCTTGGATTTGTGAGGCGCTCAGCTGATCATTGCTACAATTGCTGGAATGACCTGAAACACAGAGCAAATAACAAGCTGGTCTCAAATCATGCTTCTACTCTGGTGACTGGTGGTGGGTCTCCACAAGCGGACAACCAAATCACTGAACATGAGTCTGTTGCTGGAACCTTCGTCACAGAGGAACAGATCCATGGCGTGGGAGACCTACCAGATTACAACGCATTGTCCGGTGAGTGCCCATGCATGTGTGCGTAATCCATGTGTATGTAGTGTGGGTGACGGGTTCTGATTGAGTGTCAGGTGAGGGTGTGTGCACCTGAGTGGTATGGGTCACCCATGTGCTTCATCCAAAACATTCACTGGCCTTGGATTTGGGTATGACAGTATCCCTTCTGCCCACAGTAGCCATTTAGCGCCACATTACTGCAGTTGCCCTTGAACTGTCATCTTGCAACAACATTGTTCAGAATGTGTCAGTGTTCATTCAGGCTGATTGTTTCAATTCTCCCATTTTTCAGCCCTATTGTCACATATGTGAGATGCTTCTGTCATTGATTACACTCCACATTAGCCCACATTTGTTACCTCTTTATGTGAATGATTAGACCATTCAGGCTGATTGAGCATTGGCCTGCTCACATTGATTTTTGGTGCCTGTTTGTATGTGGTACTTAATAGTTGTTTCCTGTGATGTTTAAGTGACCAACCATTGATGTGTACATCTGCCTGCAATTACTGTATTCTTGTACACTGGATGTGTTGCAGTGAGTGGCACATGCATATTTTGTCACACTATGTAGCATTGTTCATCTCATCATGTCCATCTCACATGGATGGCTGACAGTACTCATTCACTGACATATGGCTGTACTTGTCAAATGTACCATGGCTATGCTACATGCCATCTGTGTGCTGGCATGTGTCATGTATGTGTATTGGACATGCCACTCACAGGCTAATGTGTGATGCCAGTGATTCCCAGCATGCAACAAATGTGTTGCTTTTCCATCTTGGTGTCATCAGTGTCTGCTTTTTGTCTCCCCTTCCAACTCAGTGACAGTGCATGCATGCCAGGGTTATAGTCATGTGGGACATGTGTAAATCATGTACTGGATCTCTGGCTTGCCAGGCCTATGTGTGTGCTATGGTGCTAATGCCTGTTTCCATTTTTTGTGTTTCATGTTTTTGCAGGTGATGACGCACTTGATGCTGTTGAGGTTGAGGAGATGGTGCAGACCCAGAAGGAATCGCATGCACGACCGAGCACCAGTGGGGGACGTGGTGTCGTGGTGGATGAAAACCCTTTTGTAATGCAGACCATACTGTCCAGGGGGGTCTCTGAGTGCACCTTCCCAGACCTCTATTCAGGTGCTGAATCGGATGATGAGACTGATGTGCCGTCGCAGGTGAGTGTTTCTGGCAGGGATTCTGTTCTGTCCAACCCACCTGCACGAGGGGTAGAACCCTCTATGGGGATGTCAGTGTTGGTAAGTCCGCCTTTGGCGGTTACGGATGCAGAATCACACTCCACAACATCTGATCCTGTTCCTGGGCCAGCAGATCAGAGGGGGAATGCAGTCCTGCAGCTTCAGGCAGTGCAAGCACAGCAAGGTGCAGATCACCTTGCCCTGAACAGGTGTGGTGCCCGCCAACACGGTGGCCGTACGCCACCAGGCAATACTGTATGGGAAAACTCCATGTACGGTATGGCAACCCAACTGGCAGCATCAGTTGAAATGATGGCTCAGGCAATGGAGAGGGTGGTCACTTCCATTATCCCCCTGAAAGGCAGATAGAGCAACAACAGCAGGCAACAGACTCCATTTGCCGATCACACAGGGAAGACATGTTGGCGTCCAACAGGGACCGACGGGCGGCACTGGAGACTCTGCGGGAAGCCATTTCTATAGAGTCACAGGGCCACAGGGATGCCCTGAGGGTAGAACTCCATAGCCTCAGGGAGACTCTTGTTGAATTTGAGGCTTGCACAAATTCGAGGACAGAACAGCAGCTGGAGCAGCTCACACGTTCACTCTCAGCTGAGCTGCAGGCAAATCGGGAGGAGATCCGGGCATCATGGGAGGCCATGTGTGCAGAAATGCAAGTAATCCGTCAGGTGCTGCATGGGGATCTCTGTACTATCATCCTCCAGAACGAGACCTTCCACACCTGCATGCTTTCTGCCATGGAGGACCATACCAGGGCTTTGCGTGGGCTGCCTCCCATAGCACCACCACCTCCTGTTGCAGCAGCAGAGGGTGATGAGAGCGACAGCAGCACTTCTCCCACAGTAGCATAGCCGTGCAGGCCATGAGCCCATGGAAGTGTTTTTATTCCGCAACATCCACACAGGTTGGTGTTGGTGTGCACCCTGTCCTCGGACCTCCTGGGTGCCCCCACCTAGCCCCCACATGGCCATTTTAGATTTTTCTTTTTTTTTTTTACAGTGTGTTGCCTTGTGTGACTCCCGTGGGCATCCACTGTGTATTCCGGCTGGGCACATGCAGGCTTGTCCTGTGTTTGGGTTAGATGCTTGGGTTCCTGACACACACACCCCTCCTGCTTCCTGTTTCCATGGGCTTGCAAAGGGTGTGACCAAGTGACAGTGACTTACACAGTGACATTGGGCTCCCATGAGCTGTGTGGGCAGTCTGTAGTCATAACTGTGTGGATATCCCCAGTGGGGTTTGTTTTTGTATTGAACACTGCATGGTGTATTGATATGTGATTGTGCATCCATGTCTTCCTCCTTATCCGCAGGTACCTTCTTCATGTCCTCACAAGGCCGTCTCCTTTGCAGATGCAGTTCATGTTGAATGCAGTACAGTGACACATTTGCCTGACAGCAACACTCTGGAGTTGGAAGGGGTCGATGTGCTGGCTTATTGAGGTTGTATGACTTACATTAATTTGAGTTTGTACTGTCATATTTTGGCAATGTTTCATGCTGTGTTGCTGTATTGTGTTGCTGGTAAGTATTTTGTCAAGTGTTCTGTTTGATAGTTTCATATTGATTACTGGGAGCATATTGTCGGTGGCCTGTTTCCATTTGGGACAGTGTACTTTGTGACACTTGTGTCATGTGTTGTGCCTTCCTTTGTTTGCTTTCACATTGCAGGACATGCCATGGTGTGTTGGGTGGCGGAGATGGGGAGGGGTTGGGTGACATGGCACTCTTTTCATGTTGTATTTTGCAAGGGGGTAGTCATTCATGCAGTATAAATGTGTGTTTTTTTGTGACACAGCAGTGGTTGTCTTTCGGTAGGTAGGAATGCACACAATGTAATACTTCCAGGTGACCAATCTCAGGCTGGTATGGTTGTGACAGTTGCCTGTCCCTTATGTCATCATCATTGATTGTCAGCTGGTATGTGCCAGGGGTGTGTGCACTCCAAAGGGGTGTGATTTTAGGTGAAGTAATTAGCCACCAGCTGCGTACGGGCTGCCTCACCACGTGCCCTTTCCCCTCCCATGCGCAGCGGCCGTGCTTGTGGTTGGGGATGTGGGGGCACCACCATGTTCACCGGCCGGCCCTGGCGTGTTGCAACGTTGTGCAGGACACATGCTGCCACTATGATCCTGCACACTACTGGGGGCGCGTATAGAAGCTGCCCACCAGAGCGGTCAAGGGAGCGAAAGCATGAATTGAGCACTCTGAATGTGCGCTCCACTATGCCCCAGGTTGCAATATGGGCTGTGTTGTATCTTACCTTGGGTGGTGTGGTGGGGTTCCGAATTGGCATCATCATGTGGATGCTCAGAGGGTAGGCACTGTCCCCTGGGGAGGTGATGATGGTTATCATTAGTGGGGTTGTGACATTACTCAGTATCTGACGTGCATGCATGTGCAGGGGCATTTATACTCACCAAGCAGCCATGTATCGTCATGCTGCCCAGCTTCTAGGTCACAGTTTAGGGTTGACATTCTGTAAATTAAACTGTCATGGGTGGACCCTGGATAGTTGGCATATACTGAGGTGATGATTCCCTTGGCATCACATACTACCTGCACGTTGATGGAATGCCAGTGCTTGCATTTTCTGTAGATGTGCTCAGTTGCCCTGGGAGGACGTAGAGCCACATGGGTGCAGTCAATGGCACCTAGCACTTTGGGGAAGTGTGCCACCCCGTAAAAATCCTGGACGACAGCCTGCCTTTCTGCAAGTGTTCTGGGCAGGTATATGTGCCTGCGGACTGATGGGTGTGCAGTCATGATGGCCAACACCTGGTGCAGGCAGCGTGATTGCGTGGCCTGTGACACCCCCGCCCCACTATGGCACGTGTCCGCTGAAATGAACCAGTGGCCAAGAAGTGCAGTACATTGAGCACATTTTCAAAGGGGCTCAGTGCTTGGGAGCACAGGTGGGTGATTGGAGGTCATCCTCCCACTCACTCACCAGGTCGAGTATTATGTGAGGTGGAAACCTGTACCTCCCATACACCTGGTCATCAGGCATCCCAAAAAGGCTGGTTCTGGGTGTAAAATTTCTGTCCCTGACTATCCTCCTCCTCCTCCTGCGGTATCCCACGACCACTGCTGCGAGGAACGGTATATTCATTTTAGCGTCTGAGCTTGTTAGTTGTTTGCATGCACTTTAATGCTGCGCGGGTCCACGTACGCCTGCTTCCTGCTGGCATACGTGTTTCTGGATTAGCGCGTCTTTTTTGTCGCACGCATTAGCCCCGTTCGATTCAATGAATACGTGTTGTAGGCGCGTGTGTGGGCGTTCCACGCATTTGCCTCCTGTACTTCCTGTTAGGCGGAAACCTGTGCAGTTCCCTCTGGGACCACTGCAAAAGATTTAGGACTACAGGTGTTTGGCAGTAAACCCACTAGGTAGCAGCCTGTACCACACAGATTCACTTGGTAGCTGTGGCTGAGCAGTCAGACTTCTCTCAAGAAGAGTTAAGCAGTATGTGGAGTATACAACATAGGGCAATTCTTCACAGTAAGACAAGCAAACACGCAACGAGGCTCAGTGTAAAGATATTTATTTATAACGAAACATCTATCAAAAACACTATGGCACTATCACGGCAAACAAATCAAACACAATTACTCTACGAAGAAGAAACGATCAATCCCCTAGCAATATTTCGACAAGTCTAAGTTATGCCAGCACCACTTATTTGCAGACAGAGGTGTATGCCTCAACCTAGATGGCACTCTAATATTAGTTAGGACGGGAGAGACAAATAGGCAGGTTACGAAATCACCACAGTTCAATACTTCACGGGAAAATGCAAGGCAAGAAGGCAAGAACCACAATAGATCATAAAGTTCAGAGGCCAGGCCCACTCGGAGAGAGGCAAGGCGATATGTCCCAAAAGTCTCTAGTGGAAATGCATTCGAGTCTTTGTAGCAAATTGTTATCGGCAGATTGAACCATTTCAGAACAATACGTGGGAAAGCTTGGAGGCGACCCAACGGAAAGGAGAGGATTAAGACACCTCACTCGAACCGATCGAAAGGAAAGCCAGGCGGACACGGTACCTTGTTGTGGAGGGCAGCTCCGGCGGGGGCAGTTGTTCCTGGTGGTGGATGCACGTCGGGTCTTTGCCAAGAGTAGAGATGTTCTCGTCGTCGAAGAAAAGTGAAGTCCGGTGCACCACCAGGGAAGAGACCAGCCGCGGAGTGCTCTGTCACAAGCCGCCACCTTTTGGTCGTGGTACAGGGGTAGTGGCTATCCAGCTGCCGAGATGCTCTGCACGAGCAATTCGACCACTGCGTCCTGAGGTGAATAAAAAGCAAAGGGGACTGGTTGTTCCCACCAGTCAGGGGAAGAGACTCTCCGGCAGGGAGATCTCCTCTGTCGTCGGGAAGTGGTGAGTCGGTTCTGCAGGGCTCCACCGGAGGTGTCGTCGTGCAGGTCGGCTCAGCGTTACCCTCGTCGGATTCTTAGGTCCTGTGGCGACTTCTGAAGATCCAGTCCCAAAAGCCCTGCTTTTATGCAGATAACCCCTATTCATTCAGCCTAGCTGTCAATCAACACATGCTAAGTGGTGAGCGGGGAGGCTCACCACTTGGGCCAATCACTCCAGAGTGCGACCGGAGTTGGCAAGGCAACTCGGTCCAGGATGCCTACACCCCCTCCCACACCCCTGTGGTAACCCAGACAGAATGGCACCACTTTGGAGGGTCTCTGTACAGAGCCCGCCAAAAGTGGAACAAAGGGCTCAATCTTTGGTTTAGGAGTCACAGAGACGAACACAGACGCCATCTTACAAACCGAGTTCTGGCAGAAAATACCATCCGATAAATTTATTAAGATAAGTAGACCGGTGGTACGTTAGAGATTAACAAGAAAAAGTATCAATCTCCAACAATGGGACGAATCCCATAGGGTTATGTTCGGGGTCGAACATAACAAGTAGTTTCCACTGCCACCAGCCAAAACTCGACGAGGGGGGACGGGACAGTGCCCCCTCGAATAACAGATCCAGGAGTAATCGAATTACCCCTACTAGTACGTCCACAATAAGATGGTTTGTATTAGTTCTGTTAGTAAATTTAGGTCTAGTAAAGCCAATGGTGACTTTACATGCCCGGTGAGACAGTAGTCAGTCCCCGGGTATGGAGTCTATGGTGGGGGTCCGCTTGGACGCCCCAGTGCTACGGCACGTAGGGTGCGGTGTAACACACATAGAAAAACATATGAGACCCTATGGAGTAAAAGACCCCATAGCCCATAGAACACATTGACCTTCAAAGGAATTACACACATACATGTCCAAGAGTGGGAGAAAAAGAGTCTCACTCTTGGCAGGATGGAAAAAAACAAACTCCAGAAATCCAGCAAAGCTGCTGGGGGACTCACTAGGTTAGGAAATTCAGCCTAAACAGAGAATTCTCCCTAACACTTCCCCTGTGATGCCCACATTTTCATGCGTTGTTCCCCATTCTGCGTGTTACGCCCCGTGTTACGCCTACTTTTGTTGTGTGTGCTGTGCTATGTGCGCTTTCGCTGTGCACGTAGCGCACGCTGTTTGAAGACATGTGCGCCAGCGTGCGCCACGCAGGATTTTAGCGCACATCCATGGATTTACACGCACACAGATTTCCATGAAATGCTGTGCGCAGGTTTTGCTGCGATTTTCAGACATGCACTGCAATCCGCATGCTTTCGATCGCTTGCGCGGAAATTTTCAGCGCACATTAATTCCATGAATCAGCCTGTGTATCTCTTTCACGTTGGTATCCAAGATCGCCTGCACCTTTTTACTATCCATTTGTGCGCCAGTCAGGGTCAAGTAATAGCCTAAAAATTCCACGGTGATACGATGGAATTCGCAATTCTCCAGTTTTGCATAAAGATGGTGTTCTCGCAGCTTTTGCAAAACCGCATGTACACGTTGGACATGTTCCTGGAGATTACGGGAATATATAAGGATGTCGTCAATGTACACAAGGGCACACACGTCCAGGTATTCCCTAAGAACCTCATACAGGAAGTGTTGTAAGGCTGCGGTGGCGTTACAAAGACCGAATGGCATAACCAGATATTCATACAATCCGAACTTAGTTCGGAAGGCGGTTTTCCATTCGTCCCCCTCACGCACCCGTAAAAGATGGTATGCGCCTCGAAGGTCAATCTTAGTATAGATAGCCGCATCCCTGACTTGATTGAGAAGGAATGGGATTAGGGGAAGCGGATAACGGTTCTTAATAGTTTTCCGGTTCACCCCCCAGTAATCTATGCAAGTCCGGAGTTCTCCGGACTTCTTCGGTATGAATTTCAAAGGCGACGACACTGGTGAATTAGAGTGCTGAATGAAGACACTCTTTAAAATAGTCGTGATGTAATCTTGGAGGTGATTATTTTCAGCCTCCGTCAGAGCATAAATCCGACTACAAGGTAGGGTTGTCCCTGGCTCCAGATCTATTCGGCAATCGAAGGCACGATTTGGGGGTAAAGATTCTGCAGCTTGTTTATTAAAAACATCCACAAAGTCTACATATTCCTGGGATAGGTCTTCGGGACGCACTTCCAATTGGTTACTAATGGTGCTAATAGTACACAAAGAAGGTGAAACTCCTTGCCGACAATGTTCTTGACATTGTGGTGAGTTCAGACTGATTAACCCTGTGGTCCAGTGTATATGGGGGTTATGTTTCTTCAGCCAAGATAATCCCAGGATTAGCTCAAATTGCGGGGCAGCAATGATATCGAAGGCAATATCCTCTCTATGCCAAGTTTTGCATTGTAAAGCCACCAAACAGGTGTTATGTGTTATAGGCCCAGAGCAGAGGGGAGTGCTGTCTATGGCACATACTGGTTCTAGCTCAGGTTTTTGTTGTACAGGAATACCCAAGGTAACCACATACTGGGCATCTATAAAGTTCCCCGTTGCTCCCAAGTCCACCAACATAGTGACCTGTTTTTTATGTGTTAGGGATTCTAAACAACCACTTAAGGTGACATGCGTGGCAAAGTTGGAATAGCCAGCCATTGGGGCACTGCAATTAAATAGGCTTGACCGGGTGACCCCCACTACCGTCGAGCCGAAGCGTTTCCCTGGGTCTTAGGTTTGGTTGGGCACTCGCGGACAAAATGTCCAGCCTTGCCACAGTACATACAAATGCCGTCCTTCCTCCTTTGTTCCTTCTCTTCCTTGGTTAGGGGACCTTAGATGGAACCTATTTGCAATGGTTCGTCTCCATCAGATTTGTCCGCCACCCCCCGGGATCCCTTATTCTGATCTAATCGAGGTACAGGTTGTGAATCTCCCTTTCTGCTATCATCCCGCCTTTCTGCCGTGCAATGATCTGGCCGTAGGGCTAGATCAATCATGTCTGAGCACTCCCTTGGCTGTGGGTCAACCTGGGCAATAAGATCCTTAATGTCGTCTCTTAACCCTTGATAGAATAGGGACATTCTCTTGTCGTGGGGCCAGTCGGCTTCAGCTACCAGCCGATTGAATTGTGTGACATAAGTCACCAACTCCTTGTTCCCCTGGTTGAGACGCAACAGTTGTTAGGGAGAATTCTCTGTTTAGGCTGAATTTCCTAACCTAGTGAGTCCCCCAGCAGCTTTGCTGGATTTCTGGAGTTTGATTTTTTCCATCCTGCCAAGAGTGAGACTCTTTTCTCCCACTCTTGGACATGTATGTGTGTAATTCCTTTGAAATGTCAATGTGTTCGATGGGCTATGGGGTCTTTTACTCCATAGGGTCTCATATGTTTTTCTATGTGTGTTACACCGCACCCTACGTGCCGCAACACGGGGGCGTCCTAGCGGATCCCCCACCATAGACTCCATACCCGAGGACTGACTACTGTCTCCCCGGGCATGTAAAGTCACCATTGGCTTTACTAGACCTAAATTTACTAACAGAACTAGTACAAACCATCTTATTGTGGACGTACTTTTAGGGGTAATTCGATTACTCCTGGATCTGTTACTCGAGGGGGCACTGTACCGTCCCCCCTCGTCGAGTTTTGGCTGGTGGCAGTGGAAACTACTTGTTATGTTCGACCCCGAGCATAACCCTATGGGACTCGTCCAATTGTTGGAGATTGATACTTTTTCTCATTAATCTCTAACGTTCCACCGATCTACTTATCTTAAATAGGTTTATCGGATGGTATTTTCTGCCAGAACTCGGTTTGTAAAATGGCGTCTGTGTTCGTCTCTGTGACTCCTAAACCAAAGGTCGAGCCCTTTGTTCCACTTTTGGCGGGCTCTGTACAGACACCCTCCAAAGTGGTGCCATTCTGTCTGGGTTACCACAGGGGTGTGGGAGGGGGTTTAGGCACCCTGGACCGAGTTGCCTTGCCAACTCCGGTCGCACTCTGGAGTGATTGGCCCAGGTGGTGGCCTTCCCGCTCACCACTTAGCATGTGTTGATTGACAGCTAGGCTGAATGAATGGTGGTTTTCTGCATAAAAGCAGGGCTTTTGGGACTGGATCTTCAGAAGTCGCCACAGGACGTAAGAATCCGACGAGGGTAACGCTGAGCCGACCTGCACAACGACACCTCCGGTGGAGCCCTGCGGAACCGACTCACCACTTCCCGACGACAGAGGAGATCTCCCTGCCGGAGAGTCTCTTCCCCTGACTGGTGGGAACAACCAGTCCCCTTTGCTTTTTATTCGCCTCAGGACGCAGTGGTCGAATTGCCCGTGCAGAGCACCTCGGCAACCCGGATAGCCACTACCCCTGAACCGCGACCAAAAGGTGGTGCATTGTGACGGAGCACTCCGCGGCTGGTCTCTTCCCTGGTGGTGCACCGGACTTCATTTTCTTCGACGACGAGATCATCTCTACTCTTGGCAAAGACCCGACGTGCATCCACCACCAGGAACAACTGCCCCCGCCGGAGCTGCCCTCCACAACAAGGTACCGTGTCCGCCTGGCTTCCCTTTCGATCGGTTCGAGTGAGGTGTCTTAATCCTCTCCGTTCCGTTGGGTCGCCTCCAAGCTTTTCTCATTCTTTATTCTGAACTGGTTCAATCTACCGATAACAATTTGCGATACAGACTTGAATGCATCTCTAGAGACTTTTTGGGACATCGCTCCTTACCCCTCTGCGAGTGGGCCTGGCCTCTGAACTTTACGATCTATTGTGATTTTTGCCTTCCTGCCTTGCATTTGATCCGCTTGGATCGAACTGTGTTGATTTCATGACCTGCCTATCTTTTTCTCTCCCGTCCTAACTAATATTCGAGTGTCATCTGGGTTGAGGTATACACCTCTGTCTGAAAATAAGTGGTACCAGTAGAACCTAGAGTTGTCGATATTGCTAGGGGGATTGATCGTCTACTTCGTAGAGTAATTGTGTTTGATTTGTTTGCCGTGATTTGCTTTAGTGTTTTTCATAGACGTTTTGTTATAAATAAATACCTTAATATCTTTACACTAAGCCTCGTCGAGTGTTTGCTTGTATTGCTGTGAAGAATTGCCCTATTTTGTATACTCCACATACTGCTCAACTTTTCTTGAGAGAAGTCTGACTGCTCAGCCACAGATACCCCATGAATCTGTGTGGTGCAGACTGCTACCAAGTAGGTTCACCGCCAACGCCTGTAGTCCTAAATCTTTTGCAGTGGTCCCAGAGGGAACTGCACAGGTTTCCGCCTAACACTGGTGTACAGCGGTGGGATTTGTATCGAGTATACAGTTTAGAGTGCTTTTCGACACTGTAGGATAACTAACCACAAAACTTTGCACAAAAAGCAACTTTCAAAAACATGTCTACGATGGAAACTTACAGTCAAGAGTCTTTGTCAAGTGAAAATACTGAGAGTCTGCGAGCTCTCTGTAGGCAAGAGAATCTTCCTGTAAGAGGCAAGAAGTTAGAACTAATCGAGAGATTGCTGGTGAAACAAAGTCTGGGTACTGGTTCAGAGGAACCAATCTCTCCAGCAACTGTAGATAACAGTAATGGTGTTGATCTGAATCGTAATTCTGATGATATCGATGAAGAGGCTGACGAGGACGGAGAGGCTAACGAAACTGTCTCCCCTGCTCCTCTACCTGCCTTACCAGCTGTGCCTACGGGGCCCATACCAGGTCCCACAGGTAACCCTGCTTATTTTGAACTTTAAAAAATGAAGCTCGAACTAGAATATAAACGGTTCTTGGCTCAATCTGAACGAAACCAAGAGCTCGAGTTCAGACGGATGAATGCCCAGGCTGAGCAGAAGCAAGCTGAGTTAAGACTCAGAGAAATAGAACTTAATCACAAGTTAGAGATGAAAAAGTTGCTATGGAAAATGCTTCTCTCTCCTCTGGTTCCTCTAGGAGCTCCAGTCCCAAAAGACCCCGAATGCCGAAGGAATTAGTGGGTATGTATGAACCGAGATTGGATGTGTTGGATTGGTTAAAACTGTTTGAATACAATCATGGGCTCCAGGACATCACAGGGAATGCTTTGCTCCCCTGGTTGTTCTCTAGGTTCCCTCCTGTTGCGACTGATGTGGTAATGGAGTTGGGGGAGGCGGATAAGACGGATTACAAAACTGTGAAACTAGCTTTAATAGCTAGATTTGGGAAGACCCCTTCCCAGTATCTTAAGAGGTTTAGAACCCTCAAAAAGCATGATGGTACCCCTTGGGCTACCTGGGTGAGTGAAGGGTTGAAAAACTTAGAGGGATGGATTAAGGGTTACAAAGTCAACACTTATGAGGGTATGAGAAATCTTTTTATGTTGGAGTCTTTTTATGATGCCTGTTCTCCTGAGCTCAGAAAGCACTTGGCTGATTCGAAGGAATTGGATTCCAGGGAGCTAGCTATGGCTGCTGACTTGTGGGTTGCCAACAGGGCTACTCATAAGGATTCTGGGGCAACTCAGAAAAAGGATGAGGGAAAACAGCCTAAAAAAGACTCAAAAGAGAATTCGAATAACTCCCATTCCAAAGAGGGCCCCAAACAAAACCAGAAGGGTAATCCACGGGGAAAACCACAGCAGAATAGTGTGTCTTCTGGTGCCAAACCGGAAGGAGGTCAGAACAAGCCATCATTCCAGAAATCATTCAGTAAATGCTTTGTTTGTGGCTCGACTGATCACGTGAAAGGAGATCCCAGATGTAAGGGTAAACCTTCAGGGGTCCAGCTTGTCTCCTTAGCCTTCGCTCCAGAGCAGGAAGTCCAAATGGCAAGTGGAAACTTTCTACTGCTAGCTGACGAACCCATTGGAGTCTCAGCCAGCGTTTCTTTAGTATCTCTGGGGTTGTGTGAACAACAGAATTTAGATGTCTATAATTCTATCCCCGATAATACTAAAGAGTATTATAAGGACAGTGTCCAGGTGAATGGTCAGGAGACTCCTGCCATTAGGGAGACTGGGGACAGCATAACTGTGGTGGATAAATCGTTTTTTCAGGCCGAGGATGTTGCTAAGGCACCCAAACGCCTCACCAAGTTAGCTGGAGGGCCTGTGCAGATGCTTCCCCAATTACCAGTTCTCATCCAGTGTAACGACATGACTGTGAAGATACCTGTCAGCATACAGAGTGAGGTACCAGGACGCGTACTGTTGGGTAACGATTTGAAAACTCTCAGAGTTGTATCGCATACTCCCAGACCTCCTAGTAAATGGTTACAGGAGCTAACCAGACCCGCAAGAGAGAGGACCAAGCACGGAACTCTCCAGGAGATGATGAAGAAAGATATCACTCCTGCTCCACTGGAATTGTCGGCCGCTGTCTCCAAGAAATTAGAAGCGAAAGGGAAACCTAAGACTTCTATCCCGAAACCAGCAGCCAGCATTCCAGTACAGCAAACACGGACTTCCCCGCAGTTGTCCAAAGTTACACCCGTAACTCCTCCTCCAGCCGAGGCTGGGAGGGAGGTACAACCCTGTGTGGTAGAATTAGACTCTGAGGAAGAGCTAATGGAAGGCCAGGAATTCATTGGAGATCTGGATCCTGTTGACCATCCTGAGCTGCAGTCTTTACTGGCAGAAGGTGGACCCAACAGGGCAGACTTCAGTAAGGGACAGAGAGAATGTCCGACTCTGGAAGGTCTTCGCCACCAGGCAGAAGCTCAGGCTGAAGGGCAAGAGCCTGGGAAAAACAGGTTGCACTGGGAAGATGGCCTCTTCTACAGTGAACCGACCGAGTCTGCACCTGGAGACTACAAACGACTTGTAGTACCCCAAGAGAACAGACCACAGTTCTTGCAGTTAGCCCACGAGATTCCTTTGGCTGGTCACTTGAGTTTCAAGAAGACTAAGGAAAGGCTCTCGCTCTACTTCTATTGGCCAAAGATGGGGGCCGAAGTAGAAAAACACTGCAGGAGCTGCCACACCTGCCAGATCTCTGGTAAGGGTGGTTCCAAGAATGTGGCACCGTTAGTGCCTCTCCCAGTTGTGGGAGACCCATTTCAGAGAGTCGGGATTGACATCTTGGTCCCCTTGATCCTCCAACCTCCTCAGGCAACAGGTTTATACTTGTTGTAGTAGACCATGCTACTAGGTATCCTGAGGCAATTCCTATGAGGACTGTTACAGCCCCGGCTGTGGCTAAGGCCCTCCTTGGTATTTTTACTAGGGTCGGGTTTCCTAAGGAAGTAATCTCTGACAGGGGGTCAAACTTTATGTCCCACTACATGAAAGCCATGTGGAAAACCTGTGGAGTTACTTACAAGTTCTCAACAGCTTACCACCCACAAACCAATGGGCTGGTAGAACGGTTCAACCGAACCATGAAGAGCATGATAGGTGCTTTAGAGGAACCCCTTAAGCGTAAGTGGGACCTTCTACTGCCATGCCTTCTCTTTGCTTATAGAGAAGTCCCTCAGGAGGGAGTAGGTTACTCTCCCTTCAAACTACTCTATGGTCATCCCGTCAGAGGTCCATTGGCCCTGATTAAGGAGGGGTTGGAGAGTGCTCCTTCCCCCAAGCCAGTCAGAGTGACTGACTAGGTGATAGGTCTCCGGAGGAGAATGTCGCACATGATGACAGAAGCAAGCGATAACTTGAAAGCTGGACAAGCATTGGTCAAGCACTGGCACGATCAAAAGGCTAACATGGTTGAGTTCGCTCAAGACCAGCTCGTTCTCGTTATGATCCCAACAAGGCAGAGGGCCTTGTAAGATAAGTGGATGGGACCCTTCCGAGTAGTGGGTAAACTCAGGGAGGTTAACTATCTGGTGGACTTGGGCAATCCCAAGGAGGCTCCGACAGTCTTTCACACCAACCGACTTAAAGCGTATGTCTCGCGACCTGATGTATGAGGGTTGCTTCTACCGTCATCCGAGGAAGAAGAAGAGAGTGAAGCTCTTCCGGATCTCCTCAGAGGCTTACCTTTAGATGAAAAAATTGAAGGAGTGAATTTCTCCTCCAATCTGACACCCGAGCAACACGAAGAGTGCAAATCTATGTTGAATCAGTTTGCCTCCCTGTTCTCGCTTTCACCAGGCTTGACCCCTTGGGGCCAGCACGACATACTCACTGGTGACTGTCTGCCAGTCAAAAGCAGAGGATACCGCATGTCAGAAAACGTACAAACTCACATCAAAGGTGAGGTCAGCAAGATGCTCGATCTCGGGGTAATAGAGCCCTCTACTAGTCCATGGTCTAGCCCAGTTGTGTTAGTACCAAAAGAGCTTAGATTCTACGTGGATTATAGAGCTCTTAATGCAGTCACCAAGACTGATGCCCACCCTTTGCCAAGAACAGATGAGTTGGTGGATAAACTTGGCGCCGCCAAGTTCCTCAGCACATTTGACTTGACGTCAGGCTATTGGCAAATAGCCCTGACAGACCATGCCAAGGAGAAAACTGCATTTTCTACCCCCGTTGGCTTATACCAGTTTAAGGTAATGCCTTTCGGACTGAAGAATGCACCTGCTACGTTTCAACGGATGGTAAACCAGGTTCTAAATGGGATGGAGGACTTCTGCATGGCATACTTGGATGACATCGCAGTGTTCAGCAATTCCTAGGAAGAACATGTCACCCACCTGAGAGATGTTTTACAGGCTCTTGGACGAGCCAATCTGACCATAAAGGCAAGCAAATGCCAAATTGGACAGAGTAAGGTAGTCTATCTTGAGCATGAGGTAGGCGGTGGAGAGATAAGGCCTTTGCTCAGTAAAATTGAAGCTGTGCAAAATTGGACAACACCGACTACTCAAACCCAGGTGAGAGCCTTCCTAGGCCTCACTGGGTATTACAGGAATTTCATAGAGAACTATGGGACCATAGCTTCTCCACTGAATGTCATCTCCTCGCCCAAATTTCCGAGAAAGGTTAAATGGAACGAGGAGTGCAATCAGGCTTTTGAAAACCTGAAAAAGGCTCTTTGCCAAGCCCCAGTACTCAGAGCTCCTGATTACCGCCAACACTTCATTGTGCAGACAGATGCTTCAAATGTAGGAATAGGTGCCGTACTCAGTCAACTGGATGGGAAGGGTAGGGAGCACCCCGTTTGCTTCATCAGCCGCAAGCTGAAGGATCCTGAAACAAGGTGGGCAACAATCGAAAGAGAGTGCTTTGCTATCGTGTGGGCTCTGAAGAAGTTTAGGCCGTACTTGTATGGTTCTACTTTCGTCATTCAGACTGACCACCAACCCTTGAGATGGTTAATGCAAATGAAAGGGGAACACCCAAAACTACTGAGATGGTCGATCTGCCTGCAAGGGTTTGATTTCACCATTGAGCACAGGTCAGGATGTCACTACCAAAATGCTGATGGTCTCTCTAGGATGTATGTCATCGACTAGAGGTATGAGATTCATCCAGGAGTGGATTAAATCCTCCTGTCCCTTAGTCTGGGGGGGGGCGAGTGTTAGGGAGAATTCTCTGTTTAGGCTGAATTTCCTAACCCAGTGAGTCCCCCAGCAGCTTTGCTGGATTTCTGGAGTTTGTTTTTTTCCATCCTGCCAAGAGTGAGACTCTTTTCTCCCACTCTTGGACATGTATGTGTGTAATTCCTTTGAAATGTCAATGTGTTCGATGGGCTATGGGGTCTTTTACTCCATAGGGTCTCATATGTTTTTCTATGTGTGTTACACCGCACCCTACGTGCCGTAACACGGGGGCGTCTTAGCGGATCCCCCACCATAGACTCCATACCCGGGGACTGACTACTGTCTCCCCGGGCATGTAAAGTCACCATTGGCTTTACTAGACCTAAATTTACTAACAGAACTAGTACAAACCATCTTATTGTGGACATACTAGTAGGGGTAATTCGATTACTCCTGGATCTGTTACTCGAGGGGGCACTGTCCCGTCCCCCCTCGTCGAGTTTTGGCTGGTGGCAGTGGAAACTACTTGTTATGTTCGTCCGCGAACATAACCCTATGGGATTCGTCCCATTGTTGGAGATTGATACTTTTTCTTATTAATCTCTAAGGTACCACTGATCTACTTATCTTAAATAGGTTTATCGGGTGGTATTTTCTGCCAGAACTCGGTTTGTAAAATGGCGTCTGTGTTCGTCTCTGTGACTCCTAAACCAAAGGTCGAGCCCTTTGTTCCACTTTTGTTGGGCTCTGTACAGAGACCCTCCAAAGTGGTGCCATTCTGTCTGGGTTACCACAGGGGTATGGGAGGGGGTTTAGGCACCCTGGACCGAGTTGCCTTGCCAATTCCGGTCGCACTCTGGAGTGATTAGCCCAGGTGGTGAGCCTTCCCGCTCACCACTTAGCATGTGTTGATTGACAGCTAGGCTGAATGAATGGGGGTTTTCTGCATAAAAGCAGGGCTTTTGGGACTGGTTCGTCAGAAGTCGCCACAGGACCTAAGAATCTGACGAGGGTAACGCTGAGCCGACCTGCACGACGACACCTCCGGTGGAGCCCTGCGGAACCGACTCACCACTTCCCGACAACAGAGGAGATCTCCCTGCCGGAGAGTCTCTTCCCCTGACTGGTGGGAACAACCAGTCCCCTTTGCTTTTTATTCGCCTCAGGACGCAGTGGTCGAATTGCCCATGCAGAGCACCTCGGCAACTGGATAGCCACTACCCCTGAACCGCGACCAAAAGGTGGTGCCTTGTGACGGAGCACTCCGCGGCTGGTCTCTTCCCTGGTGGTGCACCGGACTTCATTTTCTTCGACGACGAGATCATCTCTACTCTTGGCAAAGACCCGACGTGCATCCACCACCAGGAACAACTGCCCCCGCCGGAGCTGCCCTCCACAACAAGGTACCGTGTCCACCTTGCTTCCCTTTCGATCGGTTCGAGTGAGGTGTCTTAATCCTCTCCGTTCCGTTGGGTCGCCTCCAAGCTTTTCTCATTCTTTGTTCTGAACTGGTTCAATCTACCGATAACAATTTGCGATACAGACTTGAATGCATCTCCTCTAGAGACTTTTTGGGACATCGCACCTTGCCCCTCTCCGAGTGGGCCTGGCCTCTGAACTTTACTGTCTATTGTGATTCTTGCCTTCCTGACTTGCATTTTATCCGCTTGGATCGAACTGTGTTGATTTCGTAACCTGCCTATCTTTTTCTCTCCCGTCCTAACTAATATTCGAGTGTCATCTGGGTTGAGGTATACACCTCTGTCTGAAAATAAGTGGTACCAGTAGAACCTAGAGTTGTCGATATTGCTAGGGGGATTGATCGTCTACTTCGTAGAGTAATTGTGTTTGATTTGTTTGCCGTGATTTGCCTTAGTGTTTTTCATAGACGTTTTGTTATAAATAAATACCTTAATATCTTTACACTAAGCCTCGTCGAGTGTTTGCTTGTCTTGGTGTGAAGAATTGCCCTATTTTGTATACTCCACATACTGCTCAACTTTTCTTGAGAGAAGTCTGACTGCTCAGCCACAGCTACCACGTGAATCTGTGTGGTGCAGACTGCTACCAAGTAGGTTCACCGCCAACGCCTGTAGTCCTAAATCTTTTACAGTGGTCCCAGAGGGAACTGCACAGGTTTCCGCCTAACAACAGTTCTCGATTTTTGCAAAGGGTGGCTGCCCGTCGGTTGAATATCTTCTCAAACTCCCCTAGAAACTCATCCCAATCATAAAGGATGGCATGATCCTTCTGCACTAAAGGGTTTGCCCATGCAGACGCGTCCCCTGTAAGGTATGATATTACGAAGGCCGTTTGTGACTGAACTGACCTAAAGGCTGCAGTTTTTGTTAAGAAATGGAGACCGCACTGGGTTATAAAGGTAGAAAACTTTTGGGGTCTCCTGCATATCGTTCTGGGGGCACTAAAGGGACAATGGCCTCCGGACCTACATGCACCTGCACTGGCATGGATGGTTGACCAGGTAATGGTGCAGTTTGGACTGCTAGACTACGCACTTGTGTGGACAAGGTGGTATTGTCCTTTATGGACGCCGGCAACTCCCCTTGTAAATCCTGCAAAGCTTTGGCTATTTCTTCCATGACTTCAATGGGGGCTGGCAACGCTGCTCGGGGCCCTGAATAATTTGTGGGCTTGCGCTTCTGACACGATATCCAGATCCAAGGTGCAGGAGCGACGTTATACCCACCACCCCCACTACGGTCCCGGAGCCCGCAAGTCAAGGCTTACACGGATTTCCTTGACCAGAGCAGGGAAGGAGGGTTAGGGTCTCAATGGTGGGATAGGTAGGGAGAAGTTAGGTAAACTGGGTTGAGGGTAAGGTAGAAGTTATGGACAGGACAGGGGGAATATAGGGTGAGGTTGATTGCTGCGCACTTTTGTTCAGCTGTCCTCAGCCCTTACTTGCAATTCTTTACATAAGCACCAAATTGTACATAAGCACGCCCCTCAGCTATCTAGCCCTGCGTCAACAGACCAGTACACAGTTTTTAAGACAATACAATTTGCATGCAGACTTAGCTCTGGTCTTTAGAGTCTTGTCCATGAAGGGCGGTCGAGTTCTTTGGCACGTCTGTGAAACGTTCTCTCCAATGGTCCAAGCTAAAAGAAATGACAAGCATTAAAATGTGCCCTCTGAGTAGGCCAGCATTCACACCAGCCTCACTCACACACACACACACACAGTGTTGTCTTCCCAAGACACGGATTGCGCAAGATAAATGCACCAAAAAAAGTGATGTACACCAGGGTGTACGACAAGTAGCAAGTGGTCTTCCTGCAGACCCTTGCAGGCGTGGCTGTGGCCTTCACTGGATTGGTACGAGCGGTCTTTCTGCAGACCCTCGTAAACGCTTGTGCGTTTAAAACTTAGTTAGATGTGGTGTTTTCGCCTCGTGGGCCTTTCTTGTCTCCAGGAGGCAGAAACACGGCAACAAGAATGCGGACCCCTGTACAGGTGAATTCCCCCAAAACATGGCGCACTACGGCGCCGAAGTTATGCCCACTTATCTTTACGTAGAGGTTCAGGGGCTCTGGATGGGAAAACGATGGCCCCCTGCACTTTCCCCTCTAATCCCCTCAGGTTTAGGCATGAAGAGGTACTTATCTTGCAGTGGCTAGGGGCCAGGCTGCTGCTCGGGTGGGGCTGGGCCCCTCGCGTGTGATTTTGCTGGAGCTCTGGTCAGCACGTCCTCTCTCCGTGGTGTCTCAAGCGCAAGCCCCGTGCCTGGGGCTCTGCGCATGCGCGTGGGGTGCCATGCCTGTCCTGGCTCCTGATTGGCTCGGGTTGGCCCAAAGCACGCTAGGAGTTGTAGTCACTCGGCGCCGGCTGCTGGGCAATGTCGTTTTTAGCGATGCTTTCCTGCACATAGGGCAAAGCAGCCTTTTATATGGTTGCAACTTCCCAAGCAGGGCCTGTGCTGCTGATCCTGCCACAATAGTCCCCACAACACCCCCATGAGTAGCCTGTCTGTGTCTTTGCCTGCCTGTGTCCCTGACACAGACCTACTTTGTCATAGGGACAGAGCAAGAATAAAACAGTCCTACTTTGGCAGAAGGCAGATACCACACTCCTATGGTGGCATAAGCAAATGGCATGGGGAATGATACCAGGGCCAGCTTTGTACCCTAGTGCGTTAGTGCAAAATTGGTATTTCACTAGTGCAAAACGTCTGTAATGTGACCTCTACAGTTTTGTTTAAGTGAGCAGAAATCAACCTGTTAGTATATAATAAAAAGTAATCATATAATGATGTTATTATTAAACTGCTTGCAATATGTGTTAGCCACACATTACAAAATGTATGAATTCTCCATTTGTTTTACATGTGAACAATTGGATGATGAGTCTGGTGTGATCATGTCTAATACGGAACACCTGCGTACAGACACGATAAACATACCATATCCTATCATATCATATCATAAATAAATCTGCAATACCCTTCACAACAATAATATTGCATATCATCTCAGAGTTTGGTCTAGTAACTGCTCTGTGATGTGCAACAGCCTTCTAACATATATTATGGGTGCTTTAAAAAAAGTTGCTCCTTTATTATTGTCGCGGTTTATTACATGACACATGCAAGCCAGGGATCTCCTTCCCCTACAATGAATGTGGCACACAATAAAAACACTTTGATTTTTATACTTTTAATTATTTTTCAGAAGGCCTCCAACCCGTCTCAC
The DNA here is from genome assembly GCF_040938575.1 of Ambystoma mexicanum. Taxonomy (NCBI): domain Eukaryota; kingdom Metazoa; phylum Chordata; class Amphibia; order Caudata; family Ambystomatidae; genus Ambystoma; species Ambystoma mexicanum. The sequence continues at coordinate 372,280,507 of NC_090927.1, forward strand.
ACCCAACCTCCACAAACACCCTGTGTCACAATGGACTAGGAACCAGGCCGGTGTGTATCAATAAGATATTTATTAACGTATAATTTAATGCCAAATGAGAATAAACAGCCAACAATGTTGTGGCAACACAAAAACAAAATATCCTATTTGCTGAAGCAGTACATTGAGATAACTCAAAATATACTGTGACAAGGACGTCCTTTTACATCTTTCACCACTACAATCAAAGAACAGTTCAAAACCCACCAAGAAAATGAATGCAAATGAACAGGAAAGTGCCCACGCACAAAATGTTGTTGAGTCCCAGCAATCCTCACCCACGCACCTCACCCAAACATCCATTAGGCTTGTCAGTTTTAGATAGAAGGCAGTGGCAAGGAGTGGGAACACAAGGGAAATATTGGATTTGGGATATAGTTCACAGAAACAATATGGGTGGCAAGCAAAGAATGGGAAAATTAATTTCAAAGCACATTGGAAGAATGTTTTTTTTTAAAATTATTTATCACAACTGCTTATGGGAAAGGATAGAAAGACAGGGAATTGGTTTTCTAATACTTAGAAAGACAGGCAGCGTTTTTAGAGAATACAAGTAGGCACACAAGGGGAAAACCGGTTTTAGGATATTCAACACATGGGCAATGGGAAGAAAAGGCAAATGGAAATTTGTTTTCACTGATGCTTAAAATGACAGGCAAGCTCTTGGAAAGGGGGTAGCTCACAAGACGAACATCATTTTTTGGTTAGGATGACAGATGCAACGGGAAAATAAAGATGCAGATAGAAATTTGTTTAGCAGGGCACAATTTAAACATAGGGACACATTATTTTCTCAGAGCACAATGGGATCAATTCTTCTGGGTAACACTTTATGACTATACCAATTCAAAATACACTGGGAAAAGATGCATGGTTTCGAATGCCTGCAATACAAATCCTGTGAAATAAATGGGGATATTAATTGATTTGCTTAGAAAAATACACTAAGGATTTACATAGGCATATGGGGATTCTTCAATGGGGCAATGACTGAAATACACAGGCAAATGGGGATTTTGAAAAGGGGGAATCATCTAATGCAATACTACAAGAATACAGGGCTTACACACTCTATGGTTTTTGAAGTTTAGTTCTACTTACAGGAGAGGTCTGGACTGGACATCAGGGAGTGTCAGAGCACCACTGCTGGGACAGCCAATGGGGTCAGTCAAGGATTTCCTCTTTCTCCCAGGGGGTCCCAAGTCAGCTACTTAATCTCCTGGCTCCTCTACAAGATTAGTCCTCACTGCTAGTGCTGGGATGTTCCTCCAGATTTCGGCATCAGCTCACCTCTGGGGTTAGTGACAAGTGTCCTCATCTAAAGTGGGATTACTTAGCTATATGGCAAATGACTTTATTAATTTGGCATACTTCCCGCAAAAGGGATTGCTGGAGTGTTACTAATCCACTCCCATCTGTTTGCTTATAGGTCCAGAAAATGTGGGAGTGCTTTTGGACACCATGGGAGGAGACCACGCCATTGTCTTACTTCAACAGGGGGGCTTGGTCTGTTTCGGGGACATAGCCATCTCACTGTATGACAAGTGCCCTTAATCTCCCTATTTTGACAAATATGAATGCACTTTTCAAACCTATATTTTACTCTGACTCCCATAAACCTTGTCAGGTTTCTGTATGTCACCCCTGTGCAGAGCTACAGTTTTTCCTCATTTGCTCCAGAATTATATTAGTGAAAACCATGGCCCTTGGTGGGTGGCATGTGAATCATATTTTGCATGTTTTAATCACTTTTCATCTCTCTCACATTCACAATTAGGGCCACATTAGGTTTTCCTAAATAACTTGGGTTGTGTACATCCCACAAAACAAAACATTTTTGGATGCCCAGAAGGGGTGAGTGTACGCCTTTACTGAAATCCCACAATGACTAGTGTGGAATAAATATTGATTTTACATAATGAAAACCATTTCTCCCATTTTACACAATGAACAGCCAAAACCACTCATTGACCCCGTCCCCCACCCTTGCAAGTCCCTGATCCTGGCTGTGACATCAAGAGGGGTTCTGTGTTGAGATTAGCTCACACATTCCAAAGGCTAATGGCCAGCTAATGCAAGTTTTATTGCAGCCTGTGTGACATGGGTCATAAAACTAGAGAGCAGAACTGCCCTTATCTTATCTTGTCCAAGCCTCCAATTCTTTGTATATTTAAGTTACAGGCCTCTCGAGGTTACCAGAACAACCAAGGAAGGAATTTAGTTTCACATTTGAAGAAATCACAAGAAAAGAAATACCCATGGCCTTCCCCCACTTAGCCAAAATTGCCGTTTAACTCACATTTCTCTTTAAAATAAACTCTTGAAAAGCAAAATCGAAATGTCATTTTGGTTGATTTCAGGCGTGAAAGGCCTTCATTGTACTGCAGCAGTTTAAACGCAGTTCAGCATCCCTGTATGACAGAAATCAAGTTCATATTTTGAAAGTCTTGCAGACACTTTGATGAGCATTATTTTAGTTTAAAGGGAAACACGAATATTCATGCATTTGTTTTTTTTTCTTTCACTGTAAAAATACTTGATTTTGCTGCAAAGGCTTGAAACACAATCTCTGCATTTTCCTTTAATATTCTGGGCACTGCTGTTTCTGAGAATGTTACTTCATCTCTCCAAAAATTTGGCAAACCTTGCCACCTGTCTTTCCCTTTTGCCAGGCAGTTGGCATGGCATCCTTAAATGTCTTGACATTTTAGCACCCAATTTCACTAGTTTTTGCTTTGATTTCATAGCCTAATTTTCCACATTGTTTCAGTGCAGGCCTTTTACCTAGGAACATGTCCTTCACTGACTCTGGCCTTTTTATTTCTGGCATCCAGGGGCTATTTCACCTGACATATCCCCCCTCCTAGCCCTTTGATATATTTATGCAGAGAGCAGAGCCAGGAGAGAGTGGGGTGTCCATTTCACATTGCCTGGGTTCGTCCTACAAATTTCCTGTAGAGCACGCCTGCTCTTGGGTTCATTCCAGGACCCTCCTTCAGAGTGTGTCTGTCCTTTTCTTGGTCCTGATGGAGTGGTGCACTGGTCTGCTTCCACTCTTTTCTGATCTTTTTCTGTTATGTTTTTGTCCTCGGTCTTTCCCGTTTCAGTGGCTACCCTCTGTCCTGCAGAGGCAAGGAGTTATTTAATCTGCCAAGAAGAAAGGAGAGATTAAACAAAAGAACAAGAGACACATACCATATATACATTACAAACATTTTTTTCTTCTTTTCAATCCTGCATAATCACTATAATTGTTTTACTACCTGTAAATGTATGGTTTGTTTAGTCTGGGTTCCAATTCTTTTACCTTTACTCTTCAGATGGTTCCTGGGGTCTACCCTCACTGGGTTCTTCAATCAGTCACAAGTTCTGCCTGGGGTTACAGCTCTTCAACTGATTGATGTGAACCCATTTCTCTTCCGTTTGTTCGCCTTTAGGGATGCAGATGTTATAGGCGACAGGTGATATTTGATCTACAGTTCAAAGGCACGCGCCAGGAGGGGAGGAACCTCTGCTCTTTGGTCTGGTTGTACAAGTAGACCATGTCTTCTTCTTTGTACTCTTTCTTCATGATTTTTAAGTCGTTGTGGGTTTTCATCACCTCTGCCAACTTTTCCAGATCTTGCTGAGCGTAAGCAAAAGTGTCCTGCAGGTGTTTTCACAAATTCTCAATGTATTCATGGGTCTTACACGCGTTGATCAGGGTCTGCTCTTGAGTTGTGTAGAGCAGATGCTGAGGTAGCACCATTTTTCATCCAGTAATCAGCTTGAATGGAGACATTTTTGTCACAGAAGATGGTGTAGACCATATGGCCTTCAGGACAAGCAGTAATCGGATGTCCCATCTAGACTCAGAGTCTGCCACAAACTTCTTTAGGATGCCCAGAATCGTTTTATTGTACCTCTCAACTCCCCCACTCAAGTCATGGTGGTAAGCAATGTGGCACTTTCTCTTTACCCCCAATATCTCCCACATCTTTGTCAAAACCTCACTGGTAAAGTGACTTCCTTAGTCTGACCCAATCCTTTGGGGAAGGCTGAAACTCGAGAAGATGTGATTGATCAACCCTTCAAGTATTGATGGAGGTCCTGACCCATGTGTGGCCAGTATGCGACCTCTTGCAAGATTTCCAACGTTGCATGACACCCCCTATGACCGGCTGTGGCTGCGTCATGGGCGTAACTTAGCATCAGGCTCCAGATTGAGGTAGGTACCACCCACTGGTCACATCCAGAGATGGATTTCTGTACCAAAAACCGTCTTGGATTCAGAACATTTTGGAAAACATCATCAACACACGGAGATCCTATTTCCCGATGTAATCAGATTCGGTCAGAGGAAAATTCACAGGGTCTTCAATGTGTTGAGAAAATTTCCCAATGATCGGATCCCTTTTTGTGCCGTTATCAAATTAGCATCTGCAGTTTCCCTACTCCACTGGGCAGTCGAGAGTTCATTTTGGGCAAGTGTTTGGGACCTGGTGATAGCAGTGACCTGGATTTCCTGCAACAGGGATTTGATCTCTATGAGATCCCTGTGGTTGGCTCTGGTTTTGGCCAACTGGTCAGCCAAGTAATTTCCGGTTTTGTCTGCTCCCTCTATTCTGGAGTGACCTTTGATCTTTTTCCAGTAGACGGTCATCTCATTAGAGGTGACCAGATCATCAATGGATTGTATTTATTTTCCATGCTTGAGCGGTTTGTTATTTGCCTCAATTTTTCCAATTTATCAGGTGCTCCACGAACCAATTCCTGACATAATCAGAATCAGTGATTATAACCAGTTCTCGGAGTTGGTGTTACACGGCAGTGAGGATGGCTTGATCTACCGCCATCAACTCTGCCACCTGAATACTTGGGGGACCAATCTTGTACCCAGTGGAGGGCTCCGGCGCATCATTCACTGAAGCATTCCCAACTCCAGCCAACAGTTCTTTTTCCCTGTTGTTATCAACATGGTAGGAACACCCATCCACATAAACTGTGGGTACCCCCTGACATGAGTCTTCCTCATAGATTTTGTGAGGGGAAGTGAGGTACTCCTCCATGTTGCCTTGGGGTTTTAGACTTTTGTCCTCAAGACAGTTTTCTTGAGCACAATCATGCAAGTCAGCCAAACCTAGCACAAGGGTACTATTTTTGTTTTGGCCATATTTGACCCCACAGGAAAGCCTTGCATGGACAAAATCCAGAAAGTTATTCTAGAATTACTCAAATTCCCTGTTCGGATTCGGTCACTTTGGAGATATTGCAAGGGCTGGTGAGGAGTATCGACAATGATGTACTCCCCTTGGATGAACAGGTGGTAATTCTTCAATGCCCACACCATTGCCAGGAGTGCCTTTTTCACAATTGTTGAATTTTTCCTCCACAGCGGACAAAGTCTTGCTCGCATACAAGATGACTTTGTTGACTTTATCATGCTTCTGATATAATACTGCGGTTAAGCAAGTATTTGAGAACCATGTCTCCCAGAAGAACTCCTTGTTTTCGATGGGGTAAGCCAAACAAGGTGCTTGGGAAAGGCTTCTCTTGAGTTGTTTTCCTGCCTCTGCTTGCTCTGGAAGCCACTCCCACTTGACCCCAGCCTTTAGTAAATGGACCAAGGGTCCCGTGACCTCTGCGTAGTCCTCTTTGAACCTCCTACTATAATTAGTAAGTCCAAGAAGGCTTCTTAGTTCCTGCAGAGTCATAGAGTGTTTTAATTTAGTAAGGCTTCCACTTTTTTTTGTTCGAGGACTGAGTCCCTCAGGGGTAATTTCGTGCCCTAGGAAATTCATGCAGGACTTACACCACTGCACCTTCTGGAAGGACAAATTCACGCTGGATTTCTTCAACTGCGTCAGAACATAGCATATTTCAGCTATGTGTTCCTCCACAGTTGAGCTTTTGATCAGAACATCATCTACATAGTCTGAGTTTCCCCTTTCGCCCAAGTCGGGCATGGCTTTATGCAGAAAGATGTTAAATTCATTTCCAGAGTTTATGTATCCAAAGGGGGTTCGGGTCCACGTGTATTGCTGCCCCCCCGAAGGTAAAGGCAAGCTTATACTGGTGTTCCCTACTCATGGCCACTGTCCAGTAACCGTTGTACAGGTCATATACCTTTGACCCTTGGATCTGGGCCAGTCCCTGATCGATGTAGGGAAGAGACAATCGAGACATTTGGACCCTTTTGTTTAACTCCCAAAGGTCTATGCAAAGTCTCCATTGGCCATTCGTTTTGAGTATCCCCAGTACCGGGTAATTAAAGGTACTGTGGATTGAACGAATGACCCCACCGTATTATAAGTTTTTTATAAAGTCTGCGAGTGACTCCATAGACAAGAGTGGCAACCGATATTACTTCACAAATAGGGGAGCCATCCCAGGGTCCATTGGTATGGAGGTGGAATGTATCTCGGTGCAACCAAAGTCGTACAAGTCCACGGCAAAGATCTCTTAAAAATCCCAAAACATCTTTTTCAGCTTCTGCGTTTTCTCATCGGTCTCACAGATCAGCGAGGTTGATTTGTTCCTCAACCATCTGCCTGAAGCCTGGAAATACCTTGTGTTTTGCAGTTTCCGCGTTATCCTCCAGTTCAGTGGATAGATCTCTTGTTATGGTGTTGGTCTGGACAGGAGGTTTCAAGGAGGGAAGGTAGTCACTGTTGATTTGAAATACCACCTTATCCTTCCTGATGTCACAGGTTACCTCTCCCCCCCATAAGTGTAGGAAGAGTACACAAAGAAATTCCCCCCTTACCGGGTGAAAATATTTTCCGGAGGTTTACCGGTGTCACAGTGGTAACAATCATTTGGAATTGGTCCCATGATCGTCTTCCCTAAGTCAATGGAAAAATGTTGGGCATCAACCGCCATTCCAATTAAGGTGTCTGCGCCCAGAGGGATGCTCCTAGGGTCGCGTTATCTGCCAATATTTCAATGGTTTTGTGTTATAGGTCAACTAGCTGTGTCGGGTTCAAATACAACCCATGCTGTTGGAGGTGAAAGTTGTATAAGAGTCTGGGTTTTTGAGGTCCTGTCCTCGCTAAATTTTTAGGGAATTGTGAATTGTCGTACCAGTCCTGGGATGATTACCTCTTCTCCCGTTTGAACTTCAACTGCATACGGCAGCAATTGGACTGACCTAAATGCTTTCTCAGTATGGTAAAAGCCCATGGGATTACCCCCCAGTCCGGATCAGGCTTTGTAGTTAATGGATTGAGAATGTCACTGCCTAAGTAAAACACAGAGGGGACATCTCTCACAACCCAGCAATTATGAGGCACTTGCTAGGCAGGAGATGTTTGGAACTGGGAGTTTACAGGCCAATTTTCCAATCAACTTAAATGTGGAAATGGTCTGTTCTTTTGAGAGTTTCCTGAATAAAGCTTTGTTGATGAAGCTTTTTCCATTATTCAGGCAATCTCTGCTGAGAACAGGCTCTCCCCGCCCCGCATTTACCTAAATGGGGAAAAGCAACTGTAACCCTTTTTCTGAATATCAGCCACACTTTAAGCTGGTTTTTCATCATCTTTTATCATGGGATTTGCTTTTTCTTCAAATTGTGGATCGGTATAAAATTTCAGGGTATTTCCTTCCCGTGTGGAATGCCACTTAAATCTGGGAGGACGGTTGATTTTCAAAAATGGAGAAGCATTTCTATCACCAGTTTGTTCTCCGACACACATGACAGTGATGTCAGGGTCTGGATTGTTCCTAAAGTGGAATTCGATTTGGTCAGCCCCCTGCTCAACTATGTGGCATGTGCCATTTAAACTCACATAGTTTGTGCTTTGTTTCAGTTTTATTGTCCGGTTAGTCTGTGTCCAGAGGACCTTGTTCACAGAATCAATCGGGGTGATAACCACAGGAGGAAGTCATTCCTCACTTGACAAGGTGTGCCCTCTGGAGTGACGACTATCACGGGGTGTTTCACCCTATGTCGCCCTCAGACTCAGAGATGCTAGTATTTGTGGTAGTGTGGTATTTGTGCTATTTGTGGTCCACTCCCTGCCCTCTAGACACTCCCTGCCTCCCTGAGACTGGGAATCCCTCCCTGAATTACAGGGTCTTGTCTCGTCTCCCCTGTGGCGCTGTGGGCTCTCTGGTGACTTCCGTTAGGCTCCCCCTTTCACACAGAGGAGTACTCATCTTCCTCCTCCCTTCTTGCGGGCATGCTGGAGAAGTCCCCCATTCTACCGGCTGTGTGAAGATTTTTAAGATGCTCTTTTGAAGCCTGGACTCTGATCCCTCTTTATCTGCAAAGCAGACCAAGTGGTCCCTTTGTAGTTTATGTTTCTGCCAGTCTAACTCCCTGATCCTCTCATCATAGGAGCCCTCCTGGTCAGAAGTGTCTGCTAGTGTAATTTTAAATCTGAATAAAGATGAATGTCTGTCAATATCTGCTAGGGCCTGATTGAGTCCAGCTGCCTCATGTTTCCCTGTTCTTGTAAACTGATAGGCATGAAGTTAGCAGTGCCCTGCGCATATAATGTGAGTTGGCGTGAGGCGCCTGGTAAAGAGGACATCACACTGTGGTCTGAGGTTGCCCTTCCATACCCTAACTGTTCAGAACGCCTCAAAGCCAGATTGTATCTAGCCACTTTCTTCTCCAATCTCTCTGCTTTATCTTTCTCAGCCCCTATCTCTTGGTGGTATATAGAGGCCTGAGCACTGAGCTCTGCTACGAGGGCTTGAGTAGCTTCTATGACTGTGCGTTGTGCCACTACTTTGCCACTTAGTCCCTTGTTATCTTCGCCGAGCGACTCATTTTCCCTCTGTGCGGCATGTATTATCTGGGTGTACTCAGCCCCCTTCTTTTGGAGGAGACTAATCTCCTCACTTTGTGCACTTTTGGTCTGTGTTGCTTCCTCTAAATCCAATTCTGCTTGTCTCACATGTCCCTTTAATTTTTCATTTTCTATCCTCATGTCAGTAAGTTCCTGGAAACATGCCTTGCTTTTCTCCAGGTCTGTCTTTAACTGGCACACTTCCTGGCACAATGCGCCATTGTGCTCGCGGAGGTGATCTCTCTGTTGTTTCATAGTGCTACAATTCTGGTGCTCCTGATCAAATTCCGCATGGGAATTGACCTCCTTAATAATCAACTGGCTATTCTCATCTTTCAGTTGCCTAATCTGTGTTTGAAATGCCACAATGTCCTCTAAGCAGGCCCTATTGTGCACCACTTGTTGACTCATTTTTAGTTGGCTCTCTCTCAGGTTCTCAACACCTTTTAAACTTTCCTCTCTAAGTGCAGAAAATTGGGACTCTTGCTCTAAATGTGTTAGTTACTGTTCCGCCAACTCCTCCTTTAGATGCTGAATCATGTTTTCTCATTTTAATTCAGAATTTTGACCCTGTTGCACTTTCTCCTCTGCTTGTCTTAACTCTCTCTGTGCTCGATCCAAAAGCCCAGATTGATTTCGCACAGAGGCTACACTCTCCTGGTATCTTTCTTCCATGATCATCATATGGAAGTGCATATATGCTGTGAGCTGGGCCATTTATTTTGCTCATCTCTGGTTGTCTGCGTCTTATAAATATCTGTCAGGGCTTGATGTAACATGCCATTATCCTGCCACACTTCCATATTTGTAGAGGTAACCTCTTGCACCATTCTTGATAGCCATGCTTCATGCTCTGTTCTACCCATTCACCTTTAATGAACAATTTGCATAGAAAGTGCTTCGCAGCCATGTTAATTTCTATGGTGCTCATTATGAAATGTGTTCTGCACCCAATAGGTGAAAACACTTTTCTCAATCACGGGACAAGCCCCCAATTTGTTGCGTTTTATTGCACGGCACACACAAACCAGGGATCTCCTTCCCCTGAAATCAATGTGGCGCACAATAAAATTGCTTTCATTTTTATACTTCAGATTCTTTTTGAGAAGGCCTCCAAACCGTCTCGCACCCAGCCTCCACAAACACCATGTGTCACAATGGACTAGGAACCAGGCCGGTATGTATCAATAAGATATTTATTAATGTATTATTTAATGTCAAATGAGAATAAACAGCTTACATCAGCCAACAATCTTCACTCCGCAGGCGCCCCACGGACTGAAGACGAACTGGTTGATTGTATGAGAGTCGATGCAGAGGGACTTGAACTGAATAGTGGATGTAAGTAGACCACTGAACGTGGTAAGAGATAAAGGGGAGGGATTGCATTGTGGTTGTTGTATATAGTCATAGAAAGAGTAATTGTATGTTGGAAATTATAAAGAAGAGAAAGGACACTTCAATTTCGCAGGCCCACGAGGGACTGAAAGATTACACATCCTACCTCAATATAGGAGTGGTAGGATTCCTGAGACAAGAAGTGTGTGTATTAAACTCAGAGACAGTGTAAATAATAGTAGATGAATAGTAAAGTAAGATGCATGTAGGGGAACAAAAGCACATGTGTAGGGGATGCAATATGCTTCTATAAAGTGTTCTGCATGTTTAGACTGATAGATATAAAATGATGGCAAAAATAAATAAATAAAAGTGATTTTGATTAATTTTTCAAACAAAAGATTGACGTTAATCAAAAGGTTAAAATTAGATAAAATGTATATACACATAAAGAAGAAAACCTTAAGATACTAAAAACCAAAGAAAGATATAAAAATAATTGATAGAAAGTGTAAACGAAGGAGCAATAAAAACAGTGGTACAAAGAGTTTTCAGAATATTTTGATTCACATATTAAGAGCAGCGATTGATACTGCTTGCTCAAAGAAATAATAATATACTTAATACACCTACACAGAAGGTAAAAAAGAAGCCACCATTTTTTTCATAAAGATTTGGAAAAAGTACCAAGTATCCTATGGACTACAAGTCCATATGATCTGGGCCTATTGAAAGGAGTAGGAGCAGTTTAATTAAGCTGAAACCAGGATCAATTCTGCCACGTGCAAAACAGTATCCAAAGGGGGATGCTGTTGCGCGCAGCTAAATATAGCTGCCTAAAGTGAGGAGCTCCGCAGCCCAGCTCATCATTAGGGCACACAATATGATGCACTGAAGCCGGCCACCCTGCTGAACGCCTGAACACCAGACGGCCGTGCCCGGTTCCCTGCTGTGCCTTCAGAGCATTCCCTTAACCTACGCTACTTGTCAGCGTACTGCTGTGGCTCAACTGGCCTGTGTCTCCCTCCTGCAGTGCATACCCAATTGGGCTGTTGTGCCCTGCTTACCAGCTTATTTGGGGACCTGGGGCCGCTGTGACGTGACCTTAAGGGTATCCAATCCGGGGGAGGGTTTTATCGCCTTGCTCTTACCCGGGTTCAGCATCGAGCCTCTTTGTTGCCATCCTTTACCCAAAGACTCCTCCTCCATTCTGGACTGCAGCTAGGAGCCTCAGACTGCTGCCGAAACTGCCACACACAATCCCCGGGGGACTCCTGTGGCTGCAACCAGGGGCCTTACCACTGCCTTGAGACTTATTGGAGGCCCCAACACCCACTTTCATTTACACAGCCCCTGGGCGTTCGCTGCTCCTCAGGCACGGGATTGGGATATGGCAGGCCAGCACTGTCCACCATCCCTCACTGGAGGACGACTCCTGAAACACACTTCGCAAGCCAACAGATCACTGCTCCCTATGCTGCAACTGTAGTGGTTGCCCTCCTGCCTCGCTACGGACCCAGTGCCACTATCCTTGCAGAGAGGCACGCTGCACCGTTCCACATCTACCTTGCACATTGGAGACCCCTTGAGCTGCGCGACACACAGCCATCCTGTCACCTCCAGAAGTGAGCTGTACAGCACCACTCAGACCTACCCATTATCCTGCACTGAGGTAAGCTGGAAAGTGGTGACTAGACACCCCTTACCAATATGAAATGATATGATATGATATGGCATTTGTAACGCGCCTATACACAAGTGTTTCAAGGCGCGACGAGGTGTGGGGGGAAACAAGGGGAGACAGACAATGATCCTACTAGGCCAGGTATCATTCAGATTGCGCAAGTGCAAGGGTAGAGGGGAAGGGAAAAGTGCAAAAGGGAGGTGGAGAGGGGAGAGTGCAATAAAGGGTTAAGAGCATACAGGATAAATAACAAGGGCCAGCTAGTGGCAAGAGCGAGATAAGTGCAGAAAAGTGCTGGGAAAGGGGGGCTGTAGGGATACAGACACAGTCCCGCGGTGCAGGGGATTGCCAGGGAGGCAGTTCTGGGAGAGTGGCTGGGTCAAGGACCGAGAGCAGTGAGGGGCCCAGTTGCAGATTCAGTGCAGTTTCAGTAAGTTTAGCGGGGGAGAGGGGGAGAGAAGGCGGAGGCAAAGAGGAAGGTTTTGAGGTGCTTCCGGAACGGAGATGGTTCTCCTCGAGTTTCAGGGAGGCAGGAAGGCTGTTCCAGATGGAGGCCCCTGCAGCGGAGAGAGATCTGCCCCCAACTCGTTGTTTGGAGAAGCGGCTGACCCTGAGGGAGTTGGAGGCAGATGAGCGAAGAGCTCGAGAAGGAAGATATGATATGATATGATAGTTTATTTATATAGTTTCAAAGCACTTCACAGCAAGGAGGGAACAAGGGAAAAAATACAATGACATTGTAATATTCCATGAACAACAAGAATGTGAAATGTACTACCATACTCGGCCTGGTGACATTTCAGATAGTGCAAGTCCTAAAACAAATAAGGAGGGAATGAGGTAGGGAGGGGAAAGGGAGACAGACAGACAACTACTGTACTAGGCCTGGCGACATTTCTGGTAGAGCCAGAGAATACATGAAGGGAGGGGGTGGGGAGAGAAGGGGGAGAGGAACACAACAAACGACTATTGTACTAGGCCTGGTGACATTTAAGATAGTGCTGGAGGGTGGGTGGAGGGGTGGAATAGTAGGGAAAAGGGAGGGGACAGCGGTTGTTATCACACTTGAAATCAGATAACATAATTGCATAGAATAAGGGGAGGGGGCAGATGTATTGAATTACATTCCAGATACGTATGTGTGCAGTGGTACAGTGGGCCCTGTTTAGCATCTCTGAAGGACCCTGATATAGCACGCCCCAGCCTGTACTCGACATTCATCCTGAGCATACTACTGAAGTGCCGTGCCCACACTTGCAGTAACTCAGCGAGGTTCCCTCTGTACTGCCCTGGGAGAACACAGATGCTGCACTCCTCTCTCCCCCACTGCTATACTTCACTCCCTCAGCTACATTACAAAATCATAATGACAAAAAGACCTGGAAAAAAACAAAGCTCAATGAACATGTTTGCAAAGGCATTGCCTAAGACAGCGAGGGAGGCGGAGAGCGCTGACAGCGCGGCGGGCGGCATGACAGAGCCTGATGAGCCCAGTGAGCTCCACCGCATGATGGAGTTCATGTGCAAAGTATTTACCGCCATATACACCAAGTTAGATGACATGAGTGGTACAATCAGCTCAATAAAATCCCAGATGGAGAAAAGCAATTAGAGTGGGAACGACCGAGGACAAAGTCATTGCACTTAGAGCAGATGTGGCCTCACTCTCGTCGCAGATACTGGCCCTCATTACAAACCCGGCGCTAAACCATGGTGCTATTAGGACCATGGTTGGTGCCGGTGTTGTAACGAGTCCGCCATGGTGGAATGGGAAAATACCGCCCCATTCCAAGTTTGGCGGGGTGGTATGTCCCCATTTCACCATGGCCCTTCCCCATTCCCATTTTCGCCCCATAGGGCTCAATGGGAATGGGGAAGGTTGTAAGTACAGTACTACAAATTGATGTACCGTAATTAGCACCGAGGTCCCTTTGCGGCACCATACTTTAACGCCAGCCGTTAAGGTCGGGTCCCGCAAAGGGACCTCGTAATCAGGCGTTAAGGGTTTAACGGCGCCGACAACTTTTACGGTGCTGTTAAACCCTTAACGCCAGGGTTGTAAGGACCCCCACTGTCTGTCAGTAAGAAAAATTACGATCTTGAATCTAGATCAAGACATAACAACCGACGTATTATAGGTGTGCTGAAAGACAACATTACTGGACCTATGGAAGAATTTGTGGAATGCAGCCTGTTGTCCAGGTTGGACACCCCAAAACTATCACCAAAATTTGTAATAGAGTGTGCCCATCGTGCGCTCGCCCCAAGCCTAAGCCCGGAGCTCCACCCCACCCGATAATTGCTTACATACTCAATTACCAAGAGAGAGAGAGACACACTGCTGTGAGCTGCAAGAGCCACAAGCTACTACTAGGCACCAATAGAGTTCACCAGTACCCCAACATCTCTATCACAGTGCAACAGGAGCCACAATATATAAAACCACAAATAAGAGACTCAGAGATTTTAACGTAAAATATGCCACGTTATACCCAGCCAAATTGAGAATTGAACATGGCAACGAGGTGTACTTCTTCACTATGCCCGACGAGGCAATGACGTTCTTAGACGACCAACTCCCAGCGTGAAGCTAAACAGAAAACCCCACTCCTTGAAACTGTTGTTGTTTGAACCCTGTCGTGATACAGACATTCAGCAATGTATAGTAATGTATTAATATTACATTTCCCCCGATGTGCAACTGTTATTTTTTACCTTAACATTCTGACCGTTTGGAAGTATGCGCCTGTTACCTATCTTCAAGATATAAATGTTGAGGCCATGTTGATGCCGGGCTGTAGTCGGTGCACAGCACCCCATTCAAAGTTGCAAGCATTGTTGGGATGTTGGGTGTGGGATATTCATTCCTCTGATTTGGAGTGGAGTGGCGCTGGGGGTTGGAAGGTGTGGGATGATCATACAAATTGTGCTTGACGTGTGTTTTTAATGATCGGATGTAGCGCTGTTTGGTATTGACTTTATTACTATGCTGAATACTTGTCCAAAGTGGACTCAAAATCTATATCATACACGGGTCCGATGGGAGTTGAGACATTACAATTTATGAGATGGAACATACGAGGGCTGGGTAATCCGACAAAAAAGTGGAAACTCCAACTATACATAGAGCAGCATAAAGTGCACATCCTGTTTTTGCAGGAGACGCATTCACTGGCTGCAAGATGCAAGCATTTTGCCAAAAGCTGGGGAGCACAGCAATTTTATACAACATATTCAAGCCAATGTAGGGGAGTCATGAACCTTATACATACATCTATGCAATATATCCATAAAAAATCACACTTAGACCCCCTGGGCCGATATATGTCTTACAATGAGGCGTATTGATGGGTCAAGAAATGGTCTTACTGAATGTACATGGACCTAATGTCAATGATTCTGATTTTTACAAAAAAATAATAGACCTACTAGCATTATACCCCCTAATCCCGGTCGTATGGGACGGAGACTTCAATACAATAATGGACTTTGACCTTGATAGGTCGGATGTAGGGCCCAGCAGCTGACCAAGGTGGCCCATGCCTTGCAGGCGGGCCTTGTCGACTTGGGAATGGTTGATGCCTGGAGAGTGCTAAACCCGACATCATGAAAATATTCATACTACTCCAGTGTACATGATTCCAATTTCCCTGATAGATATGTAGTGGTTGTATAGCGCTCTCATAATCCGCCTTAGTGATGTTGATATATTGCCCAGAACCTCCTCAGATCACTCCCTGATTACACTGTCACTGAGAGATGCATGGGAAACAAAAAGGATATGGAGAGTCAAACTGCAATCACTGCTGGACCCTGTCTTTGAAGCTGAAGTGGGGAAACATGTAGTAGAATTCTTTGAAATTAATACAGGCTCCGTAGACAAACCTGCAACTCTGGGAAGCCTTCAATGTTTATATACGTGCTATGGCCCTGACTACCGAATCAGGGCTACTCAAAACTATACGGCGGGACATACATACTATTGAAACCAATTTACACCAGGTGAAACAACAGTATGCATCCAAATCTGATGGTATTGTATTAGTGGACATCAAGACTGAGGCTCACAGATTTCACACACATGCGGACAGAGAACTAAAAGTCCTCGACAGCCAGGGATTGTCAGGGAAGCATGGCGAGGGTGAACACCCAGGCAGACTACTAGTCAGGATGGTGCGACAGGTGGGAGTCAGTCACCATATTCCATTTGTGCAAGATGGGTCAGGGACATTGGTCCATACCACATCTGAAGTAAACCAGGCTTTCCAGTCCTTCTACACTGCGCTTTATGCCAACTCAGATGTAGTAACTCTCCCAGACATAGACACATACTTAGATAACTTACCACTATAATGTTTGTTCAGTGAGGCCAGGGAGCACCTAGATCATCTAATTTCCCGGAGGAAATATCCCTTGCCATCAAGTCCCTTCCATCTGGGAAGGCTCCTGACCCTGACAGCCTTACAATGGAATTCTTCAAACATTACAAATCTCACCTAGTCCCTCGACTGGCTGCCCTATGGTAAGAACCCTGTGCTTCAGACATACCCACCACATTACGTGAGGCTGTGATCACTGTCTTACTTAAACCTGACAAACCAGCCGAACAGTGCGGCTCCTACCGTCCGCTCGCCTTAATAAATTCAGATGTTAAAATATATGCCATGGTACTATCGCTCAGATTGGCCCTTTACATGTGGCACATTATTCATCCAGGTCAATCCTGTTTTGTCCCTGGCCACTCCACGGCACTGAACCTGAGGCACCCTTTTAATGTCTTAGCCCAGATAGACCCTGACACGCAGGCAGTTGCTACGGCCCTCGATATTCGGAAAGCCTTTTATTCTGTATCCTGGCAGTTCATGTGGGCAGTGCTGGGTAAATGTAGCTTTGAGCCTGGGTTCATATTGTGGGTAAGATTATTATACCCGTTGCCTACCGCCAGAGTTAATGTAAATGGACTGCTCTCGGCTCCCTAGTCATTGTGATGGAGCCACTGGCTGAAGCAATCCAATACAGACATGCTCAGAGAGGAAAAAAACTTTCAGGCGAGCTGGAAATGATTTCATTATAAACTGATGATGCACCCTTTTTGTGTGGAACCCAGTGCGACACCTCGCCCCAATCATGCAACATGTTCAGCCCTTTGGGACCCTTTCCGGACTCTGGGTCAATTGAGCAAAATCAAAACTGTTTCTGCTCACTGATGCGACTGTTGCAACACCAGATTTTATAGCATTTACCTGGTCCCCCTGGAGATTAAATATCTGGGGGTAGTGGTGAAGTGACACTCGACTTCACTCTACACCCACAACTACGGCATTATTGTGCCCTTGCTCGTTGCCAGGCTCCGTGTTTGGGCCAAGCTTCCACTCGTGGGTTGTATAGCACTTCTTAAAATGATTACTGTTCCAAAACAACTGAATTACTTTTTAAACATACCATTGTGGCCAGGCACTATATTCTTTGGCACACTGAAAGTGGCGTTCAACAACTAGGCAGGCTTAAATGGGACACCTTGACCAGACCTTAAACACATGGAGGCCTTGCGGCCCCTGACTTCGAAAAATACTGGGTAGCTGCCCAGACACACTATACAGCCTACTGGTTTGATGAAGACACTCACCACCAGCATGTGAAAATCGAGCGACATGCGGCTGTTGCTTGCGATGTTCGTTCACTGATACTGCCTCCGCAGTGAAAAGACCCAGAAACCAATGACCCTATTGCTGCGACGGCATTGGCCTGGAGTAAGATATGGAAAATCATAGATAACCCTCATTTTATTTTATTTGATTTTATATAGTACCTTACGCCAAAGCGCTGAACACAGAATATTTCAACAATTGCAAAAACCCTTATTAACCAGATGACGAAAGGTAGGATCATAGATAGACCCTAAAGAATGAATAATCAGTAATAGAGCGAAGAGAAAGTGGAAGTGCATTCCAATGTAAAGGTGCTAAGAGAAAAAAAGAACGAAAACGAGATTGAGCAGAGGGAGTATGAAGGACTATAAGAAGATGATGAGATGCAGAACAAAGTGAGCGAGAGTGAAGGTAGAATGAAACAAAGAAAGAAAGATAGGGGGAGCAAGATCATAAAGAGCTTTAAAGACTCGACATTAAAAGGTTACATTTCAGACAGTGATGAAAAAAGAGCCATGCAAGTTTAGCCAAAGAGCAAGAAATAGAATCACAAGGGGCAAGCAAACAAAGAGCAGGAATAGAGGCATTAAAAACTGATTTTAATGGAGCTAAACGAGATATAAGAAGTCCAAAGAATGCAGAAGAACAATTCAAAATTAAAGCATACACCAATATCTTTGTGGCTTTAAAAGTTATAAAAGGACTGGCTTTCCGAATGTTATACAGATGAAATCAACAGGAATGAGCAGATAATGAAATATGATGCTTGAAAGAGAGATCTGAGTCAAGGAAAAGACCTAAGTTACGAAATGGGTAACTGAGCCGGAGGAAATGTTATGGAAGAAGGTAAATAAGAGGAAGAGATAGTAGAAGAAGGAAAGAAAATAACCTTGGTTTTTGCAGCATTAAGAACTAAGAAATGATCCGACATCCATGATTGGATAGCCAGTAAATAGGCACTAAGTTGAAGATGAATGTCATCCGTGAAATGTGTAGATGAAAGAAAAAGCTGTGTGTCATCAGCGTAAAAGTGATGTGAGAACCCAAAATAAGAAATAACCCCAGCTAACGAAGAGGCATAAAGAGAAAAGAGAAAATGACCAAGGACTGAGCATTGAGAAACACCATAAGTGGGTGAGTGTGTTTCAGAGGAGACCTCCACCCAGGAAACTGAAAAGGTTCTCTGGGATAGATACGATTCCAGCCAGGCTAAAGTAGAAACAGAAAAGGCAAAAGAAGAGAGAGCAGACAGTAGGCCTGTGTGATTGACAGTATCAAACACAGTAGAAAGATCCAGAAGTACAAGAAGAGAAAACTGTTTAGCGTGCCGGGCAGAATGCAAAGAATCCAGGACAGACAGAAGAGCAGTCTCAGTGGAATACCGTGGCCGAAACCCAGACTGGAAACAGGGGAGAATCGAATTACGAGAAATTAAAGTGGAAACCTGAGTATAGACTACGCATTCGAGAATTTCAGAAAGGTATGGCAGGAGAGAGCTAGGACGAAAGTTGGAAGCAGAAGATACATCAGCAAAGGGATTTTTCAAGATGGGAATAATAGTAGCATGCTTGAATGAAGATGGAAAAACAGAAGACGATGAGTGCAGATGGTATAGGATCCAAAGGGGAGGGGTTAGGATGAGCACGAGCAAGAAGACAGAGAGTATCTTCATTATTAATAGGAATAAATCCAGAAAACATTTCTTTAGGAGATACCAAAGGCAAAGAAGAGACCTGAGTACGAGAGAATGCAATAGCTGAATGGAAAGAAGAAACTTAAAGTGTAAGATCTATAGTAATAAGAGTAGAATTAGTTGAAGGATCCGGAATAGGAGATGAAAGTAAATAGGGAAAGAATTTGAAAGAGCCACTTGTGAAGAGAAGACTGTGAGTGAAGTAGGTCAGAGAAATAAGATTGTTTAGTCGAGTGAAGACAATTATCATAAAGAGCATGATAGGACACATACAATGAGTAATTCAGAGTAGTTTTCAGTTTTAACCAGCATCTTTGTAAATGCAGAAGGACACGTCTCATTGAGTAAAGAAGGATAGAAAGCCAAGGTTGAGGGGGTTTACGTGAGAGGTGAAATGAGGAAGAAGGATATAGTGAATCAAGAGATGTTGAAAGTGAGGAGGAAAGAGCAGTAGCAGCTTCATATTCTGTCAGATTAGAGAATGAGGCTTGAGACACCACTTTAGAGGTGCTAGTAGAGATAAAGAGTGTACTTATAAACGTACGTAGATCACGACGTAAGTAAGAAGGTGAAGTTGCAGTAGGGGGAATAGAAGAAGGAGGAACATGAGAAATCGAGAACAAAAGGAAATGGAAATTATGGTCTGAGAAATAGACCGGAAGAGAAGACACAGAAGATGTAGAAATAGAGGAGGTAAATATAAGGTCTAGACAGCAACCAGAAATATCAGAAGGAGGTGGAGAAAGAGGCCTAAGATAATGAGAATCAAGAATAGAGAGAAATTGGAGAGCAGAGTGAATAGATACGAGATGGAGATTGAAATCTCCAAGAACTATAAGAGGAATAGTAGTGGGAAGCAGAAAAGACAACAATACATCAATTCCCCACACAGAATGAGGTTACTGGACCAGGTGGACGATAAATCAGTAAAAATTAAATTGAAGATGTAGGAGAAAAAAGCAGAAAAGACAAAGCTTGAAAATTAAAATGTGGAAAAATAAGGAAGAGTTCAATTATGAAAAGTAAGAGAAAAGGATGAGTGATATAAAATACCAGTGCCACCCCCCCAACCCCCAAATAAGAAATACAAGGGGTGTGGCAAAAAGATGTAGCAGAAGTAGAGAATGATGCAGGTATGATAGTATTAGTGGCTGAAATCCAGGTTTCAGTAATACAGAGGAAATGTAGATTCAAACGTAAAAACATGTTAAGTATTGTAGATGATTTGTTACATAATGATAAAGCATTCCGTAGTCTGAGATGCAACTATGTAGATTTAGGGGTGCAAGAAATGTAAGTCAAGTTTGCAATGTTACATGTGGTAATAGGGTGTCCAAAGTCTGCGGTAAAAAGTGGCATATAAAGTGCAAAAAATGTGGCACTCAACAATAAAACTAAAATGGGATATGAACAACTGTCACAGATGGAACACCAATGTGGCCCTTAGATGGATGAAAAGGACACACCGGTAGCATGGAATTGGGTAAAGTAGAAAGTACTTGCAGTGTCGTAGGCTGCATGGTATCCTGATCTAGAGGAGAATCCCACATGGAGGCGGAGGCGCTGTCCACAGCTGACAGCTGCAGACAGCAGGGACTTTGCCTGACTTCGCATGGGCTTTGCCCAGGCAGGAAGTGATGTATTATGTCCAGCAGATAGCAGGCCTAGTCGCGGGTGGGGCCCACAACGTCACTCACCCTAGTAACGGGAACTCTAGGAAACACACCCGAGGAGGTGTCCGACAGTTATGCGACAGTAGGCGAGGGTGGGTATATGAATGTGGGCAATGTCTTCTACATGGGGTCCTTTATCACATTTATACCATTGTAAGAGGGACCTCTGTTCGGGGTGGAGTAGCCAGATTAAACGACCACCTACAAGACAATGGCAGCAAACACTTAATGAAACTTCATGAGACCTGGGTCAGGGATCTTGATACGTACATCACTGACGAGATATGGAAGGCCATGTGCCTGCAAACCTGAGCTGTGTCTCTTAATTCTAGATTCCGCTTAATACAATTTAAAGTGTTGCACAGATTCCACTAGATTCCATCAGACTGCACCTCTTCTCTCACACACACTCTGCTCTATTCCCTAGATATCATTCTGATGAAGCGGGCTACCTCCACATGCTTTGGAGCTGTCCCAAACTAGGGGAGTTCTGGGAGGGGGTTTGCAATACTATGTCAGTGATAGTTGTCTGTACTATTTAGCCCACCGCACTGAACTGTCTGTTTCACAGTTTTGAGAACCTGCACCAGGGCTTCCATAGACAGGCCAATCTCTGTATGTCGTTGGCAGTTTGCTGTGTGCTGTTGCTATGGCTGTGCCCCCACCTACCCATTGGTGCCACATTGGCTGCAAGCTGTAACGTGGGCATCCAACCTGGAGGAGAGATGGTCCTCACTACAATCTATGAACTGGAAACTGACATATATATGGTCTCCCTTCCGCAATTATTTATTATTAATGCAAATGAATACGAATCATAATAGACACTGACCAATTGAGTAGTGAATTTTCCATTCTCCAACTCTCCCACATTGTTGAAATACGACCTGAGCCACTTCCTGCTATGTACTGGGTTGTGATTGCTACAGACCTAATATTGGCAACCATAGATTTATGACTGTCACTTCCATTAATGTTGCTACCTTCTTCTTTTGTTGTAATGTCAACCACTCAATAAATAAAGTTAAAAAAAGAAAAACAGTATCCAATGTCCAGAAAAGCATATAATGGTATATTCGAAACCATATATGCTTTAATTGAGCAAGGCATTTTGGTACTATCTGATTCTCTGTGTAACACGGACATGTACCTTGTCAAAAAATCAACAGGGGGTCATGGAGATTTATCCAGGACCTCGGACCTCTGAACAATATGGTCGAAGCAGAGTTTCCCTTAGTTCCAAATCCTGCGACAATATTGTGCAATATACTGTCAAAAGTATTTCACTGTTGTAGATTTAAAGAATGCATGTTTCTCAATTCCCCTTCATGAAGACTCAATAGATTTGACTTCCTTTACATATAGAATGATGTGCCTGAAACATACTTGTTTGCCCCAAGGGTACTGTGAGTCCCCAAAATAGAGTCCTTCAGATGGACTTGAGTGTGCAGTGAGACAGAAGAAAGGTGCATAGACGACTGTCAAACATATGACTTTATTGGCAGAGAAAGGGTCCAAAGTAGATAAGGAGAAATTACAATATTGTCAAGACAAAGTACTGTATATAGGACAGTTGTTCTCACACAATGGAAGAAATGTCACATCTGAAAGGGCAGAGGCTATTATGAGGACTGAACAGCCAAGAACAGTGAGACAAATGCAACCATTTTTAGGCCCATGCAATTATTGCAGGGCCTGGGTCTTTGATTACAGTATATATTTGTATGATTTTAAAAGGACTCAAAGAGGCATAGATGGATAAAAATAAATTAATATGGACAGAAGAGATGACTAAAGGAATTTATGAATTTAAAAATGAAATGTGATTAGCGCAACTCATGTGTTAGGGATTCCAAGCCACAGTGAAGAATTTAACTTATTCTCTCATTCAAGTGGTGAAGTCATGACAGCAAGGCTTACACAGAAAACCACACTAGAGCATGGAAATAAAACATTGGCTTACTATAGTGGGATCTTAGATCCAGTCATGAATGGACATTATCCTTGTGAGCAATCTTAAGTAGCAGCTGCATTTGCGATTGAAAAAGCCTCAAGTTTAACCATGGGGTGTTCAGTAACATTGTTCGTAGAGCACGCATTATTTGCAATTTTGGAGAAGCCTAAAAGTACATTGACCACACAAAGAGCGTCAGGGTATGAGGTAATTATTTCAAAACCTGCAATCAAAATTGTTAGGTGTGGTACAGTGAATCCAGCAAGGTTTATAGCTGAACCAGTGGGAGAAGATGTGCATGACTGTATAATGTATACTGAATATTATGATGATATTCCCTGAGTTAGGGAAAATGCTCTAGGAAGGGGGAATTGGCAGTCATTGATGGGTCATCAGGAATTGATCAAAAGATGGGGGCGAGACATATGGGATCAGCAGTGGTAAGACTGAACCGAAAGGGTGCATTTGAGGTAATGATTAGTAGTAGATTGTCCCCAAATTACTCAGCACAGGCTGCAAAACTAGAAGCGATTAACGATGCACTGCGATGCTCTGAGGATGAGGAAGTAATGGTGTACTCTGACTCCTGCCTCCGTGACGTCAACTGTACACGCAAGCTTGTCACATTGGAAAAGGTGGGGCTTCTTTTGCGCAGATGGTACTCCAGTGCAACATGCAGGATTATTAGAAAAACGTATTGAAGCTTTAAGTTTCCCAGAGACCATAGCAATTGTTAAATGTGCAGCCATTCAAAGAGAACAGATTGAATCTCTTGTTGAAATGAAGCTTCAGCGATAGAGGCCAAAAAAGCAGCCTATTACCCAAACACATTTGAGAGTGAAGTAATAAATATAAGGCAGGCAACATGACGATGCATGCTGATTAAGGAAGGATTTAATTTGATGTTCATTGTGCAGTTAATTGAAATACAAGGACAAATATTGCAGGAAGAAAAAGAGTTATAAAAAAAACGGGGATGTTCTATAGCCCCTGCTGAGGCAGTTTGGAGATCGGATAGCACTGGAAAGCCAGTTGTGCCTCTAGCATTACTAATGGTAGCATTGGAGCAGCTTCACTACCCAGCGCATGTTACTCGAGAGAGTTTTACTGCTACCATTGCAGAAGAATTGTTCGACCCAAACCTATTTGAACATGCAGCACAGTTCCCTATAAACTACATTGTATGCCAGAAATGTACTGCAGGACACACTTTCCGAAAAATGAGAGGAGTAATTCCCAGACCAAATAGACCATTTTAGCATCTACATAACTAAACAACTACTGAAACACTTGTGTACTGGCACATTATCAATCACATATGTTATCATATCATATCATACATATAGATTATAAAGATATCCTGCAGACTTGCAATTGCTATAGATACATACTAGTTGTATTATGTCCCTTTTGTAGATGGATCAAACGGGGTCAATGCACACACCCTGCTGCTGTGTGTGCCATCAAATTCCTTGTGGGCAAAATATTTCCAAGATGGGGTGTGTGCGTGGCTTTGCAATCTAATAATGGACTGCACTTTGTAAATGAGCTATTTGAAAATATTGTTTTTCCATTAGGTATAAGACATAAGTTTGCATCAGTTTATCATCTGCAAGCAAATGGAGTTTTAAAAAAATTAAATGGCCTTTTGAATGAAAGGATATCAAAATGGAAAGTCACTTTATGAGGTATGGCTCCATTGCCATCCCCTGCACTATATGTGCTGGGAACCAGCTGGCACAGACTACCATCTGACACCTCATGAGTTGGTGACTGGACGCTGTATGAGAATTTCTCTCACTCCCCCAACAAGTGCAAAATAGACGCCACAGTGTAATGATGATTTTAGGTGATGAAATGCATGATTATTTGAAAACAATGACTGCAAGTGTTCTATTATGTCAACAGCTCCAGAACCGATGGGAGCAGTCAAGGGGAAACAAAAAGGACCATCAACCCATCGATTTGGAAGAAACACTCAAGCCACTAAGACTGTATCCTGGGGGTCAGGTGCTGGGGCATGAAATTGTATGCACCTGTTGTAGCCCCCACTTCGAGTGCCCCTATGTTGTCATTCACACATGTTACAGGCAGTGATGAACAAGAAAATAAGATATCTACCATTGTCCCTATTAAGAGTCCAAAAACACCACTGATCCCTGATTTTAAAAGACATTTTTCTCGAATAAAGAGAGATGCTGCAGAAGACAATGAAAGTATAACTACATATTCAGACAAACCAGCTCATTTAGCTAACAACCTATGGTACCAGCACATGAAAGAAGTGAGAAAGAGAACATCAGAAGAAAGTTGTTATGTATGTTCCTTAATACAGTATGCCATGAATGCTGTGAGAAGTACCTTCACATGATGCAAAATGTCTCAGTCACCTGGCAGAATGCACCTTCAGAGAACAACTCGAAGGTAAATGGGCAACTCTGAAATGGAGATCATGACAGACTTTCCCATACCAAGATACATTTGTGAAAACAAAGAGAATGGAGACTGGCATTGGGTGGACAAACAAAACATGTATGTATCCATCCCAGCATGGAGAACAAATAAAGACCGTTGACATTAAAAGAATTAACTGCTGAGACATGACGGAAACATCAGGATGTTGGAAAAGAACCCAGCTGTTGGTGTATGGGCGTGTAGCAACTAGTACTGGATGGGAAGATACACTAATATCATGCCCTGCACACTTATTGAAGAAGGAAGCAATCTGCAAGGTGCAAAAGGAGAATAATGAATGCCTGGAATCATGGCCTAAGTATGCAGAACTACTAACCTGGGTTGAGAATGAAGCAGGACCAGTGCATATTTCGCAATTGAAGAATGTTACAACCTTCTTCTAGAATGATGGCAAGGTCTATGTTGGCAAGAATAAAGGTTGTGGAGAAATAATTGAAGCACCAGGAATGAATGAAGGAACTGCAGTGCTAATGGCTCAATATTGGGCCTGCGGATCCAGAGCCTAAATGCAGTTGCCTTAGGACTGGGGAGGAGTGTTCTCAATTGTAATGTTACACATCCAATCATTAGTGATTCCCCAAAGTGACCTCCATATTGAGGAGATTCCAAAAATGAATGAATAGCAAAGAAGGAAGAAACCATTTCATCCTCATCGACTAATAAGAGAGCACTATTTCTCATCAAAATCAATAAAGGCTTATGAAGACATTCCTGATGAATACAATTTGTTCAGCAAGACCGCCATGCCAATGCTAATGACATCTATATTAATATCAGGACTCCAAGCAACAGTGAATCCCAAATGGTTTCAGATAACGAGGTGGGAATTACTGCAGAAAATCAATGCAACAATACAAGGATTTAATGCAATCAAAGAAGAATTGAGATCCATCTGGTTGATGACCCTCCAGAACAGGTATGTTCTGGATCTAATAACAGCAATGGAAGGATGCGTTTGAGCCAAGGTCGGGCTGTCCTGCTGTATTTTCATACCATCTCATGATGGAGAAAATGGAACCCTGACCGAAACAATAATGATGCTAATAAACCTGCATAAAACGATGGAAGAGGAAGCTGATGAGATGACCGGAGATGATTGGTTCTCATCTCTGTTTTCATGGATTCCATCTTGGTTGGCTAGTTTCAAATTACTTGGAGCAATATTAGTGTTAGTGGTGCTAGGATTCTGTCCCATAAGGATCATTTTAGGACAATGGGCCTCATTACGACCCAGGCGGTAAGTTACCGCCTGGGCCGTGACTTTACCACCATGGCGTAAACTATGTTTACGCCATGGTGGTTGGCGGATTTACCGCCCCATTCCGACCTTGGCGGGGCGGTAAGTCCCCAATCCCCATTTACCCTTCCCCATTCCCATTTTTGCCCCATAGGGCATAATGGGAGTGGGGAAGGCGTTAATTACGCCACCGTAAATTACGGTGGCGTAATTAACTCCATGGTCCCTTAGCGCCATGGATTTTAACACCTGCTAAAAGCAGGTGTTAAAAGCGCCATGGCGCTAAGGGACCTCGTACTCAGGCGGTAAGGGTCGGCGCTGTTAACGCTGCCGTAAACCCCTTACCGCCTGGGTCGTAATGAGGCCCAATGCCAAAAAACAGACAAGGAAGCAATTGGAATGAAGATAATGATTGACATTCAGTGGCACTGGAGAAAAAATGCAGACAGTAGAAAGTACTCAATAAAACATCAAGAAGACTTATCTTGCACCACCAGGAACAAAGTATTAGTATCCCCAAGATTGGAAGAGATATATGGGATGATGGATATTCTGTTCACCAGCAGGGGATTGTCGATATATGACCTGGAGTGTGGATGAACACATAAAGAATGCAGATCACCTGAGGGGGTGACGAAGATATGGGTGACAAAGAAAATAAAATATGATGCGATGATAGAAAAAGATGAAGCAGGAATTGTGGAAGAAGAGGAGAAGATGGGTGTGGTTAAAAATTCGACAAGAGGGGGGAATGTAGAGGAGCAGGTGGATGCTTCTTCTCTGATCCCCGCCCCCTCACCACCATCCTTTTGGAATAGCAGACAAAGAGCTACAATTGGGCACCCATGCATGAATCCATGTAACATTCCTATACCGCGTCGAGTGTGTGAAAGATGATATGCACTCAGGCAGCCATTCAGACTATAGCCTCACATTGAGGCCGGAGAAGGATGCTACCAGGAAGGATATCCACTGCCAAAATGCCAGAATTCGGTTATAGGTAATATGGACGAAATCTAAGTAAAGTCTGACGAGAGCAGAATGGTGTCATAAGAAAAGTGTATGAACCTATGCCGAACCGATATGAAAATAATTAAGACTGACAATTTAAATGAAGCACTAAGAGAAACATGTATCTAACAATTAAGTAATTATGAACATAAGAAGATAAAGTAACATGCTGACCAATAATTGTAAATTCGGTGTAATGCAAGGTAGAAAAGTCATATAGAAGCTTGCTAAAAAAGTATATACATAACATTTAGGACGGCCATTTGAAGAAAATGGATGACGGCCGTGTTAAGAATTAACCCTGTTACCTCAAAATATGAGCCTAGGATTGCAAATTGAAGAACTGATGAAGAAGCTGCTGTTGTGTGCTGAAAAATTCGAGTACTAGCCTGGGATCATGGAGGCTATTTTGTGAGATGGGTTCAAGGCACACAGGAAGTCGAATGAACAGACCATGTGCGTAAGACATATTTCAGCTTAGATTAGGAGATACAAGGACATTTTCAGGTGACAAGTGTTGAACAAACCTGAAAGCAAAACCCTATCTGAGGTGGAGTGAGCAAGTTGCTAAAGGCCAGAAAGAGTAATGGTTCTCTGTCTAATGAAATCAAATAGTAAATAAGAGGCTGAAAAGGACAAAATTATGGCCTCATAACATGTGACTCAGAAGTCAAAACAATGGCTATTCATTAAAATCCCAGATGGGGATAGTGGTGTGCTCATACTCCCTCAAATGTTCCAGAACAGTTAGCAGACTATGAGGTCAACTGCAAACAGATGACTCTGGCTAAGGATCAGGTTGATGACATACAATGCATTAATTGGGAAAACAAGGAATGAATTAACGCATCTCGAGCACCTAGTTTTCGTTTTCAGTCACGTGCTGCTAAGCAAACCAAGGTTGGATAGGGTTGCCAACCAGTCATAAAACCTGCCACAAACCTTTACATACAATGATGGATTTACCAATCCGCTGCCATATTCTCTGTTATGATCAGTATATTATGTATGTAGAAGTTTATTTTAATGTTAAAGGACATTTGTACCGTGCACTATCACCACCGTAGTGGTACCCTGGTGCTCTAGCAGATCTGAAAGGGGGTTGGGTGAGTTAGTAGGTCCGAGCGGGAAAAGTGGAAGAGAGCAATGATGTTCTGTTGGAAGCTTCAGTTTGGTTGACACCGTTCGCTGAGCTTAGGTGTGCTTTTTAGTTGGTAGCCGTCGTGTTCTGTTGTGCAAGGCTATGCGTGATTTGTTTTGTTGTTGTAGTGTAGTGAAGTGTGTGCATTTTGTGTGCTTTATAGTTTGAGAGGTGTATGCAAAAGCATGAGCTTTTTAGTGGGTTGGATAGTCGCATATTTATCTAGATGTGATGCACGCTAATTTCCAAAACCTTTCTAGATGTGGCACGTGAATATCTCCACAATCCTGTTCTGATGTGACGCAAGCCAACAATCACAATTCTATCCAAACTTGGCACTGGCCAATATTCACAATCCTGTCTAGATGTGATGCAAGCCAACATTCCCCACTCTATCTAAATGTGGCATTGGTCAGTATTCACAAGACCTGTCTAGATGTAACTGCAGGCTAGTGCTCTCAGTTATTTATGGAGTGTCTAACACTGTTAGGGTACAGTTCATCTAGATGTGAGAGATGGCTAGGCAATACAGTGACAGCTTAGTGGATATATATATATATATATATATATATATATATATATATATATATATATATATATATATATATATATATATGGTTAACAGTTGCCAAAAGGGATTGGTACATCATGCATGCGTTAAGTTAATGTGTGGTGGGTTAAGATATGGTTGGAGAGAGGTGGGCCACTTTAGTGGGGCGCAGTGATTGCTGTGCCCCCTGTCCCCACAACACCTACGTTATCTGGCCCTACTGATTGACAGCTGGTTGTTTCCTGCTTCCCGTGCTGACACCAGAAGGGGAAGTGAGGGGGACCTGGAAATGGCTCAGAGGACTGGGCAAGGACCAAAAGGGCATGCATATGAAAGGCAAGGTGTACAGGCCAAACTGGCCATTGAGCCTACTCACTGGGGGCAGCAACACGAGGCAGCCGCAGACTAGAAATGTGGCACGAACCTCAGCACAGGGAATACATTGCACACACGAACAGAGTATGGACCAATCATGGGGAGGGGGCAGGTTGGGAGGTGGGAGAGGGCAGGGTAGGGGAGGGCAACCTGGAAATGGCTTGTAGGACTGGGCATGGATCGAAAAGGGCAGGCATATGAAAGGTCAGGTGCACAGGCCAAAATGGCCATAGAGCCTACCGGGGCAGATCGCAACACGAAGCGGATGCAGAGAAGTAGCTCAGGGCATGTCCTACAGACAAGGGGTAGCCAATGAGATACTTATGAGATATTAACCCTTATGTAATTCTATCAATAGACATATTGTCCTAATCCAATTCCTCCCGTCACTAGGTTTTGCAAATGCCACATAGGATGATGTCATAAGTGACGTATGAAAAAAGTGTATAAACTCTGTACAAACAAGATAAAGTGTGAATACACATGAATCTATTTTGATAGCTGTAATATCTCCCTGCTTTCTTTCATGGAGATTAAAGCAGTATTTTACCATCTTCCTTGGGTCGGTCTGGCTATTTAGACTAAGATATTTACTGGTAATTCCATCTAGCGCATAGAAGACACTTAAAAGTGCTAGAGCACATTTTCCGCCTTTTTTCTTTTTGTCAATCATTTTAAGTGTAGAGTATAGTGTATTTGGTCCATAGAAATGATGTTGTTTTTTTAAACAGACTCCAGAAATGGCGGATGCCGAAGATTAATGGATATCTCTTAGATGCTAATATTGAAGCCAAACACCTAACTCCAACTGGTACAAAGGGCCTGATTTTCTCCATTGTAAAACACGTTTGTAAATCAGGCCCAATGTCTTTCAATTGTTTCTGCAAAATGTAAAAGTTAGGAATGCCAATCTCTGAGGTTTGCCAGTACAAACATTACTTCAAACAGTTTTACAACATTTCTTAATGTTTTTGCCAAATCAATTAGCTCCTGAAGGAAGGAGTGTTATGCGTATATTTAGACCTATTTGTATCCCCCGGGAACTTCTGTTATAAAATTGCCTGCTGAACCATCTCTTCTTGTACCATCTCTTCTTGTACTAAAACACTCTCAATTTTGCTTGCAACAAAAGTCATGTAACATTATTTACAAAGATATCTGGTTCCAACAGGGACCCTTGAATGTTTGCATGGCAGTTAATTATTATTCTTTTTTTTATTGAGTGTTAGTTTATTGCCACACATTTTACAAAATAGGTTAAGACACTTCCTCAAGTCCCCCAAGGAAAAGAAAAGGTAGAAAGAAAACCCCCCAGGATGGGAACTCTTCTTCAAATCCACCGGTTAGGTCCAGGTCTTCTTCTTAGGAGCAAGGTCATAGTTTCAGTCATGATTTCCTTTCAATATTTAATTCCAGTTGCTCCCTTTTTGACAGGGAGCATCACCCCATTCATCTGTGAAGAGAAAAGAAAAGAAAAGAAAGAACAGGGTGGAGGTTTGGCATCAGATCTAATTTTTTAGATATAGACATTCTCCAAGGAAGTCAATTGTGGAGATACTTTGTCCTACATGTTCACCTCTTAAGGCTAGTTGGCACGATTCTTCTGGAGATACAGTTTCCTCGTTTTTGATAATTTTAGCTAAATATTTTGACCTCAGATCTGTTAGATCCTCACAGACAGTCACTAGACAGTTGCAGCGTTTCTCGTAATTCTTCCAACCTGCAAAATCTACACATAGGCAGTACCATCAGGGAATTTCCCCTTACTGCCAAGATCTCTATAGCTGGTAACAGGTAAACCCGATCCTCATCACGCTGGTTCTATAAATAGGGTTTGGAAGAGGTTGATCGTATCATCTCTTCTCAGATCCGAGCTGTTTAAACATTTTGTAATCTTTACCTTCCTCTCCAGTCCTTATCCATTCTCGATCCCAGAGTTTCTGCCTAGTTTTGTCTAGAATCAACATGAGCTCTTCTTCAGAGGCCTCAATTGTAGTTAGTAGCTTTCTGCACAATTCTAACCACAATAACCCTAGTGTTTCTTTCGAGGATACACGTTTGGCCTGTATCATTTCAATGCAGGGAGCCGGGTTTGGTGTTAAGTATTTCCTATAGAAACTTAATAGATTCCAGTACACCTCTGCTCTTAGAGAGATCATCACACCCAGATATTTGAACGACAAAACAATCTTAAATTTTTCCCCGGCAATGTTGCATTTAAATCTGCTCCTTCCTTTATGCTGATGAAACTGCATCACCTTAGTTTTCTTTGTGTTGAGAGCTTGGTCATCTTTGTGTACACTTCCAGGCAGTTCAATTGCCTCTGTAGGCACATTGGGGTTCTGTCCATCAAGACGCGGTCATCGGCATATAAGAGATGTGTCAGCTCACAATCCACCACTTTTGGGTAAATGCAAGTGCATCCTTTCATAAATACTTCAAGGTCTGCGATGTACAAGTTATAGATGTAAGGAGGAAGTGGGCATCCCTGTTTTACTCAACTGCCTGTTTTTATCTTCCCTGTTAGCATTCCTTCCATATTTAGCTGTATTCTAACTGTAGTATCCATGTGGAGAGCTTTGATCTTTGCAAACAGGTCTGGTGGGCAGTTCCAATTTGATAGCTTTTCCCACAGCAATTGTCAGCTAACAGTGTCAAAGGCTTTTGAAAAGTCGATGAAGGCTAAATAGCACTTACTTTTGGCTTTTAGCAGTTTACTTTTCAGTAGAGCCAGCATACCCAGCAGTTGTGCACTCCCAAGACCGTTAGTGAACCCAAATTGGAAGGAGTCCTCGTGTCCACACTCTTTTCCCCATGTTTTGAGTCTCTGGAGAAGAGGTGTGGTATATAACTTCCCCAGGCATCCAAAAGTGCGATCGGCTGATAGTTCCCAGGATCAGCACGAGCTCCACTTTTGAATATCGGCACCACAATTTCCTCCTTCCAGGATTCGGGAATCATTCTTGTTGCAAGCACTGATTTCAGGATTGTTTCTAAGACAGCCACCCATTCTGTTGGATTTTCTTTTAGCATTGAATTTGATAGGCCATCCGGGCCTGAAGCACTGGAAGCTTTTGCTCTAGTAATAAGGGTGACTATGTCCTTCTGAGTGTATTGCGGTTCCCAGCGAACTTGTTCACTTGCTGTTGGTAGCTCTCCGTCTGGTGTTGCATGTAGGTTCTTGAAAAAGGCTGCCCACTTTCTTTCGGAAACACCATTTATTATTGCAAGGTTTTTTCTGCTTGTCGTGGAGTTCATAATTGCAGAAGTCTCCCTAGCATGGTTATTTTTCATCAGAGCTTCCATCATTGCCTAAGCATCCTTTATGTTCAACTCCTATTTCTTTGTTTTCAGCCAGTTTTTATAAGTAGTCTTCAAATGTATAGTATTCGTTGTAGCCAGACTCTTATCTTGTCCTTTAAGTAGTTTTAACTCACGTCTTAAGGCAATTTCTTTCTTTGCTACATCCAAATCATATGCATGTCTGTAATCGATTTGATATGGCTTACTTTTGGACATTGGTGTTTGGTATCCTTCCAATATGGTTAGATAATTGGTGGCCTTAAAGCCTCGCTGATGTCGACTTCCTTTGATTGTATACACAACAGTTTGGCCAAATTGCTAACATCTTGTTTTAGCAGTCTTAGCCTTCTCCCATTTGGTTCCACTGTCATGTTGCCGCTGTAAGTTTTGGGTTGGTATACTGACTCCACAAACCACTGCACTTATTTATTTATTCAAATTTGTAGAGCAGACAACAGCCCGGAGGAATCAGACTCTAAGAAGAATGTGGTCGCTCTGCTGCATGTAGGTTATCTTCAGTGAATCAATGTTTCCCATTAAGCTAATAGACACGAAGATGTAATCAATGACCATGGCCCGGGTTCCAGAGTGCCATGTTGGATTGCAGGTCTTAATTTCATCAATTGGGCACCTCTATTATTTTGTTGACCCATGTTGGGCTTCTTTTCTTGTTTGACTGCGGGCGCCCCGCCTCACAGATTGAGTTTAGGTCACCACATAGTAAAATATAGGCATTGTCTAGATTGTATGCCTCATCTAGAGCCCCAGCTACATCTTGCATCATTATATCTGCATCCCTTTTAATGGGGTTGTTGTATATGTTAATTAGAGCTAGGGATCTCAGTTTTCTATCTGTGCTGATGTCAGTGGGTTCCCGTGCTTTTAGGAACATCAGCTGCAAATATGGTCCATAGTTCCTTGAGCTAATCGGTTCAAACATAGACTGCTTTTTTTTTACAAAGGTCAGCAGACCAGCAGGAGGGCGACCCCTTGCATTTGTTATTGCCGGATTTATGAAGGACATATATCCATCAAGGGCTGGGTTTCTTGAAAGCCATGTTTCTTGTAAGCATATCAATTCTGCATTGGACCATTAGATTTCATTTTTTTTGTCAGGTGAGTGAAACCTCTCGTGTTCCAGGACACCAGCGAGAGTGTAGTGCGCCCTTCATTCTCCTTTGCTCACTGCTACTTGTTAGTTTCCATGGAATTTGAGACTTTAATTGCCGGTGGTGAGCCACAGTTGTCACTGTTCTACATTCCCGACTTTGAACCCCTCTTATCAATGCATAGGACCAGATTTTCTCTATATCCCTGGTTGGTTTCACTGGTCCTAGCCCCGGCCATTCAATGGCCGGTCTGCCCTCACAGTAGGGGAGGGGCTTCTTAACTCCACATTCTCGTGCGGGATATCAAGGGAGTTCTTCTCAGGGCTTGGTATTGGTCTGGATTGTCCAACTTTGTTTAAAAATTCATTGACTAAGGTAGGATTCTCGTTCAAATTAGTCACATCAAAGCCGAAAGTTAGCAAGCTGGATGATGCTTCCAGCAACAAGTCTTTGATAATTGCAGAGCGCAGATGCAGAAACACCTCGTCTGTACGGTTTTCATCTGGGAACTCCACAATGCTTTTGTCGTCTGGGACTATTTGTCTCAGATTCGGTATACAGTTACATAATTTCATAAGATTATGTGTGTTCAGGATACACTCCTGGCCTTAGTCCAACACTCTTTCTATTCTGATACAATGGGCTTAGTCCCTGTGCAGTTTCAGATGATATGACCCCCTTCTGCGTAGATCGCAAGCCATCAATCGTCCACTCTTATCTGTTTGCTTGGTAAGTTGTGGCTTGAAAAAACTAGCTGGTTTTAGTCGTGTACTTTCTATTGACCCAGTGGCCTTGTCCTTCCCACTAGGCACTCTCTGGTGCATTGATGCCTGCCGCAGTGATTTTCTCCTGGTTAGTTTTTGCTGGTTATAAAGGTTTATAAGCTGAGCTTGTGTCAGTTTTTCAGTACCGGGTTTCATTGACAATTGCATCCTTCTTTCATCCAGAGTAAGGAATTGGCTATTCTTCTTAATAGGGGCTGTACTGCCCGCTTGGAGGCTCCCGGCTTCATCGCACTCCTGGTGTCATGGACCATTTGGGATTCTATGATCTCTTCCATCGCTGCATCTGTTGAATATGAGGAGTTGTTAGTTAGCAAGATGAGATCTTCCTCCTCCCAGCCTTGGGAGGTTGTGTTCAGGCATTCTGAGGTTAATTCAGGCCTCTCTTGAATTTCTCTAATTTGTCAAGTCCTCTATATGTATCACATCCACCCTGTGACAAGCCATTTCAGGTTGTTTCAGTAGAGTTTTGTTATTTTTGCTCTGTTCAATTCTCATTTTGGCAGATGTGCCTCTTTTGAGCATGATTCTTTTGCTTTTTAGGCGAGCCATGCCTTTTCCTCCTCCCACTTTGCTCAGGCAAGCCATTGTTTTGTTTGACAAAAAGCGAGAAGGTGTTTACCCCTTTCTTCTCCTGGGCTGGGCAGCTGTAGTTCATCTGCTTTTGGGGTTGCCCGGCTTTGCAATTGCTGCCCGCCCAGCCCCTCCTGCTGCATGTTTCTCTGCGCCTCTTCCCGTCTCATAGTGCCAGCCCTTTTCCTGTAGCACCGTCTCCCTTGTAAGGATTTGAGGCATGGTAGGGCAGTGGGCATGCAGATTGGGATCCGGCACTGCTGCCCTCCTGGTCTGATGTTTAGTACTCTCAGCCTGCTAGATCCTACGGACGGCAGACAAGGCATTTGTTCCGCAGTTCACCATTCATCTGTTTAAAAGAATGTCCGAACGTGGCTGAGCTATGTTTAAAGTTGAAACTTAAAACCTTGTGATGCATGTACTTAGCTCAGTGGCTACACGATTGCTTTAGTCAGTATCCAAAAAGTCACAGATGCACGACTGCTTACTGACTGTGCTTTACTTTGTAACTGATGCATTGTTTGCAAATGATGAACTTTTGCTTTTAATTGATGTACTACTTATATTCTCTCCTAATCTATGCTTGCCTTCCTTCTTGCACCCTTCTGTACATTAGATTTTTGAAGTAATCGACCCAAATGGCACACAGGTTTTGGCCAATACATTGAGAAGGAATACATTGCGTATTCTGTACACTGCGGATAGATAGTGTGCTAGGACTGTGGAGCGCATTGATAGGTAAGCAGAGAGTACCATGCACCTTTAAGACTGTAAGGATATTTGGCGTGTTACAGCACAGAGTACAGCACTAGTGCACAGGTAGCATTTTTTTTTTGATGCAGCACCACCACATGGGTGTGGTGCATTGCTATATGTGTTGCCAGAGTAACATGGACATATAAGTAAAGACAGGCTATTCAGTCAAAAACGATTTTTACACATAAGATGCAAATCTATTTTTACAGTTAAAAGCACACATGTGCACATTCAAAAATGCACACTATTTTTCACCTGAAATGCCTATGTTGCAAGAGACACATTTGAAAATTAATAACTAGCCTTATTAATAGCTAACCTGACTAATAAAACTTCATTTAACATAACCCACTAATAAAAATGTGTCTCCACTGCAGAATTAGGTCTACTCTGAAAGTGAACTTTTAAATGCACATTCATTTTTTTTTCTCTGCTGCTCTGTCCACATAACTACAGGAAGCAAAGAGCTTGAAGGAACAGGAAATCAGTTTGTTACAATTTTTACTGTAGAAATGAGCCATTGTGTAGTGAGGGAGGAGATGACATGATTGATTCTGATTGGAGCAGCGTCATAGCAAGTATCATGCTAGAGGCTGTGATTAGAGTTTTGCTGGGGAAGCTTGAGGAGAGGGGGAGATCAATCGAGATCTTGCAGAGCTGGGAGAAGGACCTGTTTCCTGGCTGAAGCATTCCTGCTGCAAAAGCTGAGAATTCCAGGCAATAACCCTGGTTTGAGAACGGCAGACGCTTGTTTTCACTGGGGTTAATCTTCAAGGGAGCCAAATTCAGAAAGAGAATAGCCGGAGAAAACTCATGCTGAACAGATAAGGTAATTACAGAAGTGTGGGAGCTGTGCGAAAGTGTGCGAAACTGTTCAGTCAGTGTATTCGAGGGAGTCCCAGTCCCTTATCAGCATATTTAATGTTACCAATTGAATATATTCTCGCAGTTCTCTGTTCATTTTATCACAAATAATGTTGTACCATTTCATTTATTTCTGTAAAAAAGGGTTAAACTATGTTTAAAGGAAATTTCTATAATAGAAATATATCTGAAAACAGATAGCTAGTGTGTATTATTTCTCTCTTTCATTTTGCATGGGAAAAGGTTTAAACGTGGGTAGATTTTTAAACAGTGCAATTGTCATTTTAAAACAGGTGTGTGCATGATTATATTCAGTATGGACAGTTGTGAGTGACTGTTTGTAGCAAAGCTTGTTGAAGGTACATGAGCCAACGGGAAGAGAGACTCTCTGGACATAGTTCCATATCGTATATAAGGTAGTGGAAATTACCACAAAAATACCACAATAGCCCATGGTGGCACACAACACTAACACTGAAAATGTGGTATCCATAAAATGTAGGCCTGAGGTCTCTCTAGTGAACAAGAACAATCTAGATAAAAAACAAGGGATGTTGGATATTGGGGCCACAAATAAACCAACCACTATACCAACCAACCACGCAAATTATCGCGCACATTATCTAAATAGGTCTGAATTCTGAAATAATGCAATGTATTATTGTTATGTGTGACCCAATATGAATACAGAGAGTGATTATTGCTAAAGGTATTTTGGTGGTAAGAAAATACTGCAAAGCCCCAAATATCCACAAAATACCCAACATATTTATGGTGCGTTGCAGGCCGGGAAAGTGATCATAGAGTACCTACTGGGCGTGGCAAGCGTGTCTCACACTGCCATTTGCACATTAAAGGGAACCCATTTTATAATAGCAGTGTGCCACTAAAAATGAATTTCAGAATGTCACAAAGGGAAACCACATTTTCAGACCTAGTGCAATATTTAGAGGCAAAGTTGTTTGCACATGGAACGTGGTCGTCGAACAGCACCTTAGAATGGCGTGACCGCATTCAGGGTGAGGTGCAGAAAGAAAAACTAGACAATATTTTTGCAGAAGGCAGCATAATTCAGGTCTGCCTTACAAGATTATTGAATGCAGCTGATAAAAGTGCAGAGAAAGACTGTTTAATACGGCTATGCTGCAAAATATGGTTTATTTTGAATAAGTTCCTGCAAATGCAGGAGAATGATACCCAGCTAATTAACAGGTTAAAGACTGAATTAGATGGGGCAAGTAAAAATCAGGAAATGTTAATAGCAGAATTGGATGTATGCCAAAAAGACATACAATTAAAATGCAGAGACCTTGATGCTCAGTTATCCAAAAGCAAGAAACAATTTGAGGATAGTGAGCAAGAATTGGTACACTTAAAAGCCTTAGTGGACCACATTAGACAGGATAAAGATGAGGTTGTTTCAGAAATGCAGATTTTACAAAAAGAACATTGTGAAAAAGAATGTGATCTCCAGAGTGCAGAACAAGAAATGATTAAAATGATTCAAGAAAGAGACAAGAGAAATAAAGAGTTCAATGAATGCCAAATGCAAATGTGCGACATGCAGGAGGTGATTAATAAGATGAGTGATGAAAACAACTATTTGCAAAATGAAGCAAACAGACTCCTTAAAAAGTGTAAGGACTTAGAACAGCAAATGTGCATTCCCAGGTCCCAGGAGAGGCGGCAGGGTACCACATTCAATGGAGTGGAGGTGAATTCTAGCTCTGCCCAAAGAGCTAGTGCTCCAGTGACTGGACCGGTGACTGAACTTGGTTGCAGCGCCATTGGGGGGTTTGATACTCCCATTGGGGGCAGCCACCAATCTCATACACCTGAAAACAGGATTGAATCACAAAATAGTGCAATTCCATGCATTGCAACACGTAGCCCCATAAAAATAATGAAATCCATTAAAGCCCTGATCAAACCATTTAAAAAGGGAGGTGAATGCTGCATTGAGGATCACTTAGAAGCGGTGCATGACATTTTTAAAGCACTCCAGATACCTAAGGAACAGTACAGACAATATTTTCATTTAACTTTAGATGCCCCGACGGCCAGCATCATAAGGGGATTAAATGAACAGCAGAATATGACCTGGTTGGAGTTTGAAAAAGAAATTAGGCGTCATTTTTCTCCTTTTCAGTCATTGCAGGAGGCAAAGAAAGTCGCTTACACAATTACTGCTGGACCTAATACATCCCCTCGCCAATTTTTACAAGACTTAAAAAGAGCATTTTCTCGCTTTGATGAATCTTTTGACCCAAATTCCAATGAGTTTAAAACTGCATACTTCTATGGGCTACAGAAAGACATCATATCCCAATTGGTCCGTGAATTTGACCGTGACAAGTCCCTTGAATGGATTGTACATCAAAGCACAAAACTATATGAGGTACTCTATTGTCAGGGTAGAGAAAGTGATAAAATGAAAGATACTAGACCTAAATCTAAAGAACCCTCAGCCACAGTAATGGAAATCAGGTCAGCCAAAATGTCCCTTGAGTCTGCTCAAAGCCAAGGTAAAAATAATGTGACACCTGAACAAAGGGGTAATCAACAAAGATCGCCATTTCCTGTACCAATGTTCCAATCACATGATCCTAGTAATAGAGAGAGCTACACCAGCCCTAGGTATTTAGGGGACAGACCCCGGGTAGGATATCGGCCTGATATGGCAGGTATGAACAATAACCAGAGACAAAATCAAGATCAAAGAAATGATGGTCCCTACCAGACAATGGGGATACAGAGCAGATTTGATCCCAACACCATGATATATGGTAATCAGGATAGACCCCGATATGTGGATCGATTTACTGATAATGGAAATCAACATAGGGGCCAGTACCCACAATCTGAGAGACAGGACATGAGACAAAACGTGAACTACAATCCACATCAGTACAATGATTCCCCACCAGGGGACTATAATCAAAGGATGGGTGCAACCCGCTCCCCTCCACAAATGAATCAAGAGTTCAGAAACCATCCCAACCGACATCAGTCACCTGAGAGGTATCAGAATAGATCCAATCAGGGGGAAAACAACCAATATCGACCTAGGCCACAGAAAGAGGATTCTAGAGAGATGGAAAGGTTCCAGTGTCTTGAGGCCCAAGTGAAAATGTTAGCTGAGCAAATAGGAAAGCTCTATACAGC
The DNA here is from genome assembly GCF_040938575.1 of Ambystoma mexicanum. Lineage (NCBI taxonomy): Eukaryota > Metazoa > Chordata > Amphibia > Caudata > Ambystomatidae > Ambystoma > Ambystoma mexicanum. Next base: position 372,320,651 of record NC_090927.1, read on the forward strand.
GCAAAAACAACCTTCCAAAGAGGGGGCTGATGGCCATAGCAATGACCGGGGGGCTTCCGAAAAGTGACTAAGTACTCATGATAACTGCAGTGCCAAAATGACAGATTGCTCTGATATAATTTTGCATAACGACTCTGAGATGCACAATGGATTAAAAATGAAAGTGCCAGTAAATGAACTTCTGACAGAAAGTGCAAATACTTCTAAAAAAGAGGTACGGTTTAACCTAGAGCTAAATAAAACAGTAAAGATTTGCACAAATGAAAAAGAAACATTAGGAATTCCAAAAGAACAAAGGGACAGATTTAAGAAAAATGACTCATGTATGGGGAATACAGGGAGTAAGTGGGGATGCTATAGCTCCTTCCCTGGGCAAGCAAAACAATGACCAAACACAGGCAGAAAAAGGAAATACTCAAAAGGAGGGTACAAGTCAATCACCTGAAGAATTCTTTGAGCCACATATTTTTGAAGAGGCTGAAAGGGCTGGTATCACACTAAATGATCACAAATGCACAGAATTAAAAAATGACAAATTGCTGAATGATGTTGTTACACATGTTCAGTTGGAAGGTTGTAATGTGGTCTCTGATGTTACCCAGATGGATGGGCGAACAGTGGCCACACTCCAAAAAACCTCTGATCATGGAGAAATGAATAAAGTCTCTCGCGCAGAAATGGGTAAAAAGGAGGGAAAAATGTCTTTCCATTTACCAATGTGCTTAGCCAAAAGTGAAAAAGACCTGAGAAAGGTGAGCCCTGAAATCAGTAAGAATTCACACTTCTTATGTGTATTAGAGGAAGTTGAGGACAGATATTATGCACCCATCACTGTAGAAGAAAAATGCCACACCTTTGCTATGATTGACACTGGCGCACAGGCCACAATTATGTCCAAGGAGCTGGTAAAGAGTATCAATGAAGGGAGACCCCCACAGAGTCAGATCACAGTGAAGGAAAATCAAGGTCCAGTGCATAACTTTAATGGGGAGGAGGTGCCCATCATAGGTATAACTGAGGTTGACATAAAAATAGGAAAGCACAGAATGAAACAAGAGGTATTGATCACATCTATTTGTGAAATTCCTTTTCTGATGGGGACAGATTGCCTGAAAAGATTATCTCCTCTCATAGATGGGGTGAATGGAGGCTGTGGTCCTTAACCAAAAAACCATTGAGGCCTAAGAAACTAAAATCACAAAACAGCAATATAAATGAATGTCACACCGTTGCCAAAACAAATGATGCTGTGGAGGTATATCTCCAGAATAGCTGCATACCTAGTGTCACTGTTATATTAATGTGTCAAGACAAAATGCAGAGCGACAATGAAAAACTACCTGTACAAATATACTTGGACCCAAGGAAAAATTGGCAGACTGCCATAGATGAGCACACATTACGTTTTTATTTAAAAGAGGAAACATGCAAACAGAATATTGCTCCTAAAACAGATTCAGAAAAACACATTACCACTCTGGCAGAAATACACATGGGAGATGAGCAACCATGGGTTCATGTTGGTATAAATGACTATTTTAAAACAATAAAAGCCACTTTAGCGCTTGGACATGAAAGGAGTTTCATTAATGAGAAATTGGTGCAAAAAATAATGGAGAGGGAAGAAATCCCGAAATTTAGGATTAAAAACCAATATGTTTCTGGGTTGGACAGTCCAGACTTTGAAAACCGAATTGCAGGCAGATGCATGCTTAAAATTAGCATTGGGCAGAAAACAATTTACCATAATGTATGGATAGTGAGTGGAGCACAAAATTAATTTTACATGGGCAATGATATCATGCACAGAATGTGTATGGTGTTAGATTTCCTTAATCAAAAAATATGGTCACGCCTAGGTGGTCCGGCACCTGAATTTGAAGACAAAAGAAGGGCTTATCATTGTGCACAACTGGTTCCTTATACAATCGAATTACAAATGAGGAAAGATACTATTATTCCTGCATTTACAAAACAGTTTGCAATAACACTGAAATGCAAAAATGGACAGCAGATGAAAAGCTCTGATGCATTTGTATGCCTGAATGAATCCATAAAACAGCAAGGCCTGTATTATGAATACATTCCATTGGTAGACATTGGTGAAGGATCTGTAAAAATTATGGTAAATAATAAAGGTTGTCAGGATATTCATTTAGAGGAAAACTCCCCATTAGGAATGGCCATACAAAAATCACATTATACGGCAGATTTAAATAACATGGTGATTGGAAATATCCCTGAAAAGTATGTAGATGCCAAGGGTGAGTTGCCAGAACACCTGGACTCTCAGCCCAAAGGAATATTTAAAATTCATTCTGTGTATCCTTATGATTCAAATGAGACAGTGTGCTGCCATCAAGAGGATTACATAATATTTAATTTAAATGAAAATGAAACAGAAAATCAGCCCATTGAAGTGGAAGCTGATATGACAAAATATTTAAAAGTGGCAGCTTTACAAAAAGACACAGCCACACAGTTAGAGGAAAGCGCCGAGATTCCTTTACCAGAAGATTTTCCAGAATTTTCCAAAATGGTAGAAGAGCAGATCTCCTTAGCGGATGTGTGTGAAAGCAATGAGGATAGGGACAATCTGAGGGAGATATTTATGGAGTTTAAGGATGTATTTGCAAAAGATGCTTATGATTCTGGTTTAACTGATTTACATGTGGCCACACTACCAGAAGGGTGTAGCAGAAATCCAGTGTTTGTACGCCAGTATAGACTACCGCTGGCATGTTTAGAATCGTTGGCAGAGATTATTAAAAATTTGGAATTGCGGGGAATCATCAGGCCATTCATAGCACATCCAATACACCTATTTTAGGTGTGTTAAAGCCAAATGGTCAATGGCGGCTATGTGCAGACTTGAGAGAGTTAAATAAAAGAGTAGCAGTATCTAGATGGCCACTGCCATTCATTGATCAGGGCCTAGCTCAGGTACATGGTTCAAATGTATTTACCACATTAGATCTCACCTCTGGATATTGGTGCGTGCCATTGGCAGAGGAGATACAACATTTATTTTCCTTTACAATTGACAGGACTCAATACGCCTGGCTTAGAGCTCCGTTCGGGTAGATCAATAGTGGGAGTGAATTTGGCATATTTTTGAGAAAGGCCATGCCGGATGCAGCGGAAAGAGGAACAATAGTTTACGTGGACGATGTCCTGATAAAATATGAAAGCCTGAAAAGCCATTTTGATGAAATAAGACATGTACTTGGCCAATTGCAGAAAGCAGGCGCCAAAGTATCTTTGCAAAAAGCACAATGGTGCAAGAAAAAAGTGAACTTTCTAGGGCATGAAGTGACTGAACATGGGCTAAATCCACAAAAGAAGAAAATAGAGGCCATACAAAGATTAAAAGATCCTAAAAATGTGAAAGAAGTAAAAAGTTTATTAGGGATGACAGGCTATAACAGAAAGTTCATTGAAAATTATGCAGAAATCACTCAACCATTGACTAAACTGCTTAAACTGAATACTCCCTGGAAATGGGAAAAAGAGCAGTCTGATGCAGTGGCTAAATTAAAGGAATGTCTTGTAAAGGCACCATGTTTAGCATACCCCATAAAGGACATGGATTTCTTTATAGAAATAGGTTTTTCTGAACATTGTATGTCAGCAGTGTTATCACAAAAACACAATTTGAATCACAAAACCATTGCCTATGCAATTAAGGCATTTTCCCAAGTTGAAATGAAATTTAATGAATGTGAAAAGGCCCTATTAACCACTGTGTGGGCGCTACAACATTTACGCCCCATTGTTCAGGGAGAAAAGGTGATTATTGAAACAAATCATCAACCTTTGCAATTTTTAGAGAGTAAAAGAATTAGATCAGGTAATCTAGCGCAGTCCAGAATCACTTCATGGACGCTGGCATTACAAGGTTTTCCCGTAGAAGTGAGATATGGACAAAATAAAAAGAACCCAATTGCTCAAGGGTTAGCTGACTTACATGACTGCGCAGCTGAACAAATACCAAATGAAATGGAAGTGGTAACTAGTTTGCAGGAATTTGAACAATCACCACACAAAGCTTTTGATGAAAAAACATGCAAGGATTTGCCAACTGTATATGTGGATGGTTGTGCTTTTCACATTGAAAATGACAGGAATAGGAAATGTCTGGTTGAAATGTGAAGGCGTCCCCAGTATAGGGATGAGGATTGGAGATAGGAGCAGTCAGGTGGCGGAATTGGCAGCCATTTATAAAGCAATTGCTACTGCAGTTGATAAAAAGTTCAGTGAAAATGTCCTGGTGACTGATTCTGACTATGCACGGAATAGCTTTGTGGAGTATTTGCCTGGTTGGAAAGCAAGAGGCATGGTTACATACAACAAAAAGCCACTTAAACATGGAAAAATGATACAAGCCATAGACAAATTGGTGTCAGAGAATAATTTAACAATATACTGGAGAAAAATTTGTGGGCATTTAAAAACACCAGGAGAGGATAAGGAGGGAAATGATAAGGCAGACCACCTGGCTAAGATTGGGGCTGTGATGGGAGAATTGCTACCTATTGATTATTTAATGGGTGAAATACAAATTGATGCAGTGACACGTTCTAAAGCACCAAAGGAGGTAGATCAACCGGTGGTGCAGTGGAGTCATGACACGCCAGAACAAGATTTGATTGAGGCACAAAAGAATGATCGAATTTTGGGAATCTATTATAATCATTTCATAGATCCTGAACAAAATTCTTTAACAGAAAATGATTGTATGGGAAAAGAAGAGTTGAGGGTGCTATTAAAGAACAAAACACGAATTAGATTACAGGATGGACTCATGATTAGAGAGTCCATAACAGGACAAATACAGTGGGTAGTACCCCTTTCATTCAGAGGACTAATGCTACACCATGCACATGATGCCATAACTGCAGGCCATAGAGGTTCACAAAAAACATTAGAAATACTAAAAGATTATGCTTACTGGCCACATATGTCCCAAGATGTGGAATTATATACTAGAGGATGTCTAGTATGCGCCCAATTTAAACCTGCTTCACCAATGCATAGAGCACCATTGATGAAAAGAGGCCTAACTCTCCCATGGTCAGATTTGCAAATAGACTATGTAGGTCCTTTAAAAAGGTCGAGCAGGGGAAACCGTTATATTTTAAGTGTGGTATGTTTGATGTCGAAGTGGATTGAATGCATTCCTGCACCAGATTGTAGTGCGCAAACAGCAGCCACATTGCTGGTGAACCATGTGTTCTCAAGGTTTGGGTTGCCACAAAGAATTGAGTCAGACAGAGGAAGTCATTTCACAAGTACTCTAATGAGTAAGGTATGGCAAATACTAGGTGTGAAAAGGAAACTACATATCGCATATCGGGCAGCGTCCTCAGGTACAGTTGAAAGGAGCAATAGGTCTGTTGTGGATATTTTAAAGAAATTTGTGGTAGTAGCAGGTTCCAGCTGGCATTTACGTTTACCGTTGGTTTTGATGGCAATCAGATCAACTCCTGCCAAAGCAACAGGTGTTAGCCCCCATGAGGTCTTGACAGGTAGGAAAATGGTGTTACCACAACACCTACTATACAGAACACATGAGCAGACACTTGTGAGTGCATCCACAGTTCATGAATATATTGATGAACTGAGGAGGCATTTGCAACATGCATTTGCTTTTGTGCAGAGAAATATGGAAAGAGCTGCTGACAGTGCAAAGTCTTATTATGACAAAAAGACATCAGTAAAGGAATACAGTGTAGGGGATCAGGTATACAAGTTTCATTTTGGAAAAAGTAAACAGAAAAATTCTAAATTTCTAGCAGCCTGGCAGGGGCCATTTCGAATTGTAGATAAGGTCTCTCCTGTAGTTTATAAAATTTTGAAAAATGAAGGTGAAACGGCAATAGAGCAGTTCGTCCATGTAAATCAAATCAAACCATGCCATCCCAGACATGAGATCAGGCAGCTTGAGCATGTAGAAACAGATAAAGTCCCTTGAACACAAAAAAGAGAAAATAAATGGGTACAATCAGGAGGCAGTGACAGAGAAGTTAAAAAGTTGATTGTTATAATTGCACATGAACACTGAAATATATGTAAAAATATATAATATAAAATAAGTAAATAAATAAATAAATATATATAATGGAAGCTCATGGTTGGTGTGCAGAGAGAAAATGTATTAAATATTGAATGCTGTTTTATATGTGTTTTTTCCTTTTTAACTTGTGTTTAATTTCAGAAAAAAAAAAACGAAATGTTTTTACCAAGCATGTTTTATTTTTGGCAAAAGGGTGAAGTTAGTATTGTGCTATGTACTTAATTTGTTTCTTTTCTATTTGATTTAGAAAATTAACATTATTTGGTCGGAGGTTCCTGGATCAGAGGCCACGGGAGACGATGGAGTCCTGGAGTCCCCTGGATGAAGACCAAAAGATGCCTGCCTTCAGGTGGAGGTGAAGACAAGATAACCAGAATGCCAAAAAAGATGACTCCTATGGATCCAAGATTGCCAAGATGAAAGTGTACTCGAATGAACCAAATAACATCGCTGGTCGGGACATATCAGAGGCAGACAAGAGTCCTGACATATGGAGTTCCACGTATTTATTATTTTAATTATTTATTTTAATTTGTTATATTAATTATTTGTTTTAGTTAGTTGTTTTATTTTATTGTTTTTAATTGACTTGTAAAATCGAAACTTAGAGTAATGCCACTTCCACTGAGAAGGCAAATGTAGAACATTTTGTAAACTAATGAGCTCAGATGAATACTGTGTTGATTGCAACTTTTTCATTGATGCACATGAATATTCATTTTGTTGGATTGCTATATTGTGAAAAGAAGAAAAAGAACAAGTTGTTTTTAGGAATTGGCTTGGATCGTAGCCAAGTTCTAAAAACAAAAGGAGGGTATGTAAGGATATTTGGCGTGTTACAGCACAGAGTACAGCACTACTGCACAGGTAGCATTTTTTTTTTGATGCAGCACCACCACATGGGTGTGGTGCATTGCTATATGTGTTGCCAGAGTAACATGGACATATAAGTAAAGACAGGCTATTCAGTCAAAAACGATTTTTACATATAAGATGCAAATCTATTTTTACAGTTAAAAGCACACATGTGCACATTCAAAAATGCACACTATTTTTCACCTGAAATGCCTATGTTGCAAGAGAAACATTTGAAAATTAATAACTAACCTTATTAATAGCTAACCTGACTAATAAAACTTAATTTAACATAACCCACTAATAAAAATGTGTCTCCACTGCAGAATTAGGTCTACTCTGAAAGTGAACTTTTAAACGCACATTCATTTTTTTTTCTCTGCTGCTCTGTCCAAATAACTACAGGAAGCAAAGAGCTCGAAGGAACAGGAAATCAGTTTGTTACAATTTTTACTGTAGAAATGAGCCATTGTGTAGTGAGGGAGGAGATGACATGATTGATTCTGATTGGAGCAGCGTCATAGCAAGTATCATGCTAGAGGCTGTGATTAGATTTTTGCTGGGGAAGCTTGAGGAGAGGGGGAGATCAATCGAGATCTTGCAGAGCTGGGAGAAGGACCTGTTTCCTGGCTGAAGCATTCCTGCTGCAGAAGCTGAGAATTCCAGGCAATAACCCCGGTTTGAGAACGGCAGACGATTGTTTTCACTGGGGTTAATCTTCAAGGGAGCCAAATTCAGAAAGAGAATAGCCGGAGAAAACTCATGCTGAACAGATAAGGTAATTACAGAAGTGTGGGAGCTGTGCGAAAGTGTGCGAAACTGTTCAGTCAGTGTATTCGAGGGAGTCCCAGTCCCTTATCAGCATATTTAATGTTACCAATTGAATATATTCTCGCAGTTCTCTGTTCATTTTATCACAAATAATGTTGTACCATTTCATTTATTTCTGTAAAAAAGGGTTAAACTGTGTTTAAAGGAAATTTCTATAATACAAATATATCTGAAAACAGATAGCTAGTGTGTATTATTTCTCTCTTTCATTTTGCATGGGAAAAGGTTTAAACGTGGCTAGATTTTTAAACAGTGCAATTGTCATTTTAAAACAGATGTGTGCATGATTATATTCAGTATGGACAGTTGTGAGTGACTGTTTGTAGCATAGCTTGTTGGAGGTACATGAGCCAACGGGAAGAGAGACTCTCTGGACATAGTTCCATACCGTATATAAGGTAGTGGAAATTACCACAAAAATACCACAATAGCCCATGGTGGCACACAACACTAACACTGAAAATGTGGTATCCCTAAAATGTAGGCCTGAGGTCTCTCTAGTGATCAAGAACAATCTAGATAAAAAACAAGGGATGTTGGATATTGGGGCCACAAATAAACCAACCACTATACCAACCAACCACGCAAATTATCGCGCACATTATCTAAATAGGTCTGAATTCTGAAATAATGCAATGTATTATTGTTATGTATGACCCAATATGAATACAGAGAGTGATTATTGCTAAAGGTATTTTGGCGGTAAGAAAATACAGCAAAGCCCCAAATATCCACAAAATACCCAACAGACCATCAAGCCTGTGGTACTAGTAACAGGGATAATGATAGCCACTGTTTGCTGTTCCACCTGTAGACAGAGAGGAGCGTGAGACCTCAAACTGATTTTTCGTGTGCGGCAATGCCCAAAACGGACCATTGCAGGCTTCAGACCACATACATTTCAGGTGAAGATTACATTGATGCTATTTAGACTCTCTAGTACCGCATGTGGAAGAGAGGACTAATTGCAAAGCCGAAGGGTGATGTAAACCACAACTTTAGATGTTTTTAATAATAGTGTCTTTTAAAGCAGTCTCTTATTATTCTCTACAGGCCTTCTGCCCGTCCGGCCACGCGCCTTTGGTCTGTGTTCCCACAGGCACATTGTGGTTTTATGTGGATATGACCACCTACAGAGCTTTGTTCCTCTATTTTAACAGGTATTGACTCCATTGTAAATTGTTTATATGAGTCTTGAGACATGGGAATTGGTTTCTGAAGTTTATCTCTCTGTTGACTCAGGCTGAGTGCATCACCCTCGTTTCAAATAGAACTTTTTCACCCTGAAGAAGGCTGGGATCACCAATGCATTCAAAGCCAAGCAGCCAAAACTCGAGTAGGTCAACCATTAAAGGGAATCCAACTCAAGAGGATCTGGGATTTGTTCAAGCCAGAGTGACGCAGCTTTAATCTGCGAGAGTAGTTTATCTATCATAGAGGGCATTTTTGCACCTTTGCATCTTTTAAACTTGTATATCGTATACTGGTGAATTTCAGTCATCAGATCTGAATAATTGTGATTCGATTGTTTTGGATTGGCGTTGCGTGCACATACAGTAATTGTCTCTTGCACTTTACTTGTGTTCTTTTTGTATGTATGACTGTTTGATGCTATTTATTGGACTACGGTCCTGTTGTATGCAGATGAGTTTATGTAGTAGAATGAATGGATGAGAGAGTTTATATCAGAAGTTGTGATTGATGAAAAGATATTGATATCTGAATTTAATGTACGATGGTCACACTGGAGCAAGGCTTTTGTACTAATTGTTGTTTTTAATAGTTAAAAATTACTAAATAAACTCTATTTGCAATTTAAATATTGTCAGTCTGACATTTTTGTGAACTCAGTTTAATGTGGCATGAAAGATTTTGCTTGTGTTTATTGACTTCTGATCTCCACTTTTTCCAATGCCAACAAACAAATCTGTGGAGTACCTCAGGTTTTTGCATGGTGTTCAATGGAGGAGGGTTGCAGTTGGGATAGACAGATGAGAGAGGACCTGAATTCAGCCTGATTGTGAGCTATGGCATGAGGTTTAAAAAAGTGTTTTTCTCTCAATCCCTGAACTCATGGGAGTCACTGTCAACGTGGAAAAACTCAGCACATGCCACTTGAGCCTGCTCCTGAGGTATGGTAGAAGCAACTAGGCGTGTGAGGGCTGCATCTATTACATGGTGACTGTACCTTCATTTAAGAATTAGCTGGCATCATTAGGGTGTTTGAGACTGCACCTGGCATATGATGGCATCAACAAGTCATGCAAGTCAGATCATTTCATTTGGTGACTATGCCATGCATAGGAGACATTTCTAAGCATTACTTTGGTATTTAGAGTGTGTGCTTACCTTTGACCACAGCAACTCCACATGTAAGGCTGCATCAGCAAAACAAAATCATTGGTGTCAACTCATAACAATGCCTCAATCAATTCAAAAGCCATATAATATTGCTTTATCAATGCTTATTTTCTTCAATATTTAGCTTCCTTGCTCATGTGCTCTTTTTTAATCAATTTAGCTGCTCCCACTTATCACCCTTCGACTTTGGCAGAACAGGATTTTTCGACAGTTTGCTTTTGTTCGAGGTTGAACAGACCCTACCAGATTGTTAATTTGGCACAGTTCATGAAATAGACAGGCTTCTCCAGATATTTATTATTGCTCTCCTTTTCTTCTCTTCTATAGACACCTTTATCACCTCTATGTACATCTCTCCTCCCCTTACTCGTTGTGTTCCCTCTCATCCTCTTCTCATGACCTCCTCGCTCGTTCTTTTAATTCTAAATTCAGCTTTCTCCAGTTGAACACTCAGTCTCACAGTCCCATACTCCACACCCGTGAAAGGGGATGGCGGTGTGTCTCTTGAGGTTTCCAGTGCATGCATTGGATGGTGGTCCGCAATCATGAAGCCAACGTCCGTTTCTGATGTGAGACTTAGCTAGCTAGTCCATCCCATGTTGTGGCCCTCTCTCTGGTGGTCACACACTGACACTGCACTTGGAATGGATTCCCTTAGCCTATCTGTTCTTAATAGTATGAGGGTGGAGGCTAAGGGCAATGATTTTCCGGCCGCAGTTCAGTTGCTTGCTTTCAATCAGTAGCTGTATATCACATTCTGTCACCCACATGATGGAAGTCACATGTGCAGGTGTTGCCGGAAACGTGGGACTGCTGTATCTCTGTAAACTTAAATTTGGCAATGTGACGAGCCCCTGCTTTCCAATTGGGCCAAGGGGCAGCGGGGTCCAGAAGATCCTCCCTATTCAACCCTGGTCCCAGTATCATGAAGCTTTTTCCGGCACTTGGCCCATTGATGTCCCCACCATCCATTATTGAGGCTAGGCAAGAAACATTGTCGCAATTTATTTTATTTTTAGTCTACTATCTGGCTCTCATAGGCACATTTGTATTTTTGTTCAGTGATATCTGTTATTGAGGTATTATACAGTCGTTCTGGATTAAAACGCTATATAAATTCAATAAAATACAAATACAAAAAAGATCTCATGACATTAAAGTCTGCATGTCTACAATTTGCAATATTTTTATGTAATGTGTTTCTTGGCGGAGAAAACCGTATGACGTCTGAGTTCCCGTGTTTTCTATTGGTCTATTTCAAATCGAGAAGCGTGACTCTAGTGTGAGGGGGAGAATGAAGAAGGTGTTTACCAACATTGCGTCTTCTTATTTGGTGAGTCGCTTGGTTGTGGACCTCATTGCTACTTGCTGGCCCACAGCCTGATCATGAAGCCTTAGTAGCCTGGATATGTGTGTGTGTGTCTCTTCTTTCCTCCTTCCTCTCTACCCCTTTGGCTGTCATGTCTTTCTTTGTCAGTGTGGGGGGTCTTGGAAGGTTACGCGGTTGGTTGTATACAGAAGGTTGCCCTCATTCAGAAGTCTTCAAACTGTGGGGCTGGGCTGATGGCACTAGGGGGGCCCAAAGGATGTGCAGGGGCAGCATGTGACTCTTTAAAATGGATTACTGTACATGATTTAAAAAGAAAATGTAAACAGTTATATCTTCAGGGTGACCTGAAAACTATTTTTTACTCAAGGGGGGACTCAGTATAAAAATGTATGAATACCACTTTACATTGAAACATGTTTCAATGTGTGTTCAGTGGCCTCTGTCTCTTCACTGGTTTCCCCTCTGGAGTCCACAGGCTACATCCAGATATGTGTTGATTAACCCTCCCATGGAACCTCGATCATCTGTCCTTTAGAATGTGTTAGCTCGTCCCTGAAGATAAGATCATACATCTCTGAAATAGTGTTGATAGTTTTTTTTTTATAAAGGATTTTCAAACGTTTGTATTATCTCTTCAAATAGTTATCAATTACCCTTTCTCCCTAACAAAACGCTTGAAATCAACGTAACCTATAGAGAAATCACCAGAAGAGGAGACAGGTTTCATCAGATAAAGTGATGTCATCCGATTTTATCCTTGGGAGAACAGTTGTGTTTTCTATTAGAACACTTTAATGCAGTGCACCATAGGATTGTACACAGAGGCCTTTGCTTTGCTCGTTTAATGTGCAGCTTCTTGTTTTACCTTAACAGAAGATTATTTCCGGAAAAGTAATCGAAGGACGGGTTGTCTTTAGATATTCCCAAAGCCGTCTTGCGCGGACTCAAGGATAGTTCCTTTTACACAAACACGATCTGTGCATGCAGATGCCTGCCTGCAGCAGAATGGCCGAAGAGGGCTGCAACTCCATTGACGCCCAAAATGGATGCATGAGTGCAAGGACATTGTTTTATTGGTAATGAAAATGAACGGCATGCATATTCACGAAAAAAAGAGACATACACTTGCTCTGTTCGGTATCGTCGTAAAACAGATTTTGAACCAAATAAATTCTACAGGCACAAATAGAACTGGTATGGTATTTCACTTCTCTTTTTTTTTTGACACCCCTTTCAGTATATAGTGTTGTTCTCTTTTCAACTTGCTATGATCAAGTTCCATGACAGGGACCCACTCATTGAGATCCCATTTGAATCATTATATATTTATTCTGGCAATTTCTTGTGCCCCTCCATTGTTCACTGGCCGCTTTGGGGTTCTGTGTGAATTACTGTGCGTAGGCGGTTTGCGTGTGGGTGCAGATGCAAAGCGTACCTTCTGCAGAATACTTATGAAAACATATTTCTTTGTGAATCAACCCCCTTGGTTCATACATTTTACCCAGATGCATCCAGCAAGCCCTGGAAACTGAATGTTCACAAATACAGGGCAACAAGTCTGCACTGCATTGAATTGACATGTCATTAAACACCGACTGGCGTGGTATGAATCAGGAAGCTGTCAAGGCAGGGCTGCACATTCCCCTCTCAGGGTTACATTTGAAAGGGAAAAGAAACTGCACAACGCTGAAGTGCTCTTAGTTTTTGGGTGATGTTTTCATTGTTATGAACTTTAACACGTCATGCTGCCTGGAATGCATTACAGACCATTGTGCCCCACGAGATAAATTAGCGCGTGTATGGAACCAAGATGTGAAATTCAAGATAATTGAACATTACACGTGTTTTCGTGGCATTTAAGGTCAGGCACAATCAGTGCACTCTGGCCCAGTGCGGTGTCTTGCCCTTGGCATTCTCGTTCACACACTAGAAGATAGAATCTTGACGAGTCGCCTAAGCACTCACCAACTAAAACAACAGTTCCACATCTCAAACAAGGGCATGGAAAGTGTGAACACCTTGGCGCCTGCCCCAAAATATATTCCCCAAGAAGGGTCAATTATACAAGGAAAATATCATATAATATGGAAACTCGGCCATTGTCTTTGTGGGACAACCATTTATTTTACATCTTTTCAAATAGCTTTCCTCAAATTGCTGTAGTACACCAAATGTCAGTTGAATGTAGACTAAGCACCAGATGTGTCTATGGTATGCACACACGAGCAGTTTCCAGTTCGTGATCAATGAGAAACCAATATTATAAAAGGTTTGGTTAAGTTTTTCCTTGTGTGATACCTACACACAAGCCAAAGGGGTTGGCCTCGCCTTTGCTTGTTTTTTACAGAAATTCAGTGCAAGTAACACATGTAAGGACATATATATATATATATATATATATACATATATATATATATATATATATATATATGTTAAGAAATATGTGTTACACCGGGAGCTAATTTACACGAGCAAGTATGCCATCACCCCCAAGAAGACCCCAAGAAGACTGCTTAGAAACAGCACTGGCAAGCCCCATACAACACAAACGTTGATGTTTCTGCATAATAGTGATAGCTCAGAAATCCCAAATGGTGTATTTTGCGTGGGGATGAGCAGGTAGTGGGTGGGAATACCCTTACGGATTAGCAAGGTTATGAGGTGGGGAGTGAATGGGTAATTAAATAGCTAAACAATGCCCAGAGTTTGTGTCCCACCTCATATGCCATCCCTGTATATCTGTACAGTAATGAACTGCTTCAACTTATAGGTGGAGCTAAAGCATCCCCTAATACCTGAAAACGAAAAATAAGTCCTTATTTAACACCCAGTAAATATGTCTTCAAACCACAAAATCACCAAATAATTAATAATTTCCTAATTACTCTTTAGCAATATTGCTGAAAAGGTTCTGAACAAATATAATTTGCAGAGTTCTGTTTATCTAAAAATAAGTGGAAATGCCAAGTGAAATGTTTTCACTTAGTTTGCTTAGGACATCTCTAGCAAATACGTTACATTGCAGATCTGTTATCAGCAACATAGAAAGAAAACTCAATTAGTGTCCACTTAGAAAGGTTAATTTGCAAATGTTAATTTTCAGCATAAAGGGCAAACATTAATTTAAGAGTTACAACAAAGTCAGCTATGAAACATTATTGCAAAATATATCAGTATAATTTTTGAACAATTTTGCTGCAATTGGAAACGGAGAAAAAAATCAACAATTTCCAGACATCAATTCAAATAAATCTACTAATTCAACATTTGATTGCAAAATGTAATGATACCGGTGAAAGTCAAAAGGCCCACTTTCACATCGTATCTGTTTATGTCACAATGCCTGGGTGTTGTATTGTTGGCAGACAGAATACGCTTCAGAGTGCCAATACCAGAATGGTCTGATAGGTGATTGTCAGCATTTGAGGTGGTTATGGAAGTGGGAGGGGAGTACTTTCCAGGGGAGACTAACAGTTTACACCTCCACAGCCAGTCACAATCCACATACATATGTCAGTTTTACAATTTAGCAGGAAACAATGTAATCGACAAGAACATCTTTCGTATTCATGGGGCCCAGCCTGTGCAGCTCATTTTGTGTTTTGAGCGGTCACTGGAACATGCTTACCAACATGGCGCATTACAATCTGTAGGTGCTTATCCAGTCCTTTTTTCTCTGCATTCTGGGACTTGTAGTTCCACTTTTCCCAATTATAAAACTCAAACTACAACACACAGAATTCAAAGAAAAAAACAGAACTGGATAAGAACCTACATATTGGAACAGGTCATGTAAGCAAGTATGTTGGAAGGACGTTCGTTGGCCAATATTCCTTCCAGAATAGTATGTTAGAAAGGTAGTTACCAATCTGGCATGACAGTGCAGCCATACCTCTGCTACGTGAACGTCACTTCCTTTAGTGCATGGCTCTCTAATGTAATCCCCTCCCTCCCCCTCGCCCCACCTTTCTCTGATAATGGGCCTGGTTTACAAAATCTCATTGGCAAACGCTTTGTAAATCAGTCCCGATGAGTGTTCCCAGGTTTTCCCAGTTTGCTGCATGACTTGTCATGTTGCATGACATGGATCCCTAAGGTCAGACCGGGATGTATGTTAAACAGTGTCAATCACATGTGAGCAAAAGACTTGATTGAAGTGCATGATTCTATTTCCAGGAGTAGGACGAATGCAGAATGTTAAGCCACCTCAATAACAAACAGTGCATTGCTATGGAAATCTCCACGTGTGCTGTACAGACATAGAAACACCCCACAGCAATGATGTACCTGCCAGCTGAGTGCCTGGCACCCGCTAACCAAGGAGAGAAGAGTGGTGCCATTTGTATTTTCTGTGAAAGGAGAACCTCTCAGCTCTTCCATAATAACACCCATATGAGTTAGACACCTAGACATGTAAAACTGCAAATGTGTTCTGAAAAGATCCTTCCTGTCTGCTGACACAAATATCAGTGCCCCCCACTCTTTTAGATATACATGGCATTATCTAGATACCGATTTAACCCTAAGCTATTCTTTGCAATCCTAGTATTGCAAATAAGTGGGCAATGTCCAAGAAACAAATGCAACGGTCCCTTCCATTTCATAAGAACATTTATGAATGGTTATAATTCCCATAACCTACCCACACAATAAACTCACTTCACTGCCCCGTAAGATCTTACTGTAGCTTTCATCCCATGTAACCTGTATTTGAGATGTGATCAGTATGGTATAACTATTCCTTTTCCATGTCCTCTTATGCAAAAAGGAAGTGTAGGTTTCATGAATGAATTCCTGCCCTTCAGAACACAAAGATCCTATAGCCACTAGTTTTCTTCCCCAGAAAGTCTGAGACATGCAGAGTACAGAAAGAAGTGGCGACTGCAGTTTGTTGGCTGAAGACATTTTCTATAATTGGACTCATCAAGGGCATTTGGAAAAAATGATGTTGTAGCTCGTGTGGACTGTTGTAAACAGTGATGAATAGTCTGATCAATATGGGCCTTAATATGACTATTCAATACGAAAAAAGCCTGCGTATGTCATTGTTATAAGCGGTCTTGAAGCATGATTCAACAGAATTTTTTTTAAACAATGTTTTGGCTTACTACTTTCATTTTCGGCAGATGTCAATGACCTTATTGTATTCAATTAATGTTAAATGATTAATGAACAAACTAAATTGTTAAATATACGCCATTAGGGAGCCCAGGTGTAAACTGATCATGTGGGTGCCTGTTCACCTGAACTGTTGAAGAACACCATCATAAGTATTTTTTATCCGCTTGTGCAACTTCTGTATTTTTTAAGACATATTGGTTTTAAACTGTATTTGCTAATTTGTAACGGTATTTATACACCCGGTCGCCCAAAGGCAGCCTCTTTTCTTAATTGCTTTTTTTCACTCCCATTCTTGAAGCAAGTCTTCTTTCTATTTCATTTTAATCATGGATTCGTGAGCGCCCAGCTGCTTCCTTCCTCGCGGCATAAATGTGGTGGAGAGAACACCTGCACAGCGAACGGGTGCAGCGGGCGCGCCTACAGCAAATGCATGCTTATGGCAAGCCTGTCTGTGCCTGTCCAGGCTTAACCTGATATGGTGGAACACCAAGGCCTACAGTGACGCTATACTTACCCGCATAACAGTCTGACTGCTGTTGCCCCTACTGATCTTTGCTGGACTAGAGGTTTGACTATTACTGTTCCCCGAGGGATGCGGCTGGGGGAAAAATCTACTCCCACACATATCTTTTGAAAGGTATAATAATCAATGCTAGGTCAGATGTTGCCCAACCGGATGCTATTTGCTCTACTCTTGAGGAATTCCAGACTGATATTGTATGCCTGATTGAAACTTGGCGTACTACCACTTCTGGCCCAGGTATAGTACACATGCTTCCTCCTCAATACAGTATTCGACATCTTGATCGACCCGCACCCAAAACAGGGGGCGGAGTGGCCACTACATTTAAGAGCTTGTTTTGCTGTTCTACCATTTCCTGGACTCACAAGCTACCATGTGAAATGTTTATAGTTAGACTTCAGGCATCCCCTGAGAGCTCCATATATTTTTTAATAGTTTATCGCCTTCCTTGGTGCGTATCTAATCAGTTTTTAGGTAGCATTTTACAGTTGGTTGCTGCTCTCTCTCTGACACATTGTAACTTAGTCATTCTGGGTGATTTTAATCTTCCCCCTAAAAACCCCAATGACCAGCAAGCCAACAGACTTGTCTCTGTTTTGGCAGACTGCACTTTTATTCTGAGAAATCACAGTCCAACCCATGTCGGAGGCAATCACTTTGATTTCATTTTTTCTGATTTTGCTGGACTTTATGTATATCCGCCCAGTCTTTAATATGGTCAGACCACTACCTATTGTTGTTCCCCTTTTCCCTTCCAAGGTCTAAGCAGAGGCTGATAGCCCTAGCTAAGATTCCCCAACCCTGGTCCAGGGTTTTTTCTGAGTCTATCTCAGACTCGATTATAGCCCTTACCTATGGTGGAATAGCACATTAATCGAAAAATCCCTGTAGTGCTGTGATTGATGCCATACAGGCGACAGTTGATACCCTTGCCCCTGCCCACACTCAGCTGGATGTGTTGAGCCCTCTGCTCCCTGGTTTTTACCCGCACTTAGGCTGCTGAAAGAACAGTGTTGGCAGCTGAAAGGAGTTGGCACAGCTATCTCGATCCTTCTGCAAAATTAGCCTATTTACAGGCTCGCACCAAATATCAAACTGCAATAAAGAAAGCCAAATCTTGTCGTTTTACGGAGCGCATTCTTACAGCCTCATGCTCCACTAGAGAACCCTTTTGAGTTGCTAAGGAGCTGACTACTCCAAAACAGGCTCCTTCAAAGATCTTCCGAACTCAGGCTCACTGCAAACGCATTGCCTCCTTTTTGAGGGATAACATTTATAACATTTGGGAACAAAAAAATCTAGGAAGCCTGGTCCCGACTGACCCCCCTGTTTTAATTTTTGCCACCAAAGAGACATTACCTAGTGCCTTTCAGTTCAGAACAGTGACAGACAGTATGGTCTCCTCTGCACTGCTGAAACTTCGCTCTGCTTCTCCCATGGATCCTATTCCCCTCCGCACTCTCCAAGCAGTTTCTAATAACTCTATCTCTCTGTTTACTGCTGTACTCCATTACGCTTTATCCACAGGGCATATTCCTGAGCTCCACTATTAAAAAAATCACATCTTGATCCTGCAATAGTGGAAAATTACTGACCTATCTCAATGTTTCCGGTTCTAATGAAACTGATGGAATCTATTGTGACCCCTCAACTCTCTGCCTTTCTGGAATCCAATCATGTTCTCCATTCTTTTCTGTCTGGATTCCACCCCAGTATGGGTACAGAGTCCATTTTGGTTGTTGTTATAGATGACATTGCTTTGCTTCAGGACCATGGAGAGGTGGGAGCTTTGATTCTCCTTGACCTCTCTGTGGCCTTTGACACTGTTGATATTCAGATTCTGCTTCAATGTCACCAGGAGGCAGGAATCTCAGGCACTCCGTTGAAATGGTTCTCTTCCTTTTTGTCGGAACAGGTTGAAACAGTCTCTCTTCCTCCTTTCACTTCCACGCCCATTGTACTGAACTGTGGAGTTCCCCGGGGTTCTGCTCTGTCTCCTCTTATGTTTAATTTGTATATGCAGGCTCTGGCTAATCTGATCACCAGCTAGGGAGTACATTTCTACTCTTATGCGGATGATATTCAGATTCTATTTCGCCTTAATGTGCCATCATTGACAGACAGACCATTGCGCCATCATCAGTAGAGAGGAGGCAAGTTGTGCAAGGTTGCCATGGCCCGTACGAAGCAGACCCCCCGCAAGTCCACCGAAGACAAGACGCCCCCAAGCAGCTGGCCACCAAATCTGCCTGCAAGAGCGCCCCTGCCACTGGCGGTGTCAGGAAACCTCACTGCTACCGGCCAGCACCGTGGCCCTCAGGGAGATCCGGCGCTACCAGAAATCTGCTGAGCTGCTCATACGCAAACTGCCCTTCCAGCGCCTGGTGTGGGAGATCGCACAGGATTTCAAAACCGACCTGCGCTTCCAGAGCTCGGCCGTCATGGCCCTGCAGGAAGCCAGCGACTCCTACCTGCTGGGGCTCTTTGAGGACACCACCCTGTGTGCCATTCATGCCAAGAGAGTAACCATTATGCCCAAGGACAGCCAGCTGGCCCGCCGCATCCGAGGCGAGAGGGCCCGAGGGGCACCGGCAGCACGACCCACCACCACAAAGGCTCTTTTAAGAGCCAAAAAAAATAATAAATGTGCCATCATCTGATGCCCCGAACAAACTGAAAAACTTCCTTGCTACGGTTGGTTACTGGATGGCCAAACAAGTGGCTCAAACTTAATGGAGATAAAATGGAGGTCCTCCAGGTTGGATGAAATATTGTGGGACAGCTTTGGGCGTGTGACTATTGGCCTTCCTCCCTCTTTCCATGTCTGGAGCACACTCCAATAGTGAAGAGCCTAGGGATCAAACTAATGACTAAAGGCTCAAGAGAACCCCAGATCTCTGCAGTCTGCCAACTAGTCTACACACAACCAAAAGTCTTGAAAAAGGTTTTACCATTTCTACGGGTTGTGTCCAGGTCCAAAATTTTGACTACATCTATCATGAGTTCCTTGGATTATTGCAATGGCATTTATCTGGGCCAACCAGAGGCACTACTGCAACGCCTTCAAACTCTCCAGAACGCAGCAGCGTGACTTGCTCTGGGAGCCCCAAGACTGGCTCACTCTCAAGACATACTTTATCAACTCCACTGGCTACCCATTAGGAGCAGAGTCAAGTTTAAGGTGCTCTGTCTTGTTTACCGTGCTACTCACAATGTTGTGGCAGAATTCTTACATTCGAAACTTGTGCCGTACATTCCTAGAAGAATACTTCGCTCGGCAAATCAATCTTTGCTGTGTGTGCCCAGGTTTAATCATGCCAGAGTGGGGAGAAGATCCTTTACGGTGCTTGCCACTACACTTTGAAATGCCTTGTAACCTGATCTTTGAAATCTTTCTGAATATCTTCCCTTGCAAAAAGATTTAAAAACCTATTTGTTTTAGTCCTTGTCTTTTAGTGGCCTTTATCTCTTACTCTTAGAGCCGTGATGCCTTGCAGTCTTTATACATATCTCTACAATACCCAGCCATTAGTTAATGTTGTTTCTGGACCCTCTGGCCTTTGGGTGGGAGGGATTGAGGGCTCCAAAGTGGGTGAAAGCATTTTCTAATCCTGGTGGTGTCCGTCAGCCAAGACCTCTGCGGTATATAATCAAAGAACAAAGTTTAACTCAGGACACTAAGGACCATAATTGTTTTTACTGATGGTATGACATCTCATATCATCTGTATAGGATTATTACGGGTCAGTTCTATCACTATGTTAATCATGGATGCTATCTTTACTTACCTCATACCCTGCTTGCAAGAGATTAAACTCCACCCCAAGCATGAAATAAAATGTCCATCTTGGGATGTCACAGGTTTTGATACTAGTGCTGTGCCAGACCCAGCCCCCCTGGATCATCCACAGGGCTTTCTGGGGCCTAGCACCCCTCTACATACAATTCTCTTCTCCTAAATTCCTCCCTACTAGAGCCCTTCAGTCGTCTAGCTCTAAACCTCTGCAGACACTTTTCCAAGCAGAGATTGGGGTAGATCTCTCTCCTCCATGTGTTCCTCCCTATGGAATGGCTTTGCTGGCCCCTCTCAGATTTGAGCTGGGTCTCCTTAAGTTTTAGAAGCTTCTCAAGACCTGCCTTTTATGTTCTTCCTTCCCTCTCCCCCTCCCCTGATAATGTCCCCGTCGCCTCGACTGGCTACCTGGTTCCCTGCAAGTCTTACTAATGTCAGTCTTCCAGTCTTCCCCTGCACTTGGCATCCCGAGGCCCCCCTCACCTGCACTTGCCCTTCCGGGCCCCTTCCCCTGCACTAGCCTGGATGGCCTGCTCCCTTGTAGCCCTTCCAATCCCCTACCCGTTCCTTCCCCTGCTCTGTCCACCTGGCTTCCCCAGGCACTCATTTTCTCAAAGGGCCTTCTGCCCTGATCGTACTTCCCTCTCCCCCCCTCTGCCCTCCACTTCTCTCTGCTGCACTTGCACATTCCGAATGTTACAAGGCCCAGTAGAATCGTTTTTGTTCTTGTATTCACTTGTTCCCTACCTTCTTGTCTTGTTGCAACATGAAACACTTGTGTACAGGTGCATTATAAATACCCAATAAATAAAAATAAATAAAGGTTCTGGAGGAAGCTGAATATCTATTCTTAGTGCAAGGGAAACCACTTCCCCTGCGCACTGTGTAGATTTACCACTGGACTGCAAGATAATTGTGAGGTTACACCTGGGGCATCTAGGAATACATCCTTATGGTCACTGTGTGAATGATTAGCATTGGGTGTTACAAATAACTTCCCTACACAATGCTATCACTAAATCAACAAGCTCTCCTATATAGTACATTTCAGAGATAATACAGGCACATTAAAAATAGTGTAGTCAAACAATATGCAGCCTCCAATATTAGAAGTAATATAGTTGAATAGAGTCTTAAGATCCTACTGCTCTCCTATGCACTACTAGAAATCTAAAGCAACCTGCAACCAATCAACAAAGTATACAGCCATCTATAATATGACACAATACAATTCAGTTCAGACTCAGGGTACTTCTGTCAGGTTTGGCAGGCCAGTAGGCAGATGATGTTATAGTAAACCCTGTAAACGGGGAGCTGCTTTAAAACAATCGGGGTCCATGAAAGAAATGTAGGTTGAACCATTTAACCCACCTGCAGGATGTCTCCTTTCCATCCACTAGTGCAGATGCAAGTCTACTTACCTTGGCCAGAGGACTGCATGTATGAACAGAGGCTTTTGTATGTGCTGTGCTCAGCCCTACCACACCCCAGATTCGGGGCTAGGTTCTCAATAAATAGCACACATGAAAGCTGCAAAGAGAATGCATTTGTTTCACGTGTGGTCTTTTTTAAATGCTAACGTCACCTTATTACAAAGTTGACCTGAGCATTTCAGGAGGTACTGGACAGAGGCACAAAGATGTTTACATCACTGTACAACAAAGCCAGTTGTTTATTTGACCTTGCCACATCATTCAGTTCATGCACCTGTAGAGGAACAGCCAAATGCATTTGCAGTCAGTCTCGCTCCCCCTCCCACCTATATGTTGGAGGCCTGAGATTGTGCCATGCTTGACACCAGCAGTTATGACCATTCTGCTGAGAATCTTCGAGAAAAGGTATCCACTAAGGAAACCCTATTAGATGTACTCCCGAAAAGATGACAATCTCATGAAGGAAGTCCCCAAAGGAATATGAAAGAGAACGAGAAAAAGGAGCTGGTGAAATCACAGGAAACGAGGGTGATGCACAGAGAAGACTGGCTGAAACAAATGTATGAACTTTATAGGAATTGATGAAGAAAAAAAGAATTGAGTAAACTTTCAAATGCAACAAGAAGATTGCGCGTGAGAAGAGCACTGCAGAAAATGCAAGTCATTTCATAACTGCAGAGATGCTCTAATGCAAGTAGATGAAGTAATCTAAGTATCTGGCTATGATTAGTGAATAGACTGCAGGTGAAGCCGCTATTATATGGAAACTAGACACTGGTGTCACAACTTTAGTATGCTTAAACCCATAGAGAGAAAAGCCGAGAGCTGTGTCGCAGCAAATAATTAACCGAGATCATGGATGAGTTTGGAAGGGCTGTCTGGTCTTGTGTCACGGCTGAAGCAGCCAAGACTGGTTATCTATTCTTGAAGGCAATGGACGTGAGATGCTGAATCATCCCTTTTTAAGGTGCAAAGAAAGAACACCAGGAGTGCCACGTTTTATTCCTTAAAGACAATTAAATGCAGCAAAATGGGCCAGATCGTGGTCTCCTGTCATGTAAACCAAGGATGGAAATAGAAGCGGGCAAAGAATTTGAGAACAAAGATAGTGAGTGCTCGCACTCCCTTATATTCCCAGGGGCAAAGATACTTTGCAAGGCCAAGTTCAAAGACAATCTTCATGGCAGAAGGCATGGGTGATGAGAGACGTTGGGCTAATCAGGTGGGGATGTACAGTCAAGTCTACCTCCTGGCACCTGGGGTATGAGTTTACGTGCTGCTAGTGAGCCAAATGTTCCACACTGGCATGAGCGTGCCAACCAATTGTACAGGGCCGTATAAGGAAGGGCCTTATAGTTTGACAGTCAATGATATACTGTGTACTTAATAATGATGAAGATGATTTACATTAGAGGTGGGCATGAGATGTCAACCTGATAGTAGAGACCCAATCACAAACCAACCCCTTATTGAAAGTATACTTTGATGGTCCCCCTGAGCGTATAACAACCCCCATAGGTTTCACTTATTTGCCACATAGTATGACATCACGTATGATGAGATTTTTGCTATATAAATGTCATTTTTTGTATGATGCATCGAGATAGCTTGTGTGATGTCCGTTGATGTCCATTGTAACTCCCTGTTTTAGACAATTGATATCAAAACAGAAAAACCTTTGCCATCTTCCTGAGTTGGTTTTGTTATTTGGTGTAAGAGTTACTCTGCTATGATATGATATGATATGGCATTTATAACGTGCCTATACACACGTTTTTCAAGGCGCAACGAGTCAAGGGAGGGGAAATAGAGGGAAGACAGAGACAATGATCCTACTAGGCCACGTGACATTGAGATTGCGCAACTGCAGGGGAGGGGGGAAGGGAAAAGTGTGAGGGTTAAGGGAAGGGGGCAGTGTAGTACATAGGATAACAGTAAAAATAAATAAAGACAATAAATAAAAGTGCGGCCAGCTGGTGGCAAGTGCAAGGATAAGTGCAGACATCAGGAGACAAGTGCAAGTAGGGGCTGTAGGGATAAAGAAACCGTCCATGAGTGCATGGGTTGTCAGGGGGGGCAGTGCAGGTGTACAACTGGCAGGGGTGGGGACCTGGGCCCGAGATCACAGGGTAGCCAGGAGACCAGTGCAGTTTCAGATTCAGCCAGGAAATAAGCAGGGGAGAGGAGGAGAGAAAGCAGAAGCAAAGAGGAAGGTCTTGAGGTGCTTCCGGAACTGGAGATGGTTCTCTTCAAGTTTCAGAGCAGCAGGGAGGCTGTTCCAGAGGGAGGCCCCCACAGAAGAAAGAGATCTACCAACTACTCGCTGCTTGCCAAATCACTGCCATCCAATGCATGCCACGCTACCCAAGGGGCTTTACGTTCACACCTCTCCACATTACACAAATGATTAAAGACTTTGAGACTTTGAGTCGCATTACGAGTTTGGCGATAATTCAGCAGTAAATACACCAAATTCTCACCAAACCTAATTGCTGTTACAGGCATTTTGTCCTGTGGATTTACCACATGATTACAAGTGGTTGTAGAATGGTGTTAAACCCCATTTTTGGAGTCCATTGGACCCCATGGGAATTTCAGTGGAAATACTGCTGGCGGTAATTCCACAGATTTTGCTGATTTTTGGCAGTAAGGATTCTCCACCTTACCACCAAACTTGTAGTACGGATGTGAGTATTGCGGTTGTAATGCAGCTGTAACAGAATTACCTCTGCATTACCATAGTTTTTACCCACAACGCTGCATTTGTCATGAGTCCCAAAGTAAGTTGCAGCTCCTAATTGCCACTCTCCTCCTTAAATCATCGATTTCTGGTTAGATAATGTGGCGTTTCTTCTTGGAGCGGGTTGTCGGAAAGGCAACCTTCCTTCAAATGAATCATTACCTCTTGTGGGAGGCATTTCTAGTCAAATATATGCAGTAAATGATATATAAAAACAGCACTGGTGATCTACTATTTTTAGAAATATGCAATGGTGTTGATATAATGCTCTAGTGTGCAAACATGATTTAATGCATGCATGTTGTTCATGTCCTGCATTGAACTTACTAGATACCTCAATATGCCACAAGTAAGAAAACCATAAAGAAAGATTGCTCTGACCCAGGAAAATCAATAAGATGAATTTAGTTTTTAGTTGTTTACTGATGCCCTTTACGAGTTCCCTAATCCAAGGCAATTCTTGGCTCAGCACTGTTTCTTGAGCCTTGTGAAAGCTGTTTTGTTCGACTCGAAGGTGTTTCCTGAAGCTATCATGCATTTGTGAGCTCTTTTAAAATTCTGAACTCACTCAGCTCAAACATGTTTCTTCAAACTGATTGTTACTTCTTTAATATAACATGTATCTCAGTGTGCCAGTGTTTTATGAATAATGGACGTTTCATAATTCTACAGTGTTTTCTGAATTGAATTTCTTTTAAATGAAAAGGGAGGCTGCTTGTTCCCACTGGAAGCAGGCTGTGCTTCCAGGCATTCATGCATTCAAGCATATCACTCTGGCAAGTAGTGAAAAATGAATCCACTAATGTCTGTTTTGTCATGGGGGAAATGGTGTAATGTGTTCTACAGACATAGACCAGTGTGTATGAATAGTATAACACATTTTCATATTCTCAATTCGTGTGTTCAGTCGCTATTTTATGAAAATGGCATTTGAATTTCATGTTTTGGTTCATGTTACCCTATTCAGTATATAAGGGACTGGTGCTTGTATAGGTGTACTGTGAATTGCTGACATTAATTAATGGAATTTACGGACAAAATGCAGCACAGGTGCAGGAGGAGCAGTTCAGGCTGAAATGGTTGTGTGTTCATTTTTCTGTGTACTTAGTTGAAACAATGTTTCAGCTACTCCTTTGGGGCCTCATTTAGAGTTTGTAGGTGGAGGAAATTTCCTTCACACAACACCATTGTGCATTTGGTAATTGCATCATGGGCTAGTATGTGATACCCCTGGAACCCTGTGGGACTCCAACATGGGCAATAACGGAAGGGTCTGCATGACCCCATATCACGCGCAAACTTGCTGTTCCTGCAGGCTTACTCATGCGAAAATAGCATCTGAGATTGGCGCGTTTTTAAAGGAAATACCGCCAAACTCTAAACAAATACCGCAGTTGCATATAAAAAGCTCAATCTTAAAACCCTTTAAACCCACCTAAGAAGAGTGATTTTCAAATGATTAATGACTAAGTAAAGCAAAATAGCAAAATTCTCAAATTTGAATTAAGGTTTGTGATTCGACCTAGTGGGGCAGGATAAGGCCCATGAATAAAAGCTCAGGAAATGTGTGTATCAGGTGCATTGCACTTGTGTACGTTTCACATCTAAAATGGATGCAATGTTGTGTTGTTTATTACACTTTAATGATCTTTATTTCACAGGGACTTCCCAAATGAATGCCTATGGATGTAATCTATCCCACTGTACGCCATGCATTATGTTATCTAAATTAGTATTCAAACATATGATTCACTGTTATTGTGTTACTATTTTCAAAATGATTGATAGTTGCTTCAAATTTTTCGATAGGAAAACTCTCACCATCTTACGAAAAGAGAAGTTGCATTTTAGAGTGCAAACTCTTGAATGGATGTATCTGAATGCACCCGCTTGCGGGGCACTCCAAAACACAGCAAGCAAGTATGATTAAGCAAAATAAACTGTTGATTTCTGCAAGTTTCATTTGGAATTGATGTTCACTAATTATTGGTAAAAAAATATCTGTTTAAGTTGTTTGCAATCCGTTTAGGTTGTTTATACATGCAATATTGGCAACACGTGTTCTATTTAAGACTGAAATTAAAGGTGTTGTACTCTAACGGATAATTGGTAGTTTGTATTGAATAGTTGGAGTTATTACAGTTTTTTATGTGCTCACAGTCAAACATTGTGATGAAGTTGGTTTAAGAAATTTGTATAAAGGCAAAGGAATTAAATGAGCTTACGACCATGCCAAACTTCCCTGATTAATAAACCGGATCAAATCCCAGCACCAAATGCACCTTTTCAGTGTCAAGATTTCAGGGGCCCACAGTGCCAAGACTAGAATAAAGTAATGCTTTTCCTCTAGAGGCATGCAACGGGTTAATAGAAGGCACGAGGGCAAGTGGGTTTCACTGCGCGGCTTATAAATTGGCACACATGCTTGAATCCTGTTTTGAAGCAGGTTTCAGGGAGGCAGGAGGCTGTTGCTGAAGGCAGGCTTGTGGCATCTAGGTAGATACTGGAGTAGAGATAGATAGATTGCAGGGACAGGAAAAGATTTAGATGTGGGTACATTTTTCTAACACAGGTCCTCATTACGAGTTGGGCGGTATTCCTGCAGTAAATCTGCTTGAATACCACCCAACAGAATTACCGTTACCACCCCTTGGTCTGGCGGATTTACCGCAGGATAAGAAGTGGTGGTAGCAGTGTTAGTCTACATTCATTTGGAACCCATAGGACTCCATTGGGGATTTCAGTGGAATTACCGCTGCAGTAGTTCCACCGATTTTGCAGATTTTTCAGCAGAAAGTGGGAGGATTTACTTCCAGCATGATGCCACAGTCGTAGTATGGCGGAGTGAGATAAGTTGTGATAATTAATTTACCGCCACTTTTTTCCACACTGCCATACTTGTAATGGTTCACATAGTGCTCTACGACATATTCAATGATTTGATGTGGACGAACAACACAATTGCCATTGGTTGTTAGTTGAGGTTGGGGGAATCCCAGAGATGGAGAGCAGCATGGTTGAAATGAGAGACACATGCACTTGATTTTCTATTTAAAAGCCACTAGAAGCCGGGATAACATATCAGTGACGGTTAAAGGTAAAAGAAGAATTCGGGTTTTGTGTGACTAAGTGACTCAAAGCGAGATATGTGCCATGTGACATGTGTGGAAAACCCTGGATTCTGTCAGATTTTGGGAAATGCTGATAACAAATAGAAAGTTACCAACAAATCCACTTCACTATGGACCTGTAAGTCCGTGGCCAGAGCATTGATGACATGGCCATCACTACAAACTGAGCTTTTCTTTCTATAACAGTCAAGCGCTGCTCTGTAGCAATGCAAGGGTGTAGTGGGTATTCAGTTCTGTTTAGGCAATATTGTGCGTGGAAGATTTTCAGGACAGCATCAGGGGAAATAATATCTGAGAGGAGGTGGAGGCACAGTGGTGAAGTCCAGATAATTTGCCTGTGTGCTATGATGTAGCAGACATAGGTTTCAATGTCTTAACTGCCTTATGAATTGGCAAGACAATGCACATCCCCGGTTTTGCACATACCCTTCCCCCTGTGGTCACCCACTCCATCAGCTTTTGTCAGCCTTTGAAAAAAATGATCACTGTGGCACTTGAGATTTTCTCTCCTTTCAGGTGGGCTTACAATGCCACACATGTTCTATGCCAGATGCAGTTGGTGCACATTGTGTTACTGCACATCCTATAGCCCTCAGTGACCACACATCAGAAAGCAATATTGCACATGTTGGGCAAGTTCTGCAAAGTGGAGCAATGCCATCAAACATTACTTGAACACTCACAACAGATGGAGTATTTTTGGCAATGGTGGAATCTGCAGTTTAATGTCCTGTTCTTCACAACAACCTTTTAACGAGGCCACCAAGAAGGTTTGGCATCATAATGCATAACTCAGTGAGGTTGCCCCTGGTTTACCTATTTTAACTAAATCTCTCCAACATAGCAAAGGCCTGTGCTTTGGTGGTTGATGTAGATGAAGCACAGCTGGTGAGGGATGTAGTAGTATATAGCGCTTTATAGTGTCTTGAAGTTTATAGCGGCTCACTGAAGGTGATAGCATTTTGTTGCCAGCAATAATGTGGCATACACATATAGCCTGTCTATATTGCTAGCATAACATGTGAGTATGTGGCTGGAGACAGAATTTATAATACAGCAAAAAGCAATGTGAAGCTGCAGGTTTAAAGTGCACCAGACATTTTTTTTTTCTCTTCTTTGAAATACCTCATACATAGGAGACTACATTATTCATCTAACCAACTGACTTAATTAACAATTACTAATTACTAGAGCTAATGTATTAATATTGTAATGTAATCTATATGTGCAAATGGGGTGAAAATATATATTCTGAAATTCGTTTTTCAAATGTGCACTGAATTTTTCTCCATTATTGTTCTGTGTTCGCAGTAAGCAGAGAGCCTGCATACCAGGACATGATATTAGTTGCAGTTGCATTGTGTAACTGGTCTATTGTATTGAAGGAAGGGTGATGCAGCCTTTCAACTTGATTGGTGAAAAGTATCTGCAGTAGTATTACATAGGAAAAGGGAAAGGTGCAGAGGTTTGCTGGGGAAAGACTGACAGTGGGAGAGGGAGTTGGAGAATGACTGGGCTTCCAGACGGACGTGCCTGGCCTCACGTAGCGCTGGCTTGAGAGCTTTATGTTTTCGCCACACACTCCAAACATTCGAGATAACAGAGAAAACCCCTGCTGACTGGGCCTGTTCGAGTGAAAGGAGATCGTGTGGGAGAGGGAACTGCGAATATTTGGTGAGCATCCAAGGTCGAAGTGAGGTTATTCTTATGTGACTGTTTGGCGAATGCGTTCTAAAAACACCTGGTAGTTAGGGTAGCAAAGCAAAAGAAAATCCCCTGCATTTTTATTTGTCATGCATTGAATCCTAGTTTGAAAAAAGATTTATTCGCACTGTATCTGTGGTTTTGTTTTTCTCTTCTCATCTTC
The DNA here is from genome assembly GCF_040938575.1 of Ambystoma mexicanum. Classification (NCBI taxonomy): domain Eukaryota; kingdom Metazoa; phylum Chordata; class Amphibia; order Caudata; family Ambystomatidae; genus Ambystoma; species Ambystoma mexicanum. Next base: position 372,350,712 of record NC_090927.1, read on the forward strand.
TCATTTTGTTACAGGTAGAGATGAAATGCAAATGGTAAGAACTGCATCATGACATTATATATTTTCAAGATATGGGTTACCACAAAGAATAGAATCAGACAGAGGAAGTCATTTCGTAAGCGCTTTAATGAGTTAGGTGTGGCAAATACTGGGAGTGAAAAGAAAGCTGCATATTGCATACAGACCCGCCTCTGCTGGTGGTATTGAACGTTGTAATAGGTCTGTTGTGGATATATTAAAGAAGTCTGTAGTAGAGGCAGGTTCCATTTGGGATTTACGTTTACCTCTGGTTTTGATGGCAATCAGATCAACTCCTGCCAAAGCAACAGGTATCAGCCCCAATGAAGTATTGACAGGTAGGAAAATGGTGTTGCCGTAACACCTGCTATACAGGACACATGAACAGACACTTGTAAGCGCATCTACAGTTCATGAATATATGGAAGAACTGAGGAAGCATTTACAACATGCATTTTCTTTTGTACAGCGGAATTTGGAAAGGGCCGCTGACAGTGCAAAATCATATTATGATAAAAAGACATCTATGAAAGAGTATAGTGTGGGGGATCAGGTATATAAATTTCATTTTGTAAAAGGTAAACAGAAAGATTCTAAATTTCCGGCAGCCTGGCAGGGGCCATTTCAAATTATAGATAAGGTATCTCCAGTGGTTTATACATTTTGAGAACTGAAGGTGAAACGGTACCAGAGCAATTTGTTCATGTTAACCAAATTAAGCCCTGGCACCCCAAACATGAGGTAAGGAGACTTGAGCGAGTAGAAACAGATCATGTGCCCTAAATACATGAAGGAAAACACATGAGTCTATTTATAGGGTCCAATACCAGAGAAATAAAAATAGAGGTGATTGTTGTAATGAAATAGATGTAAATAAAACTACTATATGTGATGATCATTAAAAGGGGGCTGAGGCTAATGAAATTATTTTATTACAAAGTTGAAATATGTTAAATGATCAATGATGCTTTGTATGTTTGTTTTCTCTCTAACATGTGCTTAATTTCAGAAAGTGAAAGAAAAAGGGTGAAATGTTTTGGAATATATATGGATATTTTATTTTTGGTAAAAGGGTGAAATTAGTATTGTTCTATGTACTTAATCTGTTTCTTTTCTATTTGATTTACAATCATTACACCTGTATTTTGAGGTCGGAGGTCACAGGACCAGAGGACATGTGAGATAATGGAGTCCTGCAGTCCACGGGATGAAGATCAAGTGATGCCTGCCTCCGGATGGAGGTGAAGACAAAGTAATCGGGATGCCAAAAGAGATGACTCCTATGACAAAGCATCCAGAATGCCAGGATTAAAGAATTCACTAGATGAACCAGATGATGTGATGTTGCTGGTCGGGACGTATCAGAGATGGACATAATTAAAGAAACACTATTGAACCGAATTGGCAGCGTTTTGGATGCATCCTGGAAGTATGGAGTTCCACATCTTTATTGTTTTAATTCATTATTTTAATTTGTTATATTAATTATTTGTTTTAATTATTTATTTTATTTTATTATTGTATAATTGACTTCAAGTATTAAAAAAAACATTGGACTATGGACACTTCAGTTGGAAAGAAATATGTACAATATTGTATAAGACCTAATGGACTCATTTGAGATTAATCTTGATTTTATGGCAGTTAAGCAGTCATTTATTGTGAAAAATGTGAATATTCGTTTTGTTGAATTGCTATGATGGAAAGAAAAGGAGGAGCAAAAGTTGGTTTCCTTTTTGTGGCTTGGAACACTGCCAAATAGTCAGAAAAGGAGGGATAATGTAGTACTATATAGCGCTTTATAGTGTTTTGAAGTTTATAGCGCCTCACTGAATGTGATAGCATTTTGTTGCCAGCAATAATGTGGCATACACATATAGCCAGTCTATGTTGCTAGCATAACATGTGAGTATGTGGCTGGAGACAGAATTTACAATACAGCAAAAAGCAATGTGAAGCTGCAGGTTTAAAGTGCACCAGAATTTCTTTTTTCTCTTCTTTGAATTACCTCATACATAAGAGACTACATTATTCATCTAACTAACTGACTTAATTAACAATTAATAATTACTAGAGCTAACTTATTAACATTATAACGTAATCTCTATGAGCAAATGGGGTGAAAATATATATTCTGAAATTCGTTTTTCAAATGTGCACTGAATTTTTCTTCATTATTGTTCTGTGTTTGCAGTAAGCAGAGAGCCTGCATACTAGGAAATGATATTAGTTACAGTTTCATTGTGTAACTAGTCTATTGTATTGAAGGAAGGGTGATGCAGCCTTTCAACTTGATTGGTGCAAAGTATCTGCAGTTGTATTCTATAGGAAAAGGGGAAGGTGCAGAGGTTTGCTGGGGAAAGACTGACAGAGGGAGAGGAAGTTGGAGAATGACTGGGCTTCCAGACGGACGTGCCTGGCCTCACTTAGCGCTGCCTTGAGAACTCTATGTTTTTGCCACACATTCCAAACATTCGAGATAACAGAGAAAACCCCTGCTGACTGGGCCTGTTCGAGTGAAAGGAGATTGTGTGGGAGAGGGAACTGCAAATATTTGGTGAGCATCCAAGGTCGAAGTGAGGTTATTGTTATGCAATTGTTTGCCGAATGTGTTCTAAAAATACCAGGCAGTTAGGGTAGCAAAGCAAAAGAAAATACTTTGCATTTTTATTTGTCATGTATTGAATCCTAGTTTGAAAAAAGATTTATTTGCACTGTATCTGTGGTTTTGTTTTTCTCTTCTAATTTTTGTTACAGGTAGAGATGAAATGCAAATGGTAAGAAATGTATCATGACATTTTAATTGTTTGCAATGTAATATATATATATATATACATGCTTCTGAGTTTTCATTGTTTTGGGTTTGCATATGCGGATGTGGGGAAGATTCATGTTCTAAGGTAATATAGCCGCCATTTCTTCATGCAGATGGAATAATAGATAGAATTAGCGGTGATCAATAGATGTATGCATGTGTTCCCCAGTGCATGTTGTCTGGGGGAATCTAATACAATATATAGATTACTGGGGGTCTAAGAACCAGTAATGAGGCCTATGGACACATAGTTCGCTGGTGTAAATAAATCAGTGATACCAGCCACAGGTTGTAGGTGGCACTCTATGTAAAAGTGTGGTGTCTCTGAATGTAGGTCCAAGGCCCTCTATAGATGACTAAGAGTATTATAATAATAAGGAAAGTTTTGTGTATGATGGGGTTATAATGTAGGGAAGCAAAATTATGCTCACTACTAAGTAATTTACCACCAGAAAATACCACCAATAGTGTATATTACTAAATTCTCCAATATAGTGTAACAAAATATGGTCACTGGAATGAGGTAAGGCGAAACCCAATCTAGATGCAAGGATAAGTTATCACCAAATTACCACTCTTATTTTGGCAGTAAGAAAATACCGCCAGACACCAAATCTACACAAAATATCCTACAGGGACCATGCGTGATATGATGTGATATGGCATTTATAATGCACCTATAGACAAGTGTTTCAAGACGCATGGTGATCCAGTCGGATGCGAAGTTCACACTGATTACAAGCTGGCTTCATTCAAAGACCCACATTTCATGATAAACAATAACTGATTTTATTCTCCTTCTGTCAAGGAGGAGAATGTGCAGCAGAAAAAACAAAAGGAGGTGGCACTGTGTACATGTGCACGAGCGCATTCCTGCAATGCTGCAACATCATTTGTAGAAGGAATGCAGGCAAAAGAAAGAACATGAACCAGCCCAAATTTTGCTACCAACACTGGGAAGGTCAAGATCATAATTGATGCCATTAACGGGCAGTAGACTTCTGGAACAGTTGGAAAATGTGCAGTGCAAGTACAGCGCTTTGGAAAGAGATGCAGTAGGGTACCCTCCTCAGTGACTCAGCATATAAAGACTGGTCTTCAACAGGAACACGTCACAGGCACTCAGCTGCACAGATGCATGATGTCTACTTACTGGACACTTCCTGTGTTGAAAGGAAAGATTACCTAATACAGTAGCGGTACACACAGCAGTTTAATCTAGCCAGGGGCGCATGTGCAGTTTGCTGTTTATTTTCAAAGCTGACCCCTTTAAGTGTACAGCTGGAGAGAGTGTTGTAATGGTGCAGCTATTGTAAGTTATTTCATTGTAGAAGACTATGCAGAAGAATATGGATTGATATTTATCCAATGAACTAGTTTGCATGATAACTATGATTCATTACCTGATACATTTCAGATACCAAAACGTGGAGCAGGTTAGTCTGTCCTGTGTGTTGGGAAATAAATCACTGTAGTAATAACTAAGAGTTCTGACCCGTTTCAGATTTATACATGTCTATTATGCCCAAAAATGTGTTGCATTGCATTACTGTCATAATCACAAGACTAGTCAGAGGTTCACAGGCTCTCCTAAAGAGCACAGATGCCATTACAAATTCACGGGGACTCTCAAACGGTACAGCAAAACTTTAAAGTTAATAGGCCCTTTCGCAGAGCACAGACAACACTCAAAGTTCTCTGGTTCATCCACAGAGCCCAGCCACCCTTTAAAATTAACATACCCTCACACAAAGGACTTCATCCCATGAGTTGTCAAGCTCTCAGAAAGCTGCCACTCTCACAAGTGTTTAGTCTCCATGTGCAATCATTCCCTTGCCCATAGCTAAATCACTTTTTCCACCATCCACAGAAACCTACAGGGCAGAAGGATGCTACAGCCACATATGGCACTACTGCTGTTGCCTCTAGGTTGTGATGCCACTTGCACTGACAGGGAAGCATGGGTGGGTGCAGAAGTTGCATTCAGTATCTTGGAATGGCCTGGTGGATGATGCTGCTATGCTGCACCCTTGTCCTGGGACATATTAGCACTTGCATCTTCATAACAACTGGATGGGTTGAAGTTGCCAATCAGGTCACTGGTGGGGTCTGTGGAGACAGAGCATGTATTTGCCTGATAAACTTCATCATGGCATCGGTGGATGTAGTTTCCCATGGCCATCATCCCCAGTAATTAGCATCTCTGTCACAGCTTCAATGTGTTCCCACTGCTCTCCAACAAGTAGAAGAAAGTATCCTTCTCCCCTTTTATGGTAATCCCACAGTGACAGATCAAAGTACTCCCAATTCAGAAACTGGTGTTCTGTGTGGAGAACCAAGAGGTATTTACATCCTGGAATCCTCTACAATGGCATGTGTAAGGTGAGGCCCAAACACTACCACTTCCTCATACCCCTTTCCACCTCAAGCTCCTCAGGCAGGTCCACTACCTTTTTCAGGACCACTGCTGGCTCGTCCTCTGCCTAAAGGACCTGCTCTTCCTCAGTACCAGTGAACTGCTTAGAAGACACCACTTTCTCCTCTGTAAAAGCATCCACCAAGGCAGGAGCCATCCTACTATAATCATTCTTAATGGTGCTTCATGCAACTGCCCACTAAATCCACATGGAAAAATGCTCATGACCCCCTGGTCCAGCTGCATGGCCTTCTGCTTCACCAAAGGCTATGCCTCTGTGGGCTCGCCCACAAGCGACCATGACTCCCCTTCCTCCAAGGGAGACTCCACCAAAGGCCATACCTCACCTTAAGTGAATGATAACTTGAATTAAGTCCACAATTGAGTACTGTTGAACGTGTTTAAGTCTCTCTCTTACAGCCATAAATATCATGTTGTATTAAAAGGTAATCTTTTTCTTACCTTAATGGACCTGTTGACGGAGCTCGATTGGGTCAATATCGAGCTCTTATGATTCACGTTAATTAGGGGAAAAGTGGGCTCTACAATAGAACACTCCTGTGCTGAGCTTGATATTTGATCTGATGGTCTCAATGATTCTGAGCAAGGTCACAGGTAGGAAGAGGTGAACCCAACACCTCTTGTAAGGTAATAGTGGGAGGTCCTGGTTACCTTGCAGAAAGACAGTTTCATTGAATCTTGTGAATAGAAAGATTCTCAGGCTGGATGCAGTGATTCCAAAGTGTGTTTGTTTGTTTGTTTGTTTGTTTATCCCGTTTGCTGTATGCTGATGACGTTCTCATTGGATGGATATCATTCCTTTATGACCTCCAGATTGATGAAAATAAATATTAAGAAATCTTAAGTCATGATTTACACCAGAATAAACAGACGTCCCACCTTCTCTATCAGACAGCATACAGTAGAAAGGGGGATAGGTGTCAACACTGATGATCCAAGATAATGCTGGAATTCTATGTGTTCTGTAAATTTTTGGCTGAAAGACTGTTTGTCCTACCCTAAAAGTTTATGACGGTAAACTGAAGGATAGCCTCGTATGTTGCAGGTGTCTAAGCAATTGAAACTCTTTTGACTATTAATATTGTGAGTGTGGAATTTTAAGATCAGTTTTGTTATAAAAAAAAGATGCAAATGGGTTTTGATATTGTGCTTCATGCATGAGACCACCCTCTAAGCATGAGACTGGGATTCGAACCCATGATGTTTTGCACTGTCTTGCTTCTACGTTAAACACGTTGCCCCTGAGCTATTCTCCCTTGTTCTAGCTAGTAACCTCTACCAAGCCTCTAAGTTTCTCTTTACAGTTAAAACCAGCATTATTATGGATTGGATTTCAATTTGGAAGAACATTAGTGCAGGTGTACTGATTTTGGGAGAGCTAGTAACTCGTATTAACTGGAAGAGACGTCAATGACCTGTGACTTAATAGTATCCCTTAGGGCTGTTACGAAGTAAAACAACACATAGCTAAGCTAGCATCACCTAGGTATGACTATGCTAACTCAAATACTGAATAAAGAAACCTACTGTCAGGACTTTTCTGCCCTTTTTTCCACTGCAATCGTTTTTGTGTTCTTCTTTTGAAGTGTTTACATTAAAGACATTGTGGGTCATTATGAGGTAGGAGGTAACCATGCCGCTATTAGCGGCATGGCTACCCCCTTACCGGGTACCGGGTCCGGGTTCCTTGAATGAGGAATTACCGGGCCATTCCGACCTTAGAGGGCCCAGTAATTCCTGATTCAAGGAACCCATGCCCATTCCCATTCGAGCCCCCATGGGGCTCAATGGGAATGGGGATGATGCTAACAACGGGCCCGTTAATAACGGGCCCGTTGTTAGCATCCTCTTCTGCTAGCGGGTCCCGCGAGCAGCCTCGTAATTGGGCAGTAAGGGGATGACGGCTCCGGCACCTTTAACGGCGCTGTTAACCCCTTACCGCCTACCTCGTAATGACACCCACTGTCATATCACCGATTTGCACATTATGTTGGCTAGTAGTCCTATGGAGTACTGGGTCCTTAAATATTGTCTCACTTTTACAATTTTAATAAGGAACAAGAATTGTTAAATTAACTCTGAGGAAATGCTGATAAACCCGAAGACTGTTCAATTTGTATAAAATTATCATCATTGTATGTGGATAAGTTTGACTCATTATGGATACCAAGCTGAATTGATACCGACACACGTAAGGCCAGATTGACGGAAAAGTGCACATTGATCCACGGAGAACAGCTCTGCGCGGCCCTACTTGAAAAGATTCCACTGCGTGCTTTGCGTATTCATGGATTGAAACACGCATTCCAACCCAACCCGCAAAGTAAACCGAGTTGAGCGAGGAAAGCCCATAACACATCCCCACACAAACCAAAAACAGAGCCACAGAATAACCATTCCGCAAACCTCTGCGTCTACCATTCACTTAGCACCCAGCACACCTGCGAACCTGCGCAAGCTCCACCGTACTTAATGACTACACCATTAAGAACCTGTGCAAGGTCCCCATAAGTGACAGCAGCACCCCACCCAATCTGCACTATGCCCCAAGCAAGTAACAGCTGCACCCCTGAGAGCATGTACCAAATCCCCCATAAGTAATTGCATCACCACAGCTAATCTGTGCAATGCCACATGTAACAACTGCACCCCTGCAAACCTGTGCAAGCACCCCATAATTAACAGCAGCACCCCAGCCAATCTGCACAATGCCCCATGCAAGCAACAGATGTACCCCTGCAAACATGCACTAGCCCCCTGTAAGTAACGGATGTACCCGGCCATTCTGTGCGAGGCCCCACATTAGTAACGGCTGCACCCCTGCAATCTTGTTCACCCTCCACCCTACTCCCTATGCACCAAAACAGCTGCCAAATACCCAAACTGTACTGCAGCACCATCAAGCCTAGACACCACCCACCAGCCCCCCTCACCTCCGACACCACTCCCCAGGCACCCACACAGGTCCTCACACCACCCACCAGCCCCACTCATCTCCTACACCACCCCAGGCAGCCCCACAAATGCACACACCACCAACCAACCCCCCTCACCTCTGATGACATCCCAGCCTGACCCTACCAGTCCAATGTTGAAAAACGTACTTCAACTCTACTGGCCTGCCACCAACATGAAGAACACTGGCCACATACTCATCCATAGACATAAGAACTGGGGGCACTGATGCAGTGTGCATGTCTGTAGCTCATCACAGGACTCCCAGGTACATCACAACCAGTGGCACAGCAACAGGATACCAGAATGTAGCACCAGTGGCTCAGTGAACGCACCATGTACATGTGACACAGTAAAACAGTGGAATTCAATGTGATGTATAATTGTGCTCATGTGCCATTGCAATGGCCCAAAGCATCAGAGTCACATGTAATGTGAGTGCTACGTAGCATGCAACAATCAATGAATGAAGGGACTCGGGTAGGAAAGCATAGCATTAGAAGGCCCTGCAACCAACAGACATGTGTGGGGGTGATGTGAAGGAAGTCTGAGAGTGAGTCAAGCAGATGGGTGATGTGTACAGCCAGATTTAAACTAACTCACATGTGATGATGAAGTATTCCAGTAGCAGATGTGCAGCATGACATGAGAGCACCCACTGGCTGCTACCTGATTTCTGTAGGTAGGTGGCCATGCATTGGGAGGCAAGCCCCCCAAAAGCACAATTGTTGAGTCTATGGCACGCATCCACAGTTAAGCCCCCAGCCCACGTGACAGTCAGAGAACAAATGCATATGGAAAAAACTGTATAAGCAATATGAACACTATGATAACAAACTACGTGGAAGGGGGAAATGTCCATGGGTAAAAATGTAAACAAGTCAAAAAATCAAAACATCACAAGAAACTATATAAATAGGCAGCAGCCTCAATAATCTCTTATGACATCCTCCAGGGCAGAGTCACATTCATCCATCATCCTCCAATTGGAGGTGGGGCGCTGTCTGGTCCTGGATGGCTTGCAGGCTCTCCCTCAACCTCCACACCTCCTCCATATCCCTGCAAGCATTCTCCAGTATGGCAACCCGCCTCAGTGTCCTTCCCTCCATCATCTCTGCCCTTGCCATAGCAACCCATCCTGCCTCTCACCATCAGCTACATCCTAAAGCTCCTCCTGCGAGGTGACCATATGTTGCTGCCCATTTGCCTCCTCGATGTTGATAGGCCCTGCAAGGATTGCCCCTGGCCACACCTATACTGTTGCTGCCTGGCCAACCGTACACTGTGCATGTACCCCCGCCATCTGGATGGGGGGGGGTTCAGTACCAGCACTGTCCTGATGTGCCATCTGTCCCACTAATGTCTGTTCATGTGCAGGTGCCTGGTCAGGCATAGCGACCACCACCTCTGTACTTTCACCTGAGGCAAGGACATGCTGACTACCAGACTGGGAAGTTTGGGTGGGATTGAAGTAGAGTGGGCTGTGATGGAAACTGGCAAGGAAGACCCCCTTGGAGGACAACTGGGGCTCATAGGAGGCAATAGAAGAGGGGGTAACTAAATGTTCCAGCGCACAGAGACCACCCAAGAGCAGCGTACGTGCCAGCTGGCCCAGGTATTGGGCCATCTATTTGTGATGCTGTGAGTGCTCAGAACGCAAAGCCCTCACATCATCATGAATCGAAGACATCCACCGTGCAATCCCAGCAAGCAGGGCATGCATCATCTCAGGGGTGATCCCCGAGGCCCCAAGGTGGAGCATGTTCTGGGTGGAGGCATCCATATTGGTGGTCATTGCTGCATCAGATGGAGCAGGGACAGGAGGTTGGGCAGCTCCCTCCAAGGTGCACTGCACATCCTCATGTCCCTGGCCCAGGGGTGCAGCCTGAACACCCTCCTGGATGCCCCCACCCAACCCTGTGCGCTGACCTTCACCTTCACCTGCCTCCTCCTCCTCCACCCCTTTCATCTCCCTGGATGACCCCAGAGAGCCTTCATCCCAGGTTGGCCCCTCTGTTTTCGCACCCTGGCCCACAACCACTGAGGAGTCCCCCACCACAACAACCTCCTGGGTCGTACCCCTGCAGCTCCGCACAATGGAATTTGCACTCCCCCAGCCAACTCACCCTCAGATGATGTGGACTCCAGTCCTGCTGGACGGAGTGTGTGCTTAGGTCTGGTGGATTGATCCCTGCCCTTATGCTCCACAGCGATGCCTCCACCCTCTTTACGAGCTGCAGCAACTGCTGAAAATTGGGACAAAAAAGCATTGACATCAGTAACCACCATCAATGGATGTGTGTCATACACAAAACACATGACTAATCATGCAGAATATACCAACATGAACTGACACACACACACACACATGTACCTGCCCAGGCAAAGTGCAATACAACTGCTGAATGTGTGTAGTGTGAAGGACCAATCACAGTCATGAAACATGCAGATGCCAACAAACCACAGTGTACAGTGGCCAACAGCACATCATCAAAAACAGGCAATGCCGCCATACCAGCGAACAACAGACACAAGAATGACATGCAGCCATGTGCATGGGAATATTACCAGGGCACCTGTCCACAGAAACACAGTGATCAATGTGCACATGCAACAGCATGACTTGCAAGCAAGCAACAGGTACTGGCACACATATATGTGAACAAATTGCACATGTCAGGGCGCCAAGCATACACAAATTGTGTGGGCACACACATGCACTTGTGTTACAAATTCAGTGGGATGAGAGGTCACATCCCAGTCCCAGTGACATCAATGCATCAACTCCACATACGCAGGCATCAATGCACATGTGGCACTCTCAACAGATGTGCCTTTATCAATATACTGTCAGGTGTGACACACATGGACTTGTACATCATGCATGTCACTCACATGCCCACAACATAGCATGGCCAAATCTGTCATGTCCAAGTACTTGCTCCATGCTCACACAGTGTACGTGCCCAAGTACAACAAGCCATTAATGTGCAATCTGTCAATGCTCACGCAAATGCAAAGTATTCAGTGTCTGATTTCACAAATTGCTTCCATTGGCATGAGGCAGCAATCAGCTGCGTCTCACACCACACACAAGCCACAAACAGGATGTGGCATCTGCAAACATGCATGCCGCACATATGCTGTAGAGCATTGTCCCACATGGTTACAGACCAGCGGCTTCCAGATGACTTCTCCAGCCCGAAAACACGGAGTGGTGGTACGGATAGAACCTCTCAGGTACCTGCAGCTCTATCTGGGTGAAACGGTGGCAGCCAGCATGGTACACCTCCACAGTCGGTTCTGTGTTGAGGGCTACCAACACCTTGGAATGGTCACAGTTCTTGAGGCTGTCCCAACATTTCCAGACTGTATTCCTGGGCCGGACTGCCAACCCCTCCACCTTGATGGCAGCTGTGATCTCATCAAAGTTTCTCAGCCTTGAGTCATTGCCTGTAAAGACTGGTGGGGAGTATCTGTACTCCTGCTCACTATATGGCAGAGTAAAGGCACAGAGCACTCCAGCCAAGATTCTCTATTTCGTAAACGTAGACGAGCAATGAAGGCTTGAGCATTCAGGAGGTGATGCAGGCTGGTTCTTAAGTGCAGTGTAGTCCCCAACACAATCACAATAATAACACACTTTGTGCTCAAGTTAATCTAAAATGGTAGATATATACAGTTTCTATGTGGTACCACAATTACTCTTTGATTCCGTTAAAATGCATCTACTGTACTCAGTTCAAATGTCATCCAAATCAGTTAATAAAGTGAACCAACAATAGACATAGGAGGAAAGCAGGTTGGTTAAAACAATTGGCAGGATACTGGGCCCATACCCTAGGCACAGTTTTGTATGAGGATCCCCCCACCTGGGCAACCTTCAAATAAAGATATAATACAAGCCCAGTCCATATATTGTTATTATGAGTCTTATTTCCCTTCTAAAAAGTTTCAACCACCCCAATGTACCTGGAATAGCCGAGTTCAACATCGAGTCATCGATGGATCCTTCTTGAGCGGCTCCCTTTAAGACAGGAGCCACAGATCGTCGAGATCCCACGAGGAAATGGTGAACAAAGGCATAGAGGCAGCAGCTTCGGTCCTGGCGGTGCTCGTCGACGATCAGTTGTGGACGTCCTGTGAAGATGAGGCATGCGGGGCACCTCGACGACGATAGTTCATTGCTGCAAAGAGTTACTAAAGAACTTTGGCCCAGCAAGGGCGTTGGGTCGTCAGCATCTTTGTGGTCTTTGGGTGGGGGGAACCCACCAGCAGATTCTCCTCGGCGCGTAGGGGGCCTTGACTTTCTCCGGCAGGACAAAGCGGTCATCGGTGATGAGCGAGGGAGTCCTTTGTTCAAATTGTTCTTAATCAATGGAGCATTGTGGCTCCGGTCGACGATGATCGTCGTCGACGGTGATGGACTTCAATGTCCGCACAATTCGCTTAGTGATTCTGCTGCGGTACCCATCTCCGGTCGGCAGCCTTTCGAGCACTGACTTCCAGGGCGCTTTGGTGAAGGTTAGCTAGTGCACGATGGTCCTTCGTAGCTCGAGGAGAGGTCTCCTAGCCAGGTCCTCTCTTGGATCATTTCCTTGAAGGCACAGCAGCTTTCATATTGGCGAAGGACAGCAGCAGCAATTCTCCTTCTTCCAGTGGGCTTCAAGGTTAAGCATCAAATATCAACTTCAGCTTCTGAATGATTTCCATCAGTGAGAGATGCCCAGATATACTATCTGGTCTCCCATTCACTCTGCTGGGTCACACTCAGCAAACCAATCATTCAGAAGGGTATTCATGCAGGAAGGCAGCCAGTCAGGCACACGGTGCATTCAGGCCGCTCTCCTCCCTCCAGACACTCACAACAAGGTATGTGTATTGGGGAAAGGACCCAGCCATTCAGCACTCCACACTGCATTCATACCAGTTTCGAGCAGGGCTATCTCAGTCTTTGTGTCACCTACCAGAAACCAAACACCCATTATAATAAGTGCATTTTGGTCACACACTCCATTCACCCAGGTCCCACCCCAAGGGTTACCCACAACATACAATCACTGGGAAGGCTCCAGCTAGTCGGGCCTGTACTTCCCCACAATACCATATATGGAACTTCCACCCAACAGCCAGTCAGGGGGAAGGGACAGAGTCAGGGCTTCACAGGATTTTGTGAAAACAAGGTAACAGGCAATAGAAAGCAAGAGGCCTCAGGGGCCATCTTGTCTCCTATCAGGAATCAACTGATACCAAATGCAGGGCCTGGGTATCCCAAAACGGAGGCTACTCAGAGCACCTGTCAAATACAGCATGGAGCTGCCACCAGCCCATACCCTGCTCTGTGGGCCACACACAGGTTCCCAAGAACAACATACACTAGGGGTACAGGGTTGTACCCCCACCTATAGGTGCCATAAGGGTATCCCATGGGTCTGTACACCAAACCAAAAAGAGGAAGAGCTGCACTTTCAGGAGTCCCACATGGACTCCTGGGCAGAAAACAATATAGAACACATATGTAAAAGGACTACACGACAAGGACAGGGAGGCCCTGTCCTTCCGATTCATTTCCAGCATCACATTGCCCAACTGCTTAGCTTGGATGAAGAGGGCATAATAGGCCCCTAGGATCCGATCCACCAGGGTGGCCACTTCGGTGGAGGTGAAGTCGGCAGCCCTCTGCCTCGACATGGGGATGCTTGTTAAAATGCATTTATAAGCTCTGACCTGGTGGGCAGAGGTTAAGTAGGCCATCCTAGTTTAGTGGAACTGGGAAACCTTCTAGACAAACCAGACCAATCTACGGTAGCTTTGCAGGCGGTCAAGACAGAGTCTTAGGAGGGGTGAAAATGATCAAAGCCCACAATGAGCACACACAGTAAAACGCCACAGATTGGTCTTAGATAGATGTATATCAGAAAAACATTTATTATAGCCCTTTATAACAGAACATGATTAAACCACAGTATAAAGAAAACAGTTAACACACACGTTTATTCACTGTGTAATATACATACAAAAATGTGTTTAGCCTAATGCTGATGGACGTGGAGAATATAACCACAACCTGAAACAGAAAGGGGTAAGTTCAACACATATATCGCATTAGGCAGTTCTTCGTAGTCAATCCCTAACTTATGTAGTCCAGCCCTGAGAAGTGAGGAGCCTTGTACTCAAAGTACAGAAGTGCGTTAACAATGCGCAGTTGTGAGTAAAACGAAAAGCGGGTTCTCTTCAGGGAGATGTAGCTACTCAGGAAGGGTGTTGGGGCGATGAAGAATAAAGTCCTACTCCTTGAGGAGGGTCTTCCCTTGCGGATAGAGCAATTTTTGGAGTTCAGGTATAGCTGTGGAGCTCAGGCTAGCCCAGCCACTGTGAGTATCTTTTAAGGGATTCTTTTGCGTAAATAAAAAAAAATACAGATGGATGTGTCAGGTGGCCACAGGTAAGTGATAAAAGTACTCACTGACCATAGACACATTCCAGACCAAACTTTGCTAGTCTAGTCCACTTTGCTAGTAGATATCACCCCTGCAGTTACACGACGTTCCGACTTTCTTCGGCTGTGGGTCGAGACAATCATTCTTTTCTCAGCTCTCAAAGAAAGTAGAAGGATAATTCCAGTGCAGCACATCTCAGGACATTTGAGGGGAAACAACTGACCTCACAGGCTGCGCACTACCATCCAATCATTTTCTTGACGGTACAAGTAAATAATAAGAAAAAGGTCCTGTAGTCAGAGTAGTTATTGAAAATTCTGTATTATTATTCATACAGATTGGCAATTATCAAAATCAACAAACATGTTTTTTCTGTATTATTATTCATACAGATTGACAATGTCAAATTCAAAAATTCAGCAACATATTTTATGGATGTGAATAGCACATAGACCACGCCGACACGTGTTTCAACCCTAAAAAAGGTCGTCCTCAGGGCATATGCCAGGGTATTATTTTAGAGAATTGTATTCCAATTTTTAGTCAAGATCTGGTTTTTATAACAAAGCATTTCAAGAAATGATTCCCCTATGAGTCTGATTAGTTTCAGTAAGATATCGCTTGAAAGTCCCAGTTGTCAGGTATCTGTTTGTTTGACCACTGTACAAAGTATTAACTGTGGATACAGTAGCAACCGCACATTCAATGCAAATATTTCCCGGTATATTTCCCTCTATTGATTATTTGGCCGTAATCGGCTTACATCTAGAAGAACTCGCGCACAATGGCGAATGCTGTCTAACAATGCAATCCATCGATGCAGCCGCTTTGTTAGACGGCGTTCGCCATTGTTTCGCGAGTTCTTCCAGATGTAAGCCGATTACGGCCAAATAATGGGGGAAGGCAAAGGGACAAAATGGCCAAAGGACAGAATATAAGGCTTTGTGGCATGGTCATTTTCGACACTGGCCACAGGCTTTGGTCAAAGGCAGTATGGTCCATAAGAACAAAGTAAAAATACTTTAAAAGTAAACTGCTGCCACTAATTTTTTCTAGGCACACTTGTGCAAACACCAAACAATCGTTAAAGGTTGCCTAGGGTCATAAGACACAAAGCATATAAATAAAGAATTACCAAGAAATGGCAACATATTCGAAGATGAAGGGAAGCATAGTTTCTCAGTAGTGACAGCCTGAAGGACATGTCAGTTTCCCCATAACAAATGAGTGATAAACAATAGGCATGCAGTTGAAGGCTGTGCTCCAATGGAAAATGTCAGTTTAGGTGAGTCAAAGAAAAGCAAAAAGGTTGGGGGGTTAACAAATGGAGTGAAAATTGCACCTAAGGGAAATCTTTCCTAACAGTGCTGCACTCCTCAGATGATGTAAATGGAGCAGACATGTCTCTCAGAGGCAGGTATGGGCTTCCTGGATAGGTGCTGCAGTGGTTTAATGGTGTTGGCAGAGGTGGAAGTCCTGACAAGTACAGAAGAGGTAGTTGCAGTCATAACACAGGAGTCCATGCAAATGTGAGACAGCTGGCCCATCAACACAGTGCTGGTTGCAGGCATACACTCACTCTCAAACAGGCAGCAGCCGTATAGCGTCACTGAGGCAAAGCAGGGCTGGAGGAGGCAAATGCAGCAGTACGTAGGCAGGAGGAACAGTGGTGTGACTTTTGCATCTGCAGCTGCCGATAGCAGATTAAAGGCCTTTAACATGTAAGTCACGTCTGGGTTAGGGTGACGTAGTACATCTACGCGGCTCACGGCAATGATGGGTGATATAAGGTGCGCGATATGCATCACTAGTTGTGCATGTGAAGGTTGCGATCCTGATGAGTTTCGCAGACATATTTGTGGTGCTATGCAATCCTTCACTTCAGGTACCGCGTACCACAATGTGTTTTGCTGGGTGTTTGCCTCTGAGCATAGGTGCATTTTTTTGTGAACATTTTGAGACCTACGTTGTGTTGCGTATGCAATTTTGTAATCTCTGGTGACTCTGTGTATTGTGTACTGTATTTTTGACATTACGGTAGCTCTTCGTCTATCGCTACACAATTTTTGAGTTTCTTGGTGCCTCTGCGTATCGCATGCTGCCTTTTTCACTTTTCTGAAGCTTTTTTGAGTATCGTGTAGGTAATTTTGTGAGTCCTTGGGTGCCTCTCTTTGTCACATACCATATTTCTTTCCTTTTGGGGTACATTGGAGCCTTGCTGGACCACACATCTATGTCCCACATCACATAGACTGTCCCCTTACTCATATTGCCCAGGACAAGAACTTGGTGTGCCTTCCATTCATCTCTTAAACCTGTGATATGAGTGGAAAGGCCCCAAGAGGATAAGGGAGCAGATGGGGTTGGGGTGGGGGACGTGATGAGGACACATCTGCCACAGCCCCAGGGGGTCAGCGACATGGTGTGGAGACATTTTCCCCATCCACAGGAGGACGTGGCAGGCCCCAGGTGGCCCGGCACCTGGATGCCAACATGGTCCCAGCCAGACAGGGGCAGCACCAACACCTCGAGCCACTCAGACCAAGAGGCCCTGCACAGCAGGGAGAGGCTCCACCCCAAGACACGCCACAGGACACTACCCCGCAGAGGAAGAAGCACTTACCTGATGAGGAGCTTTAGATCCTCATTGACTACGTGACCAATCACCATTGTGACATGTGCCTGTATGCAGGGAGCACCCATAAACCCGCACAATGGATGGTATATTGGCAGTGGGTCACGGACCGGAACAACGTCTTAGGTGTGGAGATGTGCAATGCTGAACAGGTTCAGAAGCACTGGAATGATCTCACATGCTGCACTAAACACAAGCTCAGTGCCAACCTGGCCTCTGCACTGGCAACTAGAGGGTGGCCACCAGAGGAGGAGCATCTGACACTGCATGAAGATGCCACAAGCCAATTCATCCTCCTTGAGCAAGTGCAAGGCGTGGGAGGCCTGGAGAACTATGAGGATACATATGGTGAGAGGCCTTCATTCTGCATCCTATGTTTCGCCAATCATGCATGACCCACCATATGTGTGTAGTGGTACATATGGCTGCAATTGTATGACATCCCTGGGTAATGCATGTGTGCCGATGTTCGGACTCATGCCACATGGCCATCATTCTGGAAGTATTTGTGTGGTGTACATGTGTGGCACATGTCCATGTGACAGGACAGATCACCCACAGAGCATTTCCCTGTTGCAAGTGAAGAAAATGAGACATCTACATGTACTGATGTCTGCTACATTGTTGTGGCGTTTCACTCTGCATGCTAGACAGGTACATGCTGCATGAGATGTTGATCAGTCACATCATCTCATGCAGAGATGCATGTTCCATTTGTCAACTGCCCATATGGGATGCCTTGTCATGATGCATATCTGAGCTGTCTGTCACCACGCCTTATGGTGTGCCCTACTTGAAGGTGCATAAGTGCCCACATACTACAGCCCAAAGTTTCAGGCATGATGTTGGTGAGATGACAAATTAATGTAGTAAGGGGTTACGCCATTCACTAAATGGTGAACAATAGATGATGGTGGTTTGTCATGCAGCGGTTGCCATCAGTGTAATATGACAATCACATGGCCATAAACAGCCCATGTGGAAGGTCATGGCCCTTGTATGACCTTCGTCACTGTGACCAAATAAGAAAAAGTCTCAGGATATGTTGTATGCTCTCCACATTTGTACATACAAAGCCTCACCACCAGCATGGTTGGAGCGGGAGCAACAGGGCAGGGCCATGCCAATATAATGCAGATGACACAGCTCTCAACCAAGCTTCGCTCCTCTGCCTCCCCCTCATCCTCTCTCATTCATGACTGCCAGTCTGCTATACAGGCATAGTGTACTGCTTCCAATCTCTGCCTCAATGTCAGTGACACAGAGAGAGAGCCTACTCATTGGGACTCCTGATTCCTTTTTCCCTCCCGCACTCTGGTCGCACTCCATTGGGCCCACACCCCTTGCCCTCTTGTGGGTCAATAGACCTTGCTGCCATCTTTGAATGCTCTCTTCTTCTCTCTTCACATCACAGACCTTGCCAAGAAAGGCGCACTTTCAGCTGCACTTCCTCAGAGGTATTTTCCCCTTCATCACCTTCACCCTGGACCTCAATGTCTCCAGTTGCCTGCTCCTATCCTTATTTGTGTGTCATGTGTTGACCATGGTGGTGTCTGTGAATGTGGATGGCTGGCTGATGCCAAGTGAAGTCCTTCTGCATTGCAATGACACTTTTATAGTACTTTTCCCATGTGCTGACATGATATTTGGATGGTCCATCATTGTATGTTGATGCCGTTTTTTTTCATCAATGTGTCCACTGACGGCAAAAACAGGACCTGGGGGACACTAGTTGGAAAAAGCCATACATCCGTAGCTTACAGCTCATAGTGTCAAAATGCGCAATGTCTGATGCTTTTGTGTCCTCTCATTTAGTGTGTGAGTGCAATATGATGCATTTGTGTCTCGAGTCACATGACTCAAAATATATTTTTCTGTCCATGTGCAGGCGATGATTCACCAAATGCAGAGGCGGAGGAAGGGTAGAGTTGTGGTGTGGCAGACCACCCGTGGAGGATGTGGTGCTGTATGCCATGAGAACTGCATACCATCCTGAGTCATGCTGCAGACTCTTGGGACTCAGCTGAGTTTAATGCTGAACCACATGTGTATGCCTTAAAGAAGGTGTATGTGAGTGCCACAATGGGCAGGTCAAATGGCGCAGGAGTCTGATGTGGTGCAGCTGCCTTCACAAGGCCAGTCAGCGGTGGCCCATCCATCTCCAGTGGTTACGGCTGCAAGGCCACCCTCCAATGAATTGGCACCAAGTCATGGGACTGATGTCCAGGGGAGCGTTGCAGACCTGCAGCCAACGACAAGGGCACCACAGCAACTAATGGTCACTTGCATCAGGCTGACGTGGGCCCTGCACATGTGGTGGATGTGTGCAGGCTGGAGAGACAGAGTGGGAACAGCAGATGTTGTGTGCCGCTATCCGACATGGCAATGTGTTGGACAAAATTTCAAAGGGCATGGATAGGATGGACAGGACCATGACCCAACCAGCGGCCCAGGTAGAGCAACAGCTTCAGGGCATGAAGTCCTCACGGCGCTCCCACCTACAGCGCATGGAGGACAACATCAAGGGCAATTGGGCTAATCTGAGTTGTCTTCAGGAGTGTCTGCATGCAGATTTTAAGGCACACAGAGAGGCCCTGAGATGTAAAATGCAGGCCATGAGGACTGTAATCCATAACAAACTCCCAGCCACAAGTACATTTCTCCATGAGGAGATGGGTGCCTTCAGGCAGACACTGTTCGAGCAACTCAATGCATCACAGGTGAGTGTGCATACAGACTCTTTGGCCATCTATGAGGAAGTGCATGGAGACCTTGCCGCCCTTACTGTGCTGGTGCATTTGAAGGTGTAACATCTGCCCGTGGCCACTGAAGACCAGGCCTTGGCAGTGCGTGGTATTAGTCCCACTACAATGATTACCTGCATGTCAACTGCATAATGGGGGTCCCAACACAGACCAGCCTCCTGGTCCACCTTTGCTGTGAGGTCCATCTGCCCATGAAGGGGACATTTTCTTTTTTTTTCACTCACATGGATATTGACATGCAATCTCCCCCTACCCCTTGAAGGGGGGCCTCCCCTACCGCCCCAGACTTCTTTGTTTTCATTTGGACATGACTGGTGTGGTTATATTTTCTTTTTTATTTTACCCATTGATTTGGCATGGACACTTTTTTCTTGTTTTTCCAAACCCCTGGGCAGGATGGTGGCATATGTTTTTTTTTTTCCACCCTTTCCGAGGTGGTCTCTTTTTCTTTTGTTTTCTTTTTTCCCTTGATGTTGCCCTCTCAAAGGCATGGTGGGTGCATTTGTGGACATGCAGCCCTGCATAGTGGTGTCAACTGCCTGGCATGTGCAGGTAACAATGGGTTGAGGAAAACGTGACACCTAAGTGCTGTATGCATGATTGTCAACTATGGCTGGCAATAAGCAATGTCCCATGTTGTAGCAGTGATCCTACGTCATCCAGTGACTGCACTCCATGGGAGGTCCACCCTGCACCCATTCACGTCAGTAGTCCCCATGCCCTCTGTCAGGCGCTGGCGCTCCTTTCAAGAATGAGGGAATCACATCATGCCAGCTTTATCAGCAGGTAAGCATGTGCACTGTCTCTCGTGTTATGTCTGTATTATTGGACACCATGATCTTTGCATGCATGACACATTTTTGCTAGCTGTGTGTGTCATCATTGAGTCACAGTAAATGTCAGTGCAGATGTGACTCTGTCCACATGCATTTGTGTTTATGTGCAGTTACACTTCTAGGTGGGTGCATTGTTTTTGTGGATGCACTTTCACAATTGATGCAATGAATGGTAGTGGTTGGGCAGCACTTGTCACACTTTAGCCATTGTCAGTATTTCCATCATTCTGGATGTTCATACAAATTGACGGCATGCATTCTCTGTGCATCTGCACTTTGTGTATTTATGTTCTCCAACACTTGCCTCACTGACCATGATGAGCTCGCCTTACTGCTCACCTTCTACTCCCCCTGGCCTCATGTTACCTATCGGGCCCTACATGTGTATCCCCTGACCACACCACTCTTTGACCTGTGCCACTTCCCACTCCAATCCCTTATCCAGTTCCATGACCTGCCCTGCACCTGTTCCATGTGTAGCACACATGTCCATTGTCAGGTCTACTCATCCTTATCTGCCCTGCTTGATGACGTAGCCTCTGGTGACATAGTTCTGGGCATTTGTGTACATTGACTCCACAGGACAGGTTTGTCACACTAGCTGCATGTAGGGTTTTACAGGTGTGTGCATGTGTACCACTAACAGACTGCTTCTGTGTTACCCAATCAGGTCACATCTTGTACATTGTTTCTAAAGGTTATCTACACCAGGATGTGTCATGTGTGTTTTTGTTTGCATTACTTGTTCATCTCACGCGGCACAGTGAGTGAGTGCACAGTGTGTGTTCACATTGTGGTCCCAAGCATGTGTTACATCGTCCACTCCCCAGAACTTGGCTTCATCTGTTCTCGCTGTGTGACTTGTGAGTGCACCCTGGGATCCATGCACACTAAATGGAACAGTCTCACACAGGGTATGTGGTCTGTTGGGGGGTGAGCGAACAGCTGCATGTTATCATGAGGTCCATTTACAGTGGTGTCCAACGGGGGGGGGGGTTTGTTGGCTGGTGTAGGGTATGGATATGTGGTTTTAGGCACTTCCTTGTGGGATGTAGCGTACATGGGTCATTTGGTCACATGGTGGGTGTTTCCTATAGTTTATCTGATGTAGAGCTGCTGATTGGCCTTTCACAGGTACCCATTTTTTACCACTCTGGCTTTCTCTGTCACCCACCTTTGACTGTTATGGCCAAATACATGTGATACTTTTACATCTATGTTCCTTCCAGGCTCTCTGACCAGGCTGCATCTTGAAAAGGTGTTCATGTCTCTGTCTGCCTTTTTTGGACAACTTCTCTGTGTCCTCAACCACTGTGATCTGATATCCCATCCCTCAGTCAGTCTCTGCACTCTGTCATCCTTTGACAACGGGTGGTCCATGCCTATTTACTTGTACCATACAGGAGTTCTCATGGATGCCCAGTATCTTTATGCTGATGCAGTACATGTCTTTGCAAATTCAAAATGTTTTTTCAGGTGTGATGCAGTGGATGGAAGCCAGGTGGGTACTCTGTGCAGGTAGGTGAAGGGCACTCAGGGTGGCACTTGTTTTGTGGTAGGTGGCAGGGAGTCTGGCACTGCGTGGGTTGTTTTTCCTTTACTATTTTTGAGATGAGCGGGTCCAGCTTCATATGTGTATGTGGCACATGCTGATGGTAGGCTGGTGTGTCTATGTATGCTGCTTTGTCAAGCCAATCAGGGTTGCACTGGTTGTGGGCTCATAGTTGTGAGGGAGGCTTTCACTGTAGGGCCTTTGTTGGTGAGTTGTCATGAATGTGGCAGGCCCGGCTGCTTGTGTGCTGTGACACATGGTGATTGTAGTGATGGGGATCATTTCCTTACAATTTTCACGTGTGTCGTGCCTGCCACGTGGCATCCCATCGAATGTTTTTTTAATAGTCATGTCTACACACACAGGCAGTCCAATCTTGGTCCTTCTTTACCTTCTGGGGTGTTGTCCCAAGACAATACCATACACAGAGCAGCATTGATGCCCATTTGTGGGATGCCATGTTCACCACGTACACCAGGCACATACCATTGGCCAGGGGTTGTTGTTTACCATGGTGAACATTTACCATGCACAGTGCACCGGCAGATTTCTTGGAACCTGTTGACAGCTCCTGAGTGCATGTCAGTGCTCCCTTCAGTTCAAAGCACATTTGACTCAATTCAATCCAGTCCCAGTGAAGTCTGCCTTTCCTTCCTCTTTACTGTTGCGTGCTCACTTTTGTTTGGGAGTACTTCCAAGGTGATCCTGGGTTTCTGACCTCTTAGTGGTCTCTTTTTGGGAATCCTCTTATTGTCATACTGACCATTGGCGGAACACAGTGTTCTCAATGTCCCATCACCATGATAATAGGTCAGGGGTATGTGGCCCCTCACTTCGTGGCACTCAGGGGACAAGAAGTGTAGGTGTTGTGGGTGGATAAGGTGCCACTGTGTGGGGTGTTCAAGTGGCATTGGCATGGTATGGGCAGATCTGGCTGCAAGGGTGCAGGGACACATGGTGTTGAGTCGCTGGTGAATTCTTGTTTGCATTTGTTGCATCTCACTCAGGGCGGCATCTGTGTAATTGGGTGCATTAATGTGTTGCCTTCCCTCACATTCTGTTGTATCTCTCTTCAGAAGCATTCTACAGAGGAAGATGTTTGCTGCGAATGTAGACAAAATTGCTGTTGTATGCATGTATGGGAGACAGCATCAGGGTTTGAAGGTTTCCTGGCCTACAGAGGCGGCCATGCATGGATTCCAAGGACCGGCTGGTGCAGGCTCACATGGGATAAGGTGCGAGGTGAGATGTCCATATTTCTTGCGATGCACTTTCAGTTTTCAGAATCTGCTTCACTGCTTTCATGCGACTGTGTATTGTGAGCATAGTTGGTGTCAGGGAATGGGTTTGTCACTCAACCTGTTTCTTGTTGTGCAATTCGCTTAGTGGGTCCAGGGCACTCCTCACATGTCTTTATTGAAAACTTCCATTTTGTACTATGCCTTCCTACTTGTAGTCTCATGTGTGTAGTTTGGTGTCTACATGCCAAACAGTTGTTGTTGTCCATGTGACGGTGGTCAGGGACACAGTATGTATGAGACATGTGGAATCGTGCACCCCTGTTTTCATGCTCACAGCTACATGGATAGGCTTTGGCCTTTAGTGCACATAGTCCCACTGGTGTACTATAGTATTTTGACCGGCTGATTGGAATAAGTAAACATGTTGCTTTTGATGGCCATGAATGACTAGGTGTAAAGAATTTAATGTTACCAAGTTGATGCTTTTTTCTGTTAGAACATAATTATAGTTGTTTATGTGTTTCTCACATTTGTGTTTTTTACTTACATTGGGCCTCATTACGACCCAGGCGCTAAGTGTTTAACGGCGCCGTAAAAGGCTGCGGCGCCATTAAACACTTAGCGCCGAATTACAAGGTCCCTTTGCGGGACCCGACCTTAACGGCTGGTTTTTCCAGCCGTTAAAGTAGGGACCCACAAAGGGACTTTGGTGCTAATAACGGTACCGCAATTTGCGGTACCGTAATTAGCGCCTTCCCCATTCCCATTGAGCCCTAGGGGGCAAAAATGGGAATGGGGAAGGGCCATGGCGGCATCGGGAATTAGCGCCCCACCAACCTCGGAATGGGGTGGTAATTCCCCATTCTGCCATGGCGGACACCGGCATGGACCATGGTGCTAATAGCACCATGGTCCTCCACCTGGGTCGTAATGAGGCCCATTGTGTATGCTTCCAAAATTCTTTTACTCCCAACTTTCCAAAGAGAGCTTAGAATAGTCCCACTTACAAGTGTTACCTGGGGCTCTGTTTGTGCATGTTGTGTTATGTTTAATGGACGCACAAAATTTGGCTCACCCAGAGACACATTCTCCAGGTGTTATTATGGACACAGATGATGGGCCCCAATTCATCATAGATTGGCACCCGGGATGTGGCCTCACTGTGTGTGCTCCAGAGGGGCAGGTTTTTATGTGAAGTATGATTGCACCAGCTGGGTGCATGATGTCTCCACACGTGCCCTTTGGCCGACCAAGGGCAAGGGTGGTGTCAGTGTGTGCGGGCGGTGTCCCACCTGCATATCCACTAGTACACCATGCCATGTGGCAACATTGTGCAGCACACATGCAGCCAATATGATTTTACATTCTACTGGTGGTGCATATAGCAACACCCCGCCAGAGTGGTCAAGGGAACGGAACCGTGACTTCAGCACTACAAATGTGCAATCCACTATGCCCCTAGTGGCTTCATGTGTTGCATTGTATCTAACCTCAGCTGGTGGTGTGGGATTCCACATTGGTGTCATAATGAATGTTGACAGTGGGTAGGCACTGTCCCCTGCAAATGTGGATATAGTTGTTATTGTTATTTATTGTCAGGGTCTGTTGTTCAGTGTGTCATGTGCATGCATGTGCATGATCAGTAATACTCACCGATAAGCCAATGCACTGCCATGTTTGTTTTCCTGATGCCAGGGCCTGGGGCAGTGGTGACTGGCAGAAGATGTAGCTATCATGTGTGCTGCCCCGAAAATAGGCATACACTTCCATGATGTTTCTATTGGCATCACACACTGCCTGCACATTAGTAGAGTGCCAGGGTTTTTGATTCCAGTAGATGCACTCCATCTATCGGGGGGACTAGGGGGCCGTAGCGCAACATATTGGCAGTCATTTGCACCTACTACTCGGGGAAAGTGTGCTACTGCATATCAGTCCTGGATCACTGTCTGCCTTTTATTCAGTGTTGGGGCATATATATGTGCCTGTGCACACGTACATGTGGTGTTATGCATGACAATATCTGGTGTAGACAGCACATTTGGGTGGCCTGCAAAATCCGACCAACTATTGCAGTGGTTCACTGGAAAGACCCAGTTTCTATGAAATGGAATGCAGTCAGCACTTTCTCTAGGGCGTAAGGGTCTTGGAGCAGATGGTGGGTGATTTTAAGCCATCTTCCCACTCCCTGACGAGGTCTATGATTAGATGGGGTGGGGGTCCTTTACCTAGCATATACCTGCTCATCCGGCATCCCAAACATTGTGGTTTGTGTTGTGAAGCTGTGGGCCCTGGGCATCCTCCTCCTCCTGCGGTGTCCATGCACGATAGCGCCTACTATTGGTGAGTGCATCGTGGCTGTAGACGTTAGTTTGATGTACATTGCCTGCTTTGTATGCATTGGTTCCTATGCACGTTGAAGTTTATGCTTGCTATCATGTGGCAGATTGATCACAGGGTTTGCGTGTACCTTATCCCAAAGTGAGGTTGTGTGTTGACATCCATGAATTCGTTTGGGTTTGCGCAGGAATGGGAGCATGCTTGCTTAGCCATGGATCATCCCTCAAAACGCCCACATTTTACCACATTCTTCCTCATTCTGTTTGTTCTGCCCCCACTTGCTGCCTCTGTGTAGGCCCAGCCCACACTCTGCGAGGAGCCTTGTGCAAGGCAATGGTCCGCTCGCAGAAACGTGCCGTGCAAATTTCTGGAAAGTCCTGCACAGTCGATTCCATGAATCGACGAAAGGGGTTTCACACGCGGTTTGGAACGCAAAGTCCATATTTCCCACACAATTAATTCCATGAATCAGGGCCTTAATAATTCTGAATTGTGACATGCATTTCTTGTTTTTTATACGGTTAAACTTGATATTTGTATCACTGTTTTGGGTGATATATGTTGATTTAATCTGATAGATTTGAACTATATATGGAGCCATGGATGTTATTTTATAACTATATGTCGCATTTTTATCTTTAATGGATTGATCTGAGTGTAAATTTGTTGATGAATATGTGTGCATGTTGATTGGTTACTGGGAACTGCAGACAAACATCTGACATTATTGACGTTATTGTATATACAGGCTGAGGCAAGGCCGCCATTTTGGTCCGAGTTCTTAAATGCCTTATAATACCTTGCTCAAATATCATTCCTATTTTCAATTGGGCGCAAACCATTGTAGGAGCTAGACATTATGCATTTAGCAGTTAATACATGTCAGCGTTATTTCATATGCTGTTCGGGTTTCTATAGTCTGGCTGCAGTCAATATTTAATAAACTATCCTTGTAATAATATCACAGGCAGCCTTTCGGTACAGCCTTTCAGCCTGTAATGTGGGAATGTTATATTATTTTGTAGTTGAAAGACAACTCTATCAATGTTATAATTTAAACTAGTGTTGTGATGAACATAATTAAACATTTAAAAAAAAGTATATGCAGGGTTAACCTCAAATATTTCGTTATTTTTATGAAAAGTTATTTTTTGTTTGTTAATACCTGTAGTGCTGTGGAATTTCCCCTTGTAGAGCGATGAATACCCTATGTTTTATTTCTCTCATGTATGGTGTCAGTGTTGCTGTATCCTTTAGTTCCCCCCCCCCCTATTGCTAGGCAACATATTAATGATGTGTAGTCATAATCTGTTCTATGCAACTGGTGTTTCACATGTTTTCTGTTATGCTCAGATCTGAAATATGCTGACCTCATTGGTTAATTAGTTACTACTTCAAATACCAATGCGGACGGATGGTGAACTCTGTCCCTGGTGGGGTGAGCACTTACACAAGAAGTCGGTGATTAAAGCAGCTGTATTAGTTACTTCTTCAAATGCCAATGCGGACGGATGGTGAACTCTGTCCCTGGTGGGGTGAGCACTTACACAAGAAGTCGGTGATTAAAGCAGCTGTAATAGGTTTGGGATTTCCCAGTTGTCATCAATCATATCTTATGAATTATTAAACTATTACTATCCTGTTATTGCCAATCATTATAAGCAGGTTGTATTTGGCAGGTTCACCGTTTCCCAGGACTAGGGAACAGTTACGTTCACGTTGTTATAACCAGAAATATCTCCAGCCAAATCCCTCGACGGTCGTTGTTGCAATGTGTGCAATAGATGACAGAAGCAGAGAACGATGATAAGAGGGGGTATGATAAGAGGGGGTATGCCGGAGGTCGAAGTGGGCGGGAGCGATCGGGAGTGGTGCTCCCATACTTTTTATTTTTAAGTTTCACAGTTCCTATACTTTTATTTTAAAAAGAAACCGTTCGGGAATGGTTTCGTTTTAAAATAAAAGTGTAGGAAGAAGTTGAAGCTTGCACTTCAGTGCACTGCACGTTCCCATAAATTGCATGTGTGCTTGTTTGGGTGTTTTGGATTGTGTGTGGGAGAGGGCGCAGGGATGGAGTTTGTGAGGAGCTGGGCAGACCAGCAGAGAACATTTCGCATACTTTGACCACTGGGGTAAAACAAATGTATTTATGCCTTACTGTAACGCCGTTCCCAAATGTGCAGCCCCTCCGAGTTGTAGGAGGGTAGTAAATCGGAGTGTGCATCTGTGCTTCGCTTTCCTCCATCCAGTTTCATGCCCGCATGAGATTTTCATGCAGGCGTAAAAGCAATGGTTTCCAGTGGAACACGCATTGTGATTACAGCTGCTTAATAGCAGGCGGATTCCATTGAAATCCATTATAAAACATTGACGGCAAACATAATTTGCAGCTAGTGATGTATTTCTCTCATGGTGGAGAGTAAAAGCTGATTTTGCCTTGCTTTATTCTTTACTTTTACACTCGGCGTTCAGAGTGATGACATTTCCTGTAAAAGACCCTACAGCATAGAATTACTATTTGTTTTTCAAATGTTCCCAAAATGATACACTCACTGGTCATGTAGCAAGCACAGGGTAAAATATGGCTGCCGATTCTGACCTTCACCTAACCATAGGTTAGTGTTACCATCCCTCCTGTATTTTTGTCGAAACCTCTAGTTTTTCAAAACTGTGTACCATGCCCTGCTTACAGCCAGTGCACAACAATCTAATTTCCATTCTTGGCCCCAGAAATTCTGTCCTCTATTGTCCTCTATACAGCTGTAAGTGTATTACGAAAAGGAGATTTTCATTGTTAACTATTACTGTTGTGTTTTGTCACTGCAGGCACTCGTGTGTGTACGGTCAATGGTATTACACCACATTTGGGGCCCCACTATGAGCCATGCTAAGGGCCCCCAACCCAGGCTCCTGTTGAATGCACCGGTTGTGCCACACTCTGGGCCAGCCTGGTCCAGGAGGCATTCACAATGTCCATGATGATCATGCTGCTGCAGGGGCACGCACCCACTGCATTAGGTGAAAATGTATGTTTTTTTAATCAAAGCTTAAATCTTTCATGGTTTGCAGAAACAAGGGGGGCAGTGTCTTGCACCCAAAAGTACCAGCAACCAGTGACTGCTGGTGATTTTATTTTAAGGGAGGGCCATGCAAATTTGCCGACGTATGCAAGAGTGATCGAGTGTAGCGAGGTAGCCCGAACCAACGAGAGGAAGATCCGAGGGAAGGGTTACTCTTGGTGATGGGGAGTTTGTCCCCTGGGGCATGTTTTGGAGTAATGGGGTAATGGGTTATAATGGTACATTATATAGCACACTTTCAGTGAAAAATTGGGTGAATAGCCAGGCAGATGGCAGTCAGTATTGTTGGATAACTCATGAAAAAATCAAATAGATAAAAAGTCAACAAATGCATGAGAGCATTTCCCAACACATTTTCGAGTCTTTTCTAACAATATATGCCAAAATAAAAGACATTTTGACGCACCCTGTGCCCATACATTTCCATGCTGGCTTCATCGATATACTTCAGTATTCACATACAGGAACATACACATGTGTGCTTTACTTGTAATGCCAGTAATGACACTATAAGAAAACATGAACAAGCTGGCTTTGCCAATATATGCGAGCATCCTTAGGTAAGAACACACACCTGTTGGCTTTGCCATTAAAAATGCCATCCAATAAGAAAACAAGTCCAAACTGCTCCAAACTGAGTGAGTGTAGATATGTAATTACACTTCTCATGCTTGCTTGCTTTATCATAAATGCCGAGAAAAAATTGCAATGCCACTGTAGGAAATAGCTAGACTGGCTGCACCAACATGTCAGTGTATCCACTTAATAACACACATTAAGTGGGTGTTGCCCAAAAAAGCCAGTTAAACATGCTATGTCACTTAAGCTAAATGCCAACAATGCTCCAGTGCTCCTCGGTCCCCCAGAGACTTGCAAGCAATGTAAGGGATTTCAATCAGGTACACACCCAAGTCTTGCCTAGCATGTAGTGCGCAAATGAAACCCTTATTTATTTTTATCTTTAAGTTCAATATTCTGAAGGATATACTACTCATATCACACCATTCTCAAAATACTCCCCCACCCCGTCACACTGAACCAGGAATCAGGCTAGTTTGTAACAGTAAGTATTTATTTAAGTATTTATAATTTAAATCACAATATATTTTTAATAGGTAACAAGACTCACCAATGGGAGACAGGAACAATGAATAATATATTTAATGCACTGAGAACCAAGAAATGAAAACCAAAAAGAATGCAGCAAAGCAAAGAATGCGTTTGGTTTGGTTTGGTTTGGTTTGGAACACAGAGCACTGTGGTTAGAGGTTCCCCCTGCAACACCCCTCAACCCACCAATAAGCAATTTAAATAGATGTGAGGAGAGAGCAGGTACTCAGAAATAACACAGACCAAACAGAATATCACTCTCACCTTCCCCCCTTAAACACAAGAGAAAAACGGATTTGACTTTTCAACTGTCAGATGGCTTTGAAACTGGCTGAGCAAAAACACTAAATATGTTCAAAAATGCTTAAATTATTATACATTTCTATGGGAGCAACTTTGAACAGATGCAAGCAAGCAAAAACAATGTTTTAATCAAAAGAAAACAATTTGAATCTCCAATGCAAAGTGGGAAATAATTTAAAGGCAATTTCACACGTGTAAAACCTTTCCAAAATGTAAATCCACGGCAAACTTCACAATGGATGTAACTAGGGATGTAAGGTATAAGTGGGAGTTGAAATTTCATTTCTATCTTAAAAACGGAGGCAGTTATAGAGGTTTCAGTGAGAGGTGTTTTTTGAAAATAAAGACACAAATTTGGACAAGGACTTCAGTTTCAAATGAGAAAATATGGCTTATGCTTTTACTCAAGACTAGAGCATTCAGGCTAGACAACCAAGTTGGGACGAAGTAAGCTCTCAGACTGATTCATGACTTCAGTAACAGATCCCATCACCTTCCCCAGAGGAACCAGTCCAAACACTTGAACTGGGATTTTTGGATCAGAGTTACACAAATAAAAATGACTATAAAAATGACACTTAGCATATAGACAGAATAAGATAGCACTAAAGATTTTGACACAGGTTATGAAAGTAAGGATAGTTCAAAGATTAGAGTGGAACAAGATAAGGCAAGGTAGACAATAGTTCTCTAGTGTCATGTTAATACAATCCACTGGGATTTAAGATTATTGGCACGTCAAGTTTCTGGGCAATGGATGGGATCTATCAGGGAAGGACATCACATCAGTCTCAGGACAGGATCAGCTACGCCGGTCACCGAAACTGCACAGGATCTGCCCTCCTTTTTCTGGGTATTTCAAATCAGCGGGATGGCAAGTTCATCAGGCAAGCATTATGGTAGCAAGCCAGATAGTTTCAGGATGCTAGTTTCAGGATGCTTTCCCACACCACCGCGCTACACTCGGTTGTGAGGATAAGTTGAGGATTGAAGCCTTGCTGAAAATGGTTCAGCTACTGCTAGGCCTGGTCATGGGCATCTGGATCTGGAAGGATGTTAAAGCTGGATGTTGAATGCTGGATCAAAGTGCTTTGTTGGAATCAGAAGAGAGAGTGTCTATGTGTTGTCAGCTGTCCAAATTATACTTCAAAATGACATCACAAAATGTGTGTATGGGCCGGCTTAACTAAACCTGCCCCTGTGAACTCGGATTGGATCAGAGTCTCATCTCCACCTTACATTCGAGCAATTGGCTCAAAAGACAGATTATGTCAAGTTTATGGTTTGGCTTTTAGAATACTTAGAAACCTACCCTAACCACTAGTATCAAAATCAAATGTTGTCCTAAATACATATTTATACATTTGTAACCTCTACGAAAATCACATACAAGGATTACATATTTTATGGAGTATCTGTTCCTCAAAATTCCACAGCTGTGAGAACTTGCTTCGCCTTTTTGCAGCATTTTGTCCATTTCGCCATGTACACATTTTCTAAACTTTCTCCAAATGTCCATGAATATGCGTATTTGCCATAGCAATGTGTGTGCAAAGTGTAACAATTCTAGCGTTAATACAGTTCCCATAAAACCACATATATTGCCATTCTTGTTCCAAATATGCTACACATTCCAGCACGTTTTGAAATATAGGGCCAAAAATTAAACCAACAAATCTGCCCTTGTTACATATTTCACCAATTCGGATAGCAAGTTATAAGTCCCTAAAAATTGTCCATTGCATGTTCTTAGCAGCAAACGGTCTGCCTTTTGTCTGTCTATGGAGCTCGAGGAGTAGCCCCCACCTTTGGTATTTCCTTCTGCAAGCCAAGTTTATGACCTCTTCACACGTCCATTTCCTGGCCTGGAGAAACTGCCATGTTTCAGTCTCTGGCTGCAGACAAAAGTCTACCCTACCCCACAATTATCATATGTCAGTGAGTATCTGCTGAGAGGAATGCCCTCCCCTTGGGTGGAAACCTGTTCTCCAACTTCTGGCAGGCCCAGCCAGCCTAATTTATTCTTAGTTTCTTGACTTAAAATCCAGCAGAAAACAAACTTGTTGTATCAGTTAACATAAATAAATAACTTTCTTAGATTTAAACCTGTGGGATCAAAAGCAACTGAAATCTGTGTTCCTTTCAGCAACAATACTTTTATATTTGCTAATTCGGCAGATCTTTAGTTTTAGACAACTTTAAAGTTTCATCAGGAGAGCCCATTTGACAGGGGCTCAGTTTGGCTGCACATAGATTTTTGACAGGAACTGTCATTCACAGGCAATCCAGTTTTACTGAGAAAATGTTTTTGCTCTTTACATTTCAGGACTTTGTACATTCACATTGCTCCATTAGGTTAAATGGATTTTAGTGCCAAGCAAGATTTTAGGTTTTGGAAAGTGTTATGTACAGGTATTTTTGAAGTTTCCACAGCAAAGTAAATGTCATTTACAGGCGAATTTTGGAGTTTCACTTGCAAAGTGCTGCTGCTCCCTCTGCACTCTATTTACTTGTCATGGGGCCAACTGGCACT
Organism: Ambystoma mexicanum; assembly: GCF_040938575.1. Taxonomy (NCBI): domain Eukaryota; kingdom Metazoa; phylum Chordata; class Amphibia; order Caudata; family Ambystomatidae; genus Ambystoma; species Ambystoma mexicanum. The sequence continues at coordinate 372,383,772 of NC_090927.1, forward strand.
TTTTCTGCAGCATGTGCTCTATTCCACCACACGTGCAGCATGGGTGGCAGGTTGTGCAGTCATCTTTTTGTGTTTTGAAAAACACGGTTTTGGAGGTATTGGCTTGCACAAAAGTTTTGCCACCAATTTGCTGTTTCTTGCACCATAGATAGCAGAGTGAGCTGCATAGTATAGCAAATTGGGTCAATACATCCCACAGCACACATAATCACATTAATACCCATTCGCCCGCCAGTCACTCACCTATACAGTTTGTATCACATTCACTCACACATGCTTCCAGAATATTCACACTGTATTCTCCACACGGGCACCCACCAAGAACATTCACACACATTCACATTCATAGCCAATTACCCACCCCTCACTTACCCATACACCTTCGCTTACATTCACTCACACTGCATACTCCACACATTCACCCACCCACCCAGAACATTCACAACCATATTCCTACCTATTCACTCACCTGTCACTCACCTGTACACCTTCTCTGACAATACCTCACACTGCATTCTCCACACAGGCACCCACCTAGAACAGTCACACAAGCACACACACTCTCTAACTAGTGACCATCCTCTTAGGAGCCTCTCTCTTTGGGGTGGGCACAGAGGTACTGGCATAGAGTGGTATATGATTTTTCTGGACCTACCGGTTCTCTTTGGGGATTTGCTCCACTGATCTACTTGGGAGATGTTTTACATTAAGGGAAAAGTACTTCCTTAGGTGATCTAAATATCCATCTAAATGGCATAATAATCCCTTGATGAAAGAGGGTGTTAGTAAAGTGGGTAGACAAGTTTCTCACAAGGGATAGTACTCTTTCTCGTTCTTTCTTTAACTGGATGGAAATTGCCCAAGAAGGTAGAGAATCAGGAAAACTATTATCTTCCCTATAAGGTGTCCTGACTAATGTTGGCTGGGTTAACTCGACCAGCTGTTTGGATGTTTTAACCTCCTCAAAGCATACAGAGATATTTTCACCTCCTCTAAATCCCATAATGTTCTCACCCCTGGTGGATGACAGTGAAGCATTAGAGTTCTGAACTCCAAGATTTTCTATTTCTGGAGGAAAGGAACTTTTTAGGGTATTTGGAAAGTTAAGGATTTCCCACGAGGACTCGCTGTCGGCCAAATCATACTCTAATTTAGAGCCTCACTCAACGCTGATTTATTTCCCTGTTCCATCAGGTTTCACCAGCCCTTATCTTGGAATGATAACAGAGTGACCATTGTTCCAGGAGTGTCACAATCTCTCTGTTTTCTGTTTTCCATGGAAGAAGGATTTCCTGTTATATTACCACTAATGCTCTTTAGATTCCCTTTCCTCATTTTCTTGAGGTCAGTAGTAACCAACTCGTGGAAAGTCTCAATATGGCTGCCAGGCCACATTGATATCATACTCCTTCCAATTGATACCATTAACAACATCAAACATTCCTAATGCCAAATCCAAATGGATCAAATCTGCAACAACGTATTTGTAATGGATCACAATGTCTGTTGTCACTTCTTGTGGTATATGCAATAGTATTTTAGGTGGAATAACACTGAAAAATGTCTTCAACATATTTTCCGCATATATTTGTCAACGTCTATGCAAGTATCTGATCTTTCGTTAGTTTAAGATTTGACAAAAATTCATAACTTGATTACTCTTAGCAATGTCGACAATGTTTACATCAGTTTGCCAGAACGTGTTGTTCTGTCACCCAAATCTGTTGTTACTCTTCTGGCCCCTCCTTCCTCACTTGGGTTTCTTTTTTCCTCTGGAACTGTATCCTCAACCACACCCTCTGCCTGTCGGTTTTTCATTGTTTCTTATTCCTCCACCTTGCCACAGCTACCTAATTTCTTCAAAAAATTGTCATTTTACTGAGGGTTGTCACTGTTTTGCACATCAGACTCAGAGGTGCTGGCTTGATCATCATTTAGGATTGCTTTTTAAGAGTATCAAAGCGTCTGGCAAAGGTATACACTCAACCAGTTTTGTAGACCTCCTTATCTCTTAGGACTTGTCTCTTCTTTCATTGTTTGATCACTTCCTCATGATTCTTTTTAAATGGGTCTCTATGTTTGTTTTTAATGTCTTCCCTCTTCATTTGGTGTGATGGTTTTCAATGTATCCTCTATTTCAACCAATCTTAGTAATACCTTACCACGGTCCAACCGTGCATACTTGATTAGCACATTGAGAAATGTAACCAAACAGCCATGTGTAGCTTCCCCCCCTTCGTGCAACATTGCCAGATCTTGTTCATCAAAGGAAGGGGTAGTTAGTATTCCTAGCCCTCTTGGGATCCTACCCACAACACTGTAATTTTGAGGGAATGTTTCTCCCACCACCTGAAGACGCCCTCTTCTGGCATTTCTCCTGTTCTTTTAGAAGTGTAATTTCATCATTGCGATTAATGACCCGTGCAGTTGCTTGCCCTTTACCCACAAGCGGGGCCTCACTAAAAAGAGTGAGAGCCTGTTCTCTTCTTGCAGCTTTCTTGTCTGCCAAAAAATTCATTTATGTAACGTGGGGTGTAATGGCCGAGTACAAAATAAACAATTATTCAAAAAAGAGTAAAGAATGGGACCGTAGGAGCACCCATAATTTGTGACCTATTAATCCTGGTCACTGCAGTAACAGGAATCTCTTAGACGTAAATGCATACATATATATTACACGGACTGCGGTAGCGGCCGTGTAGTTATGGTTAAGTTGCTCAGCCCCTAGGAAGAGCACTTTTTTGGTGGCCAATAACGTTGTCCCCCCTAGACAGATCTTCACCAAACTTTGCAAAGATAGTCGATGGCCCCCTTGGATTGATCTTGCGACGTGTGGTGAGGTTACATCCAGGGGGGGCAAAGTTAGAGGGAGGTTCCCAAAATGTATGGTTTTACTCATAGACGCAATGAGAAAACAAATTTGCTCAAACCTAAGGCCCAAACCGCTGGACGGATTTTCACCAAATTTGTGGCAAGAGCAGCAGCTTGGTCCCGAAAGTGTGCTTTTGTAAATTTGGTGTAAATCCGTCTAGTAAAAAACTGCCCAAAAAGTAGGAAAACTAAATTAAGAGATATCTGAGTTCAGTCCCCAGACATCGGACGCACCCGCTGATTGGACGGTGAAAAATGTGAGATATTTTGAAACAGTTGTCATGTTGGATTCGCGGACAGCCGCTGTTGTCCACGGACATCGTTGTGAAAACATATAAAACACTTAACTTGTCAAACTAATGAAACAATCTCAAGGGAGGTGAGGGATGATGAGGATGGGATATGGTCATAAAAAGCCAAAAATATTGTGGTTTTCCACCTTTTTGATATTAATATTGATATTTTATTTCTATCGCGCTCGTACACAAGTGTTTCAGAGTGCGACAAGGCAAGGGAGGGGAACAGGGGAGAACAAAACAGCGATCTTACTAGGCCCAGTGACATTGAGAACACGCAAGTGCATGGGAGAGGGTGAGGGGAAAAGTGCATGGAAGGAGGGAGAAGTGGAGCGTGTGAAGCAGTGGAGAAACAGATAAACAATAATAAATAAATAAATAATACAGGCAACAAACTGTGGTAGTGCAGCCAGCAATTTGCAAGTGTTAGGTTTAAGGTAGCAGACAGGGTAGGTCTGATAAGTGCAGGAAGAAATAATGGGGGGGGGTTGTATGGATACAGATACAGAACCCAGTGCAAGGGGTGGCCCAGAGACAGTGCTGGAGGGTGGCAGGGTGAGCAGGTACCTGGACCCTGAGGACAGAGGGTGGCCAGGTGCACGGTGCCAAGAGAGAACAGATCAGCAGGGGCGAGGGGGAGCGAAGGCAGAAGAAAAGAGGAAGGTCTTGAGGTGCTTCCGGAACAGGAGATGGTTCTCCTCAAGTTTTAGAGTGGCAGGGAGGCTGTTCCAGAGGGATGCCCTATCCGAAGACAGAGATCTACCCCCAGCTCATTTAGTTGAAAAAGGACTGACCCTGAGGGAGTTCCAGGTAGAGGAGTGAAGAGCTCGAGACGGGAGGTATTTGCAGAGGGACAGCTGAAGGTATTTTGGACCCAGGCCCCAGAAAGCCTTGTGGACAATGCAGAGGGTTTTGAATTTAATCCTTGCATCCACTGGGAGCAAATGGAGAGATTTCAGAGCTGGGGAGATACGATCCCAGGGCTTGAGGCCAAGGACAAGTCTCGCAGTCCTGTTCTGGATGAGTTGCAGAGAGTAGAGGCAGGTAGATTTAGAAAGAGGCTGTTTCTATTGTCCTACCTAGAGAGAACCCGAGCTTGGGATACAATGAGCTTCTGGGGGAAGGAGAGGAGAGGCAGGGTACCTCTGAGGAGGTGCAGTAGGAAGTTTTACTTTTTAGAGAGCTCAGAGATGTGGGCGGAGAAGGAAAGGGTGGTGTCAAAGATGACCCTGAGGTTCTTAGCCTCGCAGGTGGGCATAGTAGGAGGGCCAAGGGTAGCTGGCCAGAGAGTGAGGGGAAAGGATGGTGAAGGTGTGCCAATGAGCAGGATCTCCGTCTTATTGGCATTTACACAAAGATCATTGGTGGTACAACAATCTTGAATGGCAGTTAGGCAATCAGAGATGAGAGAGGGAGAGGAGGTGGCCGAGGGCAGCCTGAAACTGAGTTGAGTGTCATCAGCGAAGAACTGGAAATTGGAGCCGAAAATGGCAATGCAGTGGGCTAGAGTTGCCAGGTATTGGTTGAAAAGCCAGGGCGAGAGGTTAAACCCCTGGGGAACATCACAGGTAGAGAGGAAGATAGATGATAGGAAGGACCCAAGTTGGACCTGAGAGGGTCGATCAGAGAGGAAAGAGGTCAGCCAGGCCAGAGCCTGATCAGTGATAAGCAGGTTTTCACAGAGATGGTTGAGCAGGCTGGTATGGTTGTCCGTGTCGAAGGCAGAAGAGAGATCAAGGAGGATGAGAACAGGTTGGAGAGCAGACCTTCACAGATGTTCAGGAGAGCAGCTTCCGAGATCCTGGCAGCTCTGAAGCCAGACCGGTGGTCATGGAGACAGCCAACAGAATTGGAATGAAGGTTAAGCTGACAGATGGCCAACTTTTCCTTCAGGAGCTTGCCCAGAAAGGGAGTAATGGAAATTGGGCGACAGTTAGCTGGACAAGAAGGATCAGCTGTGGGTTTCTTGAGAAGAGGATGCAGAAGGGAGTGCTTCAAAGGGGCGGGGAAAGATCCTGAGGCAAAGGAGTGGTTGCAAAAATCAGCAAAGCCCCGAGCGAGGGTGTCAATGTGGTCCTTGATGGTTTTAGAGGAACAGGGATGAACCTGTTTTGATGAGGCTTTCATAGATCGGACTTGTCTAGCAACCTCGTCAGGGGAGAAAAGAGGAAAGGATGAGAAGGTTGTTGGGGGCTGGCTAAAGGAGGGTCAGCAAGCATAGATGGAGAGGCGAGAGGAGGGGTGGTAGTGGAGAGGGTGGACAGGATGTCCTGGATTTTTTAAATGAAGTGAGAGGCAAGGGCATTGCAAAGAGCCTGCGAGGCAACAGGAGGGGTAGAGACTGCAGCAGGGTTGGCCAGCTTCTTGCAGATTTTAAAGAGTTCGGTCAAGTTGTTAGATGCCACAGAGACACAAGCTTGAATGTGGACTATCTTTTTGATGAGGATAGAGAGTCGGTATTGCCTTTGTAACAGGTGACAGGCCAGTTTGTCAGAGGATTAACAGGAAGCCCTCCATTTACTCTCAGCTGCCCTACACTTACGTTTAAGTGTAGCTAGGTCAGAGTCATACCAGGAATTGCACTTGGCCTTGGACTTCAAACAGATCCTCATGACAGGGGCAAGAGCATCAAGAGTAACAGAAATTGAAGAGTAGAGCAGAGACAGGGCTGTGTCAGGATGTGAGACAGCCAGTGGTGGAGGGGGAGAGAAAGTGGTGGCAAAGCCTCAACTGACACATGCTTCATGGGACTGATGTCCTGGAACGTAGGTGGCAGTGTTGGGGTAGTCTTGGCTTGGGGGGAAGAGAGGGAGAGATGAGAGGAGGGAGTGATCGCTTCAGGAGAGAGGAGTGGTCAGAGGGATGGAGAGGAGGAGGTCAGAGGAGATCAAGGCATCGAGTGGGTGCCCTGCAGAGTGAGTCGGGCCAGAGGTGAGGATGGACAGGGAGAGTGAGTCGCAGAGGTCACGGAAGGGTACAGAGGAGGAACAAGGAGAGTCTAAATGTATATTGAGATCACAGAGGAGGAGTAGTTGAGTGGTAGAGGCCTGGAGGGAGGAGGAGTGGTCCACCCACTCAGAGTGAAATGAGGTGATTTGACCAGGAGGCCAGTAGATGGTAGCCACAGTAAGAGAATGGATAGGCGAGAACGAAAGCCTACAGACAAGGCATTCCAAAGAGGAGTAGGTCTGAGTGGGAATGATACAGGCAGGAATCCACTCAGGAAAGATCAGGGCTACCCCCCCCACCAGACCGGGAGGGTCTGGGTGTGGAGAGGATCTTGTAGTCATCGGGGAGGAGAGTATCAAAGCTCATGACAGAGCTGGCCATGAACCATGTCTCAGTAAGACCAAGGACATCAAGGTCTAGTTCTTCAACGAGGTGGCAGATGTCAGAGGAGTGTTTGACAGCAGAGCGAGAGTTGAAAGTGGCAATATGAAGAAGGTTTCCAGCCTTAAAGCCCTTCCAGGGAAGGGTACAGATCAGAGGTACGCCCTACAGAGGAGAAAGAGCCCTAGGAGGGGCAGAGGAGGAGGAAAGAGAGGGTGAGGTAGCCAAGGGGGAGAGAAGGGGACAGCATGAGATGAGAGGAAATTGATGAGGTGAGGGAAGCACCTATCCAAAGAGGAGGAGACAGTGACAGTGCCATTTGGGTAGACATTAATGATGACTTTAGAGGAATCAAAGGAAGCCATGAGAACTTCCCAGCGAGTACCACCATTAATGGGAGAGGAGGAGATAGGACAGAGCGCATAGATCATATGAGGAGTCCATAGATCTGGCGAAGGAACGACAAAGAGGATGTCGTTGAGGGTCTGTCTGGAGGAGGCATTGGAGTAGGTGTCGGCGATAGGGAGAACAGGGTTAGAGGCCAAGATATCCTTTTTGAACTTCTTCCTACCAGACCTAGTGAAAAGGGAAGGATAGTCAATGGAGAAGCAGGTGGAAAAGATAGAAGAAACAGAAAGCGCCATGGGGTGGAAGTGAGGAGATGATGGAGAAACTTGGGGCGCTAAGGCTGTTAGGTGTGGGACAAAAGAGAGTGGTGTCGTCACTGGGCTGGCAAGTTACAGAGAAGCATCAGTATTCAAGGAAAACACAGAGAATTTCACAATGGGCAACAAGATTTAACTTTTTAGCACAAAGCAAAAACAGCAAGATTTGACTTTCTAGCACAAAGCAAAAAGAGCAAGATTTAACTTTTCAATCTTGGATTCAGATGTTAGCAAAGGGTTTTAGGAAGCACTGCGCATCATGATGACAACGTGAGAGCAACAAGCAGAAAGAACAGTGATAGTCAAAGGTGGTAGGAGTGAGTCCATAAGGAGGGAACTAATCCATAGTTCTGGAGGAGGCAAAGTCAAGGCAGTCCGGTTTTATTAGAGGAGTGAGGTGGCAGCATCATTGTGGTTAAGGTGCAGGAAGGACCCCAATTAGCGTTCCGGAAGCGGACAGGGAGCAGACAGGGGTCCTAGAAGTGGGTCTTGCTGAGAGGGCCGGCTAAAGCCTGACGGTCCCTGATTGGATGAAAGAAAACTCTTATCAACCGATGGGAGTGCTGCATAGGGAGAGGTGGTTCAGCACATCCTGCCTATACAACAAACAAAACGATGGTGGCCATCTTGGAAGGGCCAAAAAACACTCAAATAAGCAGGCAATAGTGGGAAAAACTTGTGCTCTCAAAATAGCAAGGCAGCTCCAGGTATTAAAAAGCTCAAAAAATGGCAGCACAATGAAAATGCCAAATAAAACAGTCCTTTCCAACTATTTTATGCAAATTCTGTCTTTTTTTTTCTTCTTTTTTTTCTTCAAATTCCGATCTTTCAGGTTCAATAATTCCCCTGGAGGTGCAGTAATTCACAGAAAGTGCACCTACCTAAATGGAATGGTAAGCAGCCAGGCACAAACTTCACATGTGCAGGAAAACAATAGATGGTCAGGAGGGTGGAAATAGGACCTCACTCTTAGTGAAAAGCAAATGAAAGAGAAATTTGGAATTAACAAACAGTTTGGGACAGCCCTGTTATGTTTGCAAACATCTCAAATGTTCGGGGGCATTGATACAGATTTTTGCATTACAGGGTTGGCGAAAAGCAGTTTCACAGCATGTAAATACATGACTTTTTGTGATATTATTCTACATCTGACCTTGAATGGTTCTGCAAGGTATGGTGCTGTTTAGGCAACAGGGAACAAAATTAGAGGGGAGGTCCCAACATATTTGAAAGGCTTATGAATCACAAAAGTTTGCAAAACGAATTAAGACCCAGATCTGAATGTTTTCGCAAAGATTGGTGGGATTTTGTGAAGAGGGGGCAAAGTTAGAGGGGGGGGGTTGAACATTTTTAGATGGCTTATAACTTTGTTGCCATTTTTGACGAATGTGTACAAAAGAATTTAGAAAGATTATAGACCCAAACTTGAATATTTGTGCAAAGTCTGAATGGGAGCTAAGTTATATGACTACTTTATGTATGTACATTTTGACACTTTTCAAAAAATAAAACACAGAGGATTTGCAGCAAAGTCATGCAAGGAGCATTTGTAAGGACCTGAAAGCATGGTTTTGCAAATGTGCCCGTATTTTTCAGATTGTATGAGTCATGGACTGTGGCCATGGGCATTGGCCAGATTAGCCGTGTCATGACTCGGACAATATGGCTACTGGCCATGACCACAAGGGACTGGCAATGGGTTAAAAGTGGGCATGGCCACCAAGGAATGGCGATGTGACCAAGTTTGTCAATATCTGGATAGGTTTGAATTGGAAAAAAAACTTTGGCTTGTTGTTAAAATTCTGTCTGTGGCTACAGCTTGAAGTGCTGCACAGGATTGCATCTACAGATCACTGTGACTAGTACTGTATACACTGCGAAACAATGCTAATCTGCAGATGATTACCAAGGTTGCTGAACCAGGTGCCCATGTGGTCACCAGGCCATGCCTTCAAATCACTAACCACCTTTATTTGTGTCCATACCAGGACAAGATATTGAGATTGCAAGCCAGACTCATTTCCACAACCTCGCAGCAATGACTGGCCCACAATCCACACACATTGAGAAAGACCCTAAAGAGTTGAAACACGTGTTGGCTGGCTTCTAACAATAAATATAGCACCAACAATGGTTTTCAAGACTGCTCTATTACGACAATAGTTACTTATTGAATAACCCAGCACTAAGGTGCACAGGGCTCACTCTCGAAACCTAACACTTGAAGAAGGAAGGGCACCTTCACAAAAGAACCCCATCACTATCAGCAGGGTAATCACTTTAAAGTACTAGATAAAGCGCAGTGATCTACTCATTCTACCTCACTGCAATTGATGGATAATTGTGTACTCTGAATATTGGGGCATGCAGCATGTCCAAAACCCTAGGTTTTAATGGGAAATATATTTTGCTTGCGGCTACAGCCTGAAGTGCTGCACTGAATTACAACAAACCTGTGCGAGCAGCATCAATAAGGACCTGAAAGTATGCTTTTGCAAATTAGTTTTTAGTGTTTTATTTTTCCAAAGTGTGCAAATGTAACCACAAATAATAGTGAAATAAGTTTTGTGCATGGACAATGGGCGTAGCCATCGGCAAGAACAAGTACCTACTCTGATTCACTTATTGGGGCATGCATCATTTTCAGCCAATTTAGGGTGTTTCAAGCCTCCCACCTTGGCATGCCTTGCCACTTTCCTCCTGGGCTCCAATGGGCACTTTCTCATCCATACTGTACCTTTTATTTATGGAGTTCTCCCACTGCACAAAGCATATGTGCATTTATAGGAGTACTATGTATAATGTTTTGGTATAAGTATGGGAAATGCAGATGCAAAAGATTTGTTGAAAATTGTTAAGTGGAAGTTGGCGGGTAGAAGTTTAATCTGTTGATAGGCGATATGTAGAGATCTTTTAAGTGATTGGTGGATACATGTGTGAATGGTTTAATGCAGGCAATGAGGGAATGTTACAAACATTACAGTAAAAAGAGTAGAAGGGCTGTTTTGTGTGATGTGTGCATGTGCAATCCAACTAGGCAAGGGAACCACTAGAGAGAAGAATGTAGAACTTTCAAGCTCAAAATGTACCCTTGCACAGCTCCTACACCTATGCCTACTCATTATCCATTAATAATCTAGTACAAAGTACATACTTGGAAGAATATTAGCGAAACTGCTACAGCATCAGCTATTTCTTTCCCTTCTCCCCAAGAGCTACCACCACCACCAGCTGGAGAACCTACACAACATAAAAAGCACAGTACTTCCAAAGACAATGACGAGGACTGAGAAGATGTGGTAGAGGAAGTGCCTACCTCTAGCACCCAGAGAGAATCATGGGTTTGGCAGTTCCTTACCACTGTTGGGAGTGTACCAAAGTGAAATGCATTGAGTGCAACCTTATACTCACTCGCGGACTACCTGGACAGTACTCCTACAGGAACACCTCCACATGCCACCACACCAAATCCAACCATTGCAATGCTCTCAGAAGGGTTGTTCCTTTCTTAGCAAGTAGTAGGCTTTCTTCCTCCACCTCATTGTGATGCTGGAAATGCATTGGAGGGACAGGGCCTCCATATCCTTGTCCTTTATTGCTTTATCATGTGTGTTCTGTCTTGTTTTCCGTGCAGGAGTTAATGTGGGACTCCTGGGGGTGTGGCTCCTCCTCTTTTTGGTTTGGTGAACACACCCTTGGGATACGGAAACCTT